>NC_090826.1:77092318-77722318 GCF_028021215.1 Eschrichtius robustus
TTGGAGTTTCCTGGATGCCACTATGACACTTTAGATGGTCCTATGTATCAGATGAGGAATGTTAGTACATTTTAGATGTTGGAGACGGCATTTCTGATTGTCTAAAATATCCTCTCCTTTCTGTGATGTGGCAGGATGTATTTTTCAGTTTTCCAAAGGTGGCTGCAGCAATATCTCCTATTCCGCATGCCCTTCCAGAACCTTGTTTGCTACTCCCCACCAAGAGATGGAGTCTAATTACCCGTCCCTTGAATCTGGGTGGGCTAGTGACTTGCGTGTAACCAATGGAATGTGGCACAAGTGTGACCTCTGAAGCTGGGCCATAAAAGATGAAGCAACTTCTGCTTTTTTGAAATACTTGCTCTTGAACTCTTGAGCTTCCATGTGAGCAGTCAGCTTCCCTGAGGGCTCCATGTTGTGAGGAAGCCCAAGCTAACCTTCTGGAGAGCCCAAGGAGAGGCCTTGGAACTACAAGAGAGATGCCTGGCCAGCTCCACCCATGGTCTGTGGGCAACTGTATGAGAGACCCCGTGTAGTTGTTCAGCTCAGCTGAACCACTCCCAAACTCCCAGCCCACAGAAGCCACAAGAGATAATAACATATTGTTGATGTTTTAAGCCATGAAGTTTTGGGGGTGATTTGTTATGTAGCAAAAGTAACCAGACATATGGAAAAAAGAAGAATTATTTAGGAAAGAGTTTCTAGCAGACCCAGAAACGGAACGCATATAGTAGTTCCAGGTTTTTCATGGATGAGAGAGGCAGCAAAATGTACAAGCAGCAGCTGGACCGGGTACCTGAATTGTCACCTGGCCTGCCCCCTGAGTAAGTCACTTGATCTTTATCACCAAGGGTATGGTTTGGACTATGATGATGTTGAAATTTCTTCCAGTTTTCTAGATTATGTGGTTCTCACCTCTGCGCTTCTATCTATTAAGAATCACAATGTCTATTCTTGAGGTATCTTGGCAGGGAAGTCACAGTAACCTTCTGTCTCAGTGGTATTGTCAAAAGGATCCTATAATTTCAACAAGAAACTCATGTTACAAAGCAGTAACGGGAATATATTTAAAGTCACTCACCTGCCCTTTTAGTCTTCCAGCTTTCCTCCTTGTCTCTTTTCATTCATTCATTCAGCAAATATTTGTTGAGCACCTGCTCATGTCAAGCACTATTCTAGGCACTGGAGAAATAACTGAGAATAAGGTAGAAGGAGTCCTGCTCTTATGGAGCTTACATTTGAATTGGGGAAGCACAATAAACAACTAGGTAAAGAAAGAAACAAGATAATTTTAGCTAGAAATACTTTCTACAAAGACAATAGAACTTATGGGGTGTGTTACATTGGCGAGCAGTCAGGGAAGGGTTCTCTGATGAGGTGACTTTGAAGTGAAACCTGAGTAAAATGCAGAGTTGATACAAGAGTGTCCAGGCGGAGGCCACAGCACGTGCAAAGGCCCTGGGGCTGGAACAATGTGGGTGTGTCTTGGGGACAAGAAAGGTCACTGTGACAGGAAAAAAGTGAACAAAGGAGGGCACTGTATGTGAGGAGGCTGGAGAGATGGGCAGGGGCCAGATTTAGTCGGGTCTTGTAGGCAGTAAAAGTTTCAACTTTAAGTGCAAATTGGGGAGTTTTTAGGAATGGAATGATGTGATCTGATTTATATTTTTAAAGATCATCCATGTCATTCATCCATATGATGGTTTTCAAAAGAGGGTTTCAGCACACATTGACCACACTGGCTACTGAAGTGAGGTCAGGCTGCAGAGCTGCAGAGGGGGGGGCGTGTGGGCCTAGAGGAGGGGGCAATGGCTAAGCAAGAACTGAAGAATGCACAGGGGCTGGGAGTGATGAGGAAGTACGGCCTGTGTTTAAGGACCTGCAAACACTGAGTGGGAATGGGGCATAGGATGCAAGGGTGGGAGAAAGCAGACAGGAGGGAAGATCAGGGCCAGATCACAAAAAAGCCTGTAGACCAAGTGAGGAGCTTGGACTTAGTCCTAAGGGCAATGGGTTTCTGATGACACAATCAGATTTCTGCTTTAGCTGCTATGTGGATGCTGATTAAAGTGGGCAAGACGGGACGTGGATAGACAAGCTGGGATTGTGGCAGGAATCAGGGAAGAGACGATGGTGACAGAGCAGGGCAGGAGCAGTGGTAATGGAGAAACGTACTTGGGTTTGAGAGTGGCTGCGGTTATAAGTGACAGAGCTTGGAGATTAACTGTATGCGGGGGAGCTGAGAAGTGTGGAGTCCAGAGAGGTGCAGGGGGATTTCTCTGACCTTCACACCATGAAGCAGAGACGGGGAAGGGGTTCTGGGGAGTAAAGTGAAGCAGTCTCCTCGCGTCCTTCTGTCTTAGGTCAGTGCTCCCAGGCTGCAGCCAGTGTTACTGAACACTGAGCGAAGAGAGGGGATAAGAAAGTAGGGGCCCTTTGTTGAAGGTGATACAGTGAGCAAGATTTTCCAACATTTGGGCCTGCTGTGTAAGAATTTCCCGTTCAATCTATTTCACCCCTAGTATTTTCCAGCTATTAAATCCAGTTCTTTTCCAAGAATCTTCATTAGACTTCGAATCTAACAGCAAAAGGTCACAATCCCATTGTCCTCAAAAACTTCAGTCCCACCCTCACTGAGCACCTGTGGGCACCAAGCTCTGGAGCGACAGGAGGAGCCTGGGGCAGGGGAGGAAGGCTCTCGTGGAAATCACTCTGCTTTGCTTGTCATCTGCCCGCCACCTCCCTCCGGCCTCCCTCTCCCTTCCCCCCGACCCCCGCCCCCAGCATCTAGTCACTCTTCTTCTTAATAGTTTTTGAAAAGTTAGCAGAGTGAAAAAAACAACGTTTAGGCGCACATTCTAAAGAAAGCATAGAAATATGCATCTTGCAGCTTCAGCAGCTTGGGTTTGTCTCAATTTTCTTCAAGTCAGGGAAACTATAAAAACAAAAGCAAAACAGAAAGGCATTTCTCAGGGAGCCCTCAGCCCTGTTTTGAGAAAGTGTCTCTCATTCAGGAGTTGAGAGCCAAGGGTTGGAGCCATGACTATTAATTCATTGTAACATTAACGGGGAATGTGAGAGTGGAGCCCTTTGGTGCTTATTGCTCATGGTCTTCCTGGGATTTCTCCCTCTTTTTTTTTTTTTTTTTCATTCATAGCCTGCAAAACTAGCAGCTACTTAAGGCAAGACTGTTTTTTAGAATTTGTGTAACTTATAACCCATTGGGTAGGGTTATATAAACAGAGAGACCTTGTTCGAAACTCCAGCTCTATCACCATCCAGTAGCTATGATATCTTAGGCAGTGTTACTTCACCTTTCCGAGCCTCAGTTTCCTCATCTGTAAAATGAGGATAATCATGGTAATCATGCCTATCTCGTAAGGCAGTATTTAATGGTTAAGAGAACAGACTCTGGAGCCAGACTGTCTGGGTCCTACCTTAACTCTGCCACTGAATATGTGGCCTTAGGAAAGCCACTTCATCTCTCTGAGCCTCCGTTTCCTAATCTGTAAAATGGGGATAATGATGGTGCCTACCTCACTGGCTTGTTATGAGGACTGTAAAGCATTTCTAATCCACTTACATGGCAGGGCCCTCCCAAGAAATAAGCCTCCAGGGAAGCACTACACACATAGCAAGTACAATTTCAGTATTTGCTAAATAAATAAAAAGGACTTTTGAGAAGATTAAGAAAATGTATATGAAGCCAAGTGGTTTGTGTGGAGTCGGTGATTAAGATTTGCACCCCTAACCCTGTACTCCTGCCCCCATCTCCAGCCTGCCTCAGGCCTGGGCGCATGGTAAATACGGGGCATATACTTATTGGTGACAGTTCAATCAACTCTAAGAAATAAGTGTCACTCTCTGGCCCTCGAGGTTTATATTCTTTCTTTGCAAGTGGAAGCTGGGGAAGAACTTCAGAGCCTTGCGAGGGGAGATGTGATTTTCCTTATTTACTAACATTTACTTGGACTGGTGTCTGGGACACCCAAAATATGCTATGAATCAGTCAGAGGATAACAAGATCTGCAGTACTGTACAGATTACTCACTAATTTGACATTTGGGGATTTTTGCAAAATGTTAGGGAACATTTGACAAGCTGCAGATTGCTATCTCTATAAAGTGCATTTGACTCTGAGGATGGGTGGCCCTCTCCCCTAATGTGGTTATATTTGTTCCTAGCACCAGCTGTTGCATCCTAACAAGGTAGCTCGTTTTGATTATCCTCTCCTGAAGTAGACAGTGGTGGAATTTTGCCTTGAAAACACAATAACTAAAATTCATCGGGCACCTACCATGTGTTAGGTGTCTTGATATATTTTGTCTCGTGGCATCTTCACAGTCATCCTCTAAGGTATGTATCGTTAGCCTCTCTATTTCTCAGTAAGGAGACCGGAGTTCAGAGAGGTTAAGCAACTTGTTTAAGGCCACACAGTTCTGAAGTTCCTAAGCTAGAAGTTGAACCAGGGTCTACCTAACCCCAAAGTCTGGATTCCAATCCAGCAGGCTGTGTCTCACATCACCAGAACATCATCAGCTTCTGGCGCGGATCTCCCACAACTGGAAGGGCAAAGGAGAGAACATTTCTCGGTAAGTCCTTAAACAGCTGGGCAGCATCTGTGGCCATGAAACCTTGTTCTACACTGTTTTATAGTGGGACCTGAATTAGTTGGTAATCGAGGGCTTTGAAGAGCTTTCTTTTATCATGACATTGTTTTCAAAGTCAAACAAGGAAGACGGTGTTACTGGAATGAGAATGGCACTCCCAGCGTCCCATCCCCTTGGCGTGGTTATCACCCTCACATTATTTTTGGCACTGTACCATCCTACTGACACTCTTCATCCCCTGTCAGGCAGATTTTTCTCCCTGCTTCCTATCGGTTCCATGGGAACAAAGGGGACATGTGTGCAGGCTCTGGGTGTGAGGAATATAGGATGACCAGGAAAATAGGAATAGTGCCCTTGGGGAAAACATGGTTCCTGGAGGGTCGTTCTTGGGGGAACCCAGTTGTGTGGAGGGGCTGTTCCAAAAAGAGGGCCCCCAGAGAAGCACTACACACATTAAAAGAGCAAACAAATGCTTCCTGATCCCAAAGGCCACTCCAAAGCCACCCTCTTCAGTTACCATTTTAAATGAAGGACAAAAATAAATTTAATAGGAGGCAAGAAACTCCTAGGATTTGTCATACATTTCCTGAAACCTGTTCTTCCCTGTCTTTGTAGGTATGTCAGGCCTGCCCAAAGGAGCAGTACGTTTCTCAAGACAGAGACTGTACGCTCGATTTTGTCTTCCAACTGCTTGGTTGTGTTGTGTATGTGGTAAGTGCTTAATAAATGCTCACTGAAATGAAAATGATCCCTGGAACAAAATCCATCCTGTGAATCTTAATACTTTCGTACTTACCACTTCAAGTATTGAGAGTGACTAAGTTCTTTCTTTCTCTACTTAAGGATATTTTGTTGTACTTTTAAGAATCTATTGACTGGGGGGGAAAGCAGAATGACAAAATGCTTTTGTAGAAATTTTTATTTTATTCATTCCGATAACATCTATAAACTGTAAAGAGAAAAGTAGTAGTCTGTGGCCCATTTTTTAACCCACTTACTGGCAGTGCTTGGTGCTTGCTTAGATGCAGGCAGCGACTCCGTGACCTAGGAGGTGAAGATGGGGTGGGCATGCCTCTAGCTTGCGAATCAGTGGGCCAGGGATTTGGAGGTATTTGGCTTCTTTTGGCTCCTCTTTCTTCACTTTCTTTTCTATACAGTTGAAAGCCACAGCCACGTTAGCAGTTGCAACTCAGTTAAGAGTGCTAGTTCCAAATGCAAACTGGTAGATGGATGGGTTTATTCCTCTGGGACTTAATTACTCTAGAAGTGGTCCAAGTAACACTAGCACCACTTAAAGTATCATTATACACTGTCCAAATAGTCTCCTAAATGTCACCCTTGGAGGCAAGGGGACAGCATGTGCTAGTGAGTCAAACTACTCACTTATCTGGTGGCCTTGGTAGTAAGTCAGGCTCAGTATCTAATGACTGGTCAAGCCAGTTCAGCTCTCGGGAGCATTCTAAACTCATCTGTAAAATGGGGAGATGGAAGTATATGACTTCTGAAGTCCCTTCCAGGTTTGTACTCTCAGATCCCCAGTAATATGGCACTGAAGCACTCAAAACATCTTGCCAGGTCCTGGGTGACACCCAGCTTCTCCTCATGCCTGCTCCCAAACGATCATGCTCAAAACATTGCTCTGGGTCTCTCTGGAGAGGGGGCTCTCATTTCTAATGTCCTATTATTAACCTTTTTCCGAGCTCTGTTTTCCAAGTTTAGGTCGGCTCATCAGAGTTGAACATGGACTGTTTGGATTTTTGCCCAAGCTGTTCTCCGAGCCTGATAGCACATTCATTACTCCCTACCCATGGTTTCTGCTAAATGACCTCGTTAGTGCTCTAATTACATGTTGGTCTTCAGAAAGCTGGGGGTGATGGTGGGGGGGTTGAGTTAACAAAGGCTGAGTGCTGAGATGGAGTACATTGTAAACACACTGAATGATGCCTACCTTCCCCTGGCCTGATTACCCTTGGGGAGTTGGAAGGGAAGCTTTAGGCTCTTTTTCATCTTCTCTTCTTTCTTTTTCATTACCCATTAAAAGATGATAATAACACATACCAAATGTGTTGGTGGTAGTTGGTAATACATGAATTTGAAAGCTGGACGGTGATATTTTTACAACTCAGTGTATATGGGACCATGCATTTCCTGGGGGTAAAGAAAACAAATGGTTTCTGAGCACCTACCATGTGCTCAAGTAGGTTTTTGTTCATCTTAGCAACAAAACTAGGAGCTAGTTATTATGCTTGATTTACTAATGAAGAAGCAGGTTCAGAGAGGTGTATTTTCCAAGGGCACAAAGCAAGTATACGGCCAAGTTAGGGATTGAACCCAGGTATGCCTGACTCCAAATCCTAATATCCCATGCTACCTCTCAGTTAATTCATTCGCTCACTCATTCATTCATTTATTCAACAAATATACTCTGACCTCTATCTTATGACAAAATATAATCATATAATTTCGGAGTCTCTATTTTACTCTTTTCAACTCAATTCTACAAATTCCTCAGATGATTCTAAACTCAGTGGGCTCCTCTTCCATAATAATTTTCTCTGTCCTCTAAGGCTTCGACCTTGGGGGTCAGCTCATAGATCTGAGATTCAGGACCCTGGGAGATATGTTTAAAGATTATCCTGAGCAAACGCCTGTTTTTTAGTTAAGGAAACTGAGGTTCAGTGGCTTGTTGAAATGGTAAACTTTTCACTCCAGTACATTCCAGGGATGTCAAGCGTATATTTGAATGTACTTGAGGTTGTTGCGAAAGGATGATTGTGTGCTATAACAAATATGAAGAATTTCCCCTGCTTTCTGGAACAGTCACCTTGGGCAGGGCGTGTGCCTGACGAGAGGTACTGTCCCCACTGCACACAGAGGCTGATTCGCATGTGACTTTGTCGGAAGCTCGTGAACTACAAAACCTCACGGCTCACGTTTTCGTGACAGAGAACCCATCTTCCAGGCTGGATCTCTGAAGCATGCAGGGTCTTCTTTGAGGCTTCTTTTTGGGTGGTGGTAAGGTGAAACAGGAGAGTCAAATACTTCTACTTGTCCCTGCAGAATTCTCTCTGCAACTTTTTTTTTTTTTTTAAAGTGGCAGATACAATATGTTGAGTGATGACAGATGTCTACACTTAGGACAAAATAAATGATGTGATAGTAATAGCAACGGGATGCAACTTTAACCAAGTGATGGACTTTATTAAAACAAGGGGTCTTACCCATCTGATTACTTATTAGTATTTCACCATAGAGCTTGGAATTTGGCAAACCACGCATTTAAAAACGTGAGCATCGTTTGTTTGACAGACTGTCAAGACACTCGTGCAGGCTTAATGTATTAGTTTATTCTATAGTAATCAAGTTGTTATTATAACTACAGGAAAACTGGGAAAATAAACCTTTCACAGTCAAATCAGTCATAGGAAAGAGACTAAAAAAATCCCCACAACTTTGAGCTGTTCCCTGACTCTATAGTATGTTTGCTGAATTGGGGGTGTGAAACAGCAGGAAACCATTATTGCATGGGATCCTAGTTTTAATGATTCCACTAGAACATCATAAACCTATAATACGCATGCCTCAAAATAAATGATAGATCTCATAGTAAAAGCCAACTCTTTATTCCACACTGACCAATTTGGGAGAACTGGTCCCTTCTTCTGCAGATAAGTCATTAAGCTGCAGGTTTCACCACAGAATAACTTGTGGAAGAATTCTTCAAACCTCATAAAGTAATTCACTTGTATTTCTCATCTATTTTTAACAACCAAAAACATACACAGGAGATGCAAGTACACCTCTAGAAGTTTTGAATGACTGGACAAAGCAGTGTTAAAAATTCAACAGCACTAATTACTAGCTGAACAGTATAAAAACCTCTGAATAAATGTCAGCCGAGGAGATAAGCTCTTATCTTAATCTAATGACTCTACAGACTTAATTTGTCAGGCCAGCCTAGTTGATGGAAAGCAGGTTTCTACTCTCCAGTGTTAGCAAGAACATCTTTCCAAATCTTTGAAGTTGGATAGTAATGCCATCCGTGTCATCCTGTAAAAGTCTTGTGACCAAGCCTGTTTAATTCCTATTGTCCTGTTACACTAATTAAAGTTGTTCCTCTGCTGTTGGACAAATATCTAAGAGTAAAGCCAATATATTTTTAGATTTTTCTACACTTTGAACTAATCACCCTCAACTCCCAATGTTCTGTGCTTTTATTTTTTTCATAGGGCTGGAACATCAGGGACCATCTGTCTTCATATGGGGAAGCTGAGATTTCCAGAAAAATCCATTAATTCAGAGGAATCCATTCACTGAGAGGCCATGTAGCAGAGTAGTTAAGAGTGGAGGTTCTGAGGCAGAAAGGCCTGGGGAAATGTTTGCTCTGTCACTTACAGGCTGTGTGACCTCGGGTAAATTTCTTAAGCTTTCTTAGCCTCAGTTTAATCATCTGTGAAATGGAGGATAATCATGGATAGCAGGACTGTTAGATAAAATAACGGATGCCAAGTACTCAAAGTGCCTGACCCTTATACTTAATACAGGTCAGCCTTCATTTATTCCCTGATTCATTCATTTGTTCATTTATTCAATCAACAAATACATTTTGAATCCTAAGAAGTCTATAACACATGTTAGGTGTTATAGGACATATAAAGAACCAAAAGGCAGGCTCTTGGCCTCTGTAGGATTTTGTATGAATTTCCTGCACAAGGAGGCCCAAGCCTGACATCATCAGCTGATCTCACTACACCTGGGAAGGAAATGCCACAGAATTACCATGACTTTCCACTTCAGTTCCACTGTGAACCTTGTTGCTGGCTTTCCAGTACAAAGGGGAAGTCAACTGCCATCTCAAGGGTCTATTGTGCAGATGACATGAGATTATATACAGTGTATAGCCAAATGTTGGTGGCTCCCAGTGCCTTGTCTCTTTTATCCCTGTGACCCAGCATCACATGCCTGGTGCAAACATGTTTAGGGAGGCCTCTTCTGTCTTGTTTTATCCCGATCTCATCAGTCAATGTAATATCCTTCACAGCGGCCCGTATGTCCTCTGCTCACTCCCTTCCTCACTGCTCGTACTGCACCATATTGATTCTCCATTCTACTCAATGTCACTTGGAGACAGCTGTTGATATTTGTTGCTTCTTTGATTTCCTCACCTTAACTGTGATGACATGATTTCTTTCAAACCCCTTGAAATGTATATATATACTTAAAAGTAGGTACTGTGTGTCTATTATATACTAGGAACCCCGCTAGGTACTGGGGGCATCAAAATATGTAGGATGCAGTCCCTACCCTTTAGAAACGTTACAGAGGTGTGCTAATGCTGTGACAGAGGCTCCAGGTGTGCAGTGGGAGCATGACGGGGGTGGGGAGACATCCGACTCAGACTGGAAACTTACTTGGGGAGGTTTTCCAGAGGAGATGACCCTTGGCCTTAGCTCTGAAAACTAAGCAGGAGTCATCTGGGTAAAGATACAGGGAAAGGACATTCCTGGTTGAAGAATCAGCATGTGGAGATGAAAGAAAGCAGTTCGGTAGAAGAGTGAACAACCTGGGGGAAAGTGGTGGGAGATGAGTTGGAAGTGAAGGATCATAAAGGTCTTCTGTGCTGAGGGGTTAGACTTTCACCCCGAAAGTGACAGGAGCCATTGATAAATTTGGCTCCAGGAGTTGGGTTTGAGTCAGTGTTCTAGCTCTCCTCATCGCTTGCATGGTCTCTGATTTTCTCACACCCCGACGCCCTCCCACCTCTCAGCTGCTGGATTCACTGTGCTCCCTGGCACCTTGCCCTCAGCGTCCCTCTTCACCCCGTCTCCTGTCATCACTGCTGACTCGTACGTAGCCCTTTGACTTCCTCTGCTTTAACGATTTCCCCTCTATTCCATCTGGACAACCCTTTTCTCCTGTTACACCCGGAACTGCTCCGCCTTTGAAGCCTCCAGCAAGTGACGCCCCTGTTCCTAGTCACCATCTCTCCCCCTTCCACATTGCCCTTTCCCTCCCACCCACAGAGCCTTAGTGAGATATCCATGACTTGACCCTTCCTACCCTCCCAGTCCTAAACTCTTTCTGGGCTTCACTCCCCCACTACCTAGACAGAATCCCAAGGGCATTTCTCTTACCAGCCTTGCAAATCCTCTTCCACTCCCAATCTTCAGCTTCGTCCATTCCCTTCATTGGCGGCAGAAAATGGAGCAACCTTGGCTAATACTTTCACTTATCACTTACCGTGTCTGGTTTTAGGTTGAGCTCTCAACATTGGCCTTTCCTTAACTCTGCTAGACTTACTGTCACCTTCCTTCCTGGCACAGTGTTTTAGGCTATGACTGTAGGAAGCAGCGTACTCTGCCTTCTAGATCATTATATTTTCCAGCATGCAACACATCTCCACCCCAACACAGGTGTTTGGAAAAGGGTGGACACCTGATACTCTATCCAGGTGAGCCAACCTATTGACCATTGGCCAATCAGATTTTCTTCTGACAAGTGTTCCTCTATCATTTAAATAGGCTGCGCTTTATATGAGCTATAGCCAATGGATTTCTGTTACTTTGACCCGAAAGCTTTGACAAGATCACCACGGCCCTCAAGTCTCAACCCTACTCCTGTTCCCCTTACTCTCTTTATTAAATTTTCATAAGAATATAGAGGCTCTTTCACCAGAAGTCCCTCAGTTTTAGTCCAACAGTTTTCAACTGTATTTCTTACTAGTTCTGCTTTGTCTCAGAGAGACTCCTACGTGGTTTCTTTTTAAAAATACAATTAGGAGTTTATCTACATTTGTTAAGCTATTTCTGCTACTTTATTTTATGTTTC
Organism: Eschrichtius robustus; assembly: GCF_028021215.1. Taxonomy (NCBI): domain Eukaryota; kingdom Metazoa; phylum Chordata; class Mammalia; order Artiodactyla; family Eschrichtiidae; genus Eschrichtius; species Eschrichtius robustus. The sequence goes on from NC_090826.1 coordinate 77,103,757, forward strand.
CTATTTGCTATCTTTTATCTTTCTCTGTTTTCCTTCTTTCTTGTTGTGTGGGCTGATTGAGTTTTTTATATTCCTTTTTCTTCTATTGGGTTGGAACTTACACATACTGTTTCTATTCTTCTCATGAATTTTCCTAGACTTTTAACATATATATATATTCAAACTTACATTGTCCCATCAAAGCTTAATCAGTGTCTCCATCATTCTTCTCCAAGAAGCTTTAACTTTCATACTTTCATCTGAGTAAACATCCATTGATCTTATATTAGAATGATCTAGTATTGGAGTTATACCTTGTTTATAAACACAGGAATTATTTGTATTATTGTTTATAATCAATACTTATTTAGATTTACTAACTTGTTTTACCAATTTTTTCCCACACAGTTCCTTTTTCCTCCAAGGTTAATTTATGTCCCTTACTGAATACATCTTTTAGTAGCTTTTTAAAGGAAAGAGCTTGTGGTCAATAATTTTCTGAATCCCATCTGTCGAATGGCAGTTTGTATAGAATTCCAGATTCACAGCACTTTTCCTTGATGCTTTGAAAATTACTCCGTAGACTTCCTAGAGTCATTGTTGCTAATGAGAAGTCCACTGTCAATGTTTTTCATTTCCTTATTGGTTGTCTCTCTTTTATCTATGATCCTTTTAAGTTCTCTTTAATTTTGATATTGTGCACTTTCACTATGATATATCTAGGTGTGGATTTTTAAAACTTGATGGGCTTTCTCAGTCTTAGAACTCCTGGGTCTCTTCAGTTCTGGAAAATTCTGTTACTATCTCTCTATACTCTCCCCCTCACCCCCATTCTTTCTAGTCTATTCTTATGAAACTGCTATTATGAGATATGTGTTAGAGCTTTTTAATCATTTCTCTATGCTCTATGTCTCTTAAATTTTCCTTTCTGTTTTCCCCAGACTAATCTTTTTTGATAGCTTTTCAGGCAGTTACTTCAGTTCTCTCAGTTTGCCTGTGTCTACATTTTTAACCTATCAAATTATTTATTTCATAAATATTTTTAATTTATTTATTTTTATTATTTCTTAGTCCTCTTTCGTGGATGTTATTCCTTCTTTTATCTCTGAGCATTTAAAAAACTACTCATTTTAATGTCCTTTCTATATTGTATAGATATCTCTTATTTTCTTGGGTTTAACTTCTCCACTTTTCTGGTGCATTGGCTTTCTTTCCTTGATATGGATTTTTAAAAACACATTTTTGAATTTTGTTTGTGAACTCATCCTTTCATTTTCTTGGGACCTGTTGTCCTCCTCATAGGGATGGTTTCATGGCTGCTTCTGGCCCAGCCCTACAGCCTGCTTCTGATCAAGGCTTATATCTGTGACTTGGGTGGGTCTATCACTCTGCAGAAATTGTGCAATTCTGGAGCCTTCCCCTGAATGCAGTGTGGCCTAAGGTCCTAGTTCTAATACAGGAACTCAGTGCTTAACCCTGTTTATGGACAGGTGACTTCTTTTTGGCTATAATCTTGGGCTGATGGATGGAGACTATAAATTTGGCAGCCATTAATGACTATAAAGCACTATTCTGACTTCTAGCTTCATGTAGGTGGCTCGTACCCATGTTGTGCATTGGATATTTAGTTTTAGTTTTCACTTAACACCCTGGTTTCCCACTTGTTTCTCTCGTTTTCAAGATCTCTTTTTAGGGAGACCTCTGTTTTGTTTTGGGTTTTTTAATTTTTGGTTTTGTGTTTTCTTTCTTTGTTTATGGAATATGTTTCTTCTTGTTTTTGAGTATGTATGACTTTTAAAAATTCTTTTAGTTTTTAACCCAATGGTATATGAAAGAGCTTAATATGTCTTTTTTATAATACATACTTTGTTTCTTAAAATTTACATTCACCATACTTATAAATTACTTTTTACTTCCTTATTTACAATGCCTTAACCTTTTTATGTTTATATTTTATTCTACAATATAGCTGTCTGATTATTAATTTAATTTTTATTTTTATAAAAGCAATACATGTATATTATGTTAAAAGTCATGTAGTACTAAAAAGCTTGTGATGAACCAAAATAGTTCTCCTCCTCTCTGAATCCTATGCCCAAGAGACAACCACTCTCAATTCTAGCTCTTTCCCCTGATATTTAACTTCGTATTTCTAATAATAGCTGATACTGCTTACCACGTAATAGTCACTGTTCTAAGTGCTATTACTTCATTTAATCTAAATAATATGCTTATTTCTTGACTGATAAATTTTAGGAATATTTTATTGTATTTTTGCCATAGTAGACAAAAACTTAACTCCTCGATATCCTCTTCTCTCCCTTTCCACATATTTGTTTAAATAAAACAATTTTAGTTTCTTTATTATGCACATGCAAATATTGCCCAATGATGAGCCATAGTGAATTAAAACCATATTGCCTTCCTTGTCCTGCCCTTTTTTTCTCCTGGAAATGACAGTGGCTTCATTTTTTTTTTTAAGCTTCTTTTTATATACTTATTAATTTTCCAAATGTTCTAATATCTCTACCATAAGTAAACAGTTTTGTCCATGGACTCATGCACAGCAGCTCTAACTTTTCTAGAGACCTTCTCCCTGAAAATTCCCTCTCCTGCTCGAACGTGGACTTTTTTCTTTCTGGAAGATTGCACAGATGTCATATGATGCTCTTGACTCTCTTCTGGTCTGTTTTTTAGATTTCGTGTCTTTCTTTTTCTTTGGTTTACTTCTTGTTTTGTTGACACATGCTTTCTGATAACGTTCTAAAACATTATGTTTTAGTTCTTGCATGTCTAAACTGTCCTTTTTCTGCCTCCACATGACTGACAGGCTGGGAATAGAATGCTAGATTGAAAATCATTGTCACTTAAACTTTTGAAGACATTGCTCCTTTCTTCCAGCTTCTGGTATTGCTATTGATGAGTCTGATGCCAGCTGGGTTGGTTTCTTTGTAAGGGACCTAATTTTCCCCATCTGGAAGTTTTGTGATCTGCTCCTTAATCCTATATGCCACTATATCCCAGGTATTCTGAACTTTCATAGTAATGTATTTTGGTGTGAGTTCTTTTTTTTTTTTTTATTGGGAGGGGTGGTTGGTGGTGGTGTCATTATTGTTTAATTTTGGGAGCTGAGTTCAATTTGGATGTCAGTTGTTTAATCCTCTGCTATTATCCTGATTTTCAATTCTTTTAAATATTTTTGACTTATTTTATGGTTTAGTATATGTTCTATCTTGGTGAATATACATACAATTGCACTTGAAAAGAAGTTGGATGATGGATTGTATAAATATGTAGAAATATCAATTAGGTCATGTTGATAGTGTTATTCAGATCCTCTATGGTTGAAATGATTTGTTTTCTAATTGTCGGGAGAAGGGTGTTTAAATCTCCCACTATGATTGTGTATTGTATATTTCTTCCTTTAATTCTGTCAACTTTTGCTTTTTGTATTTTGAAGCTTTGTTATTATGCACGTACAAATTTATGATTGTTATGTCTGTCTGGTCAACTTACTCTTTAATTATTATAAAAGGTCCATGCTTGTCTTTGACGTACTCTTCACATTGATGTCTATTTTATTTATTGTTAATCTAGCCACTCCAGCTTTTCTATGTTTACCATTTGCATTATATATCTTCTATTTATCCATTTACTTTCAACCTATGTGTCTTCATATTTACAATGTGTCTTTCATGGTCTGAACATTGTACAGTCTTCCATTTTAAAAACCAGTTCTGATCATTTTTGCTTTTTCACTGGGCAGTTTAGTGCTTTAACATTTAATGTAATATGGTTGGCTTTATTTTGCCCCTTCTGAATTTTATTCCTCTTATTCCCTTTCCTTGCTTCTTTTGGGTTGTTTGAATATTTAATTTATCTATTGGCTTTTTAGTGGTACCACTTTGCATTATTTTAATCTATGCCCCTAAACGAGTTCCTTCTGTATCAGTGAGGGTCCAGTTGGGAGACAGAAGCCATACCAGTTATTGAATAGATTTTAATATAAAAAAGTGTTACCCAGGTAACTGAAAAGGTAGAAAGAGGATGCTAAGATATCATGAAAGTGGGAAGCATCTATCACCCTTAGGGCTGAGAGAACAAAGAGAAGAGATTATAATTATTAAAACTTAGAAGCTTAAAGGAGGAACTGCACGGAGGTGAAAACCAGACCTCTGAGGAGAGGTGACGCTTGGCTGGTGTTGGTGTCTCTGCATTAGAAGAAGACTGCGACCCAGACTCTGAGGAGGAGACCAAGTGCTGGCTGGTGTGCAGTGGCGTCTTGGGATGGCGGAGTGGGTACAGAGAGGCTGATTCTATGAATTGGAAAAACTTCAAAGTGGATTCAGCTGCTCTTACCAGAAGGAACTGCCACTGTTGAGGGGAAGGAGTGTTGCTGGGGTGACGCTCATGGGAACCACAAACAGACAGGAAGCCCACAGAAAGCAACAAACAGCAGACAGGAAGGAGTAAGTCCTGTCTTCCTCCTCGAGCCTTTGTCTTCCTCTAGCACTCCCTATTAACAGGGCTTCCCAGGAGGTCAACTGGCAAAGCAAAAACATTTGCCAAGTCCCAGACTAGCATCACAAAGTGGAGAATAAAAGGGTGAGGTTGGAGCTGAGATAGCACGTTAATAACTGGTCCTCCTTCCTATGATGTAGGACATCATCACATCTCTTTTATTTAAAAGGTTTCTTCTCTTAGACCTGCTTGTTCTACCCATCTTTCCTTCTCCTCCACTCTTCTTGCTTCTTATTAACCTTTTATGATTAGCAAAGAGTTTGCCATAGGGGATATAGTAGGTGCTCAAAAATGTCTTCTGGATTAATGGTGATACAAGAGAATAAATAGTACGTGCCAAACGAGCAGTGCAAACTCTAATTGCCATAGAGGCTCGGGGGGGAGGGGGAGACCACCATGAACTTGGGTGACTCCAAAGGCTTCACTGATGACATGGTAAACTATGATAAATGGGAACGGTCTAAATACATGGAGAGAAGAATGAGGCATTCAAGGTGGAGGGCACAGCATGAACAAAGACTTGGAGGTAGACATGTTCTAGATGCCTTTGGGAGACAGGCATGGCTGGAGCCGAGGCTTCCTTCCGGAGTTCCAGGCTATTACGGATAGAGGTCCTTTAACATCTGCCTATACTGTGAAATCATAAAGGAACAGTGGGGACGTTGTCCTGTAAGGGCTAAAGAAGAGGCATTGATGGTGTTTTAGGCAGGAAAAGGTTGTGGTGAAGACAGTGCTGAATTAAAGTGCTGTGCAAGGTAGTGGGGTTTGTTGTTCAGATCTTAAGCATGTATGTGAGGCAGAACGGTGCTGCCTTTAATAGGATTCAGGAAAACAGAAAGAGAAACAAGTTTAAAAAATTTTTAATGGTTCTCGGAGTTTGATTATACCATATTCAATCTGAGAGTTCCCATGCAGACTCAGGGAAGTGCAGAAAGAGCCCGAGGATGAGTTGGGGAGAAATCTGAGAGGTTGGAGGAACATCCACACAGTGAAGGCTATGGGGAGGGAACAAGTTCATGTCAGCACGAGGTCATCCTTGCCTCCGCAAGGGTGGGTGACAACTTCAAGAGGTAAGCAGTGCACACTGGTTTGCCTTAGTTAGAGTCAGCCCCTGAAATTAGGGATGGACCAGCTGCCTGTCACCTGACACTTGGGTCCCACTCTTTCCCCTGCTGAGGCCACCAAACTGTTTTTCTTCTCTCTTCGAGGACCACTTTACCCACCCTCTGAAAAAGAACCTTTGTTTATGTCTTAAATTCTGGCAAAGCCTTGTATCTGTTTTCCAGGTTTGAAAAGGGTGATCTTTTTCCCCCTATTTTGTTCTTGAATTGTGCTCTTTCTTTTTCAAGGAAAACAATTTTATCATGAAAAAAATATTTCTGACAATTTCCAAATGGGAATTATAATACATTGTGGAGAAAACTAAACCCACTTGGTAAACGGATGGACTTGTTCAAAATGCTCCAGTTTCCTGTCCCACCAGAGCCTTTGCTACCCATCCATGTGAGAGGGGTTCTGTTTCCTGCTTTGGTTTCTGAACTTTGCTGAAGCATTTCTGCTGTTTTTAAGAGTAGCCAAGCCCTCTTGACCGGAGCCTGGGAAAGCCAGTCTCACTCCCCTCACATGTAACTTCAGCAAACCGCTTGGGCTGCCAGGCACGTTGGAGATCCTGTGGGTGCAACTCCGCCGAGACCAAGGGCAAGATAATCAGTCCAAGGAGACAGTTAATTTTAGTACAAAAGAGGTTAGATGTGATTTATTTCCAACGCCAATGAACCAAAAGAGCTAACAATCATCAGAACAAAACACAGAACCATCAAATACTCCACGTAAAAATGGTTTGTGTCAGCTGAGATGAGCCTCGTCATTAGCAAGGGAGACAGGCTTCAGTGGCTCAGGAGCTGATGTGGGGGACGTTTTCAGGTTGTCTTTATAGGAAAAGGGGTTTGAATCATCAAAGAGTTAGAGAAATGGATTTGGAGACAGGGAAGAGAATAGGAGAAGAAAAGAAGGCAAGAGAGGACAGGAGGGGTTTTATAGGATTATCATAGCTCATTCGTCATTTCGTTCATCATCATTATCTTCCGAAAGCATAAGGCTAGGACAGGATCCATGCAACTCATGCTGCCTCTTAATCATCCCTTTTCAGCGGCTGCAGGAGGACCCTCTGCAAGGCTGTGCTTGCTGCTGAGCAGAGTTCAACATGCCCGTGGCCAGGCCCCGCAGCCCTTGCTCACAGTGCCTCACTTCCGGGAGGGTCCCTGGGCAGGCGGATTGTCCTCTATTTGAGCCTTGTGCTCCCTTGCACTTGAGCCAAACACGAGGACTTGTCCAAGGCCGTTGCTCATAGGCCCATTGTTGATTTATTCAACTCTGCAAAATAGCTTAAGCAACCCCTTCTCCTATTTCTGAGACTTACATAGCATCTGAATCTGAGGATTTGGAGGAAGACAGGATGAGGGCTCAGATGGAGATGCACCAAGTCCGACAGCCTTATTTTAATGAGGGACGAGGCTTAGACCCTTCCTGTTCTTCTTTCTAGGTCATTATTTACCAGAATACTTTGTCCCCTCTATTTAATCACCCTGTCCTCTCTGCAGTCATTATATCACGCGCATCCTGCCGTTATTGCCTTCATATGTAACACGTTATACGTCTCTGATTTTTTCACAGACTAGGACAATGGCTTAATTATCTGTGAATCTCTTGTACCTCGATCAGCATTTAGTGCTTATATATTGAATGAGTAAGTGAGTGAATGAAAGAATGAAAGCCATTTATATTGAGGGAATAGTAATTAAATTGAGAATGTAGCTGTCTACATCTATCTCTGGCAAATAAGAAGGGAAATATTGTGAGACTCTTGTATTTGTGGGTGGAAAAACTGAAGCAACTTTTATCATACTTAATGAGGAGAAGATGCTGGGGGTATTGCTTAGGCTACACGAGTGGGATCCAGGGCTGGGGCAGCATTTAGACTGGAGCCCTCATGTGTCTGTGTCGTGCATGTTTCAAAGCAAGGATTCCTAGCTCACTTTCTCTCTATCTACCTCCAGCCACCCCTTCCCTTTCCTTAAATTTTCCTTATAGCTCATGCTGACAGCGATTGTAAGGTACTCTACCTGTTCTCAGTTCAAACATGCTGTCCTGTTGTCAGACCAAGTATCCAATTGTAGGGTTCAGGAAGTGCCTCTCTACCTCCCTAATTTTTCTTTAAGTGTGTGACCTTAGATTGGATGGGCTACATACTTAAAGGGGAAAATGACTTTAAAAATGTATCAGTGTGTGTTTATCAAACAGGAGAACAAACAACTACATTTGATAGTGGTCAGGGAGGAACTGGATTTTCCCAGTCCTTTCACAGGCATCTTTTGTATCATTGTAACCTTTCTCTTGAGCACCCTAGAATCCTCTGCCTACCAGCAAATGGTCATTTGAAGCCTTGCCAGGAACACTCGTCCCTTACTGTATTCTATTAAAGCTTCAGGCATGCACCCCTGCTCCCTCTCTGACCTGTTCATTTTTTGGCTACAGAGCTGAGGAGCAAAGCTGGCATCATGTGGGGAGCTTCCATGTGTGAATGTCCACATCCTTCATTCACATCCTTCAAGGGTTTCCTTTAACATTTTCTGATTGTGTTTCTGAGTACATGGTGTCAACAGCTCTCAGAACTGTTAAGTTTTCTATTTATCCTCAGGCCAGGAAAAGGCACAGATCACTGCAGTGTAAAATTACCAGTGGTTTTGATAGTGACCTGGAAGAACTATGGAATGAAGAAATTTAGCCTTGAGAGCTGAGGTCCAGCCCCAGGCCTATCTTAACCAAGAAGTTTTGCTCAATTATACAGGTCACAAGAAGTTCTGCTAGTCCTGAAAATATTGAACTCATCAAACTTAAGTTGGGTGTTGTTGACATGTCCTGATGAATGGCCAGTTTCTGACACCACGTACCGTATTTACTTGTTTATTTCCTCCTCTATTCCATTCCTATGTCGCCTTACTTTTGAAAAATAATTCTGTGAGTTGAAATTTGCTTTTTATTTATTTTGTAGGAGCTCTTCGAACCAGCACAAACTCTTCCGAAGGTTTAAAATTATTAGTTGGAATGGCAAAACCTGCCTTAATGCTGAAAATAGAAGGACGGGAACTTACTTCTTTGGATCTGTTCTCGCCAAGCCTTAGAGAGGGAGTGTCATGATGGTTATGAGCTTGGGCCTTAGAGCTAGACCACCTGAGTTGAACACTAGCTCTGCCACTTCCTAGCTATGAATCTGTGGGCAAGTTACACTCTGGGTGCCTCAGTTTCCTCATGGGGATGGCAGTAAAAATGCCTACTTTCTGGGGTTCTTGTGAGTTAATAGATATGAAGTACTTAGAACAGTGCTTGGTGCATAAAAAGTTCTCAATAAATGTTAGCTACTATTTTTGATTAGTTGGTAACTTAGAACTGTTGCAGACATATTATGGATGTAGACTCACAATGTTCACTCTGGGCAGTATAGAAATATCTACTGAAAAAAGGGAATTGTGTACATAAACATGATATAGCTCAAGACAGTTATATCTAAATTAGGAGAACAATTCTTATGTGTCTCCACAGTCTACTAAGCCACCCCTTAAGGCAGATCCCTTTTTAAATGGCCCTGAGCCTTCTATATCCAGTTATTAGGGCTCCCAAACCTTGGTGAGTAGTTATTTCTTACATGTAGTCTATTACCTTGCTTCTAAGGGTCATTTTGGCTTCTTCAGATATAACGTAGGCCCTGGTCACTTGTTCCCTAACTTCAGGAGATACACACTAGGGTCTCGGAACTCCACTGACCTTCCTTAGAAGGATAGGAGTCCCAGAATCCCAAAGCCTCTTTTCTAAAACCCTTCTCACAAAATTCTTCCTTAATTTCCACTCTCGGGGCCTTTTTATGTCTTTAATGTGAATGGCAGATTTCAAGGATTATGCAATTGGTTCTTCTGTATTTCTCCTTTTGGAAATTTTGCATATGGTCTGGCAATTTCTTTGGAATGCAACATCAATTGTATCTTGGTGCATGAGTCAGAACTTCCAATTTAACATTCTGTTACGTTTATAAACCCATCCTTTGTACCTCATCATGGTACATGGATAGAACATTTATAACTACCCAAGCCTCAGTGTTGATCTGATAGAGTTAGGGGTGAGGAAGGAAGGAAAGTAACATCTATTGAGTTCAACTAATTTGCTCAAGACTCACATAACTAGAAAATGGCAGAACCAAAGTTCCTGTTCAGATCTGTATGTTCTAAAACCCAGGTTCATTTGCTATATAATGAGGTATTTATGCAAAATCTACCCGAGGAAATGCTTCTTTACATTCCTTCTTCCATAAACTCTCTTGGTTATATTCATCATTCTCTTAAAATGCAGTCAAACAATTTTGGGTTTTTGGTAAATATAAGAAAATGTCAAAAATATAGTCAATTTTTTCCTTCTCACCCACCATCTTTCTTCTATTTCATGAATGAGGCATGGGAAACTTCCACTTTATAGCCTTTGAGAGCTTTTAAAAAATTTATTGAACTAACGATTTTGACATTGTCCCAAGATGAGGTGTTTATTAATTTGGTTATAAATATTTGAACTCCATACTCTAAATTCAATTTGTCAGATAAGAGAAAATCATGTTAATGTGTATTTATGATTTATTTCTTCCCTGATATCAATGTGAGTTTCAGAAACCAAAACATGGCTTCTTCTTTCTAACCCTAACAGGGAAGACAAAAAGACGCAGATCTATCTATCAAAATGCCTTAAAACCAGTTTTTGTCCATACCTAGATACATACCTATGAAGCTTTAGAGCACCAAGGAAAACAACGAACTCCTAAGAGATTCAATACAGGAAAAAACCAGGTTACTTTCTGGGGAATGAGAATCAGAAAGGCATTTGACTTCTTATCAGCAACACTGGTTGGTGGAAGACAATGGAATGATGCCTTCAAAGTTCTGATGGAAAATAATTTTGACCATGGAAATCTATCCACAGCCAAAACCTAGTGAAGTAGTGAGGGAGAAAACATATCAAACATGTAATAGTAATAAATTATAGCTGATATTTCTGAAGAAGATAATTGAGAGTGAACTCCAGCAAAATGGAAAACATCATGAAGGAGGAAGGCATGAGATCCAGGAAATAATAGCTCTAACCTAGAAGGGCAGAGAGGGAAGTCCCTTGGTGACAGCTGGGCAGTCGCTAAAGAGCAAGCTATCTGGATGGGAGCAGAAATTCAGAGACAGCTGGGTGGATGTCTCAGGAAAGAAAGAGATTGGTCCACAAGTAAAAATATTTATATAATCATGATCATATAAACCCTGTTTATACATTGTAGGTTGTTAATTGTTAGAGTCAATCCCTAGACAAACCCACAGAAGGCTTAATTATGATTATAGAAAAGAACGTAAATGTTATCAGTTTTGACAATGTAAATATATGAGTAGAGTTGACAGATAATGGGATATGGAATGGGGGCAGTGTGGAGGGAGAGGGAAAGATAGAGCCAACAATAATCTTATCAAACATATATAAAGTTGCTAAAATGAGAAATAAACATTGGCTATACTATTTGACACTACAAACGTAACCAGTAAGAAAATCTAAGCTATAAGTATTAGAAATTGGGAAGATGGAGGTAGATAGAGTGGGAGGGGGGAGTGTAAGGGAACTAGATATCATTCATAGCAGGGGTGAATAGTTATTGTTTAAAGCTGAAAAAAAGAGAAATAGGGATATAGCCCTGTTAGAATTAAAATAAGCACAGAAGTCCAAAGAGGCATTTCTGGAGCAGCAGGTGATTAAGAAGGGGGTGACTTGGAGCAAACCAAGGACCGCTTAGAAGATCGCCTCTTGTCATCTTCATGATGAGCAGGAGATGTAAACCTACCAGCTGGTTAGCCCAGCCTTAGATGCTACTGGATGTGGGCCAGGCTGGGCAGGAACTATCCAGGTTAATCTTCATGATTGGAATCCAGGGAATGGGAAGTGGAAACTCATGTTTCTCTCTGACCAGCTATGAAGTTGTAGTTCTTATACACCATTTCCATTTTGCCCTCTCACTCCATGTACCACTTGTTTTACCAACGACTCATGTAGTTGACTTTGCTCCTGGAAGAAACTCCTAGAAAAGTTGGAATTTCTCTTTTTATTACACATTTTACTCCAAAGAATGTGTCAGTCAGGGCTAAAGCAATAGTCTCAGGGCAGACAGGCAGTTTGCGTCTGATGACAACATTGTAGCAGAGTATTGCAATATGCTGATTTCAGAGTGAGCGCAGGGCACTGGCTGAGGTCCTGGGCAGCCTGAAGCAGGTGAGACAGGCGAGCAGGGTACCTGCCTCATAGCTCAGAGAAGACTATTGGCTGGAAAGCGTTTTCCCTTTGTTCTTCTCTGTTGCTTTAACTGGGTGAAATGTTGCTCATACTGGATTTCTAAGTCTGATAGCCTAAAGCGAGTTTTGGCCAGATGACTTTTATGGACAGTTGTGTTTCCTTTGTGAAAGTGGAAGCAACAATAAGAATTATAGGAATTTATAGGTTTTAGCAGTTGTTTAAAATTATTTTTTACAGAATGCATTTGCCAGAGATTAATGTTTAGGAGTGGCTGAAACACTCAGAGAGCCTCAAACACTTTATGGTATGTTGAGATTGAGAATTTTCAAATGTGCCCAGAGTTTCTAAATTCTCTGAAGCCCTTCTGAGACCTTCTCTGGAAGAACACTTGGCCCCTGTCAACATGTTTACTATGTGTCCTCCATCATTTGCAAGGTTGGTTCCAATAGTACCTCAGGAAATGGGATTCTGGGGCACAGAAGTAATACAGAAGAGTGGATTTGAGAATCACCTATTCAGATTAATCAAATGGGAAGTTAAATCTATGGTCTATATAGTTTGGTAATAAAAGAAACAATATTTCTCCAATCCATCAAGTTCCTATTCTTCAGACAACTTTCCTCAAGTCCTTGGCAGGATACACCCAAGACTAAGAACTTATAATTCTCCAGCAGGGGAGGAAGGTTCCTGATAACGGGTCTTGTTTTTCACCACCTCATGGACACTTTTTGGATTCTTCATTGGAAAAGTCTTGGAAACTATTTGATTGTGTGTCACCATTTTCCTAAATACTGATTAGTTTTCTTTCACTCTGATGGAGTGGTTGCTGAAGATGAGGTTGGGAATCGCTACCAAGCATCACTGAGCCTGGGCCCTACAGGGATCCACCTTCATCTCCCCTCACTTTTCTTCTATTACCTTTGTGAATAGCTCATCTGTAGAAATCCTTCCATGTCCTTCGGTAGACCTGGCACCAAGCAAGACGGAGATTTTCAAGCTCTCCAGCAGCAGAGATTCAGGCTGTCGCCCCAGAAGCTGCACCTGGACTGGACCCATTTGTACCGGTGGCACTGGGTCCTGCACTATCTGCACAGTCCTAAAAATAGCTCTCAATTAACATTGCATTTCAAGAATTGGAAAATTTCCCAGAAGTCCATTCTTTTCTCCTTTTTCTATTTCATTACATTTTGCACTAATAATACACAAGCCTGCAGAAAACATGACGGGTAATGAAAAAATGTAATTAATATAAGCAGTGTAAAGCATGTTTTTTTTCTCTGTTGTCCTTGCAGAAAATTGCTGCTTTAAACCAAGCAGGATGTGAAAATGCATAAAACCCCCCTTTAATCTGCTGTGGTTTGTAAATATCTTATGCAAAACAGTTAAGTCAACTGTCAGATTTTTTTTTTTTTAATGTAAGTCACATATTCTTGTAAAAAACTTTTTTTCCTGCAGGACAAATTGACTGATTTGGACAACTCCTTTTGAGGGGGGAGGAATGGAGGTGATGGTAAGGGTTTTCAACAATAAACCTGAAAACAGGAAGAACCTGATTTTTGGATGGCAACTTTGTCCATCAGATTCATCTAAACAGCAGTTCAGTGTGCTGCCTCTGTGTACACTCAATTTTGGTTCAGTACTTGGGAGAAGTAAGCATTCTTGCTACTATTTCACACCGATACACCCCATCCCATTAATTGAAATAAAGTGAGAAAGAGGCCCAGAGGCTGTGGTCTATGCCGGCATTCCTCAGACCATTTCGGTTTCCTTATCTGGACCACTAGCAACATCCAGAGGTGTGTGGCTAGAAGGTCACAACAGAATTTCAAAGCTGAAATACAAAACTTTATTCCCAGAACATCTTCCTAGGCTGGAGAAGAAAATGCTTATGATTTGTTTTCATTTGTTCTTTCCTATTTTTTTTTTCCAACTGCAGCTGACATACATGATTGGTTATTATTTATTTCCATCTCATTCTGGGTTCTGAAAGTTTCCCCAAGGCCCTGGTGTGTGTGAACTTTCAGATTTCGCTTGGGAATGGCTGGCCTCATCCCCTCTGCTCCACTGGGATCCCTGGTGAAGGTATGTTCCCCCAGCTGAGAAGCGGTGCTCCACTCCTGTGGCATTCTGGGAAGCCATTTGGAGTCCCAGATGCAGGAAATGAAATAATCCACGCTCATACAGTCACAAAGTGCCCATCTGGCACCCAGGAACCCTGCATGATAGGAGCACACAGGCGTGAGCTCACTATTGTTATGGCATTTCATAAACAGAGATGCAGCCAGCTAGAGAAGAAGGACTTTGGGATGATAACGATCATTTTCCACTCCCCTCCCTTTCTGCCTGCTACCCTCCAAACATACACGCACACACACACCCATGCACACACACACACCCCTACACACACACGTGTGCGCACACACACCCCTACTCACACACACCCCTACACACGCACACACACACCCTACACACACACTCACACACACGTGCACACACACCTCTACTCACACACACCCCTACACACACACGTGCACACACACGCATGCACACACCCCCTACTCACACATACCCATACACACACATGCGCACACACTCGCACACTACACACGTGCGTGCACACACACCCCTACTCACACACGCACACACACACCCCTACACACACATACACACCCCTACACACACACACACCTACACACACACACATCCCTACACACACATGCACACACACACCCCTACACATACGTACACCCCTACACACAGGCACACACACCCCTACACACATCCCTACACACCCCTACACACACACACACACCCCTACACACACAGGCACACGCACCCCTACTCACACACACCCCTACGCACACACCCCTACACACACACACACTCACACCCCCACACACCCCCTACACACACATGCACACACACTCACACACACCCTACACACACACACACACACCCCTACACACACACACACACCCCTTAACCTTTTTAAAACATAGGGTCCAGGGAGAAAAAAGCGGGGGATCCATCCTCCAAAAGACAACATTTTTTTCCAGAGGGTCTGAAGGAGAAATTTCCATTAACAGCTAAATCCCTCCCCACCACCTCTCTGTGCACGTTATTGTTTTTATGCCCTGCATCTTAGGACTCACAGGCGAGGGTGTGAAATGTGACCAGTCAACTCTTCGCTAGCTCACTTCTTGTACATCACCCTCAAGATAAGGAAAAGCAGCAGTGGGAGGGATTTCATAAATCACACAACCACTGCACTGCTTTCTAGTCCTGAAACCAAATTCACAGGAGAATCTAGTAACTGACCTCAAAGCTTTTTCTTTAGTTTCCTTTTAAGTGTTTGTGCCAAAGCAGGAGCAACAGAAGCTCAGCAAAGGAGGTGTGGGTTGGAGAACAGCTCGGGCTGAGAACACGCGTGTGTGAATGAGAAAGGGGCGACTCTCCTCACACAAGCTGGATGCTGACATTCAACCCCAGTTATAAGAAAGAGCAAGTCAGACCCGGTAACTAAGCCTGCTGGGCAGGGGTAACGGTTACACCAGCTCTCCTTTTAATCTGTGGCGCTAACTCTATTATCCTTTAAAAACACAGATTTCTAAGAGACTTGTGTCCAGCGATAAGAGTGAGATCCCTAATGGAGCAGGCAACTCAGGACACTGTGAAGAAGTCCAGCGACAAGGGCTGGGCTTACATCAAAGACCGGTTAAGTCATGTGCTGATTTGTATTATCCTAGCATTAAAATGAGGGAAAAGAATCACTGTAGACATTTCACTCGATGTTGTTCTGAACTGTAATAAAAAACATCAGGTTGCATTACCCTTCCCAAAGATCACATTCGGCTCTCTCAGCACTTCCAGCCTCCCAAGGAGACATTTTCAAAGCAGCTAGATTTTTCGGCCCCAGAGAGGAAAACAATCACAGAAACACAAGCAGAGCCCATCCCTGGCCCCTGCTGACCAAACAGCAGGCACTTGGGAGAAACAAGCTGGCTGGAAGGTGTCCCAGCGAAATAGAGGCTCCTGGAGTCCTGAAGGCGAGGGAGGAAAAAACAAATGGATCCCTCCTAGGGGAACCGGCCCTTTCCTCTCAGGCTCTGCTCCGCCTTCTCAAAGACTGGGATCTGCTTGCTTGCCAATGAAACCAAAGCACCGAGTGGGTAGCACAAGGCGATGTTTGTAAATATGACAAGCCATTGCAATATTACAGCTTTTCATTTGGAAAGTCACTTAGGCAAGAAATGATTACTGACCCATGATATGTAAATGACGGGAATGCAGAAATTAGTATTTGGGTCAACTTGTATATTTTTCAACCATGAAATGAAAATCTCAGTGTTCACATTCCAATTCATACATGAAAGCATCACGGTGCTATTAGTTGTCTATTGTGTTAATTTATTGTTGTCTTAGTTCGTGTTTTCAGAGCCACCATGAGGGTATAGATCCACTTTCTATGCACTAATGTTGCAACTGGAAGAGGGGAGGATGCGTCTCTGGGCCAGCTGGTGTCCTGAGGGGGTTCTACTTTAGTTGAGGAGAAAGCAAGTGATTCTGAAGGAGAGGCTAGGGGGCTCCTCTTCAAATATTTCAAATATGGCATAAGTCTATCACTTCCCTTTCTTTTGAGTTCATAAATCCACAAGAATGTGTTGGACAATTGGGCTACTGTGACAAGTTCCTAGGTGCCTTTGGGGACACGAAAGATACCTAAAAGGACCTTTGTCTTTAAGGTTGGAGCAAA
The DNA here is from genome assembly GCF_028021215.1 of Eschrichtius robustus. Taxonomy (NCBI): domain Eukaryota; kingdom Metazoa; phylum Chordata; class Mammalia; order Artiodactyla; family Eschrichtiidae; genus Eschrichtius; species Eschrichtius robustus. Next base: position 77,120,369 of record NC_090826.1, read on the forward strand.
AGAGACTCGCTGTGGAAAAAGTGCAGGAACTCAGAGGGAGAGAGAATTTAGGAAGACTTTTTGGAGGAGGTGATATTTCAGCTGGTTTTGAAGGGTGTTAGAAGTGAGGAGATGAAAGGAAGGAGAAGAGTCGTTCCAGGCAGACAGCAAGCGAAAAGTCCCAGAGGATGGAGTACCATGCTGCATAAACCGAGGTCCCCCTTCACTGAAACAGAAAGTGGCTATCGAAGAGCAAAGGTGTGGGAGAACATACAGAGAAGTCCCCCAAGGTGGGCCTCTGAAGACCAGTGAGAGTTCCTTCCCAAGTGAGCCAGATGAAGGCCATGGGAAAGCAGTTTGGGCCTACCTAGATTGTGTAGAAATGCAGCCAGGATTGGAGCTGGGAGACACTGTGGAAGGAAGGCCAGTTGGGAAGTAGGATTAGCAATTTAAAGTCAGGGAAAGAAGGCCTGGAGCCGGGGTGCTTGTCACATGTGTTAGGAGAAACGGCAGAGGGATGGGCAGGAGAGGGTGATCTGGGAGACAGGAAACGAAGTGTTAGGGGATGCATCTGAATGCTGTGTGCAGAGGGAGAGAGTTACTATCAGCCCTTACATTCAGTGGTTTTACAGAGCAAAATGCTCACGTGATGCCGAGAGTAAGTGGGGTAAGGAAATATTGACGGTTTTGCCTTTTAATCTAATTAATTGGCTAGAGGGAACTCTGGGTATTTCCACTGTGCAACTACATCTCCTCCTCTTGTAACCTCCTACATCATAGCTTCGAGATTGGGTAGTGCTGAGATCTCTGGCTTCATTCAACGTTGGCCCTTGGAACTGGGTGTGCCAGCCCCTTTAAGCACAGGCACTCAGTCAGACCCTTTAGCTGGGGGTCTCAAGGTCAGAAGAGATATTCTGCCCAAGAGGTGACCTGAGGGCAGGAGGGCAGGAGGGCAGTTTTGAAAAGGTGGGTTAGACCAATTGTTCTCAATGGAGTTTATACTGCCCCCTACAGGGTGCTTTGGAAATTCCTAGTAACATTTTTCGGATGTCACCAAACTGGGTGGGAGCCAGGGATGCGAGACATCCTCTGTTCACAGGAGAGTCCCACACAATGCAGAATCCTGTAGCATCTCACATGGCTTTTGAATGTCCTGCCAGGCATTCATGTAGGTAAACCTGTTTATACTTAACTAAGCCTAAAACCTAACTCCAATTTACATAATTTGTTACCCAGTTTTAATACACACTAAATTTTCTATGAAAGATTATACATATATATATTTTTAATTTAATTTTATTTATTTATTTTTCATACAGCAGGTTCTTATTAGTTATCCATTTTATACCCATCAGTGTATACATGTCAATCCCAATCTCCCAATTCATCACACCACCATCACCTCCCCCCGCCGCTTTCCCCCCTTGGTGTCCATACGTTTGTTCTCTACATCTGTGTCTCAATTTCTGCCCTGCAAACCGGTTCATCTGTACCATTTTTCTAGATTCCACATATATGTGTTAATATACGATATTTGTTTTTCTCTTTCTGAATTACTTCACTCTGTATGACAGTCTCTAGGTCCATCCACGTATCTACAAATGAATCAGTTTCGTTCCTTTTTATGGCTGAGTAATATTCCACTGTATATATGTACCACATCTTCTTTATCCATTCGTCTGTCGATGGGCATTTAGGTTGCTTCCATGACCTGGCTATTGTAAACAGTGCTGCAATGAACATTGGGGTGCATGTGTCTTTTTGAATTATGGTTTTCTCTGGGTATATGCCCAGTAGTGGGATTGCTGGGTCATATAGTAATTCTATTTTTTGTTTTTTAAGGAACCTCCATACTGTTCTCCATAGTGGCTGTTATCAATTTACATTCCCACCAACAGTGCAAGAGGCTTCCCTTTTCTCCATACCCTCTCCAGCATTTGTTATTTGTAGATTTTCTGATGATGACCATTCTAACTGGTGTGAGGTGATACCTCTTTGTAGTTTTGATTTGCATTTCTCTAATAATTAGTGATGTTGAGCAGATTTTCATGTGCCTCTTGGCAATCTGTGTGTCTTCTTTGGAGAGATGTCTATTTAGGTCTTCTGCCCATTTTCTGATTGGGTTGTTTGTTTTTTTAATATTGAGCTGCATGAACTGTTTATATATTTTGGAGATTAATCCTTTGTCCATTGATTTATTTGCAAATATTTTCTCCCAATCTGAAGGTTGTCTTTTCGTCTTGTTTATAGTTTACTTTGCTGTGCAAAAGCTTTTAAGTTTCATGAGGTCCTATTTGTTTATTTTTGTTTCTATTTCCATTACTCTAGGAGGTGGGTCAAAAAAGATCTTGCTGTGATTTATGTCAAAAAGTGTTCTTCCTATGTTTTCTGCTAAGAGTTTTATAGTGTTTGGTCTTACATTTAGGTCTTTAATCCACTTCGAGTTTATTTTTGTGTATGGTGTTAGGGAGTGTTCTAATTTCATTCTTTTACATGTAGCTGTCCAGCTTTCCCAGTACCACTTATTGAAGAGACTGCCTTTTCTCCATTGTATATCCTTGCCTCCTTTGTCAGAGACTAGTTGACCATAGGTGCATGGGTTTATCTCTGGGCTTTCTATCCTGTTCCATTGATCTATATTTCTGTATTTGTGCCAGTACCATATTGTCTTGATTACTGTAGCTTTGTACTATAGTCTGAAGTCAGGAAGTCTGAGTCCTCCAGCTCCTTTTTTTTCCCTCAAGAGTGCTTTGGCTATTCAGGGTCTTTTGTGTCTCCATACAAATTTTAAGATTTTTTGTTCTAGTCCTGTAAAAAGTGCCATTGGTAATTTGATAGGGATTGCATTGTATATGTAGATTGCTTTGGGTAGTATAGTCATTTTCACAATATTGATTCTTCCAATCCAAGAACATGGCATATCTCTCCATCTGTTTGTGTCACCTTTGATTTCTTTCATCAGTGTCTTATAGTTTTCTGAGTACAGGTCTTTGACCTCCTTAGGTAGGTTTATTCCTAGGTATTTTATTCTTTTTGTTGCAGTGGTGAATGGGATTGTTTCCTTAATTTCTCTTTCTGATCTTTCATTGTTAGTGCATAGGAATGCAAGAGATTTCTGTGCATTAATTTTGTATCCTGATACTTTACCAAATTCATTGATTAGCTCTAGTAGTTTTCTGGTGGCATCTTTAGGATTCTCTATGTATAGTATCATGTCATCTGCAAACAGTGACAGTTTTACTTCTTCTTTTCCAATTTGTATTCCTTTTATTTCTTTTTCTTCTCTGATTGCCATGGCTAGGACTTCTAAAACTATGTTGAATAATAGTGGCGAGACTGGACATCTTTGTCTTGTTCCTGATCTTAGAGGAAATGCTTTCAGTTTTTTACCAATGAGAATGATGTTTGCTGTGGGTTTGTCGTATATGGCCTTTATTATGTTGAGGTGGGTTCCCTCTATGCCCACTTTCTGGAGAGTTTTTATCATAAATGGGTGTTGAATTTTGTCAAAAGCTTTTTCTGCATCTATTGAGATGATCATATGGCTTTTATTCTTCAATTTGTTAATATGGTGTATCACATTGATTGATTTGCATGTATTGAAGAATCCTTGCATCCCTGGGATAAATCCCACTTGATCATGGTGTATGAACCTTTTAATGTGTTGTTCGATTGTGTTTGCTAGTATTTTGTTGAGGATTTTTGCATCTATATTCATCAGTGATATTGGTCTATAATTTTCTTTTTTTGTAGTATCTCTGTCTGGTTTTGGTATCAGGGTGATGGTGGCCTCGTAGAATGAGTTTGGGAGTGTTTCTTCCTCTGCAATTTTTGGGAAGAGTTTAAGAAGGATGGGTCTCAGCTCTTCTCTATATGTTTGATAGAATCCACCTGTGAAGCCATCTGGGCCTGGACTTTAGTTTATTGGAAGATTTTTAATCACAATTTCAATTTCATTACTTGTGATTGGTCTGTTCATATTTTCTATTTCTTCCTGGTCAGTCTTGGAAGGTTATACCTTTCTGAGAATTTGTCCATTTCTTCCAGGTTGTCCATTTTATTGGCATAGATTTGCTTATAGTAGTCTCTTATGATTCTTTGTGTTTCTGCCATGTCTGTTGTAACTTCTTTTTCATTTCTAATTTTATTGATTTGAGTCCCCTCCCTATTTTTCTTGAGGCGTCTGGCTAAAGGTTTATCAATTTTGTTTATCTTCTCAAAGAACCAGTGTTTAGTTTTATTGATCTTTGCTATTGTTTTCTTTGTTTCTATTTCATTTATTTCTGCTCTGATCTTTATGATTTTTTCCTTCTACTAACTTTGGGTTTTGTTTGTTCTTCTTTCCCTAGTTCCTTTAGGTATAAGGTTAGATTGCTTATTTGAGATTTTTCCTGTTTCTTGAGGTAGGATTGTATTGCTATAAACTTCCCTCTTAGAACTGCTTTTGCTGCATTCCATAGGTTTTGGATCGTCGTGTTTTCATTGTCATTTGTCTCTAGGTATTTTTTGATTTCCTCTTTGATTTCTTCAGTGATCTCTTGGTTATTTAGTAACGTATTGTTTAACCTCCATGTGTTTGTGTTTTTTATGTTTTTTCCCTGTAACTGATTTCTAATCTCATAGCAATGTGGTTGGAAAAGTTGCTTGATATAATTTCAGTTTTCTTAAATTTACTGAGGCTTGATGTGTGACCCAAGATGTGATCTATCCTGGAGAATGTTCCGTGTGCACTTGAGAAGAAAGTGTAATCTGCTGTTTTGGATGGAATGTCCTATAAATATTATTGAAATCTATCTGGTCTATTGTGTCATTTGAAGCTTGTGTTTCCTTATTAATTTTCTTCCTGCATGATCTGTCCATTGGTGTAAGTGAGGTGTTAAGGTTCCCCACTATTATTGTGTTACTGTCAATTTCCTCTTTTATAGCTGTTAGCATTTGACTTATGTATTGATCATTATGTAGTGATCATTATGTAGTGTCATTATGTAGAGTGCTTCCTTGTCTCTTGTAACATTCTTTATTTTAAAGTCTATTTTATCTGATATGAGTATTGCTACTCCAGCTTTCTTTTGATTTCCCTTTGCATAGAATATCTTTTTCCGTCCCCTCACTTTCAGTCTGTATGTGTCCCTAGGTCTGAAGTCGGTCTCTTGTAGACAGCATATATATGGGTCTTGTGTTTGTATCCATTCAGCGAGCCTGTGTCTTTTGGTTGGAGCATTTAATCCATTCACATTTAAGGTAATTATCCATATGCATGTTCCTATTACCATTTTCTTAATTGTTTTGGGTTTGTTATTGTAGGTCCTTTTCTCCTCTTTTGTTTCCCACTTAGAGAAGTTCCTTTAGCATTTGTTGTAGAGCTGGTTTGGTTGTGCTGAATTCTCTTAGCTTTTGCTTGTCTGTAAAGTTTTTGATTTCTCCATCGAACCTGAATCAGATCCTTACTGGGTAAAGTAATCTTGGTTCTTCCCTTTCATCACTTTAAATATATCATGCCACTCCCTTCTAGCTTGTAGAGTTTCTGCTGAGAAATCAGCTGTTTCTCAGCTGATTTCTCAGCTGTTTCTCAATCTTATGGGAGTTCCCTTGTATGTTGTCATTTATCCCTTTTTGCTTTTAATAATTTTTCTTTGTCTTTAATTTTTGTCAGTTTGATTACTATGTGTCTCAGCATGTTTCTCCTTGGGTTTATTCTGCCTGGGACTCTCTGCACTTCCTGGACTTGGGTGGCTATTTCCTTTCCCATGTTAGGGAAGTTTTCGACTAAAATCTCTTCAAATATTTTCTCGGGTCCTTCCTCTCTCTCTTCTCCTTCTGGGACCCCTATAATGCGAATGTTGGTGTGTTTAATGTTGTCCCAGAGGTCTCTTAGGCTGTCTTCATTTCTTTTTATTCTTTTTTCTTTATTCTGTTCCGCAGCCGTGAATTTCACCATTCTGTCTTCCAGGTTACTTATCCCATCTTCTGCCTCAGTTATTCTGCTATTGATTCCGTCTAGTGTATTTTTCTTTTCAGTTATTGTATTGTTCGTCTCTGTTTGTTCTTTAATTCTTCTAGGCGTTTGTTCTTTAATTCTTCTAGGTCCTTGTTAAACATTTCTTGCATCTTCTCGATCTTTGCTTCCATTTTTTTTCCGAGGCCCTGGATCATCTTCACTGCCATTATTCTGAATTCTTTTTTCTGGAAGGTTGCCTATCTCCAGTTCATTTTGCTGTTTCTCTGGAGTTTTATCTTGTTCTTTCATCTGGTCCACAGTCCTCTGCCTTTTCATTTTGTCTATCTTTTTGTGAATGTGATTTTTGTTCCACAGGCTGCAGTATTGTAGTTCTTCTTGCTTCTGCTGTCTGCCCTCTGGTGGATGAGGCTATCTAAGAGGCTTGTGCAAGCTTCCTGATGGGAGGTACTGGTGGTGGGTAGAGCTGGTCGCTGCTCTGGTGGGCAGAGCTCAGTAAAACTTTAATCTGCTTGTCGGCTGATGGGTGGGGCTTGATTCCCTCCCTGTTGGTTGTTTGGCCAGAGGCAACCCAGCACTGGATCCTACCTGGCTCTTTGGTGGGGCTAATGGCAGACTCTGGGAGGGCTCATGCCAAGGATTACTTCCCAGAACTTCTGCTGCCTGTGTCCTTGTCCCCTCAGTGAGCCATAGCCACCCCTTGCCTCTGCAGGAGACCCTCTAACACTAGCAGGTGTGTCTTGTTCAGTCTCCTATGGGGTCACTGTTCCTTCCCCTGGGTCTTGATGCACACAGCACTTTGTGCATGCCCTCCAAGAGTGGAGTCTCTGTTTCCCTGAGTCCTGTCGAAGTCCTGCAGTCAAATTCTGCTAGCCTTCAAAGTTTGATTCTCTAGGAATTCCTCCTCCTTTTGCCGGACCCCCAGTTTGGGAAGCCTGACGTGGGGCTCAGAACCTTCACTCCAGTGGGTGGACTTCTGTGGTATAAGTGTCCTCCAGTTTGTGAGTCACCCAGCCAGCAGTTATGGGATTTGATTTTGTTGTGATTGCGCCCCTCCTACCTTCTCACTGTGGCTTCTCCTTTGTCTTTGGATGTGGGGTATCTTTTTTGGTGAGTTCCAGTGTCTTCCTGTAGATAATTGTTCAGCAGTGAGTTGTGATTCTGGTGTTCTCGCAAGAGGAGTGAGTGCACGTTCTTCTACTCCGCCATCTTGAACCAATCTCCTAAGGAAAGACTATATTTTGTTTTGTTCAAAACTTTGCCAAGAATTGGGCATTGAGAAAATCACAGTGTAAGCATTTGATTACTTCTTCAAGCCTTCCATGTGTAAATACACATTATTTTATTATGAATTACTTTCCTTTTGTTTCTCCTTTCTATTATATTTATGGCATTATATTGGTGTTTTAAAAAGTATGTGTCTGGGTAATATATATATACAATAAGCAGTCCTTTCTTGGTATTTTCAGGGATTGGTTTCAGGACCCCTGTGGATACCAAAATCCGTGGGTGCTCAAGTCCCTTATATAAAATGGTGTAGTATTTACATATAACCTATGCACATTCTCCCGTATACCTTAAATCATCTCTGGATTACTTATAATACCGAATACAATGTAATGTTATGTAAATACAATGTAAGTGCTATGTAAATAGTTGCTGGTGCATGGCAAATTCAAGTTTTGCTTTTTGGAATTTTCTGGAACTTTTAAAAACTAATATTTTCCATCTGTGGTTGGTTGATTCCTTGGCTGCAGAGCCCTCAGATTCTGAGGGCCGATGGTATACATTCTATAAATTTCATTTCAGGATAGTAAAGGGAGGGATCATAAAATATTTGTTATAAAAAGGAGATGTTGGGTCTGATGGGGTGAGAACCATGGAGTTTGAAACACAAAGAACTTAGATATGACACCTTATAAGTGACCATCTTTTATTGTTATTTTTTATGATGGATCAATTAATGGATCTCTGCTGATCCCCTATGGTAAGCCTACAGTGGTTCAAGCACCATATAAGCATGAAAAAGAAGTGCAAGTCTCAGAATTGTATCTCACACCTTGGCCTAACTGGCCTGGTGACTTACCACAGGTTGGGATAGGCCAGAAGAGAGTGGATAAAACGTGATATCCTGGAGGTTACAATCCTGGTAAATAATTGTGAGTTTGGTCCAAGATGAATGATCTAACAGTGGGAGCCTGAGAGCACTGGAAAGTCTTGAGAGGTCCAGCAGACAGAAGACTGTCAGCATCAGGGGCAAATGGGTACAGAGCATGCAGTCCAAAGCACCAGGCTGGGGACAAGAGATAGAATTCCACCCCTTATAGAGGGGCCAGGCAAGAGCAAGGCCCTGCCTCAAATGAGCACACCTAGGGCCCAGAAACAAAGGAATAAATCTGAAAGCTAGTACCCAAGACATGGTGAGACTTAGGATTGAAGTTTGCAGTTCAGCTGTTGATGTTCAGGGCAGACCAGCAATGAGAGGGTCTCCGTGTTGAGTCATAGATGCTGGGGTTAGAGCAGCTTAATATATTCTGCTGCAAGTGCAGATGGATTCACTGGCTGGGTTTTGAGGAGGAAGCCAGAATTGGAGGCAGAGAGCCATGCTGGACCTGACACTCAGTTTTGTAACCTCACTGGAAGAACCAAAGTATAAATACATAACGAATGAGTCAACTGGACAATCGTTTGCAAAGGGTATGGGCAACAGTTCAAGAGTATCTGAAAACCCTGTATGGCCTCCCTTGCATAAAAGAGGGCATGAGATTCCAGGACATGAGAGAGACTTCTGGGTTGGAGTAGTTTCTGAAGGTTTCATGGAAGAACAAGGGCTGGAGCCAGCCTGTAAAGAACAGATGAATGAATAGTTGAATTCACTCATCCATTCACTCATTCATTCAACACATACTTAGGAAAGTCTTGCTATTCGACAGGTGCTGAGAATAAAGAGGTAAATAAGAGAGAGCCTTGGTGACACAGATGACAGGCTCACCTGGGGTTCAGAGAGGTGAGCAGGCTAGAATGAGCAGCTTTCAGCCCAGGACTTGAGGGAGTTCCTAAGGCCAGTGAGGCACACCCAGGGTCTGCCTTTAAGGAAGTGCACTTTTTGCTACCTGAGCTGCAGCTAATCCAGCATCAATTGTGCCGGGCATAATTTCTACCTGCTTTAAGGCTGAACCTTAAAGGAAACTAAAACTATAATTAATATAAACTCTTAAGAGTTAGGGGTTGGCCAACTTTTTCTGTAAAGATCCACGTAGAAAATATTATAGGTGTGTCATGAAATAGAATTCTTATATTGATTTTTTTCAGCTACCTAAAACCTTAAAATCCATTTTTAGCTCACAGGCTGGATTTGGCCTGTTGGCTATAGTTTGCCATAGATCCCTGGTCTACACATTTCCTTTTGTCCAGAGACCAAGAAGACATTCAATCGTGTTGGTGAATGATAAGTAATATTTATTATCAGTAATATTTTGTAGAACATTAAACATTGTCTGATGTTATATTTATATATATAGTCCCACTTGACCCTCAAAATGATACTACTAGAGTAGGTAAACCACATCACCATTATTCCTCATTTCACAGGTAAGTGGATTGAAGCTCAGGAACATTCAGCCCTTGCATTAAGTCATAGAGACTTGGAAACCAGAGGGACACTGGATCTCAGTCTTTTGATTCCAGAGCTTTTCCTTGATCTCTAGCTATTTTGAACTGACTATACAACCAGCTTATTCACAACTTTCACAGGGTACTCTGGTTTTCAGTCTGAATGCATTTTGGAATTAAAGGCTTATACTTAAAAAGCAAACAAACACACACACAAACAAACATCAAATAGGTTCTAAATTATGTCAGTGCTACTAGGGGGAGAGGATTGAATAGATTGTTCTATATCCAGGCACTGTTCTAAGTGCTGGGGACTCACCACTAAATTCAATAGACACAATCCCTGCTCTAACGAATACAGTCCAATGAAAATGATTCTAACAATAATGACACAAGAGTAGGAGGAGTAGCAGCTAATAAATGCCAAGTATTGTGTTTGGAGTTACGGGTGTTTTATCACTAATATTCAAAGTAGTGTCATAAAGTGGGTCTTATTTTCTCCGCTGTGTAAATACTTTAGTAACAGTAGCTAACATACGGAACTTAGTCTGTGCTAGGAACGAAGTGCTCAGAGGAGATAAGAGAGCAGGTAGTTGGCCAAGGGGGATTTGAAATTGGGTCTATACACCCTGGAGTCTAAGGCCTTCTTCTTTGTGCTGAAGCAAAACCCTGTGCCATGGCTGGTTGACTGTTCCCCCCCACCCCCTTTCTATGTTAGGTTCCCTATCTTAGTACTTTGTCATTTACGAGGCAAGGCAGCCAGAGAACACTTACTCATTAGTGCTGTACACTGTGATGACTGCTGAGATGGCACTTCCGGTGTCATATAATGTTATTTTCTAAAGCTTCTAACTCTGAAGTAATTGCCTCACAGGTTATGATGTCATCAGCGTTCAAATGCTATTGTTGACGTGCAGTTGGGCAATTTTAAGACATAGGCATCTGCTTCAAAGTTTAAGGGACACTGAGTTTACTTTAAAAACACTTTAAAAAGAAAAAGTAGATGGGAGTGATGCACTGCTTGGAATCCCTGCCTTCCTCTGGCACACTCCTTCCACCTTTACTTGCTTTATTCAAAGGAAGTCCACTGAAACCTCTTTCTAGTATGGTTAATGTTATTTAACTTGCATGAAGGTAGCAAAGTGTAAGGTTCAGAATCCAATGACCTTTCTTTAGCTCCTCAGCCTTTTGTGGGACAGGTGCACAAGGGAGATTTTGCAGAGCTCTTTCTTTTCAGTCCTTGGGAAATTATGGAACCTTAAGTGTGTAGGGGTACCCTTGGAGGCTTAATTTTAAATTTCCCAAGTTTTCTGTGATTGAGACTTCGGTAGAAAATAGATTTTACTTTTTTGCTTTAAAAAGGAATACTGAATAACGTGTCAATGGCTTTTCCTTATAAATACATTTATCTGAAGAAATTCATTATTGCATAAATTTTTCACAATTAATTTCAATTTTTTTTAAAAAAGATGAAACCCATGTTTTCAGCGTGGCATTAGGAAAGCTCAGTGATCACATATAATACCAATGTATTAAAAACTATACAGAAAAGAACCCATTTTTAAAAACCTGTAACTCAACAGACTACAAAATGACAGACTAGGTTTTCATGCAAATTAGCTAACTCACACTTATCAGAGAAAATATTTCATAGCATTAACAACACTGTCATTTTAGAAAAATTAAATGGGGCCCAGAACCACACATTTATTTTTACTACATTCATTATTCATTTACCTGTTTCTTTCCTCCTTTTCTTTTCTTTCTGTCTTCTTCTTTTTTTGGGGGAGGGGAATTGTTAAGTTCTGAATTCAAAGTTCAGTAGAGGAAGAGCAGATGATTTTCCCGTTTTAGTGACCCCGTGGTTAGCAGCAATAAAGCACAGGAACAAATCTGGCTTGAAACGTGTCCAAACCCACATCTCCCAGTGAGCACAAAAAGCAGAAAAGTAAGATGTGCAGCGGATATTAACATGAGTAATCTTGGAAATCTAAATATTAAACATATGTCAAAGATTATCAAATGCACATCCACATGTCTTATAGAGATGTCTTTCATCCGAGGAGCTCCAGCCCATTTCAGTGTGCATGAGCTAGTTCTCTAGTCTCGAAGGCCTCATCAAAGCTTGGCGTATCCAGTGACAACAGCACCATTTTTTATAGATGGGTGCTTGTGAAGCAATAACTCGTCAGCTCCCACACCTTCTTGAAAGACAGTCTTCTTACTCTCTCCCCCCACCTGAAGATAATGTCATTTAAATCCAAGTTGATTAAGTTATTTGCCCAGTAAGCTGCACAGTTTGGGAAATTTCCTCAGGTCTTTGATTTGTGTTCTGATGCTGCAGTCACTAGAACCCATGTTCAACTCCATCTACAGGGCTCATGTCATAGCGATCCAGGGAAGAATGTTCCAGACCCTGAGAAGTGTATTGTCTTAGCTCCTGGGAACTGTGTGACAAGGCTGTGACGGTTCCTCCTGTCCATTGGTAAAATGTGCTTATAGTACTTTGGCATCTTTTTCCCTCCAAACCTTATTCTGTGAGATAACTGAAGTTATACTTTGGAAATATTTAAGGGTATAACATTATAATCAGGAGCTAGCCTAATTTTTTCTGCGTGTATATTGGCTGTTGAACGGTATTAATTTATAAACTCTCTTGGTGCAGCATGACCTTACTTTTTCTTAGCCTCAGTATCGTCATCTGTAAATTGCTTAAGAAAAGCTGACTCTCGACATTTCACAAGGAGATCATGTTTATGAGAAGACTTTGTAAACTCTAGACCTTTATACAAATGTGGGATGTTATCATTACCTTAAAGGCACATCTACCAGAAAGAGTGCCCTCACCCGCTCCCAGTGGTAACTGGTGCACTGAAATCCAATTTGGTTTTCATGTCCATTCATCCTTGGCACATGTCGCAGAGTCTTCATTATTAAGCTACCTGTGTTGCCTGTGCATACAGCTCAGTAGGTAGGCTGAGCGAGGCAGAGACTAAAGACAACCTTTGTGCTACTGCTCTCAGGGAGTCTGGCACCGAGTGCGTGCTCAACAAATGTGTTGTGATTTGAACTGAATTGTGTGGAGGTAAAAGGACTTGGGAGTGAATGAGGCGAGTGAATACAAGATAAAGTGCCAGTTTGGTCGAACCTCTCCAGGGAGGTGGTGTGACAGGCAGTGTCTGGGGCCCTGCAGGGAGACAGGTTGCTGGAGAACAAGAGAGAGGAACCAGCCATGGTCCACAGAGGTGGAAAGCGCCCAGAGCGATTGGGTGGGGGCATTGCCCTCTGGCCCCTCCCTCCTCCTCCTGATGACTTCTCCTCACCTGCTCCTCCATCTTTTACCACCCAGAGAAGGAGCTGCTCAGCCTTTTCTCATCTGTCGCACATAGGCTTTTCCTCATTCTGTGAGGTAGCGGAAGCTGAGATTCTTCGGGGAATAGCATGGATTCTCCAGCTCTGTTCTTCGGGGAATTTGCAGGAGCTATGGAAGAAAATCTGTAGACTGTCTCTCAATTGGAGTTTAGTGGGGAGAGGGAGGGATGTCATTTTAGCGACAGATCTGAAATATGTCAACACACTTTTGGGTGGAAGATTTGCTTACTGAATTCGTTCCTAAACCAAAGTGTCTGTTTTGGTCATCAAAGTAAAACATCAATTATGATAAAAATAATGACCCTATTAATTATCTCTTTTGACCTAGTATGTTCTCCTAGAGCACATTTTGAGAAATAAAGTGTATTCTCAAATTGTTTGACTTGCTTTTGTCAATGTGTCCCAAATAATCTGACTTGATTCTCCCCAAACACATTTGATACCACCGCCCTTCCCCCCTTTGGAACAGAAACTATTATTATCAGTGGAGGAATCGCAAAACCGAACACATTCTTCCCTTTCAAGAGCAAAGTGTTCAGTGAAAGGCGGGGCTACTTGCTATTGTCTGTGTTACGGAGGATGTAGTTATACCCAGCCTGCCCTCCTCTCTTCCTGCCTATTTATCTGTCTTTCATCTTCACCTTTATCTTTAACCTATGTCTCACAAGCTGAGCGTGCAAGACTCACAGTCCCTCAAAACATCATCTATCCGGTAGACACACAAGTAGATCTGGGGCTGCAGCCGCTGCCTGAGCTATCTGCCTTTGGACTAAGGGAACCGTGCTCTGAAAGAAAAGTCTCAATGCAAAAATCACATTTCACTTGCTCTGGAATAATTTTCTTTTCATCCCTTTCCCAGCCACTTTCTCAGAAATACATAGAAAGCTTTGCTTTGGGTTCTAAGCTGCAAGGAATTGAAGAAAGAAAAGAGGACTTGCAGAAGATCTAGATCTGGGGTCATTAAAGTAGACCATTATTCTTGAGCGGATTCAGATGAGACTATCAAAAACTAATGAAAGTTGCTGAGTGTGATGGCAGATCAGCACTCAAACACTAGTATACTTTCTCACTTCTACTTTAGAGTGAAATATTAGCTGAAAAAAAAAGAGTGTGTGTAGACCGAAACTCTAGTGACTTAATGTTCACATTGTCAGAGAATGGAGTATGTTTAAATGAAAATATTTTAAAAATATTGATTTAAATATATCACACTCAACTCCTAACTGATCAAAGGCTTAAAGTCTATTTATAGTGAGTAACACTTTATTGAAAACAATTCACTTTGTCATTTGCATTTATGTGTACATAGATTTACTGGAATCAACCAGAATAGTAAACTGCAGCCAATTGGAAAGTCAACATGCTTATTGCTATTTAGTTTATTTAAAAATGTGTTTAATTCTTTAGAGACACCATATGAAGAATATCATGGCCAGCTACAGGCATACATATTTTCTCCTGGGGCTTGATCACTGTAATCCAAGTATTTCAAAACTGTTTTCAGAACCAATGAGCAGCTAGAGTTGGATCAGATCTTCAGACTCTTAGAAATTGGGAAGAATATTAGAGCTTATCTAGTCCAGTATTTTTCAAACTCTCCTGATGATAGTAATTCCTGGTCCTTATTACAGACCTATTGAATTTGAATCTCTAGGGGTGGGGCCTCCCTCTGAAACTGTGTTTAAGCAATGTGGTATTTTTATCATCAGGAAAGTTTGAAACAAACCTAGTCTACTGGTTCTCAGCCCTGGCTATGTATCAGAATTGTCTGTAGAGGTTGTTGAAAATACCGAAGGCTGGGTGGTGACTATATTGACTATTTTGAAAGCCATGTCACACTGATGGTCTCTAGGTTGGAATTTAGTTAAGACCACAGGACTTCATATAAATGACTGTTGTTGTTGTTGTTGTTGTTATTGTTATTATTATTTCACTATTCCTATTACAAGCATTACAAAAGATAACTTTTGGATAGTGATATATAGTCTACAATGTCTTTCTATATGCCTTATTCTCACAGCAGATCTGTGAACTTGGATTATTATTTTTCATTTATGGGTGGAAAAACTGAGGCTCAGTTAAGTTTAGAGTATTGCTTGAAATTGCATGTGTAACATTCAGTCAAGCTAGGACTTGAACTTAGGCCTTCTGACACCAAATCTGGAACATTTTCTATTGCCTCACAATGCCATAAGAGAGGGCTTTGCTGCCTGTACTTTAGCAAGTGGGATGAAGTAAGGCAGGACATTAATTTTTCTTATTTAGTTATATGTGATTAACTTTGACCCTTTATTCCAGCTTCTTGATATCCTTACACATCCTTGATTGATCTATCAGTATACTGGCTGCCTTGGATGATTTGTATCATCCACAAATTGACTGAGAAAGTCTCTATGTCCTGATTCAAATTATTAAAAACTTTGAACAGGACACAGCCAAAGAGAAAACCCACTGCCACATTTCTGGGAGAACTTTCTCTCTGTTAGCATTAAAACAGTAATTAATACATCGGCGGCCATTTTTCAACCAGCTAGAATTTTATGTACATGTGCCATCATTCTGCTCACATGTCCCAATCTTGACATTCAAAGAGATCATGAAAGTCCTAGTTAAATGTCTTGCTGAAGTCCTGATACATTATGTCTATGGAATTCCCTTGATCTACCAAAGAGAAAATGGTCACTTTTTAACTGAGTGGACCATTTTAGCTGTCCCACTAATCAAGCTACCTCATTATTTAGAAGAAAACACTCAAGGTGTTCCTTTAAATCTTGGAAGGACCCTGTGGGAGCCCCATCCTTCAGGATCTAGCTTGAATGTCACCTTCTCCGGGAAGCGTTTTTTGATCCTCCAGGCAGATTTAGCAACACCCTTTCCTCTGACCCAGCTTGCAGATCATTTCTCCAGTGTAACACTTAGCACATTACCTTGCAGTTATTTATGTTGTCTTTATTTGAACTTCTTGAAGGCAAGGACTGCATTTTATTCAGCTAGGAAGTCTCTCACAGTATCTAATATAGTGATTGGTGCAAGTCACAATAAATATTTGCTGAATGAATGACTGTATGATTGAATACATACACAAATGTGAAATAAAGTTTTCTTGTAAAGTTTTTATTAGATCAAGAACATTAACCAGAATCCCTATTCAATTTCTTTTGGGCTTTAGCACCTCTTATTGAAGATATCCGGGGACATTGAACAAAGCCTGATCAAGAAAGTCTAACATTCATCTACTCCTTGAAAAGGAAGAATTAATCCTTTGGCCCCCTAGAATAGTTGTAGTTTTAAGATTAATCTTAACTCAGTTTGTAGCCTATAAAACAAAACTAATAGCAGAATTCAAAGCTTTAGAGCATTTTTAGGTGGCTTGATGGGAAAGCATTGAAATAAATACAAACATTTAGGTAAAACAACCATTTTAATAGTATCAACTCTGCCAATTAATGATAATGGAAGAGCCGTCCAGTTAGCTAAATCACTAATAGTTTTATTAAGCAGAGGTTGGTAATTTAAAGCAAACAAATTCTTTCTAATTTTATCCACTTGCACACCAAGATATTTAAAGGATAACAGGGGATCCAATAAAGAGTATTGCTCAAGAAGAGCTATATTTAAATCTCCTAATGGCTATAGCGTAGAGTTACCCCAATTAGTCAGAAAACCCAAGCAGTCAGTAAATTCTTTCAAGGCTCCGTAATTTGGGGTAAAAAGAAATGAGATACAACAAAGTTGCTGCTTGTAATCATTAGCATTATTATTGTGGCATATTTGGAAGATAGAGAGGCGCTGAAACAGTCAGGGGTGTAAATTTAACTCATCGAATCCTGCAATTATGAGTGTTCTGTACCCATACTCTGCTTCACGCTGCAGCATTCTTGAGGGGCTTTTCATGGAGGTCACTGCTAACACCTGCTTTCAGGGCAGCAGGTCAGGGGGAAGTTCCCGTACTCGATGACACGCCAGAGCTAGGATCCCTATCAAACCTCCATGGAGAATTCAGGCACGTAATTGGATAATTCAGGAAAATCCTCTCAGCACCAGAATGATGTTAGCATTTCTTACAATACCATTTTATTTTTCTCAAGAGAATAGTCTTTGAAA
Organism: Eschrichtius robustus; assembly: GCF_028021215.1. Lineage (NCBI taxonomy): Eukaryota > Metazoa > Chordata > Mammalia > Artiodactyla > Eschrichtiidae > Eschrichtius > Eschrichtius robustus. The sequence goes on from NC_090826.1 coordinate 77,137,392, forward strand.
AACATCTGCATCGTCTGGATATGTGAACTTCATTAGTAGAGACTGGTCAGTTAAGGACAAATAGCAGATGATCAACTGAAAAGGGCCTTTGTAGTCTACCTTCTGCTTGAGTACAAGATTGCCCTTAAAAATTTCAGGATTAATGATGCTGTTTATCCCACATTCAGGTGCTGCCAACCAAGAATTGTGCTCAGATGGACACACTTTAAAGGAAAAAGAACAAAATGAAGAGCATCTCCAAAGCAGGCAGGAAATATTGTTTGTTTACAGTAACAACTACTGTTTATTGAGCCACTTATTATGAGCCAAGAACTGTGTTAATATCTTTATATTCATTATTTCATCAAGCTGCCCGTCAATAAAGGGGGTGCTATCTCTTTTGTATAGATGAGTTTACCGAGGCTTACAAGTTGAAGTAGATTGCACACAGCTACTAGTTTTAGAGCCAGGATTCAGACTTCGGGCTCTCCAACTGCAAAGACCTTGCTCTTTACTGGATCGTTTATCGCCATCCCCATCTGGAGGCTGGCACGTTGTCAGTGCTTAGTGTATATTGCAGGAGGATGATGGTCTCCATGTGCTCCAGTGGTATGACAAACAAATACCCTGCAGATAGCCCTGTGGGGTAAATACAGAATGAACCAGACCCAGCTGGCCATTTGCATCAAAGTACCTCACCGGAGTTCCCAGCCGCTCTGGCAGAGTGCCCAGGTGCTACCCCGGAGTCCAAACGGAATGCTCTTTGAGATGCCTCTGGTTTTCATTTTCCAAGCCTTGCCACACACAACAAGTGGGCCTGGGGCTGGCCGCAGAGTCCCAAACCTGCCTCCTGTCTAGTGAGGAGTGGGAGGTTGTGGAAACAAAAGAAACTGGTGATAGCAGTATCTTGGTATCAAGAACTAACTTTTCTCTAAACTCTAAAAAGGCTCATCAAATCCATCCGTAGAACTAAGTCTCGACCAGTTATCATTAGATAAAAGGTTGTCTGTGATATGAGCTCCCTGGAACTTGTGTTTACCAAGAAGTAAGAGCAAAGACTAGCTGAAAGATCTAAAGGTAGCTCAGTTTTAGGGCTGAGGGCAGGAAGGGCTGAAAGAACACTTACTAACCCAGCAGGTAGGCCAGCCTGAATCGTGTTTGATCAATCTTAGGGAGCAGCCTTAATTTCTCTCCTTTTACATTCTCTACTGTTCCTTTTAGGTCACATTAAATACGCCCCTCTCTTAGGGGGGCAACTTTGGAGATGGAGCTTTATCTGACCATCGGTTCAGATATTGGTAGCTCTGAGAGCACGGACTGGTCACGAACCACTCTCAAGCCCAGATCTTGTGGTAAAAAAGGGATCTTGCAGATTGCAGATACTCAATGAGCAGTTTTTTTCTTTCTAATTCTACTATTCTTTACTACTTGCAGAACAGTATAAGTGATAAGTGGAACTGGTCCTCAGCAGAAGTGGTATTTTAGTTTGAGAAAGAATAGAAAAGAAGCAACTGAAAAATATTGATACTAGGTGCAATCTAGGTGTGGCCTGTGGTCCCAGAGATTTTCACGGGAAATTGTACCTGGCGTCAGCCGCGTATGGGGCTGAAACACTGGGCCAGTAGTCGGGATCCTTGGGCTTTTTCCCACTTTGGCCACTGTTTATGTCAGGTTTCCTGAGAAACAGACTCCAATATGGAGATTGCTGCACAGGAGGTTTACCGGGGCGTGTTTTCGGCAACACCTGTGAGGGGTTGAGGGATGCAGGATTAGCCAAGAGAAGATGAAGTGTGATCTAGCTGTGACAAAGGCCTCAGTAGATCCCACAGGGAGCTCTGAGGTTGGGGTGGGTCTTTCAGAACTGCCCTGAATTGAGGCGAAGGGACTTTGAACTGTTGCATCCACCAGTCAGTGCGTATAGGCTGCCCGCAGAGGGGAGGTCATGTTCCCAGGCGAGGGAAGTGCCTGCAGAGGGACTCTGCTGGGAAGCATCAGCAGGCAGCATTTCTCACATCTGGGAAAAGGAGTGCCTTCAGGAGAAGGGAGGAGGATCTGCACAGGGCATCGCAGCATCCACTAGAGCTACTATGCGGGTAAGGCACTGTACTGCTTTGGTCCTCGCTATCCAACACTTGCAACCAGTATTTATGAACGCCTACTTTGTGTATTGTTTCCTTTGCATGGAATGTCTTCCGCTCACTTAGAGATACTTGATGAATTAACACATCAAGATTCTGATAAAATGTCAATTCCTCTAAGGAACCACTGTTAACGATCATGCACAATTATATACTATCTTTTCTATTTCTGTGCCATCAAAGCATTTCATATATACCTTTCCCAGGGCACAATTCACTGTATTAAGATTACTGTGGGGCTTCCCTGGTGGCGCAGTGGTTGAGAATCTGCCTGCCAATGCAGGGGACACGGGTTCGAGCCCTGGTCTGGGAAGATCCCACATGCCGCGGAGCAACTGGGCTCGTGAGCCACAACTACTGAGCCTGCGCGTCTGGAGCCTGTGCTCCGCAACAAGAGAGGCCGCGATAGTGAGAGGCCCGCGCACCGCGATGAAGAATGGCCCCCGCTCGCCACAACTAGGGAAAGCCCTCGCACAGAAACGAAGACCCAACACAGCTAAAAATAGATAAATAAATAAATTTATTAAAAAAAAGATTACTGTGGTCGGGGAATCTTATTTATATTTGTATCTTTTTCTTTTTTTCCCCCCAATACAAAACTTAAATGAGTAAGTCACTTTTTAAAGTTTATTTGTCTAATATTCATAGTTATACCTTCTTTATTTTGGTGAGTATTTGCATGGTTTATTCTTTTAATTCTTTCACTTTAAATTTTTCTGTATTATTATATTTTAGATACATCTCCTGTAAATGACATTTAATTCAGATTAATTTTGTTTTTATCCAGCGTGACAATCTTTGTACTTTAACTGAAACATTTAGGACATTTATGCCTATGTAATCACAGATGTATTTAGGTTAAAATCAACCATCTTATTTTGTGCTTTTTAATTGATCCACCATAGCTATGTCTTTTTTTCTCACCTTTCTTGACTTCTTCTGGATTGAATTTTTTCTTTACTATCCATTTTTTTCCTCTCTGTGGATTTGGGAATCATTTACTTTTTTCTATTCTTTTAGTGGTTACCTTAGAATTTACTACATTCACCCTTCACTTATCAAAGTCTAATGTTAATCCACATGTTTACTCTCTTCTGGAATATATACAAGGACTTCAGAATAATTTAACTCAAGTTTCCCTTTGTCCCCAACTTATAGTTGACAACATATGGTTGTCATGAATTTCAATATTTTAAAACCCTGTAAGACATTAATATTACAGCTTTAAAGTCAATGTTTATGTTTACTCACATGTTTATCACTTTTTTAGTTCTTTAATCCTTCCTACATCACTGATCCTTTAGCTCAGTTTACTGGTTGTGAATTCTTTCAGATTTTGTTCATCTGAAAATTTCTGTATTTCACTTACATGCTTGAAGGATATTTTGCTGGGTATAAAATTCTATTGTTGTTTTTATTTTCTATAAGAACATTGAAAATATATTCCCATTTTCCTTTGGTTTTCCTTTTTGCCCTTGAGATATTTAACTATAGCTCCTTGGAAGGTAACTGTCTTTTTTCTCTAGCTGGTGTAAACATTTTTCATTTTTTCTTTAGTTTTCTGTAGTTTCACAATGATACATCTTGATATATATTTCTTTTGTCTTTATTCTGCTTAGGGTTCTTAGATTTTGTTAATCTGTTCTGGAAAATTCTGCCATTTCAGCCATAGTGTTTTAAATATTGTTTTTGCCCCATTTCTCTCTCTTGATTTTATTTCTAAACCTACAGTTATATATGTTAGATCTTTTCACTATATCCTCTGTCTCTTATCCTCTCTTCTATATTTTCTATTTTTTGTCTCTTTGTGCTGTATTGTAGAAAGTCTATTCTGACCTGTTTTCCTGTTCAATAATTCTCTCTTCAGATATGTTGAATCTGCCATTAAACTCATTCAACCAGTTCTTAATTTGCTATTATATTTTTCCTTTTCAAAACTATGTCACTTTTTCCCAGTTTCTCCCTGAAATTTTCAGGCTTGGCTTTTCTTTTTTCTTTGACTTGGTAGGTATAATTGTTTTTATAGTTTTTATCAGATATTTCCAATATCCAGCATCTTTGTTAGTTTGTTTCTATTGTCTTGTTATTTTGACTGGTTCTCATTCATGGTGTCTTGTTTTCTGTGTACCTTATTTCCTTTCATTGTATGCTGTGCCATGTATTTGATAAATTACTTTTATGAATACTTTGAGACATAAGATTGGTATGTAGTTTATATGAGTCCTCAAGTTTGGTAGACCCTGAGCTTTACATCTTGTTCCCTCTCCTACAAAGACCTTCAAAGGAAATACAATGTTCCAGTTATTTCTTTCAGATAGTCAAGTGTCTTTCGGGAAAAAAAATATTTGAATATAGGACTTTTATTTTCTTCTGGATTTTGACTGGGCAATTTCTCATTCTTTGGTTAACTGTTTGGTGCTTTCGGAAGGTGTGGGTTTTTAAAAAATATTTTCTCCAACTTTATTTTACTTTTTTTCAGAAGAAGGGTTAATCTGAGAAAGACTAGTCTACTATTGTAGGAAGTAGAATTCTACTTTTGGATTTTAGTTTTTAGCACAGCTCTGGTCACTCAATATTTGCTGAATAATGACTATGTGAATGGTCATGGGCATTGGAATCAAGTTGAACAAGCTATAGTTTACTATCTTCAAGGAATTTATCAGTTATTAGGCATGGAAATAAAACACACACAAAAAAACTTTAAATAATGACCACTCTAGGATATACAGTTAATGTTAGGCTTTCATACTTTCTTAGTGGAATTGTAAATTAATATACTTCTTTGGAGGTAAATTTAATAATACTCATCAAAATTAAATATGTACATAGTCTTTGGCTAAATAATTCTACATCTAAGAATTTATCTGATATATACTCTGTATATACTTGCCTAAGTGCTCAAAGATATATATAGATAGATAGATAGATAGATAGATAGATATAGATAGATAGATAGATATATACTCATATATATATGAGAATATTCATTGGTAACAGCATGTTTATAATAAAAAGACTGGAAACAATCTAAATATCAATCGGAGATTGGTTAAATAAATTATGATATATCATACAGTGGAATACTATGCAGCCATTAAAAAGAATGGGAGGTTTATACGTTTTGATGTGGAATAATATCTGTGACATGGTTAAGTGAAAACAAAGAAATAAACAAGAAGCTTGAGAGTATATATAATATGCCACACACACACACATACTTAGAAATTTATAGCTTGTCTCTGAAAGGCTCTACATGGGACTGCTAATAGTGGTTATATCTGAGGAGAAAAACAGGGGCTTGGAGTCAGGGATAAGAAGGAAAGTTTTTACTGGGTACTTTTGTGTTCATTCTATTCTATTCTGTTATTTATTTTTACCATGTGCATGTTTTTAACCACTACATTAAAAAAAAACCAAAAAGTGCTAAGAAAGTAGTGCATTAGAAGGTACACCATACTGGTGATCAGTTGCCGCCCACTGTATTTTGGTTTTGTTCTGACAAAGTCTCATGACCTTTTCAGAAACTCAGTGTCTTCTGTGAAATGAGGACATTGACCTAGATAATCTCTAAGGCCTCTTTCAACTTTGACACTCCCCAATTTTATCTACTAACTTGGAGATACTTTTATTGCAGAAGTACTTCAGTCAGGCAGTATCTCTGAAGATAATTTGGCAGATGAAAGTATTAGTATTAGGTGATAGTACTGGTTGCTGAGAGTGCTAACCTTCTTCTTGGTTCTCCTTCAAGTATGACACTGTGCTTTCCTTAAGATGATACACTAAAATAATTGATTTGTTTGGATTCACAGTTTGAAACTGTGATTTTTAATATAACTTTACATTTGAAATGTTTTAGGCCCGTTTTTCTTTAAGATTGAGTAGACTTAAGTCTCTCACAGACTGACCAAATCTTATTACTCTCTATTTACTGTACAATGGAAGCTTATTTTGTGTTTCCACATTTTATGCTCACATAGATCTAAGTAGCCAAAACATTTAATTAAATGGACTATTCATAAAATCTCATTTCCTGGCTGGTCATCTGTATCAATGATAACAGTAGCATCCACCCCATGGCTATAACTCTGATTCTTAAAAAAAAGAGAACAATTATTTAAATCAAAAGTATGCTCAGACTAATAATTTAAAATCTATTTAAATTATAAAAGTAATTCAAGTTTATTTTCAAAAGTTCAAACAATAGAGAAATAAGAATTGAAAGTTTCCTCTCCTCTGCTTCAGTCCCACTCCTCAGAGGTAAAAACACTGTTAGTATGGCATGTGTCTTTGCACACACACCCACCCCACAGAGTTTGTTTTTACAATAATGGGATTATACTGAAAATATTGTTTTTGTACACAGCGAAATATTGTACTTGGGGTACATGTAGCTCTATCTCATCCTTTAAAGAGCTGTACCTTATTCAATCACACACATGTAACATGATTTATTTACATATTGTCTTAGTAATGGGTATCTAGAGTTAGTTTACATTTATATGCTGTGAGAATCAGTGTTGCATGTTAGATGTTTGGCTAGAATTTTTATAGAATATTTTTCTAGAATTGAGGTGTTAGATTACAAAGAGTTTCCTACATGCCAAGCACCACTGTAAGCCCTTTAAAATATCAAATTTTTTCATTCCCATAATAGCATAGATACTATTATTATCTCCGTTTTGCAGAAGATAAACTTAGGCTCGGAGAGGTTAAGTAACTTGCTTGAAGTCTCACAGCTCTAAGTGGTAGAGCCAGGATTGGAATGTAGGCTCTCTGAATCCAGAGTCTATGCTTAACTCCTACACTCTGCTCTTTCATGGGATAGGTGTATCTGGAATTTTGATAGACACTGCCAACTTGTCCTCCAAAAAGATTGTTTCACTTTATACTTCTACCAACTGAATGTGAGAGTTCACCCATTTCCTCATTTCCTTACAAAATACTACATTCTTTAAAAATTTTTTGCCAATTTATGGTTGAAAAAATAGTTCATATTATTGTTTTAATTTACAATTAATGCAATATTAACATTCATAAATCTTAACTTTTATGAGACTTTTACTACAATAAATTACATAAAAGAATTATTCATCATTTCCAGATTATTATCCAAGAGCAGTGAAGCCCACATACATCTTCTTCAGAAAATGCTGACAGCATGGTGTGCACATGGCTTCCACGTTTGCAGTGGTTCAAAGTTTGCTTTTGAGGTTACTTCCTTTTTTCTTTTGGATAAACTTCTCCCAAAGGAGCTGGGTGAGCAGAAGTCTTTTTGAAAGTATAGCTCGAACTATTTCTTGAGCAATCCAAGAACTCATTTACAATGTGATCCTTATATTCACAACACATAGTTTGTGAGAGGGTGTGCCCAGAGCAGTTAGGAAAAACAAAACAGCATTTTAACAGTGAGGGACTTAGCAGGAAGATCTGACCCAACAAGTAGAAAGTCTTTTAAAGGTTCAATCAAGTTTATTCCCATCACATTCCTCTGGAATGCCCAAGAGGCACATGCTTTGTCAATGAAAATTATTTTCGATCTCACTGATGTTTCATTTGGCAAGAATCATTTCTTTGAACAATTTCTTACTAATCATCTATGATATTTCATTTCTGACAATGTTATCATCAGCTGCATATTTATAAAAGAGCCAAACTTCAACCTGTATTCAATCTGTTTGTTTACTGAGAACGTAATTTGAAAAAAAATGCCCATCTATTTACAACCAAATTTCAGATCTTCAACATTACAAAGGGTAAGAAATGTGAACACAGCGGAATTCTTCTATCATCCTTGTTTTGTGAGAGCAAATATCATATACCCACCTTACCAGTCATGTCTTTTAGCTTTCTCCCCCTCTTTGTGGTGTGTAGTTTTCTGTTTCTGGGCACATGGTCTGCCTGTGGTAATCCAAATATGAATGACAACACCAAGTGTCTTAATGGGGTCCTGCCTCCCAGACAAACAACTCACTGTGGTTCTAAGATTGTGTCTTCCCATAGGTGCTAACTGAAATTGTTTTGGTCAAACCAACTTCTATACAGGCGTATTAAAAATTCATTCAGGAGTAGGTGAAGGAGTTTGGCATGTATTATTTTTACATGCTGGGGGCAATGTTGGGCAATGCAGCCTCTGGCTGTGAGCAGCCTGTGGGTCCCCAGGGAACATTTCACCAGGCTTCAGCTTAAACGTTGTTTATACGCGGCCATTGATTTCCTTTACCAAGAGCTGCCAATCCAATGGAATCAGCTCCACCCTTCAAGCAACTCCACCCTCTCCTCCACCAGGTGGCCAGCACAGAAACTGGGCTAGCAGTGGGAGGAATGGCCATACTGGCAATCTAGTGCAGCGTCAGCGTTACCTGGGAACTTGTTAGAAATGCAAATCCTTTGCCCCACCCTATGTCTCCTGGGGATTTCGGTGCAGGCCGAAAAGTTTGAGAATCACTGCTCTTGCTTAATATGTCAGAATCTTCCACTTTATTTCTTGTTTTTAACCCCATATTTTTATATCCCTTTCTACCCCTGTAATATTTTCTCAATCATGGATTCACTTTCTAAATGTCTTTGAACTGTCCTGTGGCCGGGGCTCACCCTGATGAGTGGTGTGCTGGCCAAGGCTTAAAAATGGGCTCAAAGGAGGGGGGCCTGACGTGTAGCCTTTCACAATTTCCATGGTGTAAATACTCCTACCATGGCTGATTGCAAACTACTCACATGATCTTACTGAACACGGAGTTAAGAAGAGATGTGCATAATTGCTCTCCAGAGTGGGTGTGAGCGGCTTTAACACCCTACAGGGTGGTACCAATAATCCTGTAGGTGTTGGCTTGAATTTAACTCAATGGGGATTTAGAATTGGGATTACACATGAAACTGGAGTCATTATTTGCAGGCCATTTGTTGAATAATTGAATACTTGTGATCATTAAGGTGACTGAAATATTCAGTTGATATCCTTTAAAATCACTGGAAATATTCAAAATCAGCTTACAACTGGTATCTTGGAGATGGCACACACGTAATAGGTTCAAAACCATGCCTATATTTGATGCCTTCCTTGCATGTCCTGTCAAATAACTTATTTGGTAGACCGTAAGCCCTAAAAAAAACATGGACTTTGTTTTGTTCACCATTCTGTCATTATTACTTACACTCAGAACTGCCCGAAAAATGTTTGTTGAATTAATAAATTAGTAACTATAGTAGTTTACTAAGGCTGCGATAACAAAATACCACAGAGCGGGCGGCTTAAACAACAGATATTGTTTTCTCACAGTTCTGCAGGCTGGAAGTCCAAGATCAAGGTGTTGGCAGATTTTGTTTCTTCTGAGGCTTCTCTCCTTAGCTGGCAGATGGCCACTTTCTTGCTGTGTCCTCTAGTGATTGTTCCTATGGTGTCTCTCTGTGTGTCCAAATCTCCTCTTCTATAAGGACACCTGTCTTATTGGATTAAGGCCTATCGTAACAACTTCATTTAACTTTACTTCTTTGAAGACCTTATCCCCAAATACAGTTACATTCTGAGGTACTAGGGGTTAGGTCTTCAACATGTGAATTTGGGGGGATACAATTTAGTCCATAACAATAACTATCATAGCTTCTGTATCTCAAGGCTCTACCAGCACAATTAAAAGAAAAACTCAAAACCAAAAAAAAAAACACACAGAAAACCCACATCAATTGTGTAGATTTGGAGTCTATCAGATATATGCCTCTATACTTGCCTTGATATGAAACTTGTATTGATTATGAAGTGGATACAATCTCACCTAAGAAATGACAAACTAATCTTACAAGTTGCAAAAATATCCCTCCCACCCCTACCCGTGTCTCATACTTATTCTTGGCACATGAGGTTTTGTTTCTGCTGAATGAGTTAGAAGAACAGTAGAGATGGAAATGTAATTAGCTTGCATATATAGACAAATAAGATATCGGAACTTTATAATGCATACATGTATATGTTTATGTGTGTGTGTAGATTGATAGATAGATAGATGCACTATAAAAATAAGGCGTGAGAATTTTATCCTACCACATACTTTCACCTGAGGGAAGACACCACTGAGGAGGTTCGACTGCAAAAAAAAGTCTCAGCTCTCACATTTCTGAGATTATTTTTTGATTCGGTGACTATCAGAACCGCAGGAAAGGAGTTCAGAGTGTGGCCAGTCTAAAAAGCCTTTGGCGTGTCTCTTTGCTGGGGAAGGGCAGGCTCTAAAGAGCTGAAACTCCCTTGGTTGAGAAATAGCTCCACTTTGGTCAGAACTCTGGCCAACTATGAGAGTAACATGTCACTCTGAAGTCCAGCTTCTGTTTTTTTTCCTTATTGGCATTCGGTCATCTTAAGTCCTGTGGTGACGGGAGTGAATCATAACACTGTGTTTTAATTTTATACTATAGGTTTTGATAGGTTAGGTCTAACTTTTCTGTTACTTTTTGGGATCGTGATCAGACTCTTAAAATGTATTTATTTTGTTGTTTTGCTTATTAAGTTGAGGTTCTCTTTTGATCAGTAAACTTTATTTTTTTTTTAGAAATCCTCAAAATAATTTCAACATGCCTTGAGGCCGTATGTTCTTGTAATAAAATAGCATGACTAGGTGGTTCTTGGCGACCAGCCTAGCACGGTAAGGCACGCTGTTATTACACGGTTACACGCATCCTGGTGTATGTCTTATTATGTAATTGTTCTTCTCATTCAGAGATGCTGCTGAAAGCAATTACGTAAGTCCTGTTCATTTCATGGGGAATCTAAAGTGTGGAAGTAAAGAAGAGCCAAACTCATAGGCACTGAGGGCAACTGTTCCTTAGACCACATGTCACATCTCTTGATAGGATATTGAGCTACACTCTCAGGAGATTGAATCGGCACATTTTGGCCTTCTTATCCGATTGCCTCTTTTTCCCCCAGCCAGCAAGTAACAATAGCAGCATCTGTAATTTGTGTATTTAGTTTTATTTTTAAAGTTTTTCTTACAGTAAAATTGAGTGATATAGTGGTGACATTCTCTGCCTCATGACTTCAAAACCCTATTCCGTGTGTCTGGGAGTGTGATACATCTTAAGTAAAGAAAATAAAGGCCACTGACCCCAAAAAAGAGACATAGGGGAGAGGGCAAGGTGAATTGCTTCTGTTATGTAAGGCAGCTCTCAAAGTCAGAGCTAACAAGGAGAGCTGGTTATACAAATGGGTTTGCCTAGGGTCAGACTGTCCTGAAGATTGCCTTCTGATGAAGGGTTTTGGGTCTGGTATGTAATGCTGTGGAGGGAGAATCCTGAAAGCTCTGCGAAGCAAAGTGGGAATTTTCAACCTGCCCTGAGGAGACTCTCCAGGTGAGGATGTAGGGCTTCTCCTGAGATGTGTCAGGCAGCTGTATAACAGGACTCACGATGCATTTTTTTTGGATGGATGACTTTTTAATGAGAAGGCAACCTGCTTCCTCTTTCCTCCTATTCCAATAGCTCCTCAAAACCCAAGGGAGCTTCGAATATCACTGAGTTACTCGGCAGCTTCGTATCAGGTCAAAATGACAAGAATTTGGTTTGGAAAGAGCAAGCTGTCTTCCTGGATGATAAGGAGTCCCTAGACACCAGTGCCTTCTCTTGAGAATGCATCTGACATCACGCCCACCGATATGCTTCTACCAGAGGGTGTCCTGAGTCATTGAAAAGAGAAAGCAAAACATGGAACCAGATGTTGATTCTGTTGGGTCCCGTAATTTTGTTGTGAAATCTTGGTAGCAGTGAGATGGTGGACCATAAGATCCCTAGGACAAGGATTGTGTCACTAATTTTGCATTGCCAGGGTCAAACCCAGGACTTGATATATAGGAGATGCTTAAGATATGATGTTGTTCATGCCTGTTATGGTTAATTTTAGGGGCAACTTGGTTCGGCCACCGTACCCAGATACTTGGTCAGATATGTCTGGATGTTGCTGTGAAGGCATTTTTAAAATGAGATGAACATTTATGACAGTAAACTTTGAGTAAAGCAGATCACTCCCTGTGATGGTTAATTTTATGTGCCATAGTGTGAGTGGGTCTCCTCCAACCAGTTGCAGGCCTTAAGAGAAAGATTGACCTCCCTTGAGAAAGAGAGAATTCTGCCAGGAGATGGCCTTTAGACTTGAACTGCAATACCAACTCCTCCCTGGGTCTCCAGCCTGCTGGCCGATCCTGCAGAATTTGAACTTGCCAGTCTCCATGATGGCATGAGCCAATTCTGAATGAATGAATGGATGTCTCCAGCAACTTTGCTTGACTCTGGGGCTCTGTTGTCCCTCCAGTTCCAGTGAAATGGGGGGAGACTACTTTGCCATGTTAAAATGTTGAATTTTTGCCCTAAAATCACAGTCTCCCCTCTAAATAGAGAGTGAGAGCCCTGATGCAGACAAGGATACCAAGACAAGGAAAAGATGATTTGGGGATACGAGGTGGTGGGGCAAGAGAAGAATTGAACAACCCTTCTCAGAATCCTTGATTTTGTATTTACTGCCAATGCCCAATGTAAAAATCGTTGGCTTGATTTAAGTGCCTTTGCTGGGCTCCAAGCCCCATCACCACCACCAGGAGCACTCACCCCGCTGTGGCCTGGAGGTGCTGAAGACCACTTCTCAGCCTGATGTGACTTCTAACAGCTGAGATATTAAAACCCTGAAAAACGGGGTTTATAATGGAAATGCTGACAGACTATTAACTATAGCAGCACTGCTCTAATACGTGGAATGGCCTGTCATAATCTCTAGTTCATAAATATGCAAATACAAGACTGGGGATTTGCTCCAAAGGATGTCTCTATAAGTTTAACTGACCTTTACTGATACCAGATGAGCCTCTTGCTTCTGTTTCCGTACATTGGACATAAAGTACAGGAAATCCAGCCGCCTGTCGGCCTAAAGTATATAAAGTTGAAACTGCCAGCTACTAAACTCTGGGCTCTGATTCCATTTCTCTTCACATTCACGCTCTTTATTGACATTTTCATTTTTTTTTCCCCAGGGGGTGGAAGCGGAGCGGGGGCAAAATCAAACATTGTTCCTCCCCCATTCCCCCCGCCCCACATTATTTCCACATGTCACAATGCCTGCACGGCCAAAATTCATGGATTGCCTCAAGGACAAACAGGCCATCTACGCTGAATTATAAATTTGAGTTTTATCCAGTTTTCTGCTTTTTGGACCAAATGGGCAGCAGATCCAGTGACTTCATATTTAATAACCTAGATGTCGTTTGTCCTGTGTCTTTCAGCACAGAGTAAAGAGTTGGATGGCTGGCAGTTTTGCAGATTTTTTTCCCCCCAATTATTTTAAGCTCTTCAGCCTAGTATCCGAACTATTGATGCCGAGCCAAATTGCCAGCAGGGGAGAGATCTGTCCAATCCAGGAGCTAAATGAGTCACTGAGAGTCAATCTGTTTTCCCCTTGCTGCTGGGGTTTCCTCGGGCCCTGGCCTCTGCTGCAGTCACACACAGAGCAGCAGTCCCGGCCTCCTAGGCCTCCTCGATTCCGGCTCCCACCCCGCTTGCAGCAGCTGGGGATGCTTCTGACCGGTTGGCCTCGGAAATCCAGGGTCTCCATCACGCCGTAGTTGAGGCCTTGCTTTGGCAGAAAATGAAGACATCTTGGCCTTGTTGTGTTCGCCACTCCAGTAGCATGTCAGGTATCCAGAAAGGAAAGGAAGACCCAGGAACAGAAGGTGTTAGGGGGATGACCCGCTGGGCCACTGCTTCCCGTGGCCCAGTTCCCCCAGAGCACTATTCTCCTTCCTAAATGTCCAAATGGAGTCCTGTGACACAGAATGCTTCAATTGGTGCCAGAAAAAAAAAAAAAAGGTGGGATGGAAGGGGCGTGTGGTTCTTCTGTGGGTCGTGGTGGGGTGGAAAGGCACTAGACTACGCCAAAGGCTGCAGGAGAGGTAGCACTTTAAGTGTTGGGGAGAAAACTCAGCGCCTTCATAACGTTACTGTTTTGTTTTCAATTGAGACATTTCATTTCTAACAATATTAACTAAAAAGCAAAATCCTTGAATTCTTCGTGGCAGGGTCAGTGTTCAATTACACAAAAATATGCAGCCGACTTAAGACTGCACATAAGATTAAGATAACTGGTATTTCATGGTCAATGATTAAATTAGGTGACACAGTCCTATCCTGAACTTTGCCATCAGGACCGACCTTTTTGTGCGGTGTGTGTTGAGGACTGTGGGTTATCTAAACTGGGATGAGCCTTTCCTCTTGGAAACTCAACGCCATCAAGGAGCCATGTTCTCTGCAAATGTAGAGAGGAGTTCATGTGGAATTCAGAAAACAACCACGGAACCTTCTATCGTAGTAAGCTGAACTGCCCTAGGAGTGTTCAGGAATTAGAGAACTCAGGAGTCCCTGAGAAATAAGGGAAGAGACGGGGAGTGAAGAAAAAGCTTGCTTAATTGATTTACTGTAATTTTCAGATAGAAATATCAGAGCTCAAAACCCCAGAATGGGCAAGTTGGTTTTTTTTGTTTTGTTTTGTTTCTATTTTTGTTTTCATCGTAAAGTCTCAGAGGAGGGACAGCTTTGTTCCTTATGGGGCATTCAGTTCTATTTCTGTAGTTCCAACAAAACTCACCTTTTTACATATTCATGTTGCTTTTTGGTCTCCCTTTTCTCAGCCAGCAAGGTGACAAGGGCAGTTAGAGAAAAGAGTCAGATTTCTGAAACACAGAAAGATTTCTCATTGAAATCAGGCATGTATTAGTGAATCGCTTTTCTTTTTTGTTCCTGTGATGGGGTCAACCGCTTCATTTAGGTTTTGTAGTGGGTTTCTGGATTCCAGGGATCCAGGAAGTTCTGGGAAGCGCTCCCACCACCATCTTAGTCAGAACTAATTAACTAAAAAATAAAGGCCCCTCTTTCTCTTCACATTTTGAACCACCGATCGACTAATACCAAGCACGAAACACCAGTTTTCAGATCATTAGTACAAAGCATCTTCCGCAGGAGGCAATAAAATGTTGCTTTATATAACTCAGCTACAGTTACACTGCTTTCAGAAAGCAGGAGTCTCCCTGAAAAGAAATTTACATGAAAACAGTCCCATTGTTTGAGAACTTATGCAAATAATGTGCAAAGGGGTTTGACAGTGATTTAAAAAAATTAAATCTTTATCACCGCCTGAGAAACTTGGTTACCTATAAAGAACTCCATTGCACTTATATTTTTAATGTGTACAATATAGAGTTGTTTTAATTTTTTTTTTTTCTTTAAGCTCCGAACTTCCTCCTAAGCTTCAAAGTCTTCTATAATGAATGCCCTACAGAGAGTCCAGTGCTTTTCGGCTTAACATTTACGAGCATCCCTCATTACTAGTTAAGAAAATTGAAGATAACAACCACAAAAACTGACATAGCTCCAAGTATTTTGAACAACGTAAATGTTTCCCCCGTGGGTGTAGCTTTTGGGGACCACATAGGGATACACACCCCTCAGAGCTCAATCCGTAGAAGATGAAGCTCTAAGTGTCTCAGTTCCTGTTGATTGCCTCTCAGCTCCCCGGTGCTAGGAATCTGGATGTGTCCATTAATGCATGTTCAAACAATGGATCGCCCATGCCAGGAATCTGATTTCCGTAGAAGGACATGAAGGGGATGGGTGAGGAATAGGGTGTCGGACCAAATGTTGTGACATTTCCCTTTGATTTCTACTTCCTTTGAATTCTTTTGCATTTACTACCTAGCGTCTGTCTGGCTTTGGTTCCTTCAATTTCTTTTCGTCTTCTTTTCCTTCTGCTTCACTGTGGAAGATGATCAAAGTATGGAGTTTCTTCTATCCCAGAGGTTGGCATTTCTGCAGACACAAATGAGACTGGTTTGCAAGCACCAGTGTTTGAACACCAGGAATTCCTTTAATGATCATGCCAGACTACATAGACTTTGGAATCAGACACTGGTTCCAGCTCTGCCATTTACCATCTTTGACATTTTGGACAAGTCATTTTGATGTCTTTCAGCCTTGGTTTCCTCTTTTGTAAACAGAATCATCATTATCATCATCCTATCTTGTCAGTTAAAAACAAACAAACAAACAAACAAAAAAACTGAGCAAATGGCCATTCATGTATTTTCAACATATATATGTGAGTATATATTTCTTTTTTATACAGGTACCATTGTACTATATATTATGTAAATTATAAAATACACAAAAATGGAAATTAAATAATGAAATTACAAAATAAACAGAAATAAATATTTTAATATTTTCTTCTTGTCCTGCACAACTTGTGGGGTACATGACCCCACTTTTTTGGAAAAGCATAATAAATGTAACATGCTTAGTGAAGCTGAGTCCCCCTAAAACCACGTTTCCCTGCCAAGTTTATGATTATCCTCTCTATCCAAAACTTTATCCCCTTTCCTGTCCCTCCTCTGTTTCCCTCAGTGTTGAGGAGTATCAAAGAAAAGAGGGGACTGAACCAAGCAGGAAACTTCAGGGCCCTCCCAGATTCAAAAGCCCCTCCATAGCCCCCATTCCTTGTTTGTTGAAAAGGTATAGTCTCCTAGGCTTTCCCTGAGTTCCAAAGAGAACACTCAAGCAGTTCTAATTAGGGAAGTGAGAGAATGCTGAAACAAAGGAAAAGCAGTTAAACAAGATGGGTTGAACAACAGTTCAGCAATAAAATAGAGCCCTACTTCCTCCTCAAGGGATATACATAACAATCTGATGCATATCTTTGCGCATCATAACGATCTGATTCATATCTTTCCTCATCATAACGATCTGATGCATACCTTTCCACAGAAGCGAAACCCCCACCCAGGTGGAAGATGGTGACTACATGCTGAGCACAAGCATGTAGACCCTAGACTGGTTGGAACCAGGAAGTTGATGATTAAGTTTCCCGAAACACCCAAAACACCCTGTCACCTCACCGCCAAATGATCAGAAGAAAGTCATGTACCTTGCAACCCTCACCCCCAAATCTGCCTTTAAAAATCCTTCCCTGAAAGCCACTGGGGAGTTTGGGTCTTTTGAGCACGAGCTGCCTGTTCTCCTTGCTTCGTGCCTTGCAAATAAATGCTGTACTTTCCTTCACCACAACGCAGTGTCAGTAGATTGGCTTAGCTGTGTGACAGGTGAGTGGACCCAAGTTTGGTTTGGTAACATTAGCACACTGTCTGACATGAAGCAAAACTCACTGCATGCTATGTATTATTTATTTTTATGCCCAAAGAAAAGTCCAATTGAAATGAAGAACATGCAAATTCATACTGGCTTCTTTTGACATGACTTTGTTCTTATATAAGTAGCAGAAAATGGCTGAGTTATAAGTCAGGCTCTTCCAATAGAAAAGAATCTTGTTGCATAATCCTGGCCAGCATTGTCTTCTACTGAGAGAAGAATTACACAATTATTTTCCACAGCACCTTATTTCCAAGAAAGATTGGTGGCTTCTCCCCTTCAGGTGGACACTGAAGACAGCACAATTGCTTCCCCTGGTGTGAGGCTGGAGTGATATTGCCTCCTTGATAAATGAAAACTATATCTTAAGAATCTGTGCAAATGGGGAAGAGAATGGGGGAAGACAGATTCAAAATTGGAGGAAAACAGAAAAGTCTCTGTCCTTTTCCTAATTATCCTTTTACTGCAATCAGTACTGCCCTTGACATTACTTATCATATACAATAGGTAAGACACACTGATTATGAATTTTATTGTTGTGACATTGAGTATAAGTCTAGAAATTTGTATAAATACTCTTGGTATAGAGGCTTCTAATTTCACACTCGTTCATTTGTTATTCCTAAGCATTGTTACATGTACTAAGCATCCACTGTATGTCGGGCACTGTGCCAGGCACTATTTTGGGTATGAATTTGTCTTTTGAACAAAGAGAAGCAAGCCATAGGAACTGATGGAAATAAATAAAGAGCCCAAACTCCCACTCAGGAACTTGGGATTTGCTAGGGAATTTGATATGAACCAAGTGGTAATTGACCTCACACTCTTAAACTAGTGAGCATCAATCTTTCTCCTTGGAAATTGTTTTATTACCTACAATGTAAAACTTTGACAAAAAAAAAAATCTTACAACAAAGTATTGAAAAAAATCAAGGAACGAAAAGCAGAACAGGAATTTGGATTCATCTTGATCAAAGCACACAGTAAGTATTTTAATTCTGTTTTGGTTATTCTGGATTCACTGGGTGTCCAGGCTTAGAGATTTCTTTGTGTTCAGCCTGTTTTGTTGGCTTCACTCTTCTTGAGGCATAAACTCTCAGTGTAGACAGTGGTGATGTGTGTGTGTGTGTGTGTGTGTGTGTGTGCTTGTGTTAGACATTTCTGGTTTCACCAATATCTGGTTCTCCTCTTATTTTTGCACACAGAGAAGACCACATTTCCTGGAACTTAGGGGAAACTGTGACAAGTTCTAGCTAATGGATTGTAAACTGAAGTGGGATGATGTCAGTTCTGAGTCAAGGCAAAGAAGGGTGCCGATGAGATACCCCTTGTCTCTCCTTCCTTCTGCTGTGGAGACGTGACCAGCTGGTTTAATATCCTTCAACCTGGTCCCTGAGTAACTGTATGAGCAGAGCTTCTCACTAACTTGTGATGAATATGAACTGGAACAAAAAAAATCAATAAACCTTTGTCTTGATAACTCACTGGGATTTCAGGGCTAATTTGCTTTCTCCACATAACCCATTCTATCCTGACAGTTACAGGGTTTTTATATTTTTGTTTTTGTCCTGGAAGAAGAGTGGATATCTAGATCTTTCTCCAAAGATGTTCTACTCTGAGAAATTGTAAGCAAAGTACCAAGATTTGAAGACAACAGGGGACTGGAGTGAGAGCAACTTATGAAAACATCAAGGAAAAGGACTCAAATATCTAGAATAAAAATAGATGTCTTGCTGGCCAAGTTTGCATCATCAGAACCAGATGGTGGTTCTTCAAGGGATTCATCTATGGAATCTGAACTGTGACAAAACTTTTCCTTTATTAAAGAATGGGGAAGGTGTCTATTCAAGCTTTTAAATGTGAGGAATAAAGGGTGATTTTTCCATATGAGGCTTTTAAGATCTTACAAAATGAAGAGCTTGTACCATGAAAATCTCTGGAAATGATGACCACTTAGGTCTCTGAGAAAGATGTCCAGAAGAGGGAACCATAAATGGAAGCAAACAGAACTTGTCACAAGGAAGTCCCAAGGGAAAAATAACATTTGGGGCAAAAGTCCTCATTAAGAGTACATTGAAAACCTCCTAGTATAACATTTTTCTTCATAGAGCTAATATGCCATTACACAAGATGAAATAATCATCTTCAACTGCTAACTAAGAGACCTCATGCGATAAAACCCCTATGAGTAGAGGCTGTAATAAATATTCTGAGTTTGAAAGATAGTGACATTTCTGAGTCCCCTAAAGGCCTGGGAGCAGCAGTAGTGTGGCAGAATCTAAGGCTGACTTGTTGATCTGTGAGGCTCTTTTAAATGTACTTTTAAGGCTGCTTTCTTCCTAATCTTAAACACTTGACCTTTCAGTCTGATATTCTTCAGTATTATTAGATTAGATGATTAGTTATTAAATATACTGTCTCCAGTAAATAGGTAATTGTATAATGCAATGGCCTTCAGCTTTTCCAGGCCATGTTCCCATGACATTTACAGTTAGAACACTAAGTCCTTTTGTAGTGGGAATGTTTAACCCTTTCTGTGGGCAGAAGAATGTACAGGGATTTCCCTGGATCTCACATTCCAGTGGACCAAATGAAGGGCATTCAAAGATGTAGAGCATCACATGTTTTTGAGAGCTGTAGGACCCAAAGATCACAGAATTCTTGTTACATTTATGTCCACATAACAACAGTAAAAAAAAAAATACATGAACCAACATTTTCCCTGTGACAAGCTGGGTGTGATGAACACAATGTAGGTACTCACCAGGGGTTAGGTGGATGCTTGAGAAAAGTTTATAGCTCTGTTCTGCAACCAAAAGCACACAGGAGGAGACGTTTTAAACGTCTCTGTTGGTTTTTGCCAAATTTTGCCTGGTGTGAAAGAGTGGGGACGGAGAGAGGAGGAAGAATAGTGGGAAGGACAGGCTCTAACATGTTTTGGTTGCTTACTATGTGCCAAGCACTGTGCCAGGCATTTTACTTACACAGACTCATTTAATCATCCCTGAAACAGAAACAAAGTGTGTATTATTAGTCCTCATTTTGCAATTAAGGAACCTGAGGCTCAGAAAATTTAAGCTAGCTCAAGATCAAACAGACAGAGTAGTTGAATTGGGATTTGAACTTGGATCTGTTTGACTCCAAAGCCTTTGTTCTTTACTATATCTCACACTGTCTTCCTTTTATTAAGTGCCTACTATGTGTAGATGTGATGTTACTCCTGTTATGAAAGCGGGGGTGGGGGAATGGTTAGGAAAATCTAAGTATCAATAATCCATCAGATGTCTTTTTAATTGAGTGTTTACTGTGTTCCTGGCAGCACACTGTGAAGAAGACAAGAGATGTGTGGAGACACAATTATAGACCCTCCAATTAGAGGTCAAACTTGAGTTGAGAAGGCAAAGCAACACAAATAAAACAATTCCTAGATTGGGTCCTATGAATGGCAAGTCTAAAAGTTCACCAAGGTGGAGGTAAGTATGGTCTGGTGATGGTTACTGGAATCCGAGGGACTATAATCTTGTAATGCAGCCAAGATTTGGATAGAAACGGCACTTCAGGTACGAGGTGTGGGTGATGTGAGCCAAGGCCTGGTGTTAGTGTTGCAGAGGGGACACGAGCCTGGAGGGGGAGGAGGAGATGACCGTCTGATTGCCTTCCCCTCCCTCTCTGGACCTCCAGAGTATCCTGGGCTCCTCTTTATTGCTTGTACCACACTGAGGCAATTAACTTCATGCACTGCATACATGTCCCCCTTTCCAAGTGAGCTCTTTGAGAATAGGGACTGATTCTATTCATCTTCTTGTTCCCAATGCTTCAAGCAGTGCATGGTCCCCATAGGTGTTCAATAAATACTTGTGAAATGGATGGATGGAACAATGGCTGCTGGTGAAAGGTTGAATAATAGGGGGTAAAGACTGAAGCCAGACTGACACAGAGGCAAGAAAAAGGTTGGACCAGAAATGACAGTAAGGAAGGTCTTGCTTGAGTAGGTTAACAAGATAAGCACAGTACTTACAAATGGATTAGAATGGTGAGAAACAAGGAAAACTGAGGTAATCAGAGCCTGGAGCAGTAAAATTGAGAATGTGGAAGAGGAAGAATTAGAAGTCAGAGAGCAGTGATCAACAACGGGCTTTGGTTAGAAGTCTGACGTAAGAGAGAAGGGAAGGCAGGAATCCTACAGGGAGGAATGTGGGATGCAGGGAAAGGATCTTGTTTTAGGGAATTATGGGCTACTTTTAGACAAGTTGCAGATTTTAAAAATAAACACATAACTCTGTTGAGTTTAGGGTGATTTTAGGTATTTGGAAATATCTATGAAGAGAGGCTGGGAATATGGATGAGGATAGCTGCATAGGTTCAAGCTTCTACCTGTTGGAGACACAGTCCAGATATGTCTGGGGGCGGGGATGATTGCCTCATAAACTCCCGGAGATGATGGTTTCTGCCTGGGAGCCTCAGGCAGGATTTGAGGAATGAAACGATCCACTTGATTTAGTTCACCATGAGATCTCCTAAGGCCTTGATGTGTGATTTCAATCTCTGATTAATCGAATTAAATTCATTTTTGAAGCCTCTTGAACTGATGGTTAGTGATACGCAGACATTCTGACTGGCTCTCAGTGCATCAGATTCCTACCCCGGTTGACTGCACCCTGCACCTGCTTCCCCTGCAACAGTGGGGTTGGGGCAGAGGAAGGTACACACACACACACCCACACACACACACACCCACACACATACGATGTTTGTACATCACCAGAGGATTCTGTGCATTCCACACACAGCCAAAACAATGCTTAGGGTTGGTATCACACCACACCATACCTGCTTACAGGCAAGGAACACAAGCCACATGACACTTCACTCTACTGACATCAGGAGCTAAGCACAAACCATGACTCAGAACTTGAGACATTAGTTTTTTCTCCTAGCCATGAAGGCATTCCTTTCTCTCTTTTTTGAGGGATAATTGACATATAATATTATATTAGTTTCAGGTATACAACATAATGATTTGACATTTGTATATACTGTGAAATGATCACCACAGTAAGTGTAGTTAATGTCTGTCACCATACTTGGTTATAAACATTTTTTTTTTCTTCTGATAAGTTTTAAGATCTACTCTATTTGAAAGCAACTTTCAAATATTCAATAGAGTATTATGACCTATAGTCAGCATGCTGTACTTTACATCCCCCAGGGCAGCCCTTCTTTGAACTTGAAACAAACCCATAAATAAAGAACTCCATCCCCACCAGCACTCCCAAACAACTTGGTGGACAGAGAACTCTGTATTTCATAAGAGATGCCTGCAGAGATTGCAGTAAGTTTCCAAAAATAAAAGTACAAACAGTTCCCCTCACACTTTTTTGTTACGATAGCTACAGGACCAAGAAGAAATGCGTACCATCCTGGGGGCACAGAATGCACAAGGACTAGATTTTGCCCATTTTCATAACCATCATGGAGTATAGTTGGCTCCAAATCCTACAGAGTCGTCCTGGCATGTTTACAGGGCTCAGACCCACACCCAAACCATCAGGATGGTTTAAGATTTGGGGAACAGGTTTCCATACTGCCAAATAGCATAATTAGGCATAACGTCTTAAGTGAACGTATTAGCTCGGGCTTTTAACAGTGTGCAAGCCTTGGCTTCCACAATAACCGCTTAATCTTGTGTGGAAGCCATCCCAGGCTTCACTAGAACACAGGCACTGTGCGTCCACCCGCAGATAAAGCAGATAAAGCTCGGAATGGGTTTATTTACATTGTCCTTGTTAGTCATGCAGCCTGTGTGCAAACAAAACAACATTATTCTTATCTCCTTGGAAAGTTTAATTCATTAGCAATTAAAAGCTAGTGCAGAAAGAGGGCCAGGCACAGGGAGAAGTTCATCCTAGCACAGTAGCCCTGGCCAAAGAGATTTGCGGGGGCAACTCTCACTGATAACAGCACCATGATGGCTGCCTAATTGTTTTTCATGAAGAGTTTCTCCAAGTAAGGTTGATCTCTCTGTAATTTAATAAGATAATGTTGCCAACGGTCTCTTCAAAATACTCCGTTGAAACTTGCTGTCCTCAGGCTCTTCCCAGAGCCCATTCCTGCCTCCTGCTTCCTGTCTGGCTTGTTTTTAGGGGCGGCAGCCTCTGGGCCAGGTTCATGTTGTTGAAGAGCTCAGCTCAGGATGGGATGGCTGGTCCCAGCAGCTGATGGAAGCCTCCGGAGTGAGTGAGTTCTTTTGGGAACAGGGATGGGTCTGACCACAATCTTCGCCACCTTAAGGTCGGGGAACTTCAGAACCGCAAACCTGGACCACTCTACTGAAAAGTCATGCTCAAGGCCAGGTGTCATATGGGGGAAACTGTGGAGATGGGGGTGGGGTAGGGGAGGGGTAGATGGGAACTGTCTGTACTTTCTGCTCAGTTTTTCCGTAAACCTATAATAGCTCTAAGAAATATAGCCTACTATTAAAAACAAAGAGTCACGCTCACCCACGGTTCTGGGTTTTGAGAGGCCAAGATTGATTTGAAAAGGCTTTTTCTTCCTCTCCATAGGAGACAGAACAGGGGGAAACCCAGAGATTTGGAGGGCTACACCCAGGACAGAGAATTATTAGAAATAAAAATGCTCCCTCCTCTGAGCTTTGGCGGCCTCAGTTGGTAGGGTGGAAAGTGAAACTTTACCCCGCTGAGAGGTGCCACTGGCCTTAGCACCCCTTGAGCTCTTCCTGACCTTGTAGCAAACAATATATACATTAGTCTGTTTGGTATTGCATGGGTGGATTTGTTACTTGATTAAATGTTTTACTTTTCAACTGCTTAGCTTTATGTTGGTCAGCCTCAGAGCTGGAGAAAGAATTTGTACTAAAAACAATAAACAGCTTTGGAAATAGGTTGGATCTAAAATAAATAAGGTTAATATTGCAATAATATGTCTTAGGCTAAAGGGAACTTTAGTCATCATCTGGTGCAAACCTTGTCCACTCCTAAGTGGGCACGAAAGAGTTAAATAATAAAGCCCCAGCCCGGAGGGTAGTGGAAGTTTTAATCCCAGCTGCTGCCCCTGGGGGTGAGAGGAAGAGATATTTGATAGTCCAAAGCAGAAAGTAAATATGGAGTAAATTACTTCCATGTAATTGGGGAGATTATTTCAAGTAGATTGCAACTTGGAAATGGATTGCTTCTTTTTGAAACCTGGGGTGACTTGTACATCTCCCATGGTGGCTTCAAGGTGGCACCGAGGGAAGGCACAATTCCTGGCTTTCAAGGGCAGCTATAGCTAGCATATTTTATAAAGTCAAAACTACACATCTTTGATCCTCGCATTGCTCAGATCTGTGCAGTAGTTAATAGGAACAGAAATATAGATAGACTTAGAAATGTGACCAACAGTAACCTACCACCTTAAAAATCTGAACTGTGAGTTCTTATAGACAGAAAACAGAAAACTGTTTGCAATTAATATAATTGCCCTCATTCAAGGAAATGGTCAATTTGATCTGAAATGGTGTGGAAAAGCATGGGAGGGGATCTGGGTGAGACACCTAGAAGAACTATTATAAATTTTTTCATATTATGAGCCAGTTTTTCCAGTAGCTTCCATTCTTTTGTTCCAGTGCTCTTTCTTGAAGCCAGTATGAATAGGCTCCAATTCTGTGTCCACATCATAGTCTTTCCAATATTTGTCTCCTTTTCTTAAGTGTGTAGGCTCTAGAATCAGAGAAGCCTTGTTGAGGTTCAAAGCTGCCTCTGCCTATCACCTCTCTGACTTTGGGCAAATTGCCTGGCCTCTCTCAGCCTTTATTTTCTTATTTGTTAAATGGGATAATAATAGTGCTTGCTTCGCAGGCAAAATGTTGCGAGGACCTAATGAGAAAATGCATGTAAAGCACTTGTCACTTAGTTCTTTTTATGACTATGATGATAATCCCACATAATATAATAAATTATTTCTCATATGGCATGATATTTAGCCTACTCACCATTCAATTTTTCCTTAAGTTATTTCAGTGTGTAGCATTCGTAATTGAACAAAATGCTCTGTATGGGCTGGTAGTACAAAGTAGACTATCACCTCCTTCATTCTAGGTTCTATACTTCTATTGATACAACCAATTAGAGTATTAAATGTTTTTGTTTATGTTTTATCTTTTTTGTGGGGGGAGGAGATGGCTACTCCAATCAAACTGCTCAGAAAACTCTCTCCTTCTCATGTACTTTGGTAGTTTTAGACCCTGGTGCAGGACCTAACATTTATCTCATTACATGTGATCTATTAAATGTTAGTTCCTCTCTCAAATCTATGCAATCCATTTGTTTATTCATTCACCCATTATAGAAACTTTCAAAAATATATTTTTCATGGACCAGGCTCAGTGCCAGTTTTTTGCCATATTCTGAGATTTTAAAATTCATTGGAGTTTCAGTAGAGCATACTTTTTACATCTTTGTGCAAATTGTTGTGTAACATGTTGCTAAAACAGGGCTAAGGGCACAGGCCTAAGGAATGTCTTTAGAAACTCTCCGCAAGGCTGACCAGCACCATTTGGGCACTGTAGTTTAATCATTATGAATTCATCTTATTGTGGTATCATTTGGTACCAATTATTTTTCAACATGACCAGCAGGAACTCTTGAGACCCTCTCAGAATTCTTGTTCAAGTCAAGATTCACTAGATCTATCTAGTAGCTAATTCAATATTCTCATCAAAATAAGACTATTAATCTGATGTGATTTCTTTTCTAAGTGAAATTAGTCTGGCTTGTTTTCTAAAGGGCTCAGAGGCCATATTTTCATAACCCATTCTAACATTTTGAAGAATTTAAATAACAGCAGAACATAGTGCCTAAAACATGACAGCTATCTGTTTCAGATGCTCCTCCCTGCCAGCATAAAATGTCAAGGACGTTAGTGAAAGAGTTGAAAAGATTAGCTAGGTGAAAAAGTCTACCCTCAGGAACTGCCTTTACCTTGATTGTGGAGCATTTGCTTTATATTTACTTAGCTTTTTATATGTATTTCTCCCCTCCTGAGCTCCCTGTGGTCAGGGACATGCTTTTACTTTTCTCTTGTAATTCCTAACACAGTGCATGACACATCATAGGTGATCCTTAATTGCTTTTTAAATTGATATACTCAAGGTTTATTTGTAAACCTAATGCCTAACCTATTACAATTAAGGAGAAAGGATACTACCCCCTTTTAGTCCAGGATATGGCAAATAGAGAAGAGGTCTATAGGTCTAAGGGCATCCCTTAAAACTTTTAGAGTTTTGGGCTTAGGAGGCATGCCCCCTTACACTCTATGAAACTCTCAAATGATTAGTAACAGAGTCCAATGAGTGAGAAGTAGTGAAATGCCTTTCTCAAAATATGGGGAAATTGGTGATCATTTTTTCTCCTTTGTCATTACTAGGATTTTGGAATTCTAGGGGGAGAAGTGCATGTTAAAAAATCATTGTCCCATTCTGATCTTTGCAAAGACTTTCCGTTCCTTAAATTTGTTTAGGATAGGAGATTGCTTCTTTGGACTTCTCAAAGGTAAGTATTAACTTTTTATATTTTTACTTCCAGTGTCCAACACACTGAAAGAGAGGAGGAACTCAATAAATGTTGGTTGGATGAATACGTAGTATTTGTGAAAGTTCATTGTAGACTGTGAAACCTTGCACAAATGGAAAGATGATGAGGATGATGACTTACGAGGCTCAGAAATTGAAGTGGTACTCGTCTTAATGTACCACACACACACACACACACACACACACACACACGCACACACATTTTCCCTTTGAATAATGGCTACATATTTTTCTTTCAATGGGAAAGGTATTGGGATACTGGGTACTTTTAAAAATTTAAATCAAAATGTGCTTGCCTATTTTTTATTACTGGCTGCTCCATTTGCTCTTCTGGCTTTTGTTGATAAACATATATTTGTATACTTAATATTGCCCTTAGTTACCCTCTTACTTTCGCATCTTACGCATCTTTAGTCTGCCATTCTGTCCTGACTTAGATTTTTCAACTGTTAGACTGTCAGGCTTTCAAGGATGCATTTTAAAAAATCAGTTTCTTTGAAAGCACTTGAACCAGAAGTCAAACGACATGATGTAAACCAATAGTTTTTCAATGAAGAAACGAAAAGTCTCAATAATGATAAATAAGGAATCTAACCTATTGACACCAATTTGGTTACACTGTATTGATTTCTACAAATATATTATAAAAGAGAGTGCTACATATACTCTACTGATCAGATTGCAAATATACTTCTTAGCAAAGAGAGAAATAGTGTAGGATACAAGGGTTTGTCTTAAAGTGTCACCTGCTATTAGTTATCCCTCACTGATTCAAGCAATTTCCTGGATTTAGGTGGGTCAGGCTGTCGGGAGAACCCAGAGGCTGCATGTGGCCATGGCTACAGAATCGACTGGGCATGATCTGGAGAAGCAGCAGGTGAGTCGGTCATGTCAAGGGCAGGTGATAATGACCGGCAAAAACTGGTCCTGCTACTTCTCAGTGACAGTGATTAGCAGGGTGTAAGAACAGAATTCCAAAATTCCAAAGGTTCCCATAAATGTCTCAGTTTCTTACTCAGGGCTTCAGGGTCTTTAGAGATATATTTCAGAGTTGGTTTTTGGCTGTTTCACTTATGCTTGTGTAAACTGGTGGAAGTGGGTGGTGGGTTGGGTAAGATGGGTGAGTCTTCCCAGGCCCTTCATTCCATCTGAGCTACATGTGCCAGGAGGAGCCCCTGATAAGCCAAGACAGCTCTACATATGCCAGCCTCACACAGCTCAGCAGGGACTTGACACTGTCACACAAGTAGCTCTCATCTTTCTGGGCAGATGGCAAGCCCAAAATTTCTAGATACAGGGGTTTAAGGTGGCAATCTGGAAGGAGAGAAGGATTAGGGGCCTTATCTTGAGGCTGCTTTGCCCAGCAAGTACAAAATCTTTACTTAGCTTGAATGCTTATTTTGACATATTTTGGAGGTGGGCAGATGGAGATACTGGAGAGAGATGCTAAGGAAACCCCAGGTCACCCCTAGATACTGCGCATGGAACCCAGGTTTGGTAAATACTGCAAAGCCTCTATAGTGTTGTAAGAAGCATGAGGTGTTTTTTTTGGAGAGTCTGAATTCACTCTCCAGGAAAGTGTTTATCAAAGTGTTGCCCTACTGAACTAGAATATCAGGGGTGATGGTAGTGGGGAGGATTTCCAGGAAGGGAGAGTCTGCATATTTGTTTGTTTGTCTGCTTGTTTGTTTTTCTAGCCACGCCACGCGGCATGTGGGATCTCAGTTCCCCAACCAGGGATTGAACCCGCGCCTCCTGCAGTGGAATTGTGGAGTCTTAACTACTGGACTGCCAGGGAAGTCCCTGCATTTTTAATAAGCATCTCAGATAGAACTTAATGGGGAGTAAAGTTTGGATTTACCATCTATGAAAAGAATCTCACGATCACTTGCCTCTCTGATGTATGGAATTTCTTCATTTTTGCACATTCTTCAGCTTTTGGTTTTGATTACCTCCTTATAGTCTCTTGGGATAGGAATGCCTCTCCTGGATTATTTTCCCCACTGCGTCTAGGAAGTCTGCATCTTTCCGAATGAATTGTGCTGTCAAAGAGTGTCCCTAGAAACCTTTCATGTTCCATCTAAGAGGAAGATGACTTGCATTTATAACACACAGTATAGGCAGTGACCTTGGGCAAGAAGAAAAGCAATAATATTAATACCGCATATTTGAATAATGTTCTACAATTCACAGTTAAGTTGAATTAAATTGCATAGTTAAATTCATAAATTATATGATTACATCAATTCTCACAACTTGCTGTGAGGATCGGTAATATTATTCCTATTTTACAGATTAAGAAATTGAGGTTCAAAGAAGACAAGGCCTTACCATAGGTCAGTGGACTTATATATGGAAGAATGGGTCCTGGAGTCAGGGTCTTCCAACAACTGGCCTGCTGATGCTGACACACGCCACCCAACGGCCTCCTGAATGGCTTTCGTGCACGTACCTTGTAAGTTGATGCTTAGAGCAGAGTTGTTGTGTCAGATCACCTGGGTTCTGATCTTCGTGATTTCTGTGGGAAAATCTCCATTTAAATTGCCCTGGACATCCACGTGCTGAATGATCATTTTCTCTTGGGAAAGACATTTCTGAGTTGCTCTAGCCTTCCCTGCGTTACCTGAGGCCTCACTACTTTTGAAATGGCTCACACTCTTACCTTATTTGCGTTATATTACCCCCAGGGAAAGCATGAATCTAAGGGTTCCAAAAAACCTTTCTCCTCGTATCTGATTATGTTATGTTTACAGACACATCCAGGCATAGGCTTTTTGGATTTTCTACTGCTTTATTTTGATCCTCTTGATTTAGTCTGTGTGAGCTCATTTTCCTCATTAAAGTCATCAAATTAAAGAAGGAAAAGGGACCTTATAGGCTCCTGCTAGATTTTCCTGAGCAATAGGGGTCCATCCAGTCTCTGCCATGCCCTTCTGGTGATGGGGACACACTGTCAGGGGCTGCAGCCCCTAATAACTAGATTCCTTTCATTGTCACATAATTCTTTCATTATGTTGGGCTGAGACTTTCAACCTTTATCTTCCACACATTGGTCCTTGTTTTGATCTCTTAAGCAATACGGAGGTCTTGTCCCTTGTTTTCATGTGAGAGATTCTCAAACACACGAGCCAGTCATCATGTAGGTCTAGAGTTAGATGATTCAGAGCTGTTATGGGCTGAATTCTATGTCCCCAAAGTTCACATGTTTAAGTCCTAACCCCTAACTTCAGAATGTGATTGTGTTTGTAGATAGTGTCTTGAAAGAGGCAATAAATTAAAATGAGGTTATTGGGGGAAGCCCTATTCCAATATGGCTGGTGTCTTAATAATAAGAAGAAATTAGGACACAGAGACACACAGAAAGAAGACCATGTGAAGGCCCAGGGAGAAGATGGCCGTCTACAAGCCAAGGAGACAGGTCCCAGAAGAAACCAACCCTGACAACATCTTGTCTCAGACTTCTAGCCTCCAGAACTGTGAGAATATAAATGTCTGTTGTTTAAGCCACCCAGTTTGTGGTACCTTGTTATGGCAGCCTGAGCAGACTAATACATGAATCAAATATATATGGGGTTGGAGTCAAGGAGATAGGGGAGATCAACTAAGCAAATGTACAGGGGGAGAGGGTAAAAGGGCCATGGGATAAAAGCCTTACAGAGTAGGTACTGGGAGAGGGACTGGGAGCCATACTGAGAGAAAAATCGAGAGAGCACAGTGAAAGAAGACAAGGGAAGAAAGAGTTCTTTGCTCCTTTTATACTGGGTTCTAAATTCCTTAACCTTGTGTTCACTTTTGTCAAAATTGTCTTTAGTGCTTAAACACTCTCTCCTTTCCTTGTCCCCATGCACCAAATTAAGAAGGTGTGGGTTTTAAATCTGAAAATTGGTCATCACAGCGTTCAAAGGTAAGGTTAAAGTGTTAATATTAGTGTTGTTGAATTAGGGGGTCAGTCTCAGAAGTTACTTGGGGAATCTTTCTAAGTAAACATTTCTTTTTTTTTTTTTTCACACACACACACTGTATTTTATTTTTACAAGAGATAAATAGACTGACACCAAGCATTGTACATGGATGACCACAACAAAAGCAACAATGATTGCAATTACCAAACATGAAACACACTCATACTATGTCATAATATTGACATTCAGTCCAGTAATCCTCCACTGTAACAGCTCCTTTTCTAAGTATACATTTCTTTGACACAGATTATGAAATTCAATTTCAGTGTAGATTTATGGTGGGGTACTAAAATACATTATGAAGACAAACAAACAAGCAAATAAATAAACAAAAACCCCAAACCCCACATAATTCCCAGGTGCTGCTGATGTGCCCACTGTTTGAGATACACTAATTCAGATGAAAATAAAAATGAATTTCTTCTATATGCTTGGAAATGATGCCAGACCATTGTAGATTTCAAACTTCATGAAAAATTAAAAATTTCTCCCTTTTGAGGGGAATGTTTTATGAATCCAGTAAACATAGCCTAAATTTCCTATTCTTATTACCTTATTACTTTTCATAATAATGTTGAAAATGGTGGTTATCCTGGTAGCCTTTTGGGATGTTTCTGCTCCTTTTCCCAGAAATGGCTTCCCTTGGCCAGCCGGCAGTGTTCTTTTCCCATATTTCAGGATCTCAGTGTGAAACAAGCTATGAAAGCTTACAACAGTCAATCATACTGACCATCAGATTATTCTTTGTGACTTAGGAGAATACCCCTGTTTCCTCAAGTGCTCTATCTGCTGAGAATTAGGAACCATTTTTATGTAATAAAGAACTATCGCTCACCAGGAAGTGTACTGTTCCTTCTTGTGGAGGAAAACTTATGACATTGAACTTGATAAGAGCCATTATTTTCGCAAGCTCAAATAAAACAAGTCTTCTTTGTCTCCCCTCCCACCTCTACAGGTTCAAGTATGTGGAGGAGACCAAACTGAAAAGAAAGCATCATAGGTTTTAGACTGAAACAAATCAGGGCTAACCAGGTAATCAAATTCTGTATAAAAACAATGAATTGTGCTACTCTAACTTAGATGTTTCAGAGAAACTCCAATGCCTTCTTCATCCATTTCTGGAATTTTTAAAACCACTGTTCCATAGGGCCTTGAGAATAACCGGAATAACTAGACTCTGTTAATTTAGTTCAGTTATTTAGGAATCAGGTATAAGATTAATTAGAACTAATTAGTATTAAGCTCTGAGTAGGTAGGTAGAGCTTACTATACACTATGCTTAAAACATCACAGTGGGAATGTGGTGGGTAGTCTCCGTCTTGAAATTTACCAGGTCTGCCTGACGGGTACTGACTCGACTGGTTCCTCCACTTTAGGGATGCTGAGAGTATACTACTCTGCCCCAAGTTATATTTTATCCAAGCGTCATGTCTCTGACATTCTACCTCCAAAGAGTCATTCCTTTGGCTTTCTTTGCTTCCCTTAAAATGAAAATTCTCTTGGTTTGTGCAAAACAAAAAATTACCTTATGCAGGCAAATACATTAAGGTAGTTATTAGCTTTGCTTTCCAGTGACTGAAAGGAACTAGTTGAGCTAGAAGGAACTTGGAAGTTCATCAGTGGGAATGAAAGGAAGGTTTGCTAAGTAGGTGAGGGGAAAGCACAGACAAAGGAGGAAGGGGCCAACTGACACACATTTTGCCCGCTTGGGAATTTTGAATGGGACTGACTCCGCCCACTCAGTACTGCTTAAAAACAAAACAAAACAAACAACATATCTTTGAGAGTGCTTTAATATATTGCACTATTTCAGTAGCTGTGCTGGCCAGGACTTAACAAGGCTAGAGTAAGGAAGGACGGTTAACATTTCAACTATAGTGTGAATTGTAAATCATGACATTGATTTGGGCACAGAGGCTAGATCAGGAATTTTTTTTTTTTTTTTTTTTTTTTATTTATGGCTGTGTTGGGTCTTCGTTTCTGTGCGAGGGCTTTCTCTAGTTGCGGCAAGCGGGGGCCACTCTTCATCGCGGTGCGCGGGCCTCTCACTATCGCGGCCTCTCTTGTTGCGGAGCACAGGCTCCAGACGCGCAGGCTCAGCAATTGTGGCTCACGGGCCTAGTCGCTCCGCGGCATGTGGGATCTTCCCAGACCAGGGCCCGAACCCGCGTCCCCCGCATTGGCAGGCAGATTCTCAACCACTGCGCCACCAGGGAAGCCCTAGATCAGGGATGTTTGAGGAGCACCCTTCAAAGCTCAAATGCAGAAGGCAGAAAATAGTGTTGGTCTTTAATATCATGTCCCCCTTTTTGAGTAAGTCAGAGCTTGAGTTAGGAAGCATTCAAAGATCATTTTGTTCCCACGTTCAATTTTCTTCTTTTCACTTAGAAAAAACCTTTGAGGCCAAAGACCACTTGAGGTGGCCCTGGTTCCTCCATGTTTCACTCACTGGCTCCTTATATCTGCTGGACCTGCATTTCCATTCACCATGTCTCAGGAGGAAAATGATTCTAGTGACCTCGCTGTAGGGAGACGGGAGCCTCAGGCATCTTATCAAACTTCCAGGCTGTTCTACATAAGCAGGGTTCTTGGCTCTGGCCTAGGAAAGCAATGCCATTGTCGGCTGACACTCAAGCATCCTGGCGAGCTTGCTAAGTGTGTGGGGAGCCCTAACCGCTGTTGTTGGCGGGAAGACCAAGCTGTCACTTGCACCTCACCTTCAGAATTCGGCCCTGTTTAAGTTAAGCTCTGCAGGTGGAGCCCTGGATTGTGAGAAGGATACAAAGCCTGCGGACATGTTGGCGTTTATTCCTCGTGCTGCTTCTGAGGACACACAAGAGGGTGTTCTGGCCAAATTAGCCAGTTATTGGTTCCTCGAGTAACTTTGGTTTTGGACCCCTGACTTGACTCTGTGAGTGAGCAGGAGGTTGTTTTCCCTGAGTGCGTTTGCCTCTTGGCTTTCCTGTCACTACATGAACATTCAGCCCACAGATTTCTGTTATCTAATCAGGTGCATCGGTCCGCGGTGGAGATGAGAGGGGAGGAACACCCCTCTGACTCAGATTTTGCACAAACAAAACTCAGCCTTGTTAACAAAGGCAGGGAGGAGCGCCCACGGCCGCTCAGATCAGATCTTCCCCGACAATCTGCGGGGCAGTGCAGATGGGTGGGTTTTTACGGCAAGATAAGCAACTGGAGGGCTCCACTTTGGTATGCTAAATAAAATTAAAATGTCAATATTTACACATGACCTTCAAGGCTCTTACACTCTTGCTTTCTTAGGATTCAGTACAGACTGCGTTTTCTTTAGCCCGTTACCAACAGCTTGGAAATTCAGTTAGAGGACATAACCCAAATGTTCTCCAAATGTTCCTTCCAAATGGTCATCTCGAAAAGTGCTGTTTTAAGGCGTGCAACCTTTCTGCACCAAGAGAGGGCTGTCGCGCTGCCTACCCAACTGCAGGGGAATTATCCGGAGATGAAAACCACTGATGATAAAGATAGTGCCGCCAAGCTGCTTTAATTTGTTGATAACTAAAGCACAAGAGGCCTCTTACAGGCTTCTTGAAGCCTCACTATTGTGTATTGCACATTCAACCCCTGCTTGTGTGCTGACACAAACAAATAAACGCGATCATAATGGTTGAAATGTAGTTAGAAACACAATTGAGAACATCTGTATTGTAAGCAGAAATAAATTAGAAATACTGAAGTGTTTTGTAGCTGTGAAAACGAAGGAATAAAAAAATAACCCACAGTACCTGGATTAAGCGGTTATAAATAATGTATAAGGCAAAAATCTCATTACCCCCTGTGTAAACCCCCACCTCCCCCCCCCCATGAAATATATTTTATGAATGTAGTAACACTGTAATAACCAAAGCATTTGTTTTTCCCCACAAACTTTCCATTTCATAACTGGGAGATTGTTTGGATTTACAAGTTGAGGACAAAACATCCCCGAGTTTACTGGTTTTGGTTTCTTCCTCGTGACCTTCAGCTTCAGGACTCTGCACAGCTCTGGACG
The DNA here is from genome assembly GCF_028021215.1 of Eschrichtius robustus. NCBI lineage: Eukaryota > Metazoa > Chordata > Mammalia > Artiodactyla > Eschrichtiidae > Eschrichtius > Eschrichtius robustus. The sequence goes on from NC_090826.1 coordinate 77,172,249, forward strand.
CCACTATTTATTAGAATGCTGCTTTCCACACATGAAAGTTTCCCCCAAACACAACCCTATAAAAACAAACAGAGGCGAACACAAATCCCCTCAGCCCCGGAGGATAAAGGCCTTGAAACTTGCATTGCAGAAGCCATAGGGAGGATGGGAGAAGATCTCCCTGCCCAGGACCGCGACACCTGTGTGACTCTTGGAGTCCAGGCTGCTGTCAATAGAACCAATCATTTTGCTTATGTCGCTATAAGTAAAGTATCTGACAGCTTCCAGATTAGTGAGCTTTGTCCAACTGAGCTATGGGGCCGTTACAGGGGTGGCCAGAATTTTCCACAGGGCACCATCCTCAGCACAGCCAGGATCCAGGAGGAACTCCATTCTCTGGGCACCGACTCACCTCTGCAGCCCATCCCTCTTCAGTTTCTTGGTGCTTTTTTTTCTATCATAAAGCCGTGGTCAGGCTCTGGAATATCATGGAACGCAGCAGCATGCTCAAGGGTTAAGCATGACTCTGGAGTCCTGTTGTTTGTGAAACCCAATTCTCCCGGGTCATGCAGGGGGAACCCCCATATCTTTAAGAGATACTAGGGCAGGAGGTAAAGCGGAGGGAGCTGACTCAATACAACCTTTTATGTAATAGGAGCCACCCCAAGCCTGATGGCTCCTACCTCAAATACCTCATGATTCTTTCTGAGCTTTTAATTAGTGAATTAACGTACATCCTATCTGGCTTTCCTGGAGTCCTTGGAATGGTTCCTAAGTGGACCACAGATATCCGTAGAGATAACTGCCCGATTCCTAGCCTGACCCCTCATCAGGTGCTGCTACTGCTAGCATGACTTGTGACCATGTTCTATTTCTGCTTGCCCCACTGGAATAGCCGTGTGGCTAAGCGGCTAAGCAGAATGACCCCCTTAGATCCCCTTCTAGGAGGAGGTCACTCATGGACTCATTTTTGGAGTCACGATTGGAAACGTGTAATTTCTCCTCGTTTGGGTACGCAGCTATGGCAGAAGGGGGGAAAATTACTGCGTTATGAGTCGGAAGATTGTTCAGGTGTCTTCTTAAATCTACCTGAGTGACTTTGGATAGTCCACCTCTGAGCCTCAGTTATCATTGAAAATGTGGGTAATATTACCTCACACTTTTTCCTTTAGTGGGACTTAAATAAGGTCATGCACATAAAGGAGCTTTATATGGTTTAAAGTGTTATTGAATGGTATGGTGTTATTTGTCTTTGTTCAGGCTGCTATAACAAAATACCACAGACTGGGTAGCTTGTAAGCAACAGAAATTCACTTCTTTAAGTTCTGGAGGCTGGAAGTCTGAGATCTGGGAACCAGCATGGTTGGGTGAAGGCTGTCTTCTGGGTTATAGAGTTCTCAGCTTATGACTGTGTCCATGCATGGTGGAAGGGAAGGGAGGATCTTTCAGGAGCCTCTTTTATAAGGGCACTAATCTTGTTCACAAGACCTCCACCCTCATGACCTAATCACCTCCCAAGGCCAGCTCCCTGATACCATCAGCTTAGGGGTTAGGATTTCAGCATATGGATTTTGGGGGGGACACCAAACATTCAGACCATAACATCTTTATTAAAAGGAAATTTCTATTCTACCTATGTGACAATGTGGTTTGAGGATCAAATTAAATAAAATATGTGAAAAGGGCTTTGAAAAGTATAAAGCAATGCAAAGCACATCACTGTATTGTGAATGGAGTGACAGAGCCCTGTCAGCTGGATTTCCCGTGGTCAGTAGGTCCATGTACACATGTGCCAGAGCAGCACAGTTTTCTAGACAAAAAGAGGGTGCAGAGGCTGGAGACTTTAAATCTGGTGTTATCGTTATCATTATGTTTCTTATTGTGAGCACCTCAATTAATTGTTTTGAGATCTTTGTCTCATTTCTTTTACTTCTAATATGAAGGAACAACAGTCATCTCCTAATATGGTTGTTGGGAAAACATAATTGAAATGAATTCCAAAAATAGCTTTTAAGGACAAAGTTATGTGAAGGACAGAAATTGTGTGTGAATTCTCTCAGCAATGAATAGGCATATCTCCATATACCCCTAGGATCTCAAGCTGATAATGTAACGACAAGAACCTATTCAATCAGAACAAGGGGATGGTTCTGCTCGTGTGACAATCTAGGTCTCAGAGTCTGGTATGCGGGAGGGGTGGAAAGAGCAGATTGCATTTTCAGGAGAAAGGTTAAGCTTGAATGTTTTGGACAGGAGGTGGTTAGATGCATTTTTAAAAAGTCCTTGAATTTACCTGATGAGTTTTGTGTCCTTGTGATGGTTGTAGCCCATTCCAGGTTAGGAGTAAATTTAGCAACACAAAAGAGGTCATTTAAAAATCTCTCCCTCACATGCTCCATTTCGTCTGGTGCCCCTTCTAGTTTTCTCCTCTTCACTAATTTGCAACCTGTGAGACTGCCCTTCTGATCATTGTGAGTTTAAGATTAGTGGTATGTGGTTTCCGAAATGTTTTGAAACTTTTATAGGAGAGTTGTGAAAAGGTGGAGGTCTCCAGAAAATCCTTAATAGAAGTTCAGAGATCCATTTATTTATTTATTTGGGCTTTAAAACATTTTAGTTTGAACTAATTTTAGACTTAGAAAATGTTGAAAAAATACTATAAAGTGTTCCTTTATATACCTCCCTCTGCTTCTAGTTATGTTAACATTTCTCATCGCCATTATAATTATCAAGACTAGGAGATTAAAATGAACACAATAATATTAACTAAACTACAGGCTTCATTAGAAATTCACAAATTTTTCTACAAATATCCTTTTCTGGTTCCTGGATCCTCTCCAGGACCTCACACTGCATTTCGCCTCCAATCTGTCACAGTTCCTCAGTCCTTCCTTGTCCTTTATGACTGGCTCTTTTTGAAGACCAGTGATCAGTAATTTTGTAAAATATTCTTCAATTTAGCTTTGTCTAATGTTTTCTCATGATTGGGGTAAGATTATGCAGTTTTTGCAAGAATGCCACAGAAATGATATTGTGTCCCTTTTCAGCACATCATATCAAGGGATTCATGATACTGATATATCTTATTATTGGTGATATTTACCTTGATCACTTGGTTAAGGTGGCTCCTGCTGGTTTCACCACAATAAAGTTACTATCTTTCCCTTTGTATTGGTAAGTATTTTGAGGCAGGTACTTTGAGTTTATTCAAATTCTCTTTATCCTTCTTGAATTTCTTTTGCATGAAATAGCAGACACCTAAGAAAAGGAGATATACTCTTTGAGGATTTGCTTCTTTTCACTTACTATATGTTGTAGGAAGCACCCCACATCAGTTTTAGATGTTTTGCTCATTCTTTTATACAGTTGCATAGTACTCCATTGTATGGCTATACCAGTTTATTCAAGCACTCTTCCACATATGGGCAGTTAAACTGTTTCCAGTGTTTTGCAATTACAAACAAGGAGGCAATGAATAAATTCGTACATATGTGCTTTTGCGTTGTTGGAGATACATCCCCTAGAAGTGGGGTTGCTAGGTCAGAAAGAAAATGCATATGCAGTTTTGTTAGACATTGCCAAATGTTCCTCCAGAAGGGCTGTACCAATTTGCATTCCCACCAGGAATGTTTGGAAGTGCCTGTTTCCCCATACCTCCACCAATAAGCTTAACTAATAGAAAGTATTCCCATATTTTAAATTTTTCGCCAATCTGTTAGGTGAGAGACATGGATTTGTTTAAGTATGAGTGAGTTTGAGCAGTTTTTCACATGTTCAAAGGCCATTTTAATCTTTGTGTGTGTGTGTGTGTGTATGTGAATTTCTCCTCATTCTTCTATCAGGATTTTTGTCTTTTGTCCCTTAATAATTAAGATTTCTTTATATGTAAGGAATATTAGCCTTTTTTTCTAGTATGTGTTACAAATATTTTCTTGCAGTTTGTCAGTTGTCCTGTGACTTTGTTTATGGTGCTTTTTGTCAGGCAACATTTTTTAGTTTGTATGCAGTCAAATTTATCAATTTTTTTCTTTGGTCTCTGATTTTAAACCATAGTTAGAAAATCTTTTTCTTCCCAAGATTAAAGAACAGAATAATTTAACTGTGTTTTCCTTTATACTGTCCTGTTTCAGTTTTTATATTTAGGTCCCTAATCCACTTGGAGTTTATCTACTATAAGATGTGAGATATAGATCTATTTTAACTTTTCCAAATGACTACCTACTTGTTTCAGACTATTTATTAAAAAGTTCATCTCTACCCCAGTGATTTGAGATGCCACTTTTGTCATATACTAAATTTCCATATGTATTGGGGGCTATTTCTGAACTGATTTATTCTAGTCTATTTGTCTATTCACGTTCCACACCATTTTAATTATCAAGGCTTTATAGAATGTTTTAATTTCTGGTAAGACTAGTCACCATACACAGGTTTTTTTTTTTTTTTTTTGGGTTCTTTAACCTACTTTTGCATTTTTTTTCTTTTTTCCCATTTGAACTTTAGTATCAAATTGTCTAACTCCAGAAAATGGCTTGCAGGTGTATTTTACTGGAATTGTAATAAATTTATAAATTAACTTAGGGAGAACTGATATTTTTATAATGCTATAATCCTATTTAAGAACAGGGGATGTCTTTCCATTTGTTCTAGGCTTTATTAGTGTAATTCAGGAGTGTTTACAAATTTTTCCTTTTGTCGGTTTGCACACTTGTTAAATTTACTCATAAGTACATACTGCACTTTGATGCTGTTGTAAATGGGTTATCTTTACCATTATTTCTCCTATTTATTGTTCGTATGAAGGGTATTGATTTTTATATGTTAATTTTATATCCCACTACTTCAATAAATTCTTTCATTGTTTGGGTTAGTTTTATTATTGATTCTCTGGAGTTTTCCAGGTATAGTATCATATCACCTGCAAATATAGTTTTCCTTCTTCTTTAATCATTCTTATGCCTCTATTTGATTTCTCTGGTCTAATTGCATTGGCTAATAGTGCAAATAGTAGTAGAGATCATAGGTATTTGTGTTCCTGATCATAGTGGAAATGGCTAGTGTTTCTTCATTAAATATGATACTGACTTTAGAACTATTCATCATTTCAAGAAGTATCTGTCAATTCTTATATACTGGAGTAGTTTTATCATGAATGTGTGTTGAACTTAGTCAAATGCTTTCTCAGCGTCTATGGAAATAGTCATATCATTTTTCCCCTTTAGACATTATTATGTGTAGTAGCCTGAATAATGGCCATCAGGTACTAATCCCTGGAATGTGTAAATGCTACTTTATATGATCAAGTTGTTGCAGATATGGTTAAATTAAGGATCTTCAGATGAGGAAATTATCCTGCATTATCCAAGCGGGCCCTAAATGCCGTCACAAATGTGCTTATAAGAGAGAGGTAGAGTGAGATTAGACACTTATGTAGTGGAGGAGGTGATGTGAAGACAGAGGCAGAGATTAGAGTGATGTGGTCACAGGCTAAGGCATGCTGGTGGCTACCAGAAGCTGGACTAGGCAAGGAACACATTTTCCCAGAAACTGTGGAGGCCACATGGCCCTCCCAACACTGTAATTTCAGACTTCTCACTTCCAGAACTATGAGAAAATAAATTCCTGTTTTTGCCAGCCACCACATTTGTGGTCATTTGTTATAGTGACCATAGAAAACTGATGCAGATTTTGGTACTGGGAAGCGATTTGCTGTTGTACCAAATACCTAAAAATGTAGAAGTGGCTTTGAAATGTTAGTGAGTGTTGTTGCTCTGTAGTTTTATTTCTTTGTATTGTCTTTATCTGTTTAGGTATAAGTATTATATTTGCATGCTAAAAAGGATTAAAACGTTTTCTTTGATTTTCAATGTTGTGTAGCAATTTACAGAGCATTAGGACTACCTAGTGTTTAAAGGTTTGGTAGAATTTCCCTGTAAAACTAACTGTGCTAGTTGATTTCTTTTGTGGGGGAGTTCCTTAATACATTTCTCTATTTCTTATATGGAAATTCGTATATTTAAACTTTCTAACTCTAATGAGGTCAATATGTATTTCTCTAGAAGTTATCCATTTTGTTTGGGTTTTTCAATTTATTTGCATAGAGATCTGCAACTTAGTCTCTTATGATTAATTTTTTTTTATTTCAATGGTTATTTTGTTCTTTTCATATTTTTTTTTTTTTGTATATTTGTATATTTTCCCTAGCTAGTGGTTTACTTATTTTGTTAAATTTTCCCCCAAATCAGGATTTTGATTCTTTAAAATTCACTTAATGCCCACATGGCAATGTAAGCATATCCACTTCTCTTTCCCTTCTCCTATTTTTTATTGCATTATTTCTACTTTGTGAAATAGTAGAAATAGTGCAATAAGAGCACTATTTTCAACAGCTGTTGGTCTTTCACCCTCATCCCAACCTTTGTATTAGTGTTATATATACATTTATACATTTTAAAATGTTCCCTATCAGTCCTTTTGTTGAAGGACTGATATGATTTAGTTGGATGCAGCTCATTCTTTTGTAGATTCTTTAAGAACAATCTATGGGTACAGAATTCCATAAGTTCTTGTATACTGAGAATTGTTATTTGATATTTGAAGGACAGCTTGGCTGTATATAAAATCCTTTGTTCACAATTTCTTTCCTTAAACTTAAAAAAAATAGTACTCCACTGTTGCCTTCTTTGTATGTTGGTTTTGATGCCAGTTGAACTCTCTTGACATTATTAATTTTGCAAAAAAAAGTTTTGAAAACAGTATTTGTTCTTTTTGTCCAGAGGTCTTGAAGATCTTATCTTTGTCTTTGAAATCTAACAGTTTTATAGGCCTATGTCTCAGTTTTGATCATTCTTGGTTAATTTTCTCAGATACCTACTAAGCCTTTTCAACCAAGATTCATGCCTTTTTCTCTTTCTGGAAAAATTTTTTGGATTATAATTTTAAAGACTAGTTGCATTTCATTTGTTTTCTTTTTCTTTTTTATGATTCCAGTAATACAAATATTATTCCTTCTTTACCTGTCTTCTATTTCCACTATTTTTCTCTGATCCTCTTTATATCTTCCTTTGTGTCATTTCATTCTCTTGGTTGTTTTCCTGCCTTTCTTCAACATCCCTTATTAAATTTTCATTTGAGTCTATTTCCTCTTGGGCACTGTAATTTCCTCTTTATTTCTGAGATAATATCATGATTTTTTCTTCCATTTCTTTCCTGAGTTCAATCAACTATTTTTTCATTCCTACCTTTTTTGTCCATTTCTGTTCTCAGTGTTTGAATTTATAATTTAAAGTGTTTTTTTCTTATCCTTAAATCCTTGTTATGATATATTTAATTTGATTTGGAATGTAAACGTAAAGTTTCCTTCTGCTTCATGTTTTATTTTTGTTTTGTTTTTTGTCTTTTTTTTTTTTTTTTGGAAGAGGGTGGTTGGATTTTTCTCAGTTGATTTGTGTGTAAATTCATTCTGCAATAGTCCTTTTTGGATTTTATTGTCCTGATTTTACTTTTTGTGATACTGGAATGCTTTACATGGTCCTGGTTAAAAGGCACTCTTCACTGTTGATCTATTAAAATTCAAATACTTTAGCAGGCTTTGTTTGTTTTGGTGGTGGAGGAGGATTGTGAGTCCACTAATTTTGTTGATCTATTTTTTCTTGCAGGACCCTACATTTTTCTTCATTTCTGCTTTACTACCTAATTGCTAAAGGACACTTTTTCCTTCTGTTTTTTTTTTCCTCTTTTTTTTTTCTCTTCCAGAAGCTATGTGTTTGAAAGACTGTTCTTTTAATTCGTACTTGCTCATTTAAACTGTGTCTACAACCTTAAATTGTGTGTCTGGTTCTAAAGGAGCTGCCTACCCTTTCAAAGGCACAAACTTTGAAATCTCCTTTAGGATGTTCAGCTCTGTTTAATCTTCCTAGTGCCCTCTCCAACTTTCCTTAAGGTCCCCTTGCCTGTGTCCTTCTTCTGTATTTCTAGAAGTTTTTATTGGTCTGCCTTTGCTTGCAGCAAAGCTCTGTGGTAGGAGTTGGGAGGGGCAGAAGGGCATAGAATTTGTTTCTTTTTCTCTTTTTACTCACTATATATACATATATATATATATATTTTAGCATTCTTGGCATTGTCTTAAGGTAATATTGAGAATATGGTTTTGCACAGAGATTTCATAGTTCTGAAGTTACTGTGTACTGTTCCATGGAGAATGGGGTATGGGAAGTTACTCACTATACACCTGTCATTGTCTTTAGCCACATAGAAGTCCTCAAAGGATGCACGTTTGCATGGTAAAAGAGCAATCTCATCCCTGCCAGTGGTTTTACTAACCACCTGTACAGCTGATGGCTCCCATATTTAGATTTTGAATCCAGACTTTTTCTAAGCTTTGGATCCACATATCCAACTATAATCACACAACCTCAAGTTCATCAAGGTCAAAACTCAACAATCTCCTTCCCCAGGAAGCATGATCTCCTCCCTCCCTTCACACACATTCTGTTTCTTGTTGAAAGGTAGCATTCTCCACTGGGAGACTCAGGCTAGAAAATTGAGAGTCATCTAGAGACATCTATCTCCCTTGCCCACACCTCCAACTGATACTTAATAAATGGCTATTGGATGAAAGTCCTCAAGCTTTCTAGAAGAAGATGAAAAAGAAACAAAATTTTTGTCCTTTGACAACACCTGGCATAGGTCTGGATAATTGTTCTTTGCTACTCAAGGGTAGATCTTGCTAGTGATGGGAATAACAGTACAGAACACTTATAATTTAATAAGGAGTTTATAGGAGTGATAAACTTCTTATTGGAGTCCAAGATCTTGGAGGCAGGGACAATGTCTTTTCATTTGATAATCTTTCACAGTAGTTGACAGAAAGCTTAACAAAGGTCATTAGGGATATTTTAAATAAATGAATAATAAAATGAATAAATGACTATGATACCACCTGTGATTAAGCACATACCTCCTAATCTAAAGAAAAATTCTTCAAAAATATCCCTAAACTTAAGCAAGTCAACTCAAATTCCTACAAGCATTAAGAATGTTACAAAAATGAATGACATGGCCACTTTGACACTGGCAAACTGGGGCTCTAAGTCAGGCTTCTTACCCATATTTTTGTGTGTGCCATGAACCCTTTTGGAATCTGGTGAAACTTATGGACCCTTCTCAGAATAATGTTTTAAAACACATAACATAAAATGCATAGAATTACAAAGGAAACCAATTACACAGAAATATAATTATCAAAGTATTAAAAAACACACAAATGTATGAGATAGTAATATATGTGCTTCTTTATTAATGCATTAAATAACAAGTTCTAGCAGCCAAACTAATAACTACCGTATTTTCAAGTAGTGGTAAATATAAGCAATTTTTCAAGATATCTACAGCAACTGTGATGTGATATGAAAACACCCATGATTTCTGTCTGTGACGCAGTGAAGGCATGCTTGCCAATACCACAGTAGTTTCTTGCCTGTATTCATAATTGAATAAAATGCTAAATTTCAGTTAGAAATCAATAAAAATAAAGATGCAATTTTTTTCCCATCCAAGTTCATGGCCATCTGAATTCTACTATGCACACAGCTGTATCCATGAACTCCAGGTTAAGAACCCCTGGTTTAGAAGGTGCCACTGCTATCAGATCTACCTGACTATAGCCAGGCAGAACAGTGGCCTTAGGGGCCTCAGGTTTTTGTGACCTCTGACCTAAACCCTTATGCAAATGTGGATCCATCATTTTACAGTCCCTATATAAGAGTTGCCCTTATGGGGGAAAAATTAGATTGGAATATGACAGCTGAGTTGTCTCTTGACAGGCAGAAAAGTCTGTTTTGCCCAAGACAAAATGGACTCATATTTTACAAGGTTAAGATGTTATCCATTAGCCATTCTCTGCAGACCCCAATCTAAAGGCCCTCTCAGAAGCCAGAGTCATGACAGAGGAGGGTGTGGAAGGTGATAGAAGAGGGCTGGAACCTGGAAAACAAATTCTACAACTTGTAGATAATTAACAAAAAGGGTAGGAACTTCCCACTAGCTGATAGAAAGAAAATGTCACAAACATGAAAACATAATAAAGCTGGCTTTGAGTCCTTGGTGCCTTCCCTTCATGATTAATGATTGGTCTCAAATAGGATGGATAAGGGAAAGTGAAGTTCCTCTTGAAGTAGCTTTAAAAATGCCACAGCTTAAAAAAATTATTGTAACATCAATTTAAGGGAAAAAAAAAAACTCTGCTAAAATGTAAAGGTCAAGAAAGATTTGGGTGTTTTTAAATGCTGTCTAGAAGAAATTCGTATAAAGGTTACGATGTCATGTAGTTTCAGAGTTATAGGCATAGAAGGGGGGTCCTGGACAAAAGTAGTGCTACCTGGGGGCCTTCAGTGACTGTGACCCGTGCCGACAGTGGGCAGCATGCAGCTGTTGGATCACAGTGTGTCACTGCGTCCGTGGGGAAAGCCAGGCACTGCTCTCTCAGAGCCTTTAAAGCTATGGGAACATTTCACTTCCAAAGCTCTCTTTTGACTACAGGCAGGCCTTAGGATGATCTGCCCCTGTCCTCCCAACAGCATCACTCAAAGCAGCACTTAAAGTCCCCCAGGGGAGGGAACTCTGAGCTCCTGCTGCCCCTCTTGCCTTCTTTCACTCTGCGTGGAACTACTCAGCCCTTCAGAGGAAGTTTCCACAGACAGAACCAGGCCTGGTCTGTAGGTTTAAGGCACATGGGGGAATCTCCTGACCTCCACAAAGAAGGTGCCCTGTGAGCATGGTGGAGGTTTCCATAACCTCACGCCTCAGTGGTCCGGGAATAGGTGTCCATTTGTTCTCAGGTGTTATAGTCACAGGCAACCAGACCCTTAAGGGACCTCTCCTGGCCACGGCGATCCTCCCCGGGATGCAGCCTGAAGCGCCTGCACAACAGTGCATCCGAACAGGACTACCCCTCAGGGACTCGGGGGTCCCCTGGTCACGGAAGAGCAGTGGTTCTCCACCAGTCCCCACAAACATGACCCCCAAACCACCTGGACGGGATCCAATTGCTCCTCTCAATGTGGCCTCTGGAGAGGCAGCCTTGTATCACCCGGGAGCCTGTCAGAAACACAGAATCTCAGGCCTCACCTCAGACTTATTGAACCAGACTTTGCATGTTAATGAAATGTCCCCGTGACATGTATTCCCATGAAAGTCTAAGATGCTCTGCTTGCTCAAGACATATGTCTGCATGAGTAAGCGTGTGCACATGAGCGGGCACACACAGAGGCCAACTCTCCCCTGGGGAACCTCTGTTGAGTGATAAGGGTAGGGCTTAGCCCTCAGAAACAAAGGATGGAAATGACCATTGTAGAGAGTTCAAATCTGTCTTGCCAACACCTATTAAAGGATCAAGAGGTAGACACTGTGCACTTGCTGTGCGTATTTATCTTAGTGAGCTTTACTTGAATGATGTGGGCCCTTGGAAGAGCAAGTTAAGTCATTTGACCCTTCACACCACCTCACCCTGAAAGGTTCTGTGTGACATTAGCTGATCTTTTGTGGCAGGGCCGGACTTCCAGATAGGGGGCTAGACCTTTGTAAAACATAACTTGCAGGGCATCAGGAAGCGACTCTCAAAATGCAATCCGAGTGTCTTGTTAATTGAGTCTGGAATCCACCATCAAAGAGCCAATCACTTGAGTTAACTGAGAGTTTCTTGTTAAATATATAAGCCTCACCGTTGCTGCTCAGGCCACTTCCCCTGGAGTGGGCAAAATACTTCTCCTCTAGTGTCTGTCTCAAACTCTCTCCCAAAACTACCTTAATTTCCCTGACACTTCTACTTATTACTGCTGCTTCTTATTTCTCATTTTACTAATTTTATATTCCATTCATTTAGCACTGAAAATGTACTCTTTTGCTGTTTCATATAGCCTCTCTTTCCAACTAGAGTTTCAAGCCCATCAAGAACACATATGTATCCTATTTCTTGTAGGCCAGCCCCAGCCTGGGCACTATATCCAGGAGGGGGTCTAATAAACTTTAAAAAGTTAAAATATCATCATCAGCTATTAATGCTTCTGGGTGCCAATGCTTTCCAGATGCCGGACATTCACACACATCAGCTCACATGATCCTTACAATTACCCCTGGGATCCCCATGCTAAGAGGAAGAGACTGAGGCTCAGAGGCCACAGGGGACTTGGCAAAGTCACATGGCTAGTGCAGGGCCAGGCCAGATCTGAACTCAGATTTATCTGCAACGTGTGTCCCCTCTTCATTAATCCTGTTGTGGGAACGAGGTTGCCTTTTGCTGCCTGCTGAGAACCAATCATATAAGAGCTCTGGGATGTGAAGACCGGCTGGTTAGAGAGATGCAAGATGAGGTCCCCATGAGCAGTCGTTGTATTCAATATGATCCTGGAAAAGTTGTTTCTTTTTCTGTATCCAAGAGTCTCCTTCTCCTTATCTTAACTCAGTGGGTCACTGAAAACTTCAACAGTCAGTAAGTGTCAAGGAAGGGAAAGGGCACTGGATGCGAGAGCCGGCCTCAGGGACAGTCCCTGGGAGTTGGGGCCCTTCGACACTCTTGAGGAGGGTGGTTCTGTGTACAGCCACCCCAGTTGCAGAGTCTTGCTTTTCCTCCCACTCCTTGCTTCCGATTTCTTAAAGGAGTGACAGCAGATCTTCTCGAGAGTGCCCTTCATACTGTGAACGAGCCTGCAAAGGTCCATCTCCCACCTTATGACATCAGAAAGAGCAGATCTATTCTTCACACTCAGGGCGTGGAAGCCAGAAATTGCCCATTTATGAACCTACTCACAGGGAAACAATTCCTGCTGAAGGGGCTTGGGTTACTTCGTTGATATTTAACACAAAAACCTTTGCTTTTGCACACATCCGAAAAACAAAACAAAACCAAAACCAAAACCAAATCCTCACAATACCCTGGATTCAGGAAGAAGTGGACATAATGTGATTCTTCCCAATCAAGAGTCAATGAGGGATTTTAATTCCTGAACACAATTATGATGATGGCTATGACCTCCATGGAGTCATTGCCTTTTGCTACTCTTCCAGGGAGCTGGATTTACATATTTAGAAAGGAAAGGACGTGATATAAGGAATCTTGTGTAGCTACAAAAAATTCTTTCCTAAATATGTAGTGCTTTTCTAAGAAGCCTTTCCAACTAAATGATTCAGCCTTGTATCAAAACTTTCTACCATATGATCTAGCAATCCCACTCCTGGGCATATATCTGGAGAAAACCATAATTTGAAAAGATACATGCACCCCAATGTTCATTGCAGCACTATTTACAATAGCCAAGACATGGAAGCAACCTAAATGTCCATTGACAGAGGAATGGATAAAGAAGATGTGGTACATATACACAATGGAATATTACTCAGCCATAAAGAGAATGAAATAATCCCATGTGCAGAAACATGGATGGACCTAGAGATTATCATACTAAGTGAAATAAGTCAGAGAGACAAAGACAAATATAATGATATCACTTAAATGTGGAATCTAAAAAAAAAAAAAAATGATACAAATGAACTTATTTACAAAACAGAAACAGATTCAGACTTCAAGAACAAACTTGTGGTTACCAAAGGGGAAAGACTGGGGGGAGGGATAAATTAAGAGTTTGGGATTAACATATACATACTACTGTATATAAAATAGATAAGCAAGAAGGACCTACTGTATAGCACAGGAAACTATACTCAATATTCTGTAATAACCTATATAGGAAAAGAATCTGAAAAAGAGTGGATATATGTATATATATTACTGAATCACTTTGCTGTACACCTGAAACTAACACAACATTGTAAATCAACTATACTCCAATATGAAATAAAAAATTAAATTTAATTAGAAAAAAAGTTTTACAGATACATAATTCACCAGCCCAGTTAAGACAAATGTTAAGTAAAAGGGAACAAAGTTAAGGTGTCCAAGGTTTCTATCAGAGCAGCTCCTGCTACACGTGCCCTCTTTGAGCTGCCATCATGACTAAGATTCTCACATTTGAACGGTTCTTACCATTAGACCAATTTATTTGGGTTAAGCCATTGTCTCTGGCTGGAAGGAACCTATTAAAAGTACAGGTTACTTGGGCCTAGTAACACAATTCCCACAATAATCGTTATTCTAGCTGCGTGAATTACTTTATCAGATTAATTAGCTGTCACCTATCAGACAATATGGCTCTGAGGAAATAAGGCATATTTTAACGGACATCATTGTCTGAAATATGAGACATTATATGGAGCCCTATGGTGGGGGTCTGGGAGGGTAGAAGACAGAGAAGGACACTGATTAAGAAGGGGGAGCAGAGGAGAGATAAGTCAGGAGAAGATCAAAATCACACTTCTACCCCCTTTGCAGTTTGGCCTCTGATTCATGCAGTTTTGTTTTCTGATGAAATGTTTCCAATGTAAAGTGACTAATATAATCTCTTCTTTGTACATGCCTCCAAAAAATAAGTCCTACTTGCATCAAAATTAAAAGTGAAATGATTCTCCTGATCCTTTCTGGCAATGTTAACCCATATCTGCTTCTCCCCTCCTTCCTGGGCACCCAGCTAAGCAGCATTTCCCAGCCCTGTGTGTCTAGATGGGGGTCACGTGACTAAGGGCTAGAGACCAGGATGTGGGTGACCATAGAACATGTCACATGGACTTCTAGCCTCTCTCCCTCCTCCCTTAAGTGGCTGAAAACCAACAACTGGAAGTCACAAGAGAGATGGAGGAAGCCCCTTGGCAGTAGACAGCTAGGTCCCCGAGTCACCACCTGAAGAAGGACAACCCAGGAGTGTGTCTGACCAGGAAACCCCACTTTGGACTCGCCATTGGTGAGAAGCAAAACTTGATTGTGCTAAGACATTGAGATCTGGGTGTCCTTTTATTATGTCACAGTGTATCAAGTGTATCATTTACCCCAACTGCTATAACTTACCATCTTTATTAGTATTTGTCGTCACTAGATTGCAGGATACTTAATAGACTGAACAAAACAGGACTTTTAAAATGATTAAAAAAAAAGAATATTGCATATATTAGTAGCTCTAGTTTGCTAAAGACTTTCTATCAGTCATGTCAAGTGCTTTGGATTCTTATTTAATTCGACAACAATCTTTTGAGGCAGATTTATTATCCCCATTTTACAGATGGGGAAATGGACTTAGATAGTCTATTAAAGAACTTGCTTTAGGTCAGAACACTAATGAGTGGCAGTGTTGTGATGGTGATCCAAGTCATTCAGTGTTTGCACTGAGCTCTTTACCAACATGTGCTTATATTCTTAGAGTTACTGGGGGAAACTGGATCAGACCACGGAACGACACAGAAGGTCACACCACGAATTGAGGAGGAGTCCTGGCCTTAAAGAGGAAAACAATTATCATATCTCTCTGCCCACAAAATAGTTGAGAGAACATTTCCTTTATCTCCATTCCACACCTCAAAAATACTGAATTGATTTTCTGTGATTTCCCTTTTCTGCCCTCCATTGAAAGCCTTGATTATGTCCCAGTTTTCTGCAAAGAGAACATTCTTGCTGCTGAGTTATAAATTCTGCAGGTTCTAACTAGGTTTCAATCGTGAGACTTTTATTCCTCCATTAATACGGGCGTGTCACTCCCATCAGGGGAACGTTTTTCTTAGAGGAAACAACATTCTGTTTCTACAGAGGCAAAACGAAAAAGAGGGATACGATGTGTGATAGAAGCCTGTACCCTGACGGGAGAGGAAAAAAAAGAACGATGCTAAGTAGATGTCACTTATTGGCTGTTCTTGTGGATAGGGAATGTTGAATTTCAAGTTTTCTATTTTAAGCAGAGAAAGCAGACTTGTGCCTGACTGATCCCTATCGTGATTGTTACCATTCGAATTCAATAAGAGAATGCATGTGGAAGGGGCTGTGTAAATGTATGGGGCACCACACATGGAAGATATTAAGGTTGCAGCCTTTATTAATAGAAGATCTGCATATGTGCTATTGTAGATGGTCCCCCAGGACTCCACAGCCTAATCAGATGGTGGAAGGCAGAAGTACATGGTGGTTTAAAACACAAACTATGCAGATTCTTGGGTTAAATCTGCCAGTGCTGCCCTGTCTAGCTGTACAATGGTTTGGTCAGTTACTTAACTTTCCAAGTTCCAGATCCCTCCTGTTTAAAATGGGGATAATGCTATTGCCCTCATTGTGTCTGGAGAGTGGCACAGGATAATACACTCATTAATTGTCACTTGTTTTGAAGAGGAGGATAATCATGTTGACTCCTAAAAAAGCCAAAAGAGAGAGAAGCTGGTCAATAACAAGAGCATAATTACTTATCTACTTTTCCTATGTAAGTTAGCATCCATTTAATGGATTGGAAGGATAAAAACAAAATCAGACTAAAAGAAATCCTAGAGAGATTTGGCCAAGCAATGACACAGACAGCTGGTAGATACGGCTCGCTGCAGGAGTTGGGACTTGAATGGTGGGATGGTAGAAGGAAGCCACAAGTGAATCCAGTAATTTTTCCATGAGACTCATTGTAATTTAAGATCTGGTCCAGGTCTCAGTAAGCACCTGCTCATTAGAGAGGGAGTGAGATCTCCACAGAACACAACTGGAAGCAGAAGTGGGCTTATAGGGGAAGACAGGGCTCTGTATAGGCAGAGAGAAAGACAGACAGCTCTGAGAATAGCCTTGTAAGATCAGCTGTGGATTTAGGGAGGGGCTGGACCACCCTTGGCTTGTCCTATAGGCCAATCCTTCATGTTTCAGTCACTCCCATAGTACATCCTATGGGAGGGGCCGTTCAGAGTTATTAGAGGTCAGAAAACAAAGTTTCCGGGTTGTTTATTCTGGAATTAGTCTTATCCTTTCAATATTCTACAAGTTTCCCACCAGCCTTCTAAAGAATATCACTCCTCTGAGGAATAGCATGCTCTGCTCTGAACTCAAAGTAAGATGTTTGTTTTGGAAGCAACATAGATTCAAATAGCAATAACAATTCTTTGCGGAAAAGAAAAGCATCTTTATATTTATTTGAGTAAACAGAAAAATAGCACAATTGAAATGATTTTCCACCTGCCAAACAAAACGGTTTTCTTTTGTGAGCCGTGTTCCATATACAAGGGAGGTAGAAGCACAACACTGCACCGGGGGAATGGTGATGGATTCAGCTATTGTGGCCGCTGTGCCTGTCGATGGGGGTTCACCTGGATCCATTATATCTCACCTCAGTCGAAGACAGTCATCCTGCATGTACCGGACTGCAGGTTCTGCTCTTTTGCAAAAGGTGTCAGTTCTCTTCTCCAACGGCTGTGTTTTCCCTGGGAGTTAATTTGTGGGGATTCATGCCTGTTGAATTGGGCCTCAAGTTGAACCAAAACTTCAGAGAAGCTGTCATGTAGTCCAGGTTGAACCAGACATACTTACTGCGCTTCCTTCTGCAGTCAGATAGTTCTTATCCCAGCCAGGGGGTTGGGATTTTCCACTGCCAGGTGTGCTTTTACCTGGGAAGGCTGGTAGCAAGGACATGCAAACTTATTTTTCTTCTCTGGTTCTCTATAGGGATCTGGCTAAGCTGACCGACCAGTGTCCCCCAGGATCAAGGAGGCAGAACTCGGAAGGACGTGAAGGTTGCCTTTGACACCCTCACGGTTGCACTATTTTCACTCTTCTGAATTCTTATGGCTTCTCTTCTCAGACCTACCCAGGGGCTTCTGGCTCTCTCCTGGCTCCCTGAACCCTCTGCTGTGACAGTAAGCTTAGGTCCACCTTAATTAAAAAAAAAAAAAGTAGCAATAATGACAATCACAGCAACTGAGATTGGCTCTTTCTCATGTGCCTGATGCTATGCTAAGTATCATATTCACATTATCCTCCGTGACTTTCCTCAGCAGCTGTATGAAGCGGCTCTGTGTGTGACAGACACTGTTGGTGCCCATCTCCATCTCCTTGCTCCACCCCAGGAAGCCTCCTGCGGGCAGTCTGGTCTCCTGCGTGATGGCGGTGTCTCTCTGCCTCACGTGTGCTCTGGCCTCATGGGAAGATCCTCAGCCTAGTCGGGGGCTAAGGGGGAAGTACCCATGAATCCTTGGCCCAGGAATAACCCTCAACCTTGGAAAAATGGGAATTCCTGTATAAATCCCCCCAGCTTCCTTTCCCTTTGCTGGGACAATTCTGAAGCACGTTCCCACAGTGTCCCAAAGGGTCCTCACAGGGGTTGAAAGCAGTGACCACAGTGGGACCCCCTCACTGAAGCCACTTGGACTGATTTTCCCCTCCTCCCATCTCACTTCTCCAGTGGTCCCAGGGATTACCACCCAAACTTGCTCCCCATTCTTTTTTTTTTGGTACTTTCAGTTTATAATACAATATTGTGTGTGTGTGTTTTTTTTTAATTAATTTATTTATTTTTGGCTGTGTTGGGTCTTCGTTTCTGTGCGAGGGCTTTCTCTAGTTGCGGCGAACGGGGGCCACTCTTCATCGCGGTGCGTGGGCCTCTCACTGTCGCGGCCTCTCTTGTTGCGGAGCACGGGCTCCAGACGCGCAGGCTCAGTAGTTGTGGCTCACGGGCCCGGCTGCTCCGCGGCATGTGGAATCTTCCCAGACCAGGGCTCGAACCCGTGTCCCCTGCACTGGCAGGCAGATTCTCAACCACTGCGCCACCAGGGAAGCCCCGCTCCCCATTCGTGCCTCAAGATTTGTCCTTGGGGGAATCCAAACTGAGATCACACATGATTGTTCTCACATAACACAGGAGAAGTGGAGGCTTAGCGAGGCTGACCTGCCTGCTGGTGTATAGCTGGTGGATGGCCAGGCAAGACTCAAACCAGGATTATTATTATTCTCTCCCTGCCTCATTCTGCTTCCATCAGAAATAGTCTGAACCAATTTTTCTAGTTAAATGATTGAATTAATTAATATATAGCTTCTTTGCAAAAAGGACTTGAGTTTGCAGAACATAGCTGATAACTCCTTCCTTCCATCAAAACATATTTTGCCCGGCTCCTAGTTCCATTGAGACTCAGGATTCAGCTAACAATATAATTAAAGATAAATTTCATAAATTAATTACTGTTGCAATGCTATTGTCTGAGAGTGGCTAAACGTACTGTAGTATGCCTCTAGAGATATTGACACTTTACAGGGGGGTTTTGAGATTGCAATGCAATAACATAAAGAAAAGACTCTGTGGAATTTTCACCATCTACTGGTCAAGGAGACCTTTTCTCCACGCCCTGAGATGGGATATTTCTTGAACCTCTTATTTCATACCTCTGTCCATTTGCTCACTCTGCTAACTGACACCGATGGTCTATCTAATCATCAAGATTCCTCCTGAACTGGAAGGCAGATTTTAGTCCTTCCTGTGTGCTAACCTGGTTCCTTCTGAGGGACAAAAACATGCAGCCTTCCCTTAACTCCCTGTCTCACCAGGGGACACAGAAGACCTGTTTACCTGCCTTGGTTTCCCAGCTTGTAAAAGGAAGGCAACACCTGTTCCAGCTTGCTTTTCAGCAGGTGTTGTGAAGATAAATGTGAGGAATTCCACCAAGTCCTCAAATTCTTGGGATGAAAGAGGCCATGTAAATAGAACACAGTCTTATTATGATTAAACTTTAATGCAGCTGCTCTCAGGCCTATAAAGGGAGCACAGTCTGGCTGGAAGGTAGGACTGCAGGGCTGTCCCCTCTCATCATTGCCCCCGTGAATTCACTGTCCAGCAGCCCCATCTTAGAAGTGCCCATTCTTTCTGCTCATTCAATTTGGTTATTATTTTCAAGAGGTCAGTTATGCAGTTATGTTTTTGCCCTTCACATTCTTCAGATTTGGGGTCAGTTTTTAGAAAACACATATGTACAAGCTTACACGTATCGTCTAATAGATGACCCAACTCCTGGAGGGCCTGGGGGCTAGATGGTAACTAGACATTTAGATATAAATTCTACTCTGAAAACAATATTCTTGACCCTCTGCGTGTTTGTCTGTGACCTGATACACACTCAAGCATCAGTGGTTTTCAAAACAACAAACTATACAGTTTTCCTTATTGTGACAGAATTAGAACTGCTGGATTTCTCAGCAAAAGCAAAACAAAACAACCATAGAAAACCACCACCTTTTCCTTCCCAAATTAATTCTTTCAGTTTAAGCTCCTAACTCCATAAAAATGTGGTTTAGCTTTTGAAGTTTTTATTAATATTTATAATGCCCATTTGGTGCCCTTGAACCTCACAGAAACAGAGCCCTGAAATAAATACCCAGCTTCTTGGTGGAAGGCTACCCAAGCCCAACCACAAACTTTAACATTTACGCATATATATTTGGCTTTGCTTTGTTTTTCCTGTCTCTTGATGTAGAAGATTTTTTAAAAAACCCACTTTTTAAAATACAAATTTTAATGGCTTATATTTTAATTTCAAGGGTAATACATGCTTATAAAAAAAATACAGATGTGCATATAGAAATAAAGGAAAAGTCTCCCTTTCCTGATCCATTTCTAAAATCTCTGTGCCAAGAGGTAAACCATATACTTTAAATCCTTTTAAATTAGAGTTCTGTTGGTTTGAGAAATTGAAAGTGTCTGAAGAAGCTAGTAAAGAGTCATATTTCTCTCTTTTATTTCTGACTAGGAATGTAATAAGAAACTGTAGAAAGTTTTGAAAATACAGTGAACTATAAGAAATTAAAATTTTAAAACTGTAGAAAGTTTTGAAAATACAGTGAACTATAAGAAATTAAAATTTTAAAATTAAGTTCACTACCCCTCAGATAACCAATTTTTAACATCTTATTGTATTTCTTACAGAATTTTCCTGTGCAAATATGAATAAATAAGAGGACTCTGCTTCACCCTACCCCCTCAGCACTGTATTATGACAATTTTCCAATGCCCCCAAAACATACTTTTGAATGTCAGTAAAATATTCCATTGCAATTTCTTCATTTAAAATTGTTTCCAAGTAATAAGGTGGGGTGGGATGCGGAATGCTTCTCCCTCTCGCCTCATGTTTCTATGATTGGCGGTGAGGAGGGCTTCCCCTCCGCTGACCAGGAAGGAGACATGTACGCAGAGCACTGACTTGTCACCTCTCTGGATCCCAAGGTGGAGCGAGTTCTTTGGCTGGTGACATGGGAGAAGGTAACAACTCAGTCATTCCCACCACGATCCTGTGAAGTCCCCAGACTTCTCGGTTCAGCCCCTTCATCTCCTTGGAGCGGCTGGTCTCCAGCATGCAGCCAGCTTCTCTGTTTCTCTTATTCTCCAAATAAGACTCACTTCTTTGGGCCACAGGCTGAGCTGCTTCTCTAATCTGGTTTAATCAACAATTAGGATTATGTATAGATGCTCATCAGTTAGATTCCTGTGTTTACCTCTCACCCAGTTCCTGACACAGATGGAGAGAGACAAGTGAGTCAAGAGCGAAAGTGTAATTTATTATACCCCATACTGCAACTAAGACTCCTACAGTTAACATTTATTTAGTATTTACTCCCTTGCCAGGTTATGATTTCTCATAACTCTCCCAACAACACTGTGAGGGTTGGTGTTATTATTCTCATTTTAGGCATGATAAAACTGAGGCATGGTGACATCCCTAGCAAGAGCTGGAACTGGGATTTGCTCCTGTGCTCCTAATCACTTCTCTCTATCTCCTTTCATCTATTCTATATCATAAATAACACATGAACTTATTTTGTACATAAATTCCAGCTTGAACTTGTAAACTACCCAATGCTGTCTCCCATTATTGAATACATCTATCATTACTTTTGCAATATTTTATTGTCATTATAGAATGCCTTTTAATGCTGTTTATAGTGACTTTTTTTTGCTATAAAGATTTCTATTTCTGTTCAGTTAATCTATTCTTATTTTTCTTCATGACTTATTCCATCTTGACTTTTCTGCTTTTGTCCTTGCCCTCCCCAATAGATTTCACTAATCTTTTACTCTAGCTTCCTATGGTTTTATTTTAGAAATACAACTTTTACCATCCAGAAATAATTTTATATAAGAGAGACATAAGTTTTTGTTTGTTTGTTTGTTTGTTTTTTTAAGAAAAAAAATTAGTTGGCTCAGTACCATCCTTTCTCCACTGATTTATGATGTGTATACCTTTTTCTGGTCTCTGTTTTTCCCCACTCCACTATATGCTGATTTTTCTTTAATTTCACTCCGTTTTTGTTTGCTTGTTGAGTTGTTACTGTAGCTTTATGATATGTTTTAATATTTAGAAGGATAAGTCCCTTCTCATCACTCTTATTTTTAGAAACTTGTTTGTTATCATCATGTGATATTCTTCCATATACATTTAAAAATATTTTATCAAGTCTGTTCCCTAAATTCTTACTGGGAATTTAATTTGAATATAGTTATATTTGCAGCTCAACTTGGAAATATTTAATAACTTTCAAAATTCCTTTTTCCACCTAGGATCATGTGATTTATTTTTTTAAAATACTTTCTTTTGAAAGCCTCAGAAGTGCTGAATTTATCTTTGTGTAGGTGACATTCTTTCTTGTTCAGTTTATTTCTATTTTTTAAAAAATTTTGAGGCTAGCAGGAATGGAATCTTATGTAACTAGTTATTATGGTTTAACATTGTTTAAAATAACTCATTATTGCTGGCACTGGACATTTTTTAAAATGTTTATTTTGTTGTGGCTTCTTTATTGAACTCATTATTTTTAAAGTTTTTCCTTAGTTCTTCTTGCTTTGTCTATGTATAACTGTGTCACTTAAAATAATGATGATTTTTTGATACTTACACTTCTTACATATGTTTCATTTTCATTTCATTGACTGGAACTTCCAGAATAATGTTAGATAATAGCAGTTATAATGGCCATCCTTATTTTGTTTCCAATTTTAAGAGAATGCCTATAGGGTTTCACTGTAAGTATGTTGCTTGTTGCTTTAGGATAAACATTTAATATATTTATGTTGATTTTAACAGATAGATTTCAATTAAAGAAATTGAAAATCACATTTAAAGAAATAATATTTCTATTTATAAAAAAATTTTTCTTTTTAACCACAAAGACTAGATGTTGAATTGTATTATATTGGTTTTTTTTTTGCCTTATTTATATTTTAAAATATTAAACCATCCTTGAACTTTTAGAATAATATCTACTAATGATGTGTTGGGTGGCAAGTCTTCATGGGTCTCACACATTTCTGTGTATCTTGTAAGCAGAGGCACTGACTGCTCTTTGTTTTAGAATATCTTTTCAAGGATGGAGATAGTCTTTCCCTCCAGAGCAAAGGGCAGGTTTGCTTATAGCCTTGAAGATATAGTGTCTCCCTCTGGAGCAAACAGCAGGCATGCTTACTGTCCACTATAATAAAGATAATGTCTCTCTCTGGGGCAATGGGAGGATGCTTATTGCCCACTTTTAAAGATTCAAGTTTCCTAAGCTCAGGGTTCCTCTCCTGTAAAGCAACCCACTGAATGTGCAGGCATCTACCTGGGCCCATGTTGCATCACCCCCCTGAGAATGGGGGGCACTGACATACATACTGATGCTCAGGCTGCTTCCTGTGCTATAAGTAATAAAATCCTTTGTCTCTGACCCCAAAGTCTCATTTCTTCTGCCACATGAAACTATGGCAGGCTAACTTGTCAGCTTGTAAGTAGGGTAAAAGCTCACAGTCTCCATTATTTAATTATGAGATCCCAATTTCAAGAAATTTACTTATGAATTTATATCTATACTCAGAAGTAGTATTGGTTTGTAATTTTTTCCCCATGTTATCTTTAGTAGGTTCTTATGGCTATGCTCACCGTGAAAGGAGTCTGAAAGTTTTCCATCTTCTTCTGTGCTAAAATGGTATATGTGGTGGGCAGATTATTTCTTTTAAGACTTGCAAAGACTGGTAAAATAGTTTTGACTTAGAAATCTTACTGGAATTAATTAAAAATTTTTTCCACTGATAAAGGCCTATTCAATTTACTAGTCTTAATGAGTTGATTTTAGCCATTTCTATTTTCCCAGAACATTAGTGAATTTTGAAAGTTTAACACAATATTGTATTGTATAATTTTAAGAGTATCTCTCATATCTCTAGCTCTCTCATTTCTCATTTTATGTAATTTTGTCTTAAGTTATTTATCTTTTCAACTTTTTTTCTGAACTTGCCAGAATATGCTTGACTATTACATTTTATGTGTTTGCTTTCGTTACTCTTTGCTTTAATTTTTGTTATTTATTTCCTTCTGCTTTCAAAAAATATTTTTACCTCTAACTTCCTAAATTTAATTAAGCTTAAGTCTTTTACTTGTATTAGTTCTGCTCTAATAAACCAAGTATAGAAATTTCCTATCTCCTCTGACTAGTTTTAAATCTATTGTTTAGATTTAATATGAAATGTTCTAATATTCAATTTCCTAACATTCATATAATTTGTAAACACAATTTTTATCTTTTCTTTGACCCAAGAGTTACTTATGTATGTTTTCTAATTTACAAATAAAGTTTCCTTTTTTAAAATTCTTGTTACTATTTTCTAGTTTATTTCATTAGTGTTGCAGAATGTAGACTGTATACTTGTCCTTTATAGAATTTGTCAAAGTTTAATTTTTGTTCTTTTACATGATTAACTTCTAAAAACATTCTACATATTTTTAAGTCTATGTACTCATGAAAGGGCATAAACTTTAAACTATAACAATCATATTATTTAAAAATTACTAGTTAAATATAATTTATATTAGGCCTACTGATTTATCAAGGAAGGAAAACAGTTTCAAGGTCTCAGTTGTGTATCTGCCTATTTCTCCCACTATATCTGAGAGCTGTGTGGTTTATACACTTTAATGCCAGTTACTGGGTACATAACAGCTCCTACCTATTATACCTTTGTTGTGAAGTCTATCTTTTTTTACTCTAAATTTACATTCTTTGTTTTATCTAGTTCCTTTTGTCTACTGTTTGTGCTATTAATCTTTTATTTACATAAACCTGGTAGATCTTTACCCATCTTTTTACTTTTAATTTACATGTATATTTTTTAATCCAGCATATAGTTGGATTTTGCTTCTTAACCCAATTTTAGTCTTAATCTTTTAATAAAGAACTTTAATTTATTTATATTTATTTTCGTAACTACATTTTTGCTTTTATTTACCTTTTTCACCTTGATTTGTGCTTTCCTCTCTCCCTCTGCTTTTTTTGCTGCCTTTTCTTTCATTTGGTATATGGACTAGATTTTCTTTGCTCTTTTTCCTCTTAAGATTGGAACCAATGTTTTCCTGTGTTTCCCTGAAGTTTTAGCTAACACGTGTAATCCTATATTTCTCCAGTTATGCCAAGAATGAAACAATCTATTGACCTCTTACTTTGTAGATGATGAAATTAGGATGCATCAACCATTTTCTTCTTACTGTGAAAAAAAATTTTTCTGAGACCTTTGCTTAATTTCAGGAACTAGTCAGTGTTGCTAACATTATAGAAAGTGTTGTTAGAGAATCTTAGATCTTCAATACTGTCTAGTCCAAATGCATTACTATAATAATGAAACCACTGGTGGTGTGATGAATTGGGAGATTGGGATTGACATATATACACTAATGACATATATACACTAATATGTATAAAAATGATAACTAATAAGAACCTGCTGTATAAAAAATAAATAAAATTCAAAAATTCAAAAAAAAGAATAATGAAACCACTAAAGTCTCAGAGAATTTAAACATTAACTCTAAATCCCCAAACTAGTTAGTGACAGTATTAGGCAATAATAGACCTAAGACTCAGGTCTCTTGATCCCCAACTAGTACACTTTCTAGAACATTATATACTTTACTATAAGCAGTTGAGACAAGCCTGAAGTTATTTAGGGTTGGGAAGAAGTGAGTAGAGAAAGAGAGCTCTGAAGCTTAGAGAAAGGAATGAAGATAGGAGGATAGGATAGGATAGGAAGATAGGAGTGATTGATTTAGAAAATATATTGCTTATGACTTAAAAGAAATATAAATCAAAAATACAAGCTGTTTCTGTCACCTCACTTAGGAGAGGACTTGAGCCTGTGGGTTACCTGGCTGCTCCTGTGTTCTGGATTTTTTTTTTTTTTTTTTCACTTTTACAGAGTTTTAGTAAGAAGCCACTTGGTGAAATATTTTAGACTTAGGTTGACATTTCACATTAAAACAGGCTTTATTTCTACCAAATAAAAATTTTAAAATAGCAGAGATATTAACAAAATTATAACCCAAACAGCATCTCATTTTAAGATTTCTTGCTTGACATGCGGTCGCCGGTCAATTTTCTTTTAGTTTAGAAATGTAACCTTTTGGAACATCAGTCCAGGAAAGCCCTGGTATGAGGAAATAGGTCAGTTTTTCTTCCCAATATCAAGGATTTCCAAATACATCCCAGTAGTCATAATGAAATGGACCCTCAGGCAGGTAGAGGAGAGTGAAGCCGGCAAAGACACCTACAACTTAGAGTTCAGCTTCCATGAACTTGGCTGCACCCTTTGATCCTGAAGGTTTTTTTCCTTCTGACACCAAATATGTGGTGTCTTTTCTGACACCACTTCTCCATTTCTCAGACACAACTGGGTATCCAACAATTCAATTCAATTCTGATGCTACCTACCTAGAGTTAGCCTCAGATCCCACAAGTTAAAGGGTTCAGTCCCACAAGACTGCTCCCACTTCAGATGCTAATCACAAGTCCTGGGCTACCTGTACTTCTGACTGATTGGCTCTAAATCGGAAATTCCCATGAGCCACTCCTCAGGTTTGATAATTTGCTCACAGAACTTTGGAAAGTCTCTTACTTACTCTGTGGAAGAGAGGCATAGGTCAAGGTATTGGGGAGGGGAGGAGGAGCAGAGAATGGACTTCCATGTCTTCCCAGACACATCACTCTGCCAGCACCTAGAGGTGTTGACCAGCCTGGAAGCTTTCTGAATTTCATTGTTCAGGAGTTTTTATAGAGCTCAATCTCCAGCCCTCCCTCTCCCCTTCCTGGAGGTTGGTGGGTGGGGCTGAAAGTTCCAACACCTAATCACTTGGTCTTTCTGGTGACCAGCCCCATCCTGAGATTATTTAGGGACCCCACCCTAATTCATGTCACCAGGATAAACTCAGGAATAACAAAAGACACTCCTATCACTCAGGAAATACCAAGGGTTTTAGGAGCTCTGTGCCAGGAACTGGGGGCAAAGACCAAATATATTTTTGTATTAGGCCACAGATCCCTATGTTTTTGTATATCCTTCTGGGCAGAGCATTGAGGCCATCTACACAGGACTCACAGTTTATCAATGAAGAATTTCCTTCACTGATTATGAATGAACAATTTCCTTCATTGATTATGAATGAAAGATTTCATTCATAAATACCTTATGAAATATTGAGATTAGAAGATCTAGAAGACAGACATGGCCTGGTTCCTGTGATTTCTAAGCTTATAGTGGAAGGTGTCAGGGTGTTTTTGAAACAGGAGGGAAGGGGGCAGTGCACAACCTTTGAAAGAATGACATAGCCTGAGGACATGACATAAATTGATTAGAACCAAATGGTCCAAGATGGTGGACAAGTCAACTTCCACTAGACCCTGAGGCTCAGTGTGCACTCACTGTAACACATCAGCAAGTTAAATGACATACCCACAGGTGCCATGACAGTTCCAAGGCTGACCATAAGGATCAAAAAGTGGGCGGTGGCCCAATTCCTGGAAATCCCTGCCCCTTCCTGAAATAGCTGGGATACTCCTCCCACTCATTAGCGTATGAAATTACCCACCCCTTTAAAAACTGACAACCCCATACCCTGGTGCCTTTCTCACCTTCTGAGATGGCCCACACTCTGTCTGTGGAGTGTGTTTCTCTCTAAGTAAATCCACTTCTTACCTATCACTTTGACTCTCACTGAATTCTTTCTGCGATAGGACATCAAGAGCCTGAGCTTCATTAAATCCTGAAACCAGGTGTGTGATCTCAGTTGGAAGACTGCAGGTTTTGGCCGGGTTCAAGACCCGGCCGTGTGGGTTCAAGTCTCAGTCAGGGCTTTGGCCGGGTTCAAGTTCCAGCCATGTGAGTTCGAGTCCCAGTCTGAGTTTTGGCCAGGTTCGAGTCCCGACCGCGTGGGTTCAAGTCCCAATCTGAGGTGCATCATTTCATTTTTAAGGGCTATGTTGCTCTTATCCATTTCACCCATTTCTTCATACATCTCTTTCTGCCAAGGTGTTTAGTGTGCTTTGCAGGTTATAATTAAATAATTGTCAAACACTCTTAGGCAGTGTTATTAGCTCTATTTTGAATAGAGAATTAGTTAAGACCACACACAAAATATCTCTTCAAATTGGTGAGAGATCTGTGTGCATTTACCTTCTGGCTTGCATGATCCTTGAGTTTTAGAAATAGTGACAATGGATATATGCCTACATAACCTTCAGCCTTTTACGTACAGTGTCACTAGTCCTTGGGTAAATATTTTTATTTACTATGATGGTCTGAGCAGTATTTATATTTTAAGAAAAGACCCATTTCTTTCTGGCTGGTGGCGTCCTTTCCAGCATGACTTCAGCTGGTCTTGACAATAGTAAATAGCTATAACTCATTTCTTGATATTGGGTGTCACTGTGTTTGTCTTTAGAATCTCTTCAATCTATTTTGCTCATTCATGTTCAATTTCATTAACTGTTTGGGTGTCATGTCATGATCCCAGCTCAGCAAACCTAGGTACTGGGGCATAGGTTTGGTGCTCATGTACTGACCATATCATTGGGCTTCATTGATCATACTTTTTCTTGATTTTGGGTGATTCTCAAGTTGAATGTGACACCACAACTATATGGGCCAATTCTATTGTTTTCTAGACCTTTACTTCAGTTTTAAAATGATGCCATAATAGCAGTATGACATTTTTTTCTACAGGAAAATCATTTGTAAATGTTTCTTCCCCCATCTATCCACCATGGGATAATACATGGCCAACGACATCAAATTTGGTGCATTACAGCTCTACCTCACCAGTGAACTTGCTCTTGTGGGCGGAGGCCTTGGTGCAGGCTTTGGTCATCCTTGTGTTCTCAGGGCATGGTGATTTTGCCGACCCTGCAAAGGAGTCTGAAGCAGTCATTCTGGCGCCTGATAGCTCACCTGAAAAAGCTGAGCAGTGTTAAAAAAAAAAAAAATACAGATTTGATCTCAAGCTTCAGTAAGATCAACTGAATCAGAATCTCAAGGGTCCTAAAACCTGAGTTTTGAAACAGCTCTTTAAGCAATAGTAATGTTGCTGGATCCCTACTGAGAAGAACAACTGGTTTAGAGGCTCTTGACTGCTACATGCGTATATGTACATGTGCGTAAGAGGTACTAACTAGTAGCACCTTAGAATTAAAAGGAACCCTCTGAGCTTGTCTCTCATCTCTCATTTCATGGGGAGAATGTAGAGGTCCTGAAGTTACATGTCTAAGTGCACACAGCTTGTCAGTGGAGAGTTGTGAAGAGTAAATCAAAACAAAAACCAAGTGTCCTGATCCTTAGTCCAGACTCGTTTTCTCTAAATTAAGCTAACTTTGAATATTTTTATAAAGTGCTGCCATTTATAAGTTCAGTATTTTCCCCAGGAGAGATAAGTTAAATATGTTAGATATCTTCCTTCCCTGAGCATTAGAGTAAAAATAGAATTTGAAAAGCAATGGGTTAACTGAACAATGCAGTTTCACTACATTTGTAGCTGACAAAAGTTAACTGATTATTCAAAATGTCATTTTGGTGCAGGGTGATCTCAGCCTAGGCTGGTGCACTGAGAGAAGTTGAGGAACAGTATGTAACTAGCAAAGCTTTTGTAGTCTTATTGGCCTAGGATCAAATCCTGACTCAAATATGTGATTCTGGGCAATCTGAGGCTCAGTTTCTGAGTCTATAAAATAGATAAAATAACCTTCCTTTCATGGCTGCTGTTAGGTTGTTCATAATATATGAATGGTGCTTGGTACATAGGAACTAATAATAATTAGCCTCTCATTTATTGAGTGCCTATTAAATTCCAGTTACTGAATAGATTATTAAAACTCACACTAACCTTATGAGTATATTGTAATTATGTCCATCTTAAAGATGTTCACTCACCTGCCTGGGGTCATGGAGGTGTTAAGAGGTTGAGATTGGGATTCTGCCTGTCTTAAAAGCCCCAGGTTTCGTGATTCTACTATATCATCTTTCAGCAAATGATAGCTATCATCATTGCCCCCATCCTCACTCAGAAGCCAGTATAATCAGTGGTCAAGCACAGGGTTAAGGAATCAGACTCAGGTTTTAATCCAGTTCCTTTCCTTTCAATAAATGACAGCTATGTGATGTTGGATGAGCTCCCTAATCTTTCTATTCCTTGGTTTCCTCATTTGTAAAATGAGAATGATCATCTAGTCTATAAGGTTGTTGTGAGGGTACCCAGTAAGTAAGTCTCGATACTTCTTTTGCATTTTACACACTAGTCAGTCTAACGTGCTAAGTGAGAGTGAATGCTGGGTCTCGTCTTGGCCATGTTGTGGAAGATTGTATGAAAGGTTTTTTGGTTTTTTTTTTTTAGTATTTGCCCTGAATCTAAGGTGCTATTGCAGTAAAGGTGTTTGCTGAAGGGCAATGGAAACAAAGGTTGGTTATGCCTTCAATGTTCCTTCAGCCCAAGTTGGTCTTTCCTTTAACAGGGAGCAGACCGTCTCAAGTTCTACAGCTCCAGAAATCTCTGAAACGTCATAGGTTGAAGGGGAAGATGCACCAATATCTGAAGAACACCTTACCAGGCACTTGTGATGTGCTTGACTAGCATGCTTAAGAAGAAGTGCTCAGTTTTATGGCATTCTGACTGCTCTGCAGAAAGGGGCCCAGCACTAATGAGGGGTTGATAGTGGAATGTCATGTGGTGTGATAGCTGAGGGATTGGGCCATTCATTGTGTATTGTTCATTCAAATGAAAGGTTTTAGGGTGTAAAAGCAGACGCTGCTAGTGAAACTAATGGACAATTGTGTGTGTGTGTAGTATGTGTTTACATGCTTTTAGCTCTTTTTTTCGATACTAAATCTAAGGAATGACCTTTTAAAGACGGTTTATATATATTTTAGCTTTCTGAGGGGGGAAAAACTGTCATTAAAAGCATGAAATATCACTTACTATATCTGAGTTCAGTAACCCAAAGTTTGACAAATTTCTCACAGTCTCAGCTTTCCTAACAGAAGCAATGCATGGGTCTACTTCTAGGCCTTCAGAACGCTTTGTTCTTTGTCATGGAAGAAAGTATTTGAATGCTCCTTTCTCTCTCTCCTTCATGCACACCGTGCCCCTCGTTAAGTGCCAAGATGAGGCAGAACCACAACCCAGGGGTAGAACTTCTATCTCAAGCTACTTATTACCTGCATCTCCCACCTCTCCCAAGAGTTGTATGTTTGATTGAATGAACTAATACCAGTTGTGCTTTACTTATCTGAGTTAAAATATGTCTGCTACAGGTCAACATTGTACTAAAATATATCTTTACATTTTTATGAGCAAGCATGGCTTTAATGCAGTACTGAATAAAGTCTACATTTATAGAACAGCAATTTTACATGCCTATAAATACCTGGGTATATAGAAAAATCAGGCCTGTGATGAGCTGAACTTACAAAATTGATAAAAACTGGATGATTATTTGAATTGCAAAGGAACCCTTCACTTTATTCAAATATGCCTTTAAAAAGTAATAGTAATGTCCTACATTTACATAGTGGGAAAGGCTTTGCAGATGAGATATACATTATCTCATTTGCTTCTCTCAACATTCCTGTGAACTAAGTGAGATAGTGACTGTTATCTGCATGCTTTATGGATAAGAGAAATACAAATCATCCTTATCACATTTGAAATGTAGTTACCTTCACAAAAAGTCAACTCATCACCACTTTAGGGCGTATAATCTATTGTGAAAAATATGCCCGCATGTATTTACTTATTGTATGAATAGTTAGTGTTCTGGTTATCTCTTGCTATGTAACAAATTACCCCCAAACGCAGTGGCTTAGAACACTATGTTATTATATTTCACTATATTTTTGGTTAATAGTTTGAATAGGGCTCTGCTGGGTGTTCCCTCTGTTTCACTTGGAGTCAGCTGAGATCACTTGGGATACTCAGCTGGCAGATGAGCTGGTCTGGAGATTCTAAGATGGCTTCATTCACAAATTTAGTGTCTAGGCTGGAAGCCTAATCTTGGCTGGGACTGTCAACTAGAGTGCTTACACATGGGTCTGTCCAACATGGCATCAGGGTAGTCGAGGGCTCAGGGCTCCCAGAGACAGTGTTCCAAGAGAATGTAAGTGGAGGTTGTCAGTATTTTAAGCCTGGGTCCAACAACTGGCACAGCATCACTTCTACCATATTCTGTTGATCAAAGCAAATCATGGAGCTCACTCAGATCCAAGGGGAGGGAATATACACTCTAGCTCTCCATGGAAGAGATATCAGAGAATTTGTGGCAATGTTTAATCTGTCACAGTATATTCTTTGATCACTGATTTTTCATATTCCTTCCCAATGCAAAAATACCTTCACTCTCTCGGAAGGACCCCAAACTTCTCATCTCATGACAATATCAGGACCCAGGCACCATCAAGACCAGGCTTAAGATCCAGGATCTTGTCATCCAAATCAAGTACAGGCATGAATAAGACTCTTCAGGTCTGTTTCTAGGAGTATGGGTCCTCTCAGTCTGAAAACCTGTGAATTAAAGGAACAGGTTATATCCCCCAGCATACAATATTAAGACAGAGGTCAGACACAGGCAACAAGCATTCCTATTCAAAATTGGAGAGAATGGAAAGCACAGAGCACTCCCTAGTCTATAACACTTCTTAAATCTTACTGGCCACACACTGGCATTGGACTGATTAAGTCTCAGTCCTGCTTCCTAGGAATTATGTAGTAATACCATAAAATAATATAAATAATTATTTAATTATAATAATTAAACAGTTCTTATTTTTTTAACCTTACCTTTCTCTATCCATATCATATGCATCTCATATCCATATCATATCACATGGCTAAAATAAATCATTTGGCATTCCTTCTGGAAATCCAAATCCAAGCCAGTTCAGTTCATTAGGTCTATTTTCTATTGTGTACATTGCCACAGGTAACAGCATTGCCAGACTTTCTGCTAGGGTCAACTTTTTCTCCAGCTTCCAATAGCAATCACTGTACTATCTTCTAAGTATTCACCAGCAGTCTCCTTCCGGTCCTCCCAGCTTTCACTAACAGTGTCCTCAAGGTCAATCCAGTTCTGCCCATCATCTGGTTCCCAAACCACTGCTACATGGTTTCGGTTATTGTTATGGCAGCAGATATCAAATTCTGTTCATTATATCTGTTGCTGCATAATAGATTACCCCAAGACTCAGTAGCTAAACATAACGACCATTTTTATTATATCAGGGTTTTTATTGCACAGGAATTCAGGCATGGCTCAGTTCAGTGACACTTCAGCTCCATGCTGAATTGGGTGAGGTTGCTCAGTGGTCTTCAGCAGGTGAATGGGCTTGTCTGGAGGGTTCAGGATGGCTTCATTCACAGGACTATCACCATAGCAGTTTTGCCTGGAAGGTGGGGCTCAGCTTGGGCTGTTGGCTGGAGTGTTGACTGCATTGTTTCTCTAGTATTGTGGCTTCAGGGCAGTAGAACTTCTTACATACTGATCCAGGGGTCCCAGAGACAGGGAGTGAGAGTTGCCAGTTTCTTAAGGTCTAGGCCTGGAATCCGGCCCAGCTTCACATCTGTATTCTATTGGCCAAACAGTCACAGATTCAAGGGCATGGAATATAGAGTCAATCTCTCCATGAGAGAAATGTCCAAATTTTTAGTAGTACAGAAAAATAATGTTTAGTTTTTAATTTTAAATTATTTGCTCATACTTATAGTGCAGACTGACTCAATGGACTAACTCAGGATTAGGAATTAAGTGTTCAAGGTTCTGCTTCCATCTCTCCCATTACTTAGCTATGTTTGAGCTGAGTTTCAGTTTCAGTTTCCATCAGACAAAATGGAGATGATGACAACTGTTGGCATCCACTAACTTAAAGAGATGTTGTGTCTGTTTAGAAAAAGAAATCAGTATGCAAAAAAGTACTCTGGGAAATAGAATAAGAAATTATTATAACTAATTGGACCCTTACAAATTCACCAAATTTTTTTTGATATCGTGTAGAACAGGGCCACAAAGGAACTCTGGTACACACACAACACTCACACT
Organism: Eschrichtius robustus; assembly: GCF_028021215.1. Lineage (NCBI taxonomy): Eukaryota > Metazoa > Chordata > Mammalia > Artiodactyla > Eschrichtiidae > Eschrichtius > Eschrichtius robustus. The sequence continues at coordinate 77,206,477 of NC_090826.1, forward strand.
TTAAACGCATAATTCCATGCCATAGTGTATGTTTCTTCTGTCTTCCCCATGTGACAGACAATGTGCATTTTCCCATTGCATCTTTGTAATGCCCCTTTGAGGTAGATGCTATTATTAACATCTTAATCATGTTTTCTGAAACATTTGTGTTCTGGAGTTTAAACTCTAACACATCTTTTGCATACTTATACATAATACATCTTAAAAGAGTCTAATGAAAACTTTAGTAGAGTCTGTAGGGATTTTGTTTAAATTCTATGGAAATCTTCCCTTTTCGTTTTATACAAATATTCTTGCAAAATGAGATAAAAGCAGATTTATGATGATATCAAAGTGATATAACTAAGAGGAGAGAAAAAATAAAAGAGGCAGAAGAGTTAACAGAAGCTGGTTTTACTTACAGAAGCCAGAAGGAAGATGAGGTGGTTGGTATTGTAGGAGGAAAGTGGGTGGCCCTGCTATGCTATTAACTAGGAACTAGGTGTGTAATCTTGAAGGTTTCTTCCCTCTTCCATACCAAGTTTTCCATTTGTGTCAAATGAAAGGTGGAACGAGGTGAACTCTAAAATTCATCTCAACTTTGACATTCTCTTATCACTCTAAGAAAAGGGGATAAAACACTAAATACACATAAATACACCCATCTATCAAGGAAGTGAAGTTGCAGACTGGAAGATAGGCTTAGAAAAAGAAAAGAAACAAAGAAAAGACAGGATATGTGGAATTTTGACCTGGAAAATTACAAGTAGTAGAATGGCCCTAAATACCAAAAAACAAATCAGCAGACAAGGAGGGAAGTCAGGACAAAAAAAAATAATATTGAACCCAGCCATCAAGAAGGTAATTTGAAAAAAATATTTTATTTATTCTTTCAACAAATGTTTTTTGAGCCTCCTATGTGCCAGGCCCTATCCTAGGTATTTAGAGTACAGTAGTTAAAAAATCCTTGCGCTCGTGGAGCTTATGTTCTCTGTTGGGGGATACAGGCAGTAAACAAATTAAGTAAGTAAAATATTAGGTCTGTTAGATAATCATAAGTGCTTAGAAGAAGAATAAGTGGAGAACCAGGGTTGATCACTCTGGATGGGGTTTGCAGCATCAGATAGGGTGGCCAGGGGAGACCTCACCCAGTAAGGTTCTGAAGGAAGTCAGCAGATGAGCTGTGGCGACTTTGCTTCCTATGTCACAGACACAATGAAAGTACTCAGAAGAGCATTCCAGGCAGAGGGAACAGCAAGTGCAGAGGTGCTGAGATGGAAGCATGTCTGATATGTTCAAAGAATAGCAAGGACGCTGATACAGCTGGAATGGAGTTAAATGAAGAAGAGGGAAGTGAGAGGGGAGATCAGAAGAAACTCTGGGAAGATGTTGAGTAGAAAGTGCCATCTGGCATGTTTAAATGAAATACCTTTATTGCTATGTAAAGAACAGAGTAAAAAAAAGATCAAGACAGAAAAAGGAGGAACAGTTAAGAGGCTACTGCACTAATCCAGGCAAGAAATGATGGTGGCTTAGACTAGAATGGTGGTAGTAGAAGCTATGGGAAGTGGTGGGATTCTGGATATATTTTGAAGGTAGAATGGATGGTTAGGATGTGGGTTATGAGAATATAGGAGTCAAGGAAAGTTCAAGGAGCTTTGACTTGAACTGAGTTGCCAATTGCTGAGATGGGAAAGATTGTGAGAGGAACAGTTTAGGTGGTGGTGGTGGGGCTATTAGGAGTTTTAAACATGTCAACTGTTAGTTCCCTAGTAGTTATGTCATGTGTCATGGATACATGAGTGTGGATTTCAGGGGACAGAGATAGGTTGGAAGTATAAGTGCTTAGATCCATGAGACTGGATCAGTTTTTCACTAGAGTAAGCACAAATAGAAAACAGACAGGGTCCAAGGACCATGCCTGGGGACTCTGATGCAGAGAATGAGGAGAAACATCAAGGGTAAACAAAGAGGAGTGACCAGAGAAGTAGGAATAAAACCAGACAAGCAGAGAGTCTTGGAAGCCCAATGAAGAAACAGTGTTTCAAAGAGCAGACAGTGATTGTGTCCAATGCTAATGATTGGCTGAGTAAGATGAGGACTGAGAAATGATCACTGGCTTAGCAAAGTAGAGGTCTTTAGGACCTTGATAAGAGCCATGTCTGCAGAGAGTTGTAGGTAAAATCTTGGATTGGAGTAGGTTCAAGAGAGAATAGGAGAGAAATTGGAGACAGAGGGTATAGACACTCTTTCAAAGAGTTTTGCTCTAAAAAGAAAGGGGAATAGCTAGAGGAGAATTGTAATAAAGGGTTTTTAAAGAAGATATGAGAAAATAACATACGTCATTTCAATGCTTCAGTGTTGAAGAGAGTGATCAAATAGAAAGAAAAATTGGTAATGCAGAAGAGAGAAGAGAAAATTGCTGGATCGACGCCTTTTAGTGAGTGAATGGGATAGGCTCTAGTAACAAGTGAAGTTTTGGTCTTGACTAGGAGTATGGCTGGGAGGGAAGGTTGAGTAGATGGACACAGATGCAGGTAGGGAGGCAGATGTGGTGGTGGAAGCTGAGTGAAATTCTCTTGAGTGCTGTCATTTTCTCAGTAAACTAGGAAGGAGAGAGGATGATAAAAGTGTTTAGAGGTTTGAAGAGAGAGGAGTAGGTGTAAAACAGTTGTCTAGGGAGGGGGAATTATTGGACTACGAAAATGTAGTACAGTATAATCACTGGAGGATATTAAGAACACATCTGAGGTGAATATAGAACACGTTGGTTTCCTGGAGTCATATACGGTTGGTCCTTAGCAAAGCGATGTTCTCACAGTAATATATTCCTAGGAGTGCCAACTGAGAGGAGAGGAGATAAAACCTGGAAGTAAGTAAATGTCCTAAGATGCAGCTGACAGAACATAACCACTTCTTCTAGAACACCACCAATAGTACCCTGGGATTTCTTTCCTTAACTTCCTTCTTCATTCCTCTCCCTCATGACCCCCATCCTTATTTGTGCGGAGATACAGCTAGATTGGTTATGTGTGGGTTTCAGGGAGCAGAGCCGCTTCCTGTAGCTGATGGATTTGTTTTACGTTTGTATTGGTCAGCTTTTTCTATGTCATTTGCAGGTAACAAATAATTCCCAGTTCTCAGTGGCTTACAACAATCAGGATTTATTTCTCTCTCTTGTTATGTGTTGGCTATAGGCCAGTTACAGCTCTGTACCACATATATTCATTCTGGAATTGAAGCTGAAGGAGGAGTCCATATATTAGGTCATGCTGTTCTCCAGGTTGAGGAAGAAGAGCAAGGTGGAACCACATGATGGCTCTCAAAGCTTCTGCATGTTTGCTCACATTTCATTGGCCAAAGCAAGTCACATGGCCAAGCTTGATGTCAGTGGGAAAGGGGAACTATACGTTTCTTTTAGGGAGGAACAAATAACTTGAAACAATCATATAATTAGCCACAACCTTTTCCATGTGTGGCAGAAGAACTCCTCCTCAAGCAATACAATGGGTCAAATTACTTCTTTCCAAACACAATTGGCATTTAGCTCCCAGGAGTAACATCAGGGTGGTTAGACACTTGGTATGAATTTCTGGCTGTAATTTCATTTCTGGCCCTGTGGTTTAGATTATTTAACTTTAGGATTTAGGAAATATCTTACCTTTAGGGAGGCAGGTTATGTATTTCATCACATACATTATAGGTATTATATTATAATATTAAAAGCAACTATGCCAAGTGTTACAAAATACATCTTATAAACTGAAAGAGAGAACCCCATCCAGACCTGGCTTTTCAGATCTTCTTAACTTCCATGACCAATTTTATAATAATATAAATCTAATATAATAGAGGAAAGAGCTCTGCCTATAACTCAGTAAAATAAAACTCCAGATATGGTAGAGAATTCCATACGCCTTCCTTGTGTAGAAGGAGGAATTTTATAGTTTGATGGAGAACTAGGATATTTCTTTAAGATGTTGTATAACCAAGGCCTATGACTCAAGACTTCCCATGCCGAGTATGGTGCCCTGCAAGGAGCAGTGAGTTGTTCTGATGGATTGCCTAGCCCTGGCCTCACAGTGGTGAGAAACTTGAGACCAACCATGAAGGTATCAAGGGTGACATGGACCCCTGGTATATTGGTTTAAACAGTTTCATGTTTTCTCTGTTAACACAGAAGGAACCAGGATCTGGTGTTCTTTGTTCTTTAGTTTAATGTTAGTGAGTCTTTTCCTCTTTGTTTATGAGTATGTGACTCTGACAGCTGACAAAGGACATTCCAAGAACTTAGCTAGAGCCCAAATAGTGAACTGCTGGGGGAATTTCTCCTTGAAGATTTGCCCAATGACCCTTCTCTGGAGAAACCATTCAGGTAATACATTCCCAGTGATAGCTCACTTCCCATCAACTCACCACTGGTGCCCTCATTAGGGTGTTTGTCTTTCTTCAGGTTTTAGTTTTTTTTCCTAGTCCATCTCAACCTCCCACCACAGTGGCTATACTCTCCGTGAAGGGGCCTGGATAGCTGTCCCCTGAGACTATCTTAGGTTTATTTTTAGTGCAAACAGTTTGGAAAAAATTACTTTCCCTTGCTGACTGCACCAGGACTGTCTTAACTCTGACTTAGAATTCTGGACTTCTCACATGAGATTGAGACTGAGCAAGTAACCCATGCCTTCATCTTCAAGATGGAGCAATCACATTACAATGAGGATAAAAGACTTGCCAAGAGTTACCCAGACATCCAATTGTAAGAGTGTTTTTCTTTGGTCTGTTGGTCTCAGATCCGCTAAGATGTTTAACTGTGTAAAATTGCAAGTTAGTCTGACTAAATTGGACAGCTTGCAGGTAAAATTCCCACTCCCTAAATCCCAATTGATCCCCTGAGCCATCCGTACTCCTTAAAAGTGCTATTATTACTATCAAGCTACATGCCCCAAAATTATTTCCCTTGGGAACACACACCTAACCCAGACAAAAAGATTACTATTGTTTTTTTTTTTTTTTTTTGCTCACTCACACTTTGTCCCAGCTTTCCTCTTTGTTTCTTTTTTCTCACCTTATGTCTCATTCAAAATGATATTGAAATGCTATGATCTCTGTAGTCCCCAATCTACTGTTAGGTTGAACCACATGAAACTGCCAATATTCAGTGATTTTTGACCCACAAGTGTGGCAATTATATATGGTTCACTGTAACCCAGTTAGAATGAGAGAGTAAATTGTGAAAATTTTCATACAGAAAAATGCAGATTATTGATCAAGTTAATGGCAACTCATTGATAATATGTAATAGAGTTGAATGTGTATCCAAAGCTTTAATACAATCCTTTGTAAAATGAAGGCTAATTAGCATATGAAATGAGAATTTTAATTCAGAAGAGAATTTCAACTTCTGATAGCAAAAAAAAAAAAAAGTGTAATTGAGATGCACACGTGCGTGTTAACGTGCCAGGATCCTCTGTGTGCAATGGCTGTGACCACTACTGGGCATATGCAACTAGAAAACTGGCTTGTAATACATTTTTCTCTCTCTCTCTCTCTTTCCCCCTTACCCTCTTTCTCTAGGCTTTCGTGGTCAGACTTCTGAAAAAAGCAGTCTACACCCACTTTCTCCATGTTCTGCCTCTTACTTGTGTAACACACTGTAATCTGGTTTCTGTCCTTCACACTCCACTAAAACTATTTTTGCCAAGGTCACTAATGACCTTTGATTGACAAATTCAATAGAAGCTTTTCTGTCTTTATCTGACTTAACTTCCCTGGTGCATGGGACAGGATGGGCCAAGATTTGCTTCTTAATATTTCATCCCTTTCCCTGACTTTCACGGCTGCTCTTTCTCTTCATTGTGTCTCAGGACTCAGCTTGGTGTAGGCACCGTAAGGTACTTATCTATGTTTGTTGAATGAATGAAAAGACGAATTAATGTAACTGAAGTACTTCGTTAATTATTAGCCATTGCCAATAGTCAATTTAATCCCCACTTCCAGCAGCTTCTCTACCCCGCCGCCTCTACATACATTTTTAATCATGTATAACTGGCAGGGTGCTACATTCTTCATGTTTCCATCTCAGAGATCCTACTAGATAGTTGGGGGCAAGGCAGGCAAGACTGAGGGGGCTGCTGGTTCCTTTTCATGTGGTTTCCTCTAATTCTGAGTATTATAAATATGCTGGGCCATCAGTCATGTTTTTTTAGTAACTCCTAACTCTCAGGAAAAAAAGATTCATGTTCTTTTTCTTTCCTCCCCGGGATGTATCATTTAGAGATCCAATAAAGTGTATCCAAAAACATCCACTTGTTGCTTGCTTAGACGTATGACCTGACAAAAAGATGGGGGAAAAACCCAATACAGGACTCCAGGAGAACAAAAGAAACGCGCCACCAGAAAATGTGACACACACGCACACACTTTATGCATGTTTAATTTCTGTTGTTTTGGTTGGAAAACAGCTGCAGGTGTCCTGTAATTATAACCCCATTTTCACAAATATCAACTGTCATATTTAATCTGTTATATTCACCATATAGCCTACTGTTACAGCACATTTCTTTCATTACAAATTTAGTAGCAGAGTTTTGAATGCTCAAGCTAACATTCAGGCTAGTCAATTAATGCATTATTTACAAGTTAAATGTTATTAAAAACAGGTTCTAAATTTGCCAGTGATTTAGTAGACTCAAGGCGATATTCCAGTTTTTTTTTTATTGAAAATGGAAGAATATTTAGAACAGTTGGGATGGGGAGGGATGTCAGGGATATTTTGGCCTCCCTCAACATTTTCTCTGAGTTTCTTTTCTGCTTTCTTCTTTATTGTGTGTTGTTTTTGACACCTATGCTAACCAGTGTGGCAGGAGTGAGAAGAAAGACGTATGAAAAATAAAAACAGCATAAATACCATTGTGAGTGGTGTTTTTAAAAATCACCAGGCAGTTTGGAATGGCTCAGTACACATGTTCCCCATACAATTCGGCGTATTTTGATTTACTGTGCTGTTCCCACAGCACAGCAGGTTAAGAAGGTTAGAAGTCAAGGAAATTAAATGTTATTAGCATTCCACTGTTGTCAGGCTGCAAAAACAGAATATATGTCTTTTCAAATACACTTTGAAAAATTAAAGAGTTCCTAAGGTTCAAGGGCCTCAGAATCATCACCGCAATCTGGATTTTGTTCTTAGTTGTAGTTTTTTTCTTCTTTTTCGTTTGACTTAGATCATGGTTTAAATCCACATTTCATGTTCCATAATTCCATGACATGCTATTTATTTATGAAAGATAATGTGGGGTGAGCTTTTTGATGCCCCAGGATTGCAGCTTCATGAAGCCAGTTACCCAGTCTCCATGCCTTTCTCTCCAGCTGTCTTCTTGGGCTTGTCATCCCCTTCTCCTCTCCACTTCTCCTCCTCTCATACCTTTTAAAAAATTTAACCAAGATCCACCGTCTTAATGAACTCTTGTTGAAATGAAGTCTAGCTCACAACAATCTTTCCCATCTCTGCATCCTGATAGTTTTTTATGTCTGTGTCCCAGTCACTCACTCAAAGGTATGTTCCTCTTGATTTTCTCTACAATTGTTTCTCTACAGGACAAGCAATAGAGTCGCAGAGACCTGTCATTTATTGGTGGTGTGGTCTAGGGCAAATGATTTCTTTTACCTAAAGTCTCACTTTTCTCCTCTCTTAAATAGAGGTAAAAACCCTTATTGTGAGAATTAGTAAGATCATGTATGCGAAGAACCTAACTAAATGGTAGAAGCCAATACATGGCAGCTCTTGTTGCCGTAATGAAATAAGATAGTTCATATAAATCGCCTAGCACGGAGCCTAGGTCATGTTTGGCACTCAATAAAATTTAATTCCCTTTGGTACAATAAATAGATCATAAGCATTTCATATTTTCATCTTCACACAGAGTAAAGTTTTCTCAACGGCAAGGACTAAACTTTTTCCCAAACTCTTCAGTTTTGGTGGATGAATGTTCCATCCTCTGTATTTTGGGAGGTATTCTGTGTATCTCTCAGGAAATCCAGGCGGAACTGAGTGCCCACTGTCCGTATCAGTGACCTAGAAATGGCTCTTCCTCATTCCTCGCCTCAACCTCACTCCCCCTCCACGCCCCCTCTCCCGCCACCCCGCTCCCTCCACTCCTGGGATCACCTTCCAAAATTGGCCGCTAGCACGAAAGCGTTGACTCAGGCTCTACTTTTGGGGGAACCCAAACTAAGTAAGGAAAAAATTCAAATGAAATGACAGAGAAAGACAATAAACAGTGTGCAAAGTAGCAAAAGAAACTTCAGAGTTGCCCAAGGCAGCTAAGCGGGAGAATGGTCAATAGAAAAAAGCCAAGAATGGAATTCATTCATCCATTTATTTAAAACATATCTATGGAGCACCTAGTGTGTCCCACACACTCTTAGGCATTGGTGATAAAACAGGCAAGGTCTTTCTGCCCCCATGGCACTTTCACTTTAGTGAAGGAACGTGCAATAAACAAACAAATCAACATGCAAGATCATGTCAGGGAGTGATAAGAGCTTTGGAGGCAAAAAAAGGCAGGGTAAGAGTTAGACCGTGTATACCGGAGAAGCTGTTATTTTAGAGAGTGTGATCCATTTAAAATGAACCAAGGCCCTTCTGGGAAGGTGATATTTGAACAGAGACCTTGCTAAAGGGACAATGACCCACCTTTTGTCCACTGCATATTGTCTTCTGGAGTAGAAGCAGAAAAAGAAAAAAAAAAAGCTTTCTAGCCTGGAGAATGAGGTAATAAGACAGGATCAAAATCCTTCCGGTGGGCTGGGCTTCCCTGGTGGCGCAGTGGTTGAGAATCTGCCTGCCAATGCAGGGGACACGGGTTCGAGCCCTGGTCCGGGAAGATCCCACACGCCACGGAGTAATTAAGCCCATGCACCACAACTACTGAGCCTGCACTCTACAGCCTGCAGGCCACAACTACTGAGCCCACGAGCCGCAACTACTGAGACTGCATGCTGCAACTACTGAAGCCCGTGCGCCTAGAGGTCGTGCTCCGCAACAAGAGAAGCCACTGCAATGAGAAGCCCGTGCACCGCAATGAAGAGTAGCCCCCGCTCACTGCAACTAGAGAAAGCCCCTGCGCAGCAATGAAGACCCAACGTGGCCAAAAAATAAATAAATTAATTAATTGATTAAAAAAAAAGAAGTTTAGAACAAGAACATCTGAGAGCTCTATCAAGAGATTCTGTCTTCAATATTCTAACTTAGCCCAAGTGCTATACTCTTTTTAAAATTTTTTAATTGAGGTATAATTGATTCACAATGTTGTGTTAGTTTCAAGTATACAGCAAAGTGAGTCAGTTATACATACATATATATATATTCTTTTTCAGATCCTTTCCCATTATAGGTTATTACAAGATATTGAGTATAGTTCCCTGTGCTGTACAGTAGGTCCCTGTTGTTTACCTATTTTTTATATAGTAGTGTGTATATGTTAATCCAAAACTCCTAATTTATCTTCCCTCCATCCCCTTTGGCAACCATAAATTTGTTTTCTATGTCTGTGAATCTATTTCTGCTTTGTAAATAAGTTCATTTGTATCATTTTTTAGATTCCACATATAAGTGATATCATACGGTATTTGTCTTTCTCTGTCTGACTTACTTCACTTAGTATGATAATCCCTAGGTCTATCCATATTGCTGCAAATGACATTATTTCATACTAGTGCCGTACTCTTGATTGTGTTTTCCCACTACCACATTAAGACATCAAGGATTTTTTTTACAAGTAATTATTTTTAAGTATGTGCTAGGATAGCTGATGCTTAATGCTCCTCTTTTTGAGAAAACACAAGATAAAATTTGGCATAATTGCTCTTGGATCCATTCCTCTTTGACAAGTGGACCTCTTTTTTTTTCTTTTTTTTTTTCTTCTAAGATATCCCACTTGATTCTGAATCTGAAAGACTCAGTCCCTCAGTGATGGATTCTCTTACATGTTGAGGGAACTCAGAGACAATTTCCTCTGTGGGTGAACTCTGCTGCACAGTTTATGGTGTCAGGCTGAGTGGGACTTCCTTTGAGCTGCTGTTGGAAAGTATAGAGTTTTTTAAAGTTTAAAACCCAATGTTCGGTGTCAGTGTCTCAGAGAATATATGGGAAACTACTGTGCTTTTAAGGAGACTGTTCTTAAAATTTTGGAAATTCAAGATGATGAATGGCCACTTAAGGCCATTTCTTCTGGCATACAGATTGACAATGCTAAACGTTTTTTAAAGGTTCTTTTTGGTATACAAACACTCCAACTAGTAGTTTTTAATCCTTACGATAATTCTGTGTGAGGTAAGTATTTTTCCAATTCCCATTTTATGCTACAGTAGCACTTCGTATTTCTCCTTCAAAACGTTTTGCTCACTTGTAATTAACAACTTAGTTTCTGTAATTATTTGTTTAATATGCTGGAGTTTCAAAGGCACATTCTGGAACCAGACAGACCTCGTTATGATTTTTGGTTTTGAAAGCTGTATGACCCGTGACCCTGGGAAGGTGTCTTAAGGTCTCCCTGCCTCAGTTTCCTCATCTGTAAAATGTGAACAATAAAGGTATTGGCTTCATATGGTTGTTCTGAGTTTTAAAAGTGATAATATAGACAGGGCTTAGGATAGTGCCTGGCATGCTATAAGCATTCCATGACTGTTAGCAGTTGTTATCACTATTGTTGTTACTATATATTACTGCTATAATAAATAGGTGACCATCTGTCAGGTTTTGCAGGAGACAGTCCTCATTTGAAAGTTGCCCTGCCATAATTATTAATATGTTCCCCTTTGCTTTCAAAAGTCTCCAGTTTGGAAAAACTATAGGAATGGAGGACTGATTAGTGATTGCCTGGGTGAGGGAAGTAAAATTGGGAAAATCTGAACAAGATTAATGGATTGCATCAATGTCTATAACTTATTTGTGATATTGTACTATTGTTTTGCAAGATATTACTATTGGGTAAAATCAAGTAGGAGGTACATAGGATCTTTCCATACTATTACTTACAACTCCATGCGAATCTACAAAGATTTCACGTAAAAAGTTATATTAAAAGAAGAAGAAGAAGGAGAAAGTTTGAATTTGAAAGATAAATAATAGTATGGTCATTCATGAAACAATGCCCTTTGTCCCACCAGGACATGACCACCTTCTCTAAAAAGAACTGCCATTGGTTCCCTCTATTTCCTTTACCTGGTTTAATATTTCTTTATAGTATTTATCTCCTCTTGACATATATTTAATTGTTTCGTCTTTCAACAGCTATTTATTGAGTGCCTACTAGGTGCCAGCCTTGTATCAATGAATAAGTTCTTTGTGAAACTTACATTCTACTGGTGGAAATAAATAATAAACTAAAAATATAATAGATGAATTATTTAGTGTCAGAAAGAGATGTGTGATGGAGAAAAGACAGAGCAGACATATTAGTCAGAGTTCTTCAGAGAAAGAGAGCCAACAGGATGTATATAAGTACTTGTTATAAGAAATTGGTTCACATGGTTATGGAGATCTACAGCTGGCAAGAGGGAGACCCAGGATGGTGTCGTTCCAGTCCAAGTCTGAAGGTCTGAGAACCAGGAGAGCTGATGGCATAAGTTCCACTCTGGAAGCTGACAGGCTCACAAGCCAAGAAGAACCAATGTTTCAGTTCAAGTCTGAAGGCAGGCAAAACTAATGTCCCAGTTTGAAGGTGGTCAGGCAGAAGAGGTCCCTCTTACTCTAGGGAAGGTCAGCTTTTTGTTCCGTTCAGGCCTTCAACTGATTGGATGAGGCCCACCCACATTAGGGAGGGCAATCTGCTTTACTCTGTCTACAGACTCAGATGTTAATCTCATCCCAAAACACCATCACACACAGAATAATGTTTGAACAAATATTTGGCCACTCAGGGCCCAGTCAAGATGACATGTAAAATGAACCATCACAGCAGGGTAAAAGAGAATGGATACTGGGTGGTGGTTGAAATTTTAAACAGGGTGGTCATGTAGCTTTGTTGTGAAAGGGATATATGAGCAAAGACTTGAAAGGGGTGAGCCGATTATTGGCTTTTTTGCTCATCTTCCCCTATCAGAATACAAGCTTTAGAAAGCAAGAAATTTCATTTTTTATCTGTTATATTACCAGTGCCTGGAGCTTATCAGGTCCTCAAAAATCTTTGTTGGGTGAATGATTGAGAATGAGAGCTGTGGTCTGTGTGCAGTTGTATCTCTTGCCCTTAGCTCGGTGTTTGACACACCCTAACCATCAATAAACATTGGGTTTTATTTGATTTCTATAATTGTTTATAACAGCTAATAAACATCACTGAGGACATGGACTTACTTGTTTTGTTTGATATTGGAACACACACGGGAGTTAGTCAATAGTTGTTATTATTGACTGTGGGCTCAGGTAAGGAGACTGAGGTTCAGAAATGTGAGGTGGCTTGACCATGGTCTTGTGGCCAGGAAGCAGCAGGGTGGAAGCCTTTACTCTGGTTTTTTAACTCTCAAGTCACAGTATACATTGACATCACATTGCTTTAAAAATTGTCCTGGGGTCTCTCCTTTGGCCATAGCCTCTCTGTCACTGCCCTGCTTGTCCCTTACTTGCCCACACAGGGTCATGTTGTGATGTCTCCCTGAGGGACAGGTAGTCAGGTGATACTGAGTTGTCAGTGCACACACCTCCCGGAGGACGGCCATCTCTTCCAGGCACCACAGTGTCAGGTACCCCCTCCTGCTAACACAAGTGGAAGGGAATGCAACCTTTTGCGACCATCGACTTTGTTAGACAATAGCACAGTTCAGTTTGAAAGATTCCACCGGGAAGTTGCAGACTTCTAAAACTAATCTGGTGTTTATTCAACTTTGCAATCACTTCTATGTACTATCTGTGTTTCACACACCGTGAAACGGCATTACGCTGTGCAATTGAATTAGTTGTACAGTGACTCAAAGGCATTAAACAATGACTTTGATATTTTAAGTACTGACTAGGAGGGATTTTTAATTCCTTCCTCATAATCAAAGCAACAAAAAAAACCCAGTTACACAACCCTGGAACACTTATTTCTCTTTTCTATTCTGGGTGGACCCCACTGAGACAGAAAAAAAACCTCCGAGCATTTAGTTTGCTTAATGGCAGAAGAAAAATTAAACAAGCATAGACGTGCAACCTTAATGACACCCAGCCACACTAGAATAACAGTTCCCAGCTTCTAAAACCTGTTATTTAATATAATGGGGAAATCTTGTGGGAGCTTTTCAGGTGCTGCTGAGTCTGAAAAAAAAAGCTACTTTGTGAGCAGGGGCGGGGGCAGAGGCAGGACACAGGCCCTGCTTGTGTTCTTTTGCTTGGGGGTGGTGGGATCCTCAGGGCGCCATCCAAAGCAGACAGGTGCTGGGTGAAGCACAGCACTGGTTGGCAGTCCCTGGAGGCCGTGGCCCTCGCGAAGAGAACACCATGCCTATACGAGGCACAAGTGTTGTCAGTTCTGCCGGCGACATTATGGGACTCTTCATCCAGAGCCTTTCTGGAGATGGCACCGACAGAAAGGAAGAGGGGGGAAAAAAACCCAAATAAAAACCCCAGCAAGTGAATTAATGCGGTGAAACTACAAGCATTAGCTGCTAATAATCCAGGGCAAAGCACCTAAGTGATGATTCACATCTGGCAATAAATATATGAATAGCTGTTGAAAGCTTGTTTGATTTTCACAAAGAGGTTTAAACAAACATTCGTTTGTTCATTAGTCTTGAGCAAGACTTTTATGGCAGGGGATGCATTAAACCTAACATATGTCTGCAACTAAGATAGCTGGTGGTTTTAAAGATGAAGACACAAAGCCATGCGTATCATTTATGCGGAGCGGCCTTGAACTACCTGTAATGGAGTGAGATACAGTTATTATGGATTAATGCTGTGAATCTTCATCCAAAGAGAGAAAACAAACAGGCAAGGAGGAGGGCCGCGTCTTTGGAGATAAAGACTTAGAGGGCTCGTGGTGCAATTGGTACTGAGTCTGCATAAACTCATTTTGTTGTTGTTTCTGTTGCATACTTTTCAAAAACCAAGTGGTTTAAATCTGTTCCCTGAGGTAATTATGCTAAACTGGCATTCCAACAACATAAATTCCCCGCTCATGGCGATCTCTGCTAGGGTGTCAGGTCGGGCTACGTTACTGGGCAAATGGCTGCTTCAAAATTTTTAGGGTAATTGCCTGTATAACTCGTTGAGTACAGGCCCTGTCAGGCAATCTCTAATTGTCACTGACGCTTCAGTTCCCTTTTTCCCTCCTCCTTCTTTTCTCCACTGTTGAACTGAAGGCCACTCTTTGGTGCAGAATGGCTTTGGACCTTTCATCTTCTGGAGCACCTGGATTTCGTCACCGATAAAGCTTTTGCTCATGACATCATGATGTCACCCCGATGGGGCCCAGAGGGCAGTAGTTTGGCTGAGCAAAAACTGTCCCCATGCAGCCTCATCCTTGCCCAAGAAACTATCAGCTGAGAGAAGATAAGTTATGATGATGGACTTGGTATGAAATGAAGAGTACGTGACCGTAAACCCAATTCTCCTAGGTTGTTTTTTTTTTTTTTAACGAAGGCTGGATTGGTTGTTGATGTGTACTAGGATGGTGTTAGCAATTTCAAGAGCATACTTTGATCTTCTCCCTTCCCTTTAGTGTGTGGGCACAGGGCCTCAGTAGGAAGGATGTCTTTGGATTGTAAACTAGACTTGTGGCCAGGAGTTTCTATTGAACTGTGTCTATATATGGGGATTTTTCATCAAACTGCATCATAAAATATGTTAAGTACTCAGCTCCTAAATCCAATTCATTAATTATCTTGCTTAAAGTATACTTCAAATAGATCACATTTGACATGATATGTCACTGATAGTAGAGGGAAATGATAACACTTAAAACCAATAAATGTTTTAAATTTATTTTGCTTATTATGGTTGTCGTATTTTGACACGGAGGGCTGACATGTCAACAAAGCTGTTATCACGATGTAAAGCAATGGCATTGAACTGTCTCACCTTTCGTGTGGTTGTTTCAGGGTAAAGTGGGCCCAGGGGGAAAATATAGCTAAAATCTCCAAGGAAGCATCTGCTTACGGAGTCAATACAGATCATCGCTGAATAAAACAGCCTGAGCTCAAAACAAAAGCTGGGGGAAAAGTTCATACTTTGATCTGTTACCTTTTTCCTAGTGGATTAAAAAATAATGAGAGGTTAAAAGGAATGTTTTCTATTTGCCAGAACTTGTGCAAAGTGTTTCATGTATTTTATCTCATTTCATTCTATGAGGCTAGGTATTTTTATCCCTGATTTATAGACGAGAAAACTGAGGCTTGAAAATCATAAGTAGCATTCACAAGCTAGTTAAGTGGCAAAGCTCGGGTTTGGATGGATCAATGCCTGGCTTTACTCAGACACCAGAGCCATCACTGTTCTGTGTGGTTTGGAACTAAAGTTGATTCTGGCTTCTGGCTCATCTTGACTTCCCACTAGAATCCAGCCTCATTCCCAGGCTCTTGCCATCTCTGCCTGCCAGACGATGATATAGTAGAACTTAAATGTGGACGGTGGGTTGTGATCTGCAAAATGTTTTCATATACCTGGGGAGGATAGGTTTGGAGGCAACCAACATGCTTCTCTTTGTCTCCAAGCTTTAGAGAATAAGGGTAAAGTCAAAGGAAACTGCTAGAAAGGAGGGCTTGAGAGCTATGCTTTTTCTGCTATTTAGGACAGTGCCAAAGCCAGACTTTTTAAAAGGCTAAATGTAGATTTGACCCTGATCGAACTAAGCACCGAAGCAATGAGTAATAGGTGTGACTTGGAATCCTTCACAGCAGCAGTGTTCTCTATGCCCAGCTAATTAGAGTCCAGCAAAGAGCTTGCTGTGCGCAGGGCTAATGTCTTCTGTGCCTCAGTCTCTGTTTTGTGCCCAACTAATATTTGTTGAATGTAGCTGTTCATCCATAGCCAGAGACCAGCAGCTTGTTCTTATCTTAACCCCTCTTTTCTCAACTACTGATTTGTTTATAAAACGTTTTTGTTTTTATTGGGTAGTCTACACCAATGCCTTAACAATTAGCCTTGGCAGCTAAGAGCTGGTCATTTGTTCAACTAATATTTATTTAATGTTATTTTTATGGACAAGGCTTTATGTTAGGCACTAGAGATATAGCAGTAGTGAACAAAATAGTAAAATGTGGCAGATAGACATCAATCGATGAATTAGACAATTATTTATCATGGTGTCAAGTCTTGCAAAGGAGAAGTATAAAATGTTATTGGTGCCCATGATAGGAGAACTTGATCTACACTGAAGGATCTGTGAAGGCTTTCTTGGAGAAATAATTTTTGAGCTGAACTATTCAGGTTGAATGAAAATTAACCAGAGCAAGCAGAGTAAGAAAATGATAGGAGGCAGGACGGCAAATAAACAATCCAGGGAGAGAGTGTATTGCTGAGAACAGTTTGATAAGAAGAAGCTCAGTTATGTTCTGAAACAGAAACCAGATAAGTTTGGCTGGAAAGAGGTAGGGAGCAGTGGAGCAACATGAGACTTTTTTTTTTTTTTTAAACCAGCTAAGACTTTTTGGTTGCAATAATAAAGCAAATTTATTGGTTCAGTAAACAGAAAAATCCAGAGGTGGATGTCTCCAGTCATAACTTTATCAGAGTTCTTTATTCCTCTCCAGTTTTCTTGGCCCTAATCTCTCCTGCATGTTGACTTAAGTATCCTAAGGTAGTGAAGTGACTGCAGCAGCTCCAGCCCTCACATCTGCCTTCTACACCATCCAGAAGAGAGAAAAACTTACAGAATTCCTACTAAGAGGCCTGAGATGCACCCCAATTGGAGCAGTGGAGGCCACATGCTCTGCTTTGGGCCACGCACAGTGTTGAGGAGACAGGAAAAGCCTGCTTTAGTGTGGCCTGGGCAGAGGTTTGTTCTCTGGAGCCAAGGGAAGATTCAGCTTCTCTGGAAGCACAGAGATTATAAGACAGAAAGCAGGACTGCTGGGAAGCACAGAATTGATGAGGAGGAGGCCGCAGAGTCCACTACAAGGCTGAAGAGGTGAAGATAGGCCTGTGCTATAGGACTTGGGGCTTATTAAAACCACAGGGCATCATTAAAGGATTTTCAGCAAGTCAGTAACATCATTAGATAAAACTGAGATGTTTAAAAACAGATTATGAACTCCATTTTGATGCATCTATAGTTCCCAAGAAGAACATCAAAGTCAGGCAAATAAACAAATCATTAGGCTAGGAACAAAAATGCAAATCTTTATTTATCTAGTTTTTCTAATGATTATAACAACTAACTCTTATTAGTTTATCTAATGTTAATAATAGCTTATAATGATAATGAGCCAAACACTTTGAGAAGAGCTTTACAAAAATTACCTCATGCAATCTTCACTATAATCCTAGGAGGTAGGTTCCATGATTATCTCTGCATTATTAGTGAGGAAGGGGTAGCTGAGGTATGGAGAGATTAATTTACCCAAGGTTATGTAGCTAGTAAATAGCAAGAGCAATAACCACCTGAATTGAAATATTGTGTTCTTTCCACTAAACTCCGGAATATCATGGGGGTGGGGGAAACCATGTCTTTCTTTATTTGGAAGATAATTACTGAACAAAGCCTTGTGCCAGGACTCCTGAGTCTCAACTGGCTAGCCAGATTGCATAGAATCTGCCTGAATTAAAAAATATATATATTGTGGTAAAATATAAATAATGTAAAATTTGCCATTTTCACTATTTTTCAGTGTACAATTCAGTGACGTTAATTACATTCACAATGTTGTGCAACCATCACCACTATCGATTTCCAAAAGTTTTTCATCATTCCAAATAGAAACTGTAACTATTAAGCAATAACTTTCCACATTCCTCTCCCCACCAGCCTCTGGTAACCTCTTATCTACTTTCTGTGTCTATGAATTTGCCTATTCTCAATATTTTATGTAAGTGAAATCATACTACATCTATCTTTTGTTCTTATTTTATTGTGTGCTTATTTCACTTAGCATGATATTTTCAAGGTTCACCCATATTGTAACATGTATCAGAACTTCATTTCTTTTCATGGATGAATAATCTGCCAGAAAGTTGACAAAACTATTTTGTATTAGTAGAGTGATTACAAAATATTTGAAATTGAATAACTATAATTTTAAGCAAGCTTGTCCTCTCCAGTTTTCACTACCTTCATGATATGCTGTTGTCTTAAAATCAGCAACCTACTTACACTTAACATTTTCTGTCTGGTTCTTAAGGCATTTGTGTTTGCAACCATTGCCTTGCAATCTGGGGTGACAGAGCTCTTGGATTAGATGGATTAGACTGAGTCCTCTACTCAAGAAGGCAGAAACTTATCTCTGTACTCCTTTTTGCAATTACCTATCAGCACGGTGACTTATATACTAGGTGCTTAATAAATACTTGTGGATTCAATTTAAATTCAATGTAGCGAAACTTTATCAGATATTTATGATGTTCCAGGCACTGTGTTAGGGAACAGGGATACAATGGAGATCAAAAGAAATGTGGTTCCTATTCTCTTGGAGACCACACTACAGGTAGACAATGATGATGTTAAGAGCCAGTGATCTTAAAAATAATAATGTCTTCTATTTTTATAGACTTTTTTGTTTCCAAAGACTGTTCACATATATACGAGCTCATTTAGCGCCATGACGTTTGACGTACATTTTCTTCTAATGGCTATTTTTTAGTATATTCCAAATGAAATAAGTTAGAAGAGATTATTGGTTAACCAAGATTTTAAGATTTGATTTAATGGGGTGGTAAATGAATTAATTCTTTCAGAAGACGGTATCTTTAAATCTAAAAATAGTTTGTATAAAGGACATTGTCTCTCACCAAGTTGGGAGATGTGCCAATATTTGCCAGGCCCTAAGAATCCTTACCAAATTTCCTGCCATTTCATGAACCTAACTCTCTTGATAGCTCCAGGATTTAAGTTAAAAGAGTGCCTAAAACAAAGTCCAGAGCACATGAACCTTGTCTCTTCATGTATGCTGTATGTCTCGAGATCAGTTGCCAAGGCTTTCAACAGTTTCACTCTTTCCTTGAGTAGGTTTCCTGAATTCACCAGACTTGCTGTCACCTGGAAATCTCCTGCTTATTTGGTTGTCAACACAGACTAGTGGAATAGAGGATAATGCCATGCACATCTCAACAACTTTCCGTCTTGCTATGTAACTGAAAGTGTTGGTCTCGCTTTTTTCATTTGTCGCGGGCCTCCCCACCCCAAGAACTGTCTGAAGGACATAAATGGAAAGAGCCAGAATTTAGGATGACTGAGAAGAGATAGTGTCTGTCTGTATTTTCAATTAAGCACTTATTCCCGTGTCATTACCAAGTAAGGATGAAAGAGGCTCACGGAGAGCAGAGGACGAGTATCATTTAAAGACTCCAAATGCAAATCACAGTTACAAAAAGTGCTTTTGGTCAAACATTAGGAAAGAACGTTACTACATTTGAACAACCCTACCTAAGAAAACCGTGTAGGAGGGAGAGAAGGAGACTCTTGGAATGGGAGGAAATTCCAGTTCAGTCTGGTTTACAGAAACTTCAACCACAAGCTCTTTTCAAAAGAATATCAGGATTCAAGCATGACATCATCTAAAGAAATGCTCATTGGTGTTCAGACCCTGACTGGCTGGAATCTGGTTCTCTTTATTTAACCCTTTCTCAGCTGAGACATTACCCATTTAACTTTGGGAATACACTTTTCATGTTGTTTGCAGCAGCAGTAAGCACTGGAGCAGAAAGCATTGGAACGGAATTGCTTTCTACAAACCTCTCACCTCAGTGTAAATTTTTATGCTTAGAGTGTCAAAAGTTATTTCAAATGCTTTGTTGCTATGTAGTTGCAAAAGCAGCATTACTGAGAGAAATGCTTCAATTAAAGCCTTTGAAAAATAGAGAACATCAAGTCATTGTGTGGTTATCTTCTCTACCTTAGTCTCCTTTCTCTTATTTTTATCCCAATTTTATTGAAATATAATTGATACATAACATACTGTGTATGTTTAAGGTGTACAACATGAAGATTTGATACAAATATATATTACAAAATGATTACCACAGTATAGTTAGTTAGCACATCCACCACCCCACATGGTTACGTGTGTGTGTGTGTGTGTGTGTGTGTGTGTGTGTGTGTATGGTAAGAACATTTAAGATCTACTCTCTCAGCAACTTTCACGTATACAGTACAGTATTGTTAACTATAGTCCCATGTTGTACGTTAGATCCCCAGAACTTACTCATCTTATAACTGGAAGTTTGTATCCTTTGACCAATGTCTCCCCATTTCCTCTACCCTCCAGCACCTGGCAACCACCATTCTACTCCATTTATCTATGAGTTTGACTTTTTTAGATTCCACAGATAAGTGAGATCATACAGTATTTGTCTTTCTCTGTCTGACTGATTTTGTTAGCATAATACCCTCAAGGTCCACCCATGTTGTTGCAAATGGCAGGATTTCCTTTTCTTTCATAGCTGAATAATATTCCCTTGTATACATATATCACATTTTCTTTATCCATTCATCCTTTCATGGACACTTAGGTTGTTTCTATACCTTGGCTATTGTGAGTAATACTGCAATGAACATGGGAGTGCAGATATCTCTTCAAGACAATGATTTCATTTCTTTCAGATATATACCCAGAAATAAGATTGCTGGATCATATGGTAGTTCTGTTTGTAATCTTTTGAGGAAACCTTTCATACTGTTTTTCATAGTGGCTATACCAATTTACACTCCCACCAACAGTGTTTAAGGGTTCTCTTTTCTCCACATCCTTGCCAACACCTGCTGTCTCTTGTATTTTTGATAACAGCCATTCTAACAGTGTGAGATGATATCTTCTTGTGATTTTGATTGTCATTTCCCTCATTATTAGTGATGTTGTGCATCTTTTCATGTACCTGTTGGTCATTTGTATGTCTTTTTTTGGAAAAAAATGCCTATTCAAGTCCTACCCCCATTTTTAAATCAGATTATCTGGGTTTTTAAAATTTGTCTGTTTTGTTTTGCTATTGGGTTGTATGAGTTCCTTATATATTTTGGATGTTAACCCCTTGTCAGATATATGGTTTGCAAATATTTTCTCCTATTCCATAGGTTGCCTTTTCATTTTGTTGATGTTTCTTTTACTGTGTAGAAACTTTTTCATTTGATGTAGTCCCACTTACTTATTTTTGCTTTTGTTGCTGTGCTTTTGGTGTCATATCCAAGAAATCATTCCTAACACCATTGTAAGGATTTTTCCCTACGTTTTCTTTTAGGAGTTTTATGAATTCAGGTCTTACATTTAAATCATTAATCTATTTCAAGTTAATTTTTGAGTGGTGTTAAGACAGGGGTCCCACTATATTCTTTTGAATGTGAATATCCAGTGTTCCCAGAACAATTTATTGAAGAGATTATCCTTTCCCTATTGAGTAATCTTGGATCCCTTGCCAAATATTAGTTGACCATATATGTGTGGGTTTATTTCTGGGCTCTCAATTCTGTTCCATTGATCTAGGTGTCTGTTTTATGCCAGAACATACTTTTTTGATTACTATAGTTTTGTAATATAGTTTGAAGTCAGGGACTGTGATGCCTCCAGCTTTGTTCTTCTTTCTCAAGATTGCTTTGGCTATTTGGGGTCTTTTGTGGTTTCATACAAATTTTAGAATCATTTGTTCTATTTCTGTGAAAAATGCCTTTGGAATTTTTATAGAAATTGCATTGTTCTATACATAGCTTTGGGTAATAAGGTCAGTTCTCTTTCTCTTATAATCACACTCTTACCTTTTGGGTTAACATTTATGTCAGATTATTGCTTTACCTTGTCATTATGGATGGATATTAAAATTACAGGCTTATAACTAAGCAGCTATTTGCAAAAACTGAAGTAACGTATCATGACCACCAAAGAGATGTAAGTATTTTGGCTGAGCGGTAATAATTTTATTTGGATATTTCCCACTTTATCTAGGAAAAGGCACTGATACAGTTAATGATTTCAAAAGTATACCATTCTGGAATTAGCCTTTATTCTTCCTGTCTTCTCACTGGATGCTTGAATGGAACCAGATAGACACAGGCAGTAATTGTGGGTCAGAGTGATAAAATGACTCAATATTGAGCTTAATAGTTGTGAAACCTAGGGATATTATCTTGATTTCATATCATTTTCACTGCCTTCTACTGGTAATATAGGAAATATATGCTTTCCAGTTAATAAATTCAAACCCTCCCTATTTCAATCATTTTTTGGTTTTCATAACATCTCTGGAGATAAAGGAGACAACTATCAGAGGCAAGAAACACAGGTCTAGAGGCATGAAGAGCTGTATACAATAAAGGAACATAAGGATGAGAATGTGGGCACTCTGATCCCACACCCACTGGCAAGAGGATTGATGGATGAGACATAACTGTCAGCCAGTAGACTAAGGAGTAAGGAGCTACTTCCTGAGCTTTTCAAACATGATGTGCTTACTCTCCCTTCTGGTTCTATTACTATCAAAACAATCATAAGACTTGACCCCACCAGTTAGGATTTTGTCCCTAAAGATATGAAGAGAAGGGTGGGAAGGCAAGACCCCTGCTGTGGTTGACCATCAGAGGAGATAGGAAGTTCAGACAAAGAGTGAGTATGAATAGCTGGGGAGCATTAGCTGTCTCTTTACCCTCTTCCACACTGGGACCTACATTTCAACTAATACAGAATTGGTGGTTGACTCAGAATGACATAGTGTTTAACATTGTAAAATTAGTTGTGTTTGAAAGGGTAACAGTTGTATATTCTTTACCTGGTTCAACAATATTCCCTTGTCCCCTGTGAAAGCCGTTTTCTAGAATAAAGATTCCCTCTAGCCCAAAGCTCAAAATTATCAATCGTATTGAAGAGTAAAAACAAATCAACAAACTGCTATGCATTTGATTTCAGTTTATAAATCCATTGTCTTTCAAATATCCATGCTGTAAAGCAGGTTCTTCAGGAAACAGACTCTGAGAGCATGTATTGGGTAGTACCCTGCCTTTTGGAGAAGGGAAGGCAATAGGATTGGGGAGAGGGAGGAGTCAAGGTGTGATGGCCCCAAGAAAAGCCTCAGGTTACTGTGACCCTTGTCACAGAGCCCTTTGGGGATCTCTGAAGCTGGACTTGCCTTGCAGAGTTATCCTGAATTGGTACTAGAAGACTGGGTCTTTATACCCTTGCAGTGACCAGTCATGGGATATGGGTGACCCTGGGTGAGGTGGCTTTCTAGGGCAAGTCCTAGAGAAGGACTCAGCTGAGAGCTGTAAGTGGTCCGTACAGCAGGTAGCTGAGGGAATGTGTATCTCAGTCCCGGAGGATGGATTTGGGCAGTGCATTACAGCATCCACTAAAATACAAATTAGACTTTTAAAGTTATTCAATTCTTTCAAAAGTTGCCAGAGTGTACCAGAGTTATAAAGACTTCAGAGAGATCCTTCAGTGGCCCAGAGATGGCAGATCTCTTAGAAATTATAAGGCAAGTCTTGTTTTTGGAAGCTTTTTACTCATCAAACAAATAGATTTTCCATTTAATATATGGTAGCAAAAACACAGGGGCTGTTCTGGTTTTTGATATGTAGGGTGTTTGGGGGGACCGGGGCCGGAGTGTAGCTGCCTCCGTACAATCTGCTTGGAAAAATAAAAAGTGGTTGGCTTAACCTTCACCACCCCAGCTTGAGTCCACATTCTTAGAAGATGAGCTAAAGGTTGAATTCTGGATCTTTCTGTGTAAGAGGGGGAAAAATCCGCTGCCAAGTACAGGAGCACTGGAGCCTTGAGATGGAATCCAAAAACTGGTTGTGGATGAGGAACAATGCCTTATATGGCATGACTGTTCGGAGCCACTTCAGGGAGCTAGGGGATCATCGTGGCATTGCTTATGATAATCAAGGGCTGTCTGAGATTCAGGAGGTGAAGCAAGAAGATATGTGTGCCTAATGTTGAAGAAAAGCATTTCTATGTCTGTTAACATTTATGGTGTCCGATTGAGTGGGTTAGCAAAATAAAGACAGATGGCAACAGATTAATGCGAACACTTACTATACCTACAATACTGTGCCCACTCCAGCTGAAGCTCTCCCGCTTAACTTCCTCTACAACTCACAGTCAAATGTCACTTAGTGACCCTGAAGAGAAGAGCAATTTATGATGGATCAAGAATCAGGATTAACCATACATTTATCATGGAATGAGGAATCAGAAACTTCATTTAATGTATAAGTGATGTTTGTCTGGGGCTGGTGGATCATTACTTTGCAATCACTCCTTGTGTTAGGAAGCAGGAATTGATTAGCCTAGGGTCATTAAGTCCATCCCCTGCCTCCAGGCTGTACAGTTTGTGTAAATGGTTCCAGCTGGATATGCCTCTATGCTATTCTTAAGGAGCTCCTGAAGAGGAAATTACGAGATGCCCCTGAGGAGCACATTGTGAGGGTCTCACAGCCTTAAGCTCCAAGAAGTTCTTTTCCATATTTAAGGACCACTGGAGGAGGGAGTCATAAAATCTGGGTTCTCCTATTAACTCTATTAACTCTATTATGACTTAATTTTTCCTGTGTAAGAGATGAGTAAAAGTATTTCTCCAGACAACTCCAACACCCTGATACGATTGTCAGGAGGATCAAAGGAGACAGTGATATGGAGACCACTACTGCGTTTCTAAATTAGGTCATGATGTACCAATTCAAAGGTACAAATTGAGATCAATTAGATGCAATTAAGGACTGATCAGGTCATAGAGAAGCAGATGTGATTAGGAGTGAAAAGCCTCAGTGAGTTTAGATTGAGAACAGGTCTAAGATGAGGTTTATCATGCCTACGGTAGAACATCAGGTGCATTTGACTTGGTCATGTTCAAGTCTATTGCTCTCACCACAATGTGATACCAAAGGTTATGTTATCTGGTATGGGCATTTCGGTTATCACTGTTGGGTTTAAGTACCATTTGGAATGATTCTTGTTTCTTGCTTTAACATGCTCAGGGAACTGGAGTGCACTGTCCTGTGTTTGTCTGAATCCGATTACTAGTAGGACAGTGTGGGTTTGGTGTTGAACCAGAAACCTACGCACTCATTGCACATGTGCTTCCATATCACATAATGAAAAATACATTGTAGATTCAAGCCTCTGATAAATGGTGGCAAATTTTTTCCAACGTTGGAATTTTTCTAATGTCTGATAAATGTCTTTCATAATTCACCAAAGCTTTTTGAGCACAAGAGAACATCCATTATGAAGCAGAGATATGAATTCTCCCTGTATAGGCCTCTGACATGAACTCACCTTTGCTTTGCTGGCATTTGAGTTGGGGCCGTTTTGTTGTTGCTGCCCAATGGGCTACGCAGCTGCACTGGAAGAGTCTCCCTCGACTCTTGGACGCAATTTGTCCTGTCTCTTTCACCCTTGGAGAGCCTCACAGCTGGTCTGCATGATACCCGATATCATTTTGATGATAAATGAAGGCCTTTCTTAAAGTACAGTATCTCTGTCCTGCGATGGTGAACCGAACACCTTCTCCAAGGACGATGCACTTCCTATTAGTCGCAGCTATTGCACAGCCATTTCTGCTCTTTGATTTTTGCATTTCCTAAAGTTTGGGTATATTTCTTTCTCTCCTTTTCTATTTGATTTCTGGGGCTTTACAACCGAGTTTGTTTGAAGCTCCTGTCTTTCAGAGGCCTTTTAAAGTTTGTTTGTAAAGTAATGAGTGGAGGCTTATATAAACAACAAATTGTGAAGACTGAAAATAACATAGCGATATATTCTATTTGGAATAGCACCTCATCGCTTACGAAGTGCTTCTATTACCAACATCGGCCCTTGTTTCATTTATGCTCACATTGGTGCTGCAAGGTAGATAAAGGAAAATATCAGAAAACTGGGCTTAATAAATTCAGATGTTTTGTTCATTTTCTTATTTCTAGCAAGTGATGGTGCCGGTATTCAAACTCAAGTCTTCCGATTATTTGTCCATGTCTTTCAACTTGATCACAGTGTTTAGTCGTAAATAAAACTTGCAATGATGTTTATTTGACACATTTAACAGCATGACTGTGGAGGACTGGGCTGCCCGGCCTTTAGACAGTGTGGTAAGTTACACAAATGAAAAGGGTAAGTGTGTTTCAGGCACAAGTCAACACTTGTAGAGGTGGTTGGAGAGTGAGTGGAGAAGGAGAGACGAAGAGGTTGTGGCTCCCAGCAGTCCTTCCTTGCAGGCATCAGGGGATGAGTCTTCCATGCAGGCTCATCTTAGGGAGGTGGCTGTCCTGCCGCAAGTCAGTTCTGGAGCCCCAGGCTTGGGAAGAAAGACAGGGTGGAGGGTGGCGTGGTAAACATCTTCCCTTTCCCAGCACTTGCTTTGGGCCTGCCACTTTTCAGTTCTAGGAGACAGCAAAAAAGTAGGTGCCTCGGAGAAGCTTATTGTAGGGTTTAGTAGGTGACTTTGGTGACAAGTTTACACCTGCAATGGTTAGTTTCATGTGTCAACTTGATTGGACCACGAGGTACCCAGATATTTGGTCAAGCGTTGTGTTGCTATGTCTGTCGTGTGTGGGGGGGTTTGGATAAGATTAACAGTTAATCATAAGACTGCGTGAAATGGATCGGCCTCTCCAATGTGGGAGGGCCTTATTCAATCAGTTGAAGGTGTGAGTAGAACAAAAAGGCTGACCATCCCCTGCGTAAGAGAGAATCCCTCCTGCCCGACCACTTTCATACTGGGACATCAGCTTTTGCCCACCTTTCCATTCAAAGTGAAGCATCAGTTTTTCCTGAGTCTCAGGTCTGCTAGCCTTCCAACTGGAACCACACCATCAACTCTCCTATGTCCCCAGCTTGCGGACTGAGGTTCTTGGGACTTCTAAGCTGTCATAATCATGTGGGCCAATTCCTTATAATAAATCTCTTCCCAGATGTACATCTTGTTGGTTCTGTTTCTTCGGAGAGCCCCGACTAATATAACATCCTTCCAATAAGATAGGTGGTACGTAGCAAATGACAAGGCAGACGTAGCAGTGGTGAGTGAGCTGTTGGAGGTTTGGGAAAGGGGAATGGGGTCCTGGCAGGGAGGACCCTCAAGAAACAGGACACAAAAATGCAGAAAGAGCTACACTCTCCATACAATGTATGGGTGTGATTTCTCAACTTTGCTGTGCAGGAAGTGTTGCTGGGGAAGTGGTGAATGGAAGGAGTAGGGGAGTGAAGGCAATTTGGGAGCATGAATAAGGAGGACTGGGTCAGATTCCAAGGCAAGGGTCTTGAACAGTCATAGAACAATATAAAATGTGCTGGGGTGGGGAGAATGGGAGAGAAGCAAAGAGGGTGAGAGAGCCATTCTGAGAGGGTAAGAGAAGGGCATATAGACAGCATCTCAAAGACTGAACTTTGTCTTTATCCAGCTGTGCTTGCTCCTTTCCTAGAGATGAAACAACTGCCATTTCACTCCGTCAAATCAAATTTACCTTATTTTAACTCAAGCCAGCAAATATTTTCTCATTCATTTACTCAACAAATACTTATTGAGTGCTTACTGTGTACCAGGCATGGTTCTAAAGTACTGGGGATATAGTAGACCAAACAGATAAAATTTCCCTGCCCTCGTGGGGCTGCCCATCACAGACAAATAAGCATCTACCCTTCAGTACCTTATCCTGGTTCGGACTCTAGTAAAAGCCAACATTCTGAACAAACAAGACAGTCTCTGCTCTGAAGGAGCTTATAGTCCAATAGGGTGATTTCGACATGCCCAAACAATGATCATAGCATAATTTGACATGTGGGAAGAAGTCTGAGGGAATGAGAATTACTCCCTCCTAATTTTACTTGACCCACTTTGAGATCTTGCTCTTAAGCCATATGATTATTTAGTGAATAAAAAGTACAAACTGCATTTGACAACCATTATTTCTCTTCATCCTCCGAACAATCCTTCAAGTTAGGTAAAACAGCTATTATTATTTGCAAGTTTGGGGAAAATGAATGCTCAAATGTTAATGGTCCTATTTTTATGCAGAGTTTTATATTTCCATTTCATGTCAGACCACACATCCTGCCTTTCTTAACCTCTCCCACTGGAAGAAGTGAAGCATTGAATGCCAGGTACTTGGTAAGACAGTGGCAGCGAGCTGGCTCTGAGGGGTTACTAATCACAGTTCGCCAGGTGGGTACAAGGGAAAATATGGTGTGGTGGATGTAGGAGTGGTATTTTGTCCTGTAATTGGCCATGCATGCCCAATTTATGTGTAATCAATGTGAGGGAGGAGTGTTATATGATATTAAAATTTTCTAGGGAATACTTCCCCTCCACCTACAGACAACCTTTAACATACATAGATGTATGGCTCTTTCCCTGTCAAACAGGTCCCATAAAAGGGAGGATGAACAGTGGGAATGGAAGGCAGCAGCCTTAAGGGGCAGGCTTCCTAGCAGTACTCTTTTGGGAAACCCTTCTTCCTTTTCCTGAAAGGAGGAAGGAGGGGAATGAGGACCAGTTCTCCTAGGATGCTCCTAGAACTGACCCAAGGAATTGCCGCTTTTCAAAAGTCAAGGAGACTGCAGGACAAAGACTCAGATTTTATCTAACAACTTGTGTTTAGAAGAGTTTAGCAATCCCTTTCATCCTCACCATCCTCCTGAGAGGTAGACAGAATAGGTACTGATAGTCTCACGTTATGGAAGAGGAACCTGAGACTGAGACTTTAAGTAATTTATGGAGACTATAAACGAGTACAAGTGGAGTGGAGATTTGAATTCAAGTATATCTGACATTTAAACCTTAGATTTCTTTTCCTATGCTACAGTGTTTCCTCCCATGAATAAAAAGTGAGGAGGAATCAGTGATTAAGTTAAATATTGTAAGTAATTATTTGTGTATTTAAATTTAATTATTTTGCAAGCCAGCATTACGCTTACTCATAGTACTGTTTTTATTCTTAATTGTGGCTTTCAGAGTCTAAGGGTAATAGTTCTCAACCTCATTGCTCATCTGGAGCTTCTCAAAAACATAGGATGTGTGTGTGTGTGTGTGTGTGTGTGTGTGTGTGTGTGTGTAGGGGATGGCATAGAGACAGTTAGCTATACCTTTTATATTGAGTCAGAATTTCTAGGAGGTGGAATGTAGTGTTTCCCAGGTTATTCTGATAGGCAGCCAGGTTTCGAAGCTACTGTTAGGTCTCATGCTTAAGCTGAGTCTGGCTCTGTTGGAATGTGGCTGACCAAGCCTCCCCAAAAGGTGTCCAAATGGTGACCATGCTTATATATATTCGTAACTTAACAAGGCCCATTCTTGATTGACATACATGGAACAACTTACTTGTGGTAGGCAGAATTCTGAGATAATCCCGATGACCCATGTCCTGTATATTCTTCCCCCCTTGAGTGTGGGCTAGACCTGTGAATATGATGAGATAGTCACTCCCTTGGTTAGGTTACATGATACTATAAAGGTAAATGGATTTTACAGATGTGATTAAAGTCCCCAATCAGTTGACTTTAAGTTAACAACAGGAGGATTATTTTGGGTGGGACTGACCTAATTAAATAAGCCATTTAAAAGAAAGTCTAGAAATTGGGATCAGAAAAAACTGCAGAGGTGTCCTCCTGTTAGCTGTGAAGAAGCAAACTCCCAGTTATGGCGAGGGCCATTAGGTAGGGAAGGGTGGATGTCCTCTACAAACTGAGGGTCTCAGTCCTACTACCTCAAGGAATTGAATTCTTCTGACAGCCAGATAACTTGGAAGAGGACACAGAAGCCCAGATGAGATCTGCAGCCCTGGCTGACATCTTAATTTTAGCCTGGTGATACACTGAGCAGAATACCCAACTCATCAGTGACTAGACGCCTGTCCTGTGGGAACCATGAGATAATAAATTTGTGTTGTTTTAAGCTTTTCAGTTTGTGGTAATTTGTTATGCAACAATAAAAAAAATTGATACAAATATTAAATTAAAATAAAGATTTTCTAGGACAATGGCTAATAAACTGCAAATATCTTGGAATTATTTAAGTGCTTTTCTTTTTTCTTTTTTCTAGGTTAAATGGAACCACATAGTGACAAAACAAGCAAAGTTTCAGTGTTAGACACATTTGCAATCAAATCTTCATTTACCTCTAACCCATGTTGTTGTTGTTGTGCATGTGTGTGTGTGTGTGTGTGTGTGAGTGAGAGAGAGAGAAAGAGAGAGGGAAGTATGGATAAGTTAAATTTTATGATAGTTTTTAAATTGAGATATAATTCACAAACCACAAAATTCACCCCTTTAAACTATACAATTCAGTGGTTTTTATTTTATTCACAAGGCTGTGCACCTAACATCACTAATTCCAGGTATTTTTATCACTCTCCAAAAGAAACCCTGTACCCCTTAGCAATCACTACCCATTTCTCCCTCTCTATAACTCTTGCAATCAAGAATCTATTTTCTCTCTTTGGATCTATCTATTCTGGACATATCATATACATGGAATCATATAATATGTGGCCTGTTGTGTCTGGTTTCTTTCATTGAGCATAATGTTTTCAAGATTCATCTGTTATATAATAAACAAAATGTGTTATATCCATACAATTGATATTATTCAGCCACAAGAGAAATAAAATACACTTTTCCTTTATGGATTTTGTTTTTCTGTTGTTAGGTACATATATTTTTATAATGATGTCATCTTGATTGATTGACATTTTAATCATTCTATAACTTTCTTTATTGTCTGTAGTAACACTTTTTATTTTAAAGTCTATTATTTCTGATATTAGTATGGCCATTCAAGCTCTCTTCTAGTTGCTATTTGTATAATAGATCTTTTTCCGTAGTTTTACTTTCAACCTATTTTCTCCTTTGACTCTAAAGTTTGTCACTTGTAGACATCATATAGTTAAATCATGTTTTTTAAAATCCATCCTGCTAATCTTTGTCTTTTATTGGAGTGTTTAATCCATTTGCATTTAATGTAATTACTAAGGTAAGATTGATGTCTACTATTTTCCTATTTGTTTTCTGTGTGACATGTCTTTTTTGTCCCTTTTTTTTTCTATTAGTGACATATGTTACATAGATATTTTCTACTGTGGCATTTTAATCTCCTTGTTGTTTCTTTTAGTATATTTTTTTGAGTTATTTCCTTAATAGTTGCCATGGTGATTACAATTACCATTATAATTTATCACAATTTAGTTTGTATGAATACAAACTTAATTTCAATATTATACAAACATTTTGTTCCTAGCTGCATTCCCTCTCCTCTCCTTTGTCATATTTTTGTCATACAAATGACATCTTTGTGCATTATTTGCTTATCAACGGAGTTATAATTATTGCTTTACACAGTTGTCTTTTACTCTTATAGGAGAAGAAAATAATTACAAACAGAAAATACAGTTAAACTGTTTTTGTATTTACCTATGTAGTTACTTTTACCAGTATTTTCTATTTTTTTCATGTAGATTTGATTTATTGTCTAGTATCCTTTCATTTCATCATGACAGACTCCCTTCAGTATTTCTTGTAGGGAAGGTCAGCTAGTGACAAATTCTCTCAGTTTTTGTTCATCTGAGAATATTTTAATTTCTCCTTCATTTTGAAGGATAGTTTTGCTAGATATAGAATTCTTGCTTGATAAATCTTTTTCTTTTAGCACTTTGAATATGTTATTCCACTGCCTTCTGGCCTCCATGGTTTCTGATAAAAACTGGATATTAACCTTGATGATTTCTTGTACATGATGAGTCACCTTCTCTTGCTGTTTTCAAGATCTTCTCTTTGCCTTTCAATAATTTGATTATAATGTATCTAGGTGTGGATCTCTTTGAGTTTATCCTATTTATAATTCATTGAGCTTCTTGGATGTGTAGATTAATGTTTTTTAAATCATATTTGAGGAGTTTCTGGTCATCATTTCTTCAAATATTCTTCCTGTCATTTTCAGTCTTCTCCTACTGGGACTCCTGTTATGCATATGTTGGTACCCTTTTGGTGTGCCATAAGTATCTGAGACTGTTCATTTTCCTTTATTCTTTTTCTTTTTTATTCTTTAGACTGGATAACCTTGACTGACCTATTGCCAAGTTCTCTGATTCTTTCTTCTGCCAGCTCAAATCTGATATTGAGCCCCTCTAGTAACTTTTTGTTTCTATTATTGCACTTTTTAACTCCAGAGTATCTATTTGTGCTTTTAAAAATAAAAATGTCTATCTACTGATATTTTCTATTTGGTGAGACATTATTCTCATACTTTTCTTTAATTCTTTAGATGTGTTGCCCTTCAGGTTTTGAATATATTTAAAATCTCTGATTTAAAGTCTCCGTCTAGTAAGTCTAACATCTGGATTTCATCAGGGACAGTTTCTCCTGATTGACTTTTTTCCTATGCAGGGACCATACTTTCTTGTTTCTTTGCATGTTTCACAATTTTTTTTGTTGAGAAATAGACATTTTAAATAATACAATATGGCAACTCTGGAAATCAAACCCAGAAGTTATTGTTGTTTGTTTGCTTAGGGACCCTCTTGAACTAATTATGTAATATCTGTTTTCTTTGTCATGTTTAGCCACTAATATCTCTGCACAGTTAGCTTGGTGGCAAGCTAATAAGTGTAAAGTTATTTTCTTAAATGCCTGGAACCAATAAGACTCTCAGCCTTTGTTGAAGGGCTTTGTCTGTGTATTGGGGTACATCTTCAACTCTCGGGTTGGTAGTTTACAACTTTGCATAACCCTTCACTTCTTGCTTCCACAGAGCCTCAAGATTAGCCAGAAATGGGAGTGTAGGGCCTTCTCACACACTGGGGATGTGTGCAGCCCTATACAGGCACATGGATTTCTAGATTCTCAGAAATATGTCAGAGATTTTTAAAGCCTCAGTGAATATTTCCTTAAGATTTTTCTTTTAAGTGTTTTGGTTAGCTTCTTGTTTTCCCCAATTTTTATCCCTTTCTCAGGCAACTGAAAGGTTATACAATTGCTGCCGATTTACTTATTTATTTTTTGGCTGTGACGCATGGCATGTGGGATCTTAGTTCCCCAACCAGGGATCAAACCCATGCCCCCTGCAGTGGAAGTGCAGAGTCCTATCCATTGGACTGCCAGGAAGTTCCCAGCTGCTGATTGTTTTTGATAAACATCTTCAGGGAAAAGGCTGTTCACACTAAGTGAGCTCTGATTCAGGTCAAATAAAGACAGTCTTTCAAGTGGGATTTCCTGGGAACTGGCAGACTGGAATGACAGTTCTCTGGGAACCCTCTTGTGGCTGCTAGTCCGGTGATTTTTACTGTAATTGTGGGGCTGTTGGTTTTCAAGTTTACATCAGCACTGAGAAGAGGGGGATGGGAATAGGGCAAGTCATAACACCATAAAGCTTGATTTTCTTATGGGGATTCAGCTGTTTTTCTTGAGTAAACACTCCTCATTGCAAATGTTTGGTTAATTTCCAGAGTTTTGAAATATTTAATTTTGACCATTTTGCCAGTGTTCTTTTTGCTTTGTGAAGAGGCAGATTTTTGGAGGTCCTTTCTCTTCCATTCCCATTGACAGCATCCTCTTTACTTTAAAGCATAAATCATGTTCATGTTTTAACAAATTTCATAAGATTCCATACTTCCTCTTTTTGTAAAGTGGACTAATAATACCTGACCTGCCTTATTTTAGATTTACGGTAAGAACTAAATGGGATAATACAAAGAACATAAAGAGTTCAAAATAAGGACAAGTTGAAATTGAACATACAATTTTAATTTTATTATTGTTATTGTGTTATTGTTCTTTTATTGAGATATCTATATCCATATAGTGCTCTGGCAGAGATGCCTGGCTCTCCTCAATGTTTGTGCTTCCTTTTCCAGGGTGTAGAGTTGTCGCTTGGAAATGATTTCCTGGCCACAGACTATATCTTCAGCTCCCTACCCCTTATATCTAAGAGGGATCATGCAATTGATTTTCACCAATGGATTTTACGCAATGTGTTGATGCTGAGTCACGGGCATTAAGAAACAGTATGCCTCTCTTCCCCCTTCTCCCGGTTTGATGCAAAAGAGCATGGTGACTTTGAGGGTCACATGTTAAATATAGCAGAGCTACAAGAGGGAATGAGTCTGGCACCCTAGATTATTACTTGAAAAAGCACCCATCTTAGTTTTTTTTTTTTTTTTTTTTTTTGGTGAGTGAGAAATAAATTGTTTTGTTTGATCTATTAATGCATTTTTGGGTTCTTTTGTTACAACAGATAGAGTTACCTTAATACAAGAGGCAAGTCCCATGAAAGCACTGTTGTTACAGTATAAGGCTAACATCTGCATCAATACATTATCTTCTATGTAGTAGCAACATTTTTGGTAAAATTATTTCACCTAATCTTGTATATTTGAGGATCTCAGAGTGAGGGTCTACACTGTATAGGTAGCCAATGTGGGTATACCTAGACTTTATTCTCTGGGCTGGTTTAATGAACTGGTGAAACTCCCTTTAGACAGAGGAGAGAATTAATAGCTGTCAGGTTGGGGTTGATGACTTGTCCCCCAAGGAGAAGACCCTCCCAAGAATAAATGGCTAGCCTTTAACTTCCTAGATAATATGTTAGACTGAGGAAGAATGGGTTCCTTTTATGTAGGTCCAGGAAAGCTTCTCTAGGCCAAGGTCAGAATCTTAAAAGAGACTATGTCAAGGGTGGAAATACCTGCCTAGAAGATTGATGTCAATTTGGGAGTCAGGAATAGCAGAGAAATTTGAGCAAATGCCATAGGTGGTAGTGGAGGAGGCTTGCAGTGATTTGGGACACATATGAGACTCCCCAGGGATTCCTTGAATCAAAATGGGCTATGGAATCTCGATATTTTGCCAGCGAGGGTTATGTAAAGGACAGTTCTTCTGTTGCTTTATCATGACATACACTTCTGATTGAACCATCAGGCTTCTGAAACCTGAGGAAATTGCGGCACACACACACACATGCTATGATGAGCTGGGTTATACAACTTATAATGGAGGCAGAAAAAGATGCTGTGATTTGAGTTGGTCCTTTGCTCCTTCTTTTTTATTGTCTGAAGTTTCCTTTTTCTTTTCTAATTGTATGACCACTGGGACTAGAGATCCCATGGACGGAGTTCTGAGAAATCCAGTGGAATGTTGTAATAAGAATCTGTTTCCTATTGATCTTCTCCCCTCCCAGGAAGCTCGTATTTGGATTGCTTTGGGCGTGGGGGGAATGGGGCAAGAGCAAACATCCAGTAACTTACATTTGCAGGAGCTTTGTGATTTCACTCAGAAACTCAGTGAACTGATAATGATGGCAAGCAGAGGTTAAACCTCCATCTCATCATCAAACTGGGAAGAATAAAGCATTTGTATTCAGTCACACAATGTGGAATGAGGGCAGCTCTTAAAATGATCGCTTAGGGTGCTTTTTCACATAGCCTCTGTTTAGCTGTATGTGACAGCCTGCTCAAAGAGAAACTTTTGACTAGATATATAATAAATGAGAAATGCCCTTGGGAAAAGGGAAACACCTGTTTTTCCCCCACTTAGTTCAATTCCTACCCGTTAATTACTCAGGAATATTCAGCTGGCAGACATGAAGTGTACAGCTCTGCCTCCCCTCCCGCTCCCCCCCCACCCCATCTCCTAGCCCCTGCCCCATTATAAGTCCCTTTGGCATTTTAAAAATTAAGAGCTATTTGTTCTTCTCCTTTGGCAAACGGTTTGCTTTTATACTGTCTCTATGGGGCCATAGGAATACCCTGTCCCTCAACATACACAAACCCAAGTTTGAAAAGCCTGACGTGGGAACGATCTACAGAAACAAGAGGATGCCTTTGCTTTTGACCATACATGGATCTTGGCACTGCCGTGTGGGGAATTTGCCCGGGCTGTTCCACAGCCTCTGCCCTGTGCCCTCGGCGGGCAGGCAGCTGTGCTCTCTTTAGGATGGATGCTTCCGGAGAGTGACTGCTCAGAAACCTCAGATGCTTTCCCTTCACAACAGAAGGGCCCTGCCCCAGGGTTTTAGCTGGAGCAAAAATTTCAAAGGGAGATGTTTCCTAACATCCCCTCCCCTCAAATCCATTCTACTCCTCACCAGAGCTTTGCAAGAACCTCTTTCACTGCCACCTCCCACAAACGTTTAAAAATGTTTCTTTTTCACTTAATTTACTTTCCAATTTCTTACTCATACTTGGCTCCCGTCTTTACTTCTGTGCCAATTGAAGGTAATATTATTTAATAGTCCTAGATACACCTTCCCACACGGGGGCCACATCCCTGTTACATTGTAAGTCCACAGCTCCCCATTTTATTCTTTGAAATCAAGAGGAAACCTCCCAACAAAACAGGGCAAGGTAATGAGCTTGGCTACTGTTGCTGCAGGAAACATTTCTGGTTGGCTCTGGGAATGGAACCTCAGCTTTCGGGCTGGGCCTCCGCTTAAATGGAGGGGGCAGTCGGGACCCCGGCCTGCGGCAGCCAGACCCCAGCTCCCTCACCATAAGCCCTTAATTGTCCATTAATGAAGCTTTCGCCAAACACATCTACGCATTGTCTAAACCCTCCGCCCCCAGAGCACATTCCAGCCCGCCCACGAAAGTACACTGTAGGACCGCTCTCCGAAAAGTCTCATTCCGTCCTTGGCAGAGTTGGTTAGGATTCAAACTTAACTTTTTTTTTTTTTTTTTTACTTTTATTGGCAGCACCAGCTAAATACGAGATTGTTTCTGAGCCCCTATAAATGGCGGCACAGGTGTCTCCACTCAAAGCTGAGCTCGCATCCCTTTGCCTCCACCGCCGGAGAACGGTGTCCCTTTCTGCTCCGCAGCTGGTCTCCAGGCCTCGGAGACAGGAAAACCCAGGGTGGAAACTCCTCCCAAACACCCAGTGGATGGAGCAATCCAGCAGGAATAAGCCAACAGTTGCTGCTTGGTATTTGAACATCATTTAATGAGTGCCCAGAATTCGTCTGTAAATGTACATTGTTAATTTAGGGTCTGCTATTCATTAATTAGGGCTTTAGTGGCAAGTGCCATTGAGCTATCTGCAATGTTTAAGGTTACGTCAAGCCCTAGTAAACGGCTTGCTGATAACAAGCCGCATCCATCTTCATTACTCGGCCACTCCTGTCTGACTTCGCTCAGCATCTTCGAAGGGCCATGCCTCTTGCAACTGAAGAATTAAACTTTTATCCAAACCAGATTCTGCTCTTTCACCTCTTCTGATTCCTTGAGTAGTTCCCATTTATTTTGCCTAAATGACATCTGATTACCTAACGTGGAGTGCAGCAAGGTCTTAACCTAAAACAGCCTGCAGACCTCAGCTCTCAGCTGGAGAATTCCAGTGGGTTAACGCTAAGGAAATCCTTACATTTCCATTTCATCTGATACCGGGCTCAGTGTAAAAGAAATAGTTTCTGATTTTTCTTCTCATAAGGTTGCAGTTCCAACAGAATTTTTTCTTTGAAAGCCAGAGAAATACAGGAAATTAATTTTAAACCTGGAGAATAAATGTCCTTATTGGTTCGAGTTTACTTTTGCAGTGTTTCTCTCTCTGAAAACATGTATCATTTGAGGCAATCACCGTGCCAAATGAAATAATTCCAACCGTCTAAAGAGCCCTACATTCCGAACCTCAGCTGTACAAACGCAGTCATGTTGGAGGTACATGCGCCGTCACCAGAGGGGCTCAGAAACCTACACTGCTTTCCTGTCTCTAGGCCCACAGTTGAAGCAGGCAGCTAGGGCAGACATTTAGCGAGATACTGTTCTTAAAGAAACTATATAAGTACAAGTTTGTTTATCCTTCAAACACTAGGTTAGAGGACTTGCATAAAAACTAACTTCCACTGACAGATGGTCTCCATAAGTCGTTGATTCTGAGAAGGGAGAGAGCTACCTGGCTTGGCTGGTTAACACATTAGGGAGCTTGCAGGGAGAGCCCACTTCTCCCCTGAACCATGGTTCAATTTTAAGCATCACTGGCTGGGGTGGGCTATTTTAACTATGTGGAGAAGTGAGCTTGAGAGCCTGATGCTCAGTGTGTGCAAGGGAGAGGAGAGGAGGAGGAGGAGAATGACAGCCCAAGGGAGGGTATCTGAAAACCTTTGCACCACTGAGCTGGCACACTTATCGCAGGGTGACAGTCTATACCGCAGGCCTGCAGTGCATTGCTGTTTGAGGTGCATGCTGCCAACTGGCTTAGAAAATGCAGATCCCCTTCTCAGATAGAGAGAGCGAGAGACAGAGTGTCAGCTGACTGACATTCCCAACAATCGGTGTTCCTCGGCTCTGGATGTGGGAGTGTGGATCCCAGCCGGGTCGGCCAGGTCGGAGGTAGCTCTTCCCAGGGAAAGCCATTCTCTGCCAGCTCTCACCACCAGCCCATCTGGGGCTAGCCTTCCCCTGGAGGGTCCTTATCCCCTTTCACAGGCTGGCAAGAATGCCATCCTGTTTTTTTCTCCTTTTAGTTTGGTAATTAAATTCCACATCACAAACCTTAAAAAAGTGAGTTGTGTTTGTGGATCATCTTCTCGTCCTGCATCTTACCAAACACAAAATAGAAAATGCCCCAGAGACTATGGTGAGGAAAACAAACAAACAAACAAAAAACCCAAGCAAACAAAAGGCTTGGTTTATAACATTTAGTCATAAAGTTATCTACATTATATGCTATTGAAAGAGATAA
Organism: Eschrichtius robustus; assembly: GCF_028021215.1. Taxonomy (NCBI): domain Eukaryota; kingdom Metazoa; phylum Chordata; class Mammalia; order Artiodactyla; family Eschrichtiidae; genus Eschrichtius; species Eschrichtius robustus. The sequence goes on from NC_090826.1 coordinate 77,245,213, forward strand.
TCTAAAGGCAATGATTTCTTAAATTTACCATAATGATGTGCTGGACACTTAAAGTTAAGAGCCCTTTGAAACTGATGTGCTTGCAGGATAAAGCACACTCTTTCTCTGGAAGAGAGAAAGCCAATATATTGTGGAGGCAGAAGGAACAATGGAGGTCAGAGCTGAAGGTCTCTGCTAGAAGCAAGCTATATACAGGTATTTTAATTTTTTTTATGCAGACAGAAACTCTGCTCTAGGACCCGGAGCACTGCATGCAGACTGCTGGTAGGAAAAGTGCTCAATTGTTCAATTTTTATTATTCAATATTGTATTACAATTTCTTTAGGCTCTTTGGGTCAAGGTGACTTTTAAAAGGTTAAAAGCTATTCAAAAGGGTTACCATATCCATAAAAGCAAATGAGATTAAGCCTAAAGACTGATGGAGGAAAAACAATAATTTAGATAAACTGCTACCAGCTCAAAAATGTTTTGACTTTTACCAGAGAAAGGGAATTCAGAGATTCTTAGATTGGTTGTCATGTCAAAGAAAGATTCATTAAATTTGAAGCAATTATTTTTGTGCTTTTTATTGTTTGGTGTTTTAGACCAGCTTGCACCTTTCTTTGGTTATATTCTTTATAATGGTTTGGGAAATGTAATTGCATGGCTCCAACTTCCATCTGTCAACTATTGACCTTGCTGGTTGGGCATCTGTAACATCAGACACTGTTGTCATGGAAAGAATTATGATGTTTCAATCGAATGTATTGCAAAGTTAACAAATCCATAACATGATCTGGATCACATGGAAGAGTTTAGAAAATGTGTTTTAGAGACCTCAGGGAAAAGTGAATAGGATCTGCCCATTAATGTTTATCTCCACTGCTTGCCATTAATTGTGAAATTTATCGTATTACAGCAGAAGAGCTCAACTTTACATTTGGTAGCATATATAAGTCCACGCCACTCTCTCACTTCGTCCCAGCTTACCCTTCCCCCTCCTCGTGTCCTCAAGTCCATTCTCTACATCTGTGTCTTTATTCCTGTCCTGCCCCTAGGTTCTTCAGAACCATTTTTTTTTTTTTTTTTTTTAGATTCCATATATACGTGTTAGCATATGGTATTTGTTTTTCTCTTTCTGACTTACTTCACTCTGTATGACAGACTCTACATCCATCCACCTCACTACAAATAACTCAATTTTGTTTCTTTTTATGGCTGAGTAATATTCCATTGTATATATGTGCCACATCTTCTTTATGCATTCATCTGTCGATGGGCATTTAGATTGCTTCCATGACCTGGCTATTGTAAATAGTGCTGCAATGAACATTGGGGTGCATGTGTCTTTTTGAATTATGGTTTTCTCTGGGTATATGCCCAGTAGTGGGATTGCTGGGTCATATGGTAATTCTATTTTTAGTTTTTTAAGGGACCTCCATACTGTTCTCCATAGTGGCTGTATCAATTTACATTCCCACCAAGAGTGCAAGAGGGTTCCCTTTTCTCCACACCCTCTCCAGCATTTATTGTTTGTAGATTTTTTGATGATGGCCATTCTGACTGGTGTGAGGTGATAGCTCATTGTAGTTTTGATTTGCATTTCTCTAATGATTAGTGATGTTGAGCATTCTTTCATGTGTTTGTTGGCAATCTGTATATCTTCTTTAGAGAAATGTCTATTTAGGTCTTCTGCCCATTTTTGGATTGGGTTGTTTGTTTTTTTGGAGACTGAGCTGCATGAGCTGCATGTAAATTTTGGAGATTAATCCTTTGTCAGTTGCTTCATTTGCAAATATTTTCTCGCAATCTGAGGGTTGTCTTTTCATCTTGTTTACGGTTTCCTTTGCTGTGCAAAAGCTTTTAAGTTTCATTAGGTCCCATTTGTTTATTTTTGTTTTTATTTCCATTTCTCTAGGAGGTGGGTCAAAAAGGATCTTGCTGTGATTTATGTCAGAGAACGTTCTGCCTATGTTTTCCTCTAAGAGTTTTATGGTGTCTGGCCTTAAAATAGATAGCTAGTGGGAAGCAGCCGCATAACACAGGGAGATCAGCTCGGTGCTTTGTGACCACTTAGAGGGGTGGGATAGGGAGGGTGGGAGGGAGATGCAAGAGGGAGGAGATATGGGGATATATGTATATGTATAGCTGATTCACTTTGTTATAAAGCAGAAACTAACACACCATTGTAAAGCAATTATACTCCAATAAACATGTTAAAAAAAAAAAAAGAGGGGCTCAGTTTGAACCTCGAACTTGGAGTACTCCAAATCCAAATGTAGGGTTCAGCAACTGAGACAAAAACCATTATATGTTTCCAGTATGAAGTTGTACATTCATATCATTGATTGACTTGGTGACAACTTTGAAATGTTTGCCACTATTGGGTTGCTTTAATTTCTGCTCAAAGTACTTAACGATAGGCTTTAGTTTGGTTTTTGCTGCTGATCTCAGAAAACTAAACCTTCCAGAGGTAGATCAGTCAAAGAAGTAGACCAAAGAGGTAATTAGAGCAATCAGGGTCAGCTTATATTTACTTGAAAGTGTAAGCATATAGAACAGCAAATTTCTTGACATTAAAGTGAGAAGTGAGTTGATACAAAATTATTTAATCTGCTATGGAAACTGGATCTGGCCTGACAAAATTAAAATGAATAGAAATAATATTCTGGACACAAATTTTATTTTCATCGTCCTGTGTCTGAATAAATAAGCGTTCCAAGTAAGTAAGAGGAACTAAAATTTCCATTTCACGAGAAATATTCCCTAACAAAGAGCTTTGTGCTACAAATCTTTCACTTTTATAAACGCTAAAAGGAGAATGGTTGTTGTGAACGTTAAAATAATTGGTTTCTTGGATCACAAAATGGCAAAGCAAAGCAAATCTGATGCATTGAGAAGAGCTAAAAAAACCTGATTCGGGTTATCCCTGCCTGCAGAAAAATCTATTATATGAAAACAAAAATTTACAGATGAATAAATTAGGGGGTGATTATTCATACTGTAAAAGAGTCTTTAAAGGATTCCCCTAGGATTCTTTTAAAGGCTGAGCTCCACTAGTTCATGTAAGTGTTTGTGTGCAGATCATTAACTATTTGACAGGCAGACCGGAAAGGCAGGTGGAGAGAGCAGAGCGGAAGGGAGAGAATGTTCAAGGCACAGAGGAATCACTGACACTTGAGGTTCACCAAGTCTCAAGACAAACGTTGATGAAACAATAATGAAAATCAAAGTGAAAATATGACATGTATTTACAAGATATGCTGTATACACTAGAGCTCTTGAAAGCAGACCTTTTGAGTTCATCTCCACCACCCATTTAGCTGTGCGACTTTGGAGAAGTTCCACAACCTCTCTGAATACCAACCTTCTAGGGCTGTGTGAGTATTACATGAGTTAAAATATATAAAGCACTTAGTGTCCTGGCACATAATAGATGCTGTGTACATGTTTCTAAGATGATTCTGCAACAAACTATTATAAAATATCAGATATTCCCCAAAGCAGGGATCGTTAGTATGATCACAATGCTGGAAATTATTTAACAAAAACAAAATACTCTGTACCCCCCCAAAAGGAAAAAAACAAAGACATTTTGAGAAATTAGTACTTTCTTTTTGGGTTTCCCAAAGGAGGTCAATCTAAAGTTTAACCTTCTTTGAAATTATTGTCCTATCTTCAGTTTTCTAGGGGTTTGGCATAATTTCCAAAACTGGGAAGCACATGGAGGCAATCAGCAACCTAGTGTCTATTGATTTTTCTGTTAAAAGGCTTTTATTCACCTATTACTACATTTGTCATTTTAAGGGCAATAGTACATAGTTGAAATATAACTTCTTATTTGTGGGAAAGAAAACTTCTTGTTTGGTTGTCTTTGCTTGGTTTGCACAAAAATGAACTCTTCTCGTGTATTCTATCCAGTGCATCTGTGCATATAGAGGTTTGGGCTTGAAATGCACATGGATTGATACTTTCTAAAGGAACAACCAGTAACAAAGTGTCCCAATTTGCTCTCCTAGTCTGATCAAATGGTTGAGTTTAACAGGTTGCAAAACCAGAAGCACTAAAAATGGGTATGATCGCTGGTGTGTGTGGGGTTGTCGATAATATGGCAGTGGGAATCTCAGAGTCAGGTGAATGTGCAGAAAGGTGCAGGTTCATTGTAGTCGAGGTGGGCCATTCTGGGGTGTCTGCAGTTACAATTGACCTTACCATGTCAATTCCGACATGGCACATGAGAAAGCCCCAACTTGTTTTAAGGGCCAAGAATGACATTTTTATTAAATTATAAAATGGTCTCCTAATTATTTAATGTATTCTCCTTTTGTGCCCTCCAAAACTCCTCTTTCACTCAGGGCAGGCCTCCCTGTCTGGCCAGCCCTCTGGTCATATCAGAAGACCCTCTACTCTGTCACACTCTATCCCATGTCCCAGTTGGATACAGGATGAATAAAAATATGCTTTCTGATCCTCACACTTAGTTTATGTGAGTGAATGCTGATGGAAATGGGTAAGTAAATAGTTTTTAAGTGCAGTACATCAAATTACTTCCTTTACAACCTGAAGTTCTTGACAGTTCTGGAAATACTAGGCTTTTTTCAAATGTGAAAGTGGGTTGATCTTTACCTAGCTTCACAGCAGATTGCCAAATTGTCAGCTTTCAATATACATTTTTCTTTTTCTTTTTTAAAAATTTTATGTGATTTGATTCATCTTGGGGAGAAATTTCTACAGTTCATTAAATTTAAAACCATGGACACCTGTAAATGCTTTTATTTCTGACTTGAATTATATAGAATAAGGGACAGAACTGTGCTTAAGTGGGAAGTAGTTTAGTTGCCTTTAGTTAAACAATTGTCTCTCACTGGTTATTTCCTATGTGTCCAATAGCCTTTATATGTTAATACCAAGAAATCAAATTTTTTAAACTTTGCTTGTTATACAACTTCATCCAAAGCCACCTCAACTCCCAGACTTAAATTCCCCTGTTATATTTTCTCATTTTACACTTATCCTTCACAGCATGTAACAGAAGGGTATTGAGCAATTTATTTGTGTAATTATTTGTTTAATGTCTATCTTTACTGATAGACAGTGAGCTCCAGCGTGATAGGGGCCAGGCCTGTCTGGCTCAGTGTTGCAGACCCAATGTTGCACAGAAGTACACACATAGTAGGTGCTCTGGATTAGATTAAACTGTTCTTAGATTCTTTTTCTTCTTCTTTCTTAGATTATTTTTTCATATTACTGGGGTACATCCTCATAATATTTTCTTTAGAAGAGGTAGATGAGAGGTAAATTTTCTGAATTTTTTTCATGTCTAAAAATGTCTTTATTCCTCACTTAAAGTTTATTTATAATTGTAATTGGTATAGAATTCTAGATTTAAAATTTCTTTATAGTCTTTTAATACCTTATATTGTTGAAAAGACATTGATGCCAATTAGGTGGTTATTTCTTTTTGAGTAATCACTTTTTTCCCTCTCTTTGAAAGTTTTTAGGACTTTTCTCTTCATGCTTAGTGTTCTGAAATTTTACAAAGATATATATAGTGCATTTTTTTCACTTGGCTTGTGGTAGGGTATGCCAATTGTGGGGCTGATATTTTTTCCAGTTCCAGGAAAGTTTCTTTATCTATTTTCTTTTGCTATTTCTTTGATTATTTCAACTCCTTTTTTGTTTATATTGTCTCCTTCTAAATCATCTTTTACATCAGTATTGGATCTTCCAAGTTTATGCTCTATATCAGAACTTTTCACATTTTAATGCATACAAATCACCCGGGGATCTTATTTAAGTGAAGATTCTGATTCAGTAGGTCTGGATGAAGTCTTTTTTTTTTTTTTTTTAATGACCTGTAAGAGATTATAAGCAGAGTTATGTAAGAAGCTTATAATAGTTACACAAGGATTGTTCTAGGCCTGCTTTACTTCAATCATACATACTGGATTAAGTCCTTGATTCTGCATTTCTAATGAGACAGATGATGATGATCCTGTTGGTGCATGGACCACAGTTTGAACAGAGAAGATTTATATTTCTTGAAATGACTTCTCATATTTTTTTCCCCTCTTTTTCTTTCCATTTTGGAAAATTTTACTAATTCTACATTTAAAATTAAATTTAAATCTTTACTTCTGTCTGCCATTGTTCAATCCACAGTTTAATTTACTTTTAGATGGTTTTATATTTTTATTTCCAAGAACTTGCATCAGCTTTTTCTAATTTTACAAATATAGTATATTCTTAACATTGGAGGATACCAACTAGAAATTGTTAATGTTCTCTTTTATTTCTTCTATTATTAGTCTCTTTAGTAGTCAATTTTTTAAAATTCAACTTTGTCTTTCTTTTTCTTCTACTTAGTTTCCCTTAAATGTATGGTAATCCTTGGTTGATCACTAATATTTGGGCATAAAGGACTATATTTCTTAGTTTAGATAACTGGCATGAATATCCTTTTAGGTCAAAGGCACTGTTTTACCCAAAAGGTCACTTTCCTGAATGCAAAGGCTGCCTTCAGGCTCTGTGTCAAAGGGTGAATCCTATAGACAAGTGGCTTTTCTTTCAAGTTCATTAAGAAGCTTGGGGCACCACAACTGCCAAAGAGGCTAACCATTCCATATACAAGATCCAGTCCAGCTGCTCTGAAGATGGTCTTCCCCTTACAAATCCTTATTGCTGCCCCTTAGGAATTTCTTCTACCAGTACCTGCTTGGAGCCTCTCCAGAGATATTTTAAGGAAAATGATCCCTACCTCTACTACCTCTTTTTTGGTGTACATTTTGGGTTGTGATTTAGTCTGCTAGAGTTTATCTAACAATACAATGCAATCCGTTTTCTATCTTCCAAGACTTCATCAAACTTTCTGGTCTGCTAATGTCATCCCCCTTTCTCCTCCCTTTTCTGGTTTGTTTCAAGTGCTGCCAAGGGGTTATTTATTTCTATGTGTATATTGTCATTTCAATGGGAATTTGGAACGGAGAGGAGGCAATGTAGGGCCTGTCCATCATCTTGACCCAAGAAGCTATATAGCTGTCTCAGAATTGCTCTGAATGCTTATCTGAACCTGGCTAAAACTCATCTGGCTGTTCACAAACAGACAGACCTAACTGTAAATAGGTAAATTCCCATACAAGTTCCCTAGACCTTGCTAATTATTCTTCATGGATCAAGTAGGATTTAATAGTGTTAAGGGCTTTGGATGATTCTAAATTGTTCCCTGAGCCTCTTGGCAGTTTCGTGTGTGTATAGAAGACTGTGATCATGAAGCAAAGTAACTATAGAGATGTGCCTAACATAAGAAGACTAAGATAAAAATGAAGGTTAAAGCAGAATTTGAACTGGCCTACAATTTACTTTGGGGTGTTGCATATTTTTATGTTAGTTGAGCTTGACCAACTCTACCTTGGATTTGCCAAGAAAATAATTGATGTAATCAAGAGCCAAGAATGATAACATGTGAAGATCTGTGGAGGATTGGCAGAACCCCAGAACACTGGGAAAAAGCCAATGGAGTACCTATATTTAAAAAGCCATAAAAAGTTGTTTGAGAATTAATGACCATTTATAGAGTAAAAAAGCAGTGCGTACTGATTACCTTGACCCAAATAAATTTTAGACAGTCTTATATAGTAACGGCAGTAATGAATAGAAAAGAGGTGTATTCATTTTTATATCAACATAAAATTAAGTATCTAAAACTAGTTAAATGTTTCTTAATGTAAAATACTGGATTTTTATTTATTATGTTTATTACCATCATTTTGTTAGGGTTTGAATCCATATCATGTCAAACATCTAGATAATTCAAGACATCTGGATTTTGGCCACATTTCTCCATTTTTGCCCAGGTATATGTTGGTCTTTTAGATGTTCTTAATTATACAGACATAGGATGTTAAATTGAAAATATTAACAGAGTCATAATTCAGATGCCAAATCCTTCTTTGATATGTATGTAGGATATATGTTAACATTTTGCATATATGACTGAAAACTGATGGTGGCTGCCTTACTCTAGAATTTAAAATTAAATTAAAAATGATTCCAATAAACCAAGTCATCACTGTTCTAAAATCAAACCCAATAAAATGAAACAAGTGCTGATATAGGGTGTCTTAATTAAGAAGGCAAAGAGAATCCCCCCATTTTTTAACTGAGGAGAGCCATTTAGGTAATAATTGAGTGGAAGACAAAGATCAGGGGTCCCTCAGAGTCCCCAGGCAGCATTATCCACTGACTCTATAATTTGATGAGATCTTTCTTACCTCTGGTCTTTGTCTATAATGCTTCCTCTGCTGGGATCTACCTATTTCCCTTCTTTCCCTTAGAAATTCTCTACTTATCCTTCCAATCTGAACCCTGGGAAGCCTTTCTTGCCTTGCATTTTGAGTTAGTTTGCTGTCTTCTGTGTTCCTTTGTTCTGTACATTCAAATACAACCAACATCTGTTGAGTGCCTACTGCCTTCCAGGCACTGCATCATGAAATAATAGCTATATCATGGGGCATGACCTCAGTATGATTACCTGTAATTAACCAGTTGAAGAAGCTGAGGCCAGTTTGTTCTTTTATAAAGTATTTACTTATATTTGTTGTGTATAAAGGTGTTTCATCAGTCTTTATGGGAGGAATAAAGTATATAGACACAGTCCCTGACTCCAGGTTCCTGACTTCAACATGACAGGATGTAAGAGATGTGTATTCATCATGGCGATGCAAGGTGGTATGTGTCAGTGCTATAGCAGTCAGAAGAGAATGTGCCAAGTGATCAGGAAATGTCTATAAAGGGTTGGTGTATGAGCCAGGCCTTAGACAGCTCTGTTAGGTGGTAGAGGTGCTCAATGTTTGCTGTGTGTTAAGTGGCATTTTGAAGGTTGAAATTTAGGGGGACAAGCTATTCACTCATTCACTTATTCATTTACCCAACACATATTTGAGTGCACACTAGATACCAGACTCTCCCAGGCACTGGGACATTGGTTATTTTTCTAGGTGTGGACCCTTCTTCAAATACATTCTCACTGTGTTAGATTTTTAAATAAGAATTGAATTCCAGGGTTGGCAAGGGTCTTTAAAAGTCATGATATCCACCTAGTCTTTAGTTCTAACTTCTAGGATAATGGGAGCTACTAGAGAATTAATATAAACACTGGATTTTAAGCATGCATTTGTCACCCAATTTTCAAAAAATTTACCAAAACAGCAATAAGAGGAAACCACAAATATGTCGTAGAGCTCTCTTTCACATGTTTCCAGCTCCAAGGCTAACCACCATAAGTGAAGAATTAAAGCTGCAATGAAGGATCAGCTCTACATTAAGAAATAAACTGCAATTAGCCTAGATAAAACTTTCTGATTGATGTTAGATCCTAGCTAATAGTGTGGCAGGATCTGGGTAAATAAGTTTAAAAAGAATTATCTGTCACATTGAGAGAATTTGAAAAATATTAAAAAGTACCCATTACATAGCCAAAGATGATCTTAAGACAGTCACAAGAATATCATCCATCAGTTCTATTCATTCCCTGACTGGACATGAGAATGACTGGCTGAATATGAGAAGGTCCCACTGTACCAGAATGACTCAGACCCCACAGACATTTTGAGAAAGGGTTAGTGGCTCGGGAAGAATTAGGATACAGAGTCCCCATTGGTTCTGAGACTCTCAAGAACGCACAAGATTTGACAAGAATCAAAATTTACATGGACTTAACCATTCTCTGCTAATATAAGCACAGTCCCTGATACTGAGCTGAGAATGAACACTCTAAAGTAGCTTCTTTTTACTAGCAACGTTTGTAAAAGAAAAAGAGTCCTAGATGCCTCCAAACAAGGCTTGTCTAACAACATGTATTTTTGTAGAAAAAAATGTTCACTTCTAGACTAAAAATCTGCCACTTTCCGCATTAGCCTAATATATCTTTAAAGCAACAAAAACTTGACAATTAAAAAATGAGTAACAAGTAGGAAAATGCAACACTCATTTGTGGGAGGTCAAGTAGAAAGGGAGAGGTGGATATACGAGACCCAAGTTGAAATGTCTGTCATGTCCTATAGAATAATTGTATTAGTTATTCAGGGAACGATTGTTGAGGAAAACCACCAAAAGACTTGTTCAATTGGCTTCATTTCTCTTTTACTTGGTCATAGAGCTACACGATGAATCTTCCAGTTACGGCCTTCATTCTGTGGCCATTTCCTCTCTTTTTTCGCCAAAAAAGCTGGTTCTGAGGGCCACCCTAGTCCAGGACTCCCCTTCCCACCTGCACACCTAAGAGGTTATTCCTTTTCCCCACTCCAACGTCCGGAACAGAAGCTCATTGCTTATATTGCAATTTTGATAACCTAACTGGCAGAACAGTTATTCAAATTTTAAGCTTCTGAATGCAGCAAGATCAACCTGGCCTATCCACATAAATAATTTTGACACGATAAGTATGCGAGAGCGATGATAACTGATAAGTGAAGCAATTACCTTGCTTTTTTGGATTATATTAAATGAAGATTCTGATAGAGTAATGAAAAGAGACAAAGCAGACAAAAAGTCAGCTGCAGAGCTTTTGGGCACTGTGTTATCTCTATTATACCATATTGAAATAGAGAAGCTATCACCAATCATGCATTTCTATGTAACTTCTGGCTTCTAACAGTGAACAATGAATAAATTGTCACAAGACAGTAACTGATAAATTGGGATTGGCAGTGCTTTTTAAAAAGCATAAATAAACTTACTAGTCACCTTTTTCTTTCTCAAAGCAGATTTCCTACCTCTACCCCAGCCTCTTCTCTGCCCTTGTTCTTTGTTTAATAATCACTTTTAAGGAATCAAAACTGTGTTCTGGCATTATTACCAAATTTCACCAATCGGTCCTCTCGATTTGGTTTGTGGTTTGACTATCTGAAATTCACAACTTCAACTTAATTTTAAAAGTTTATTTTTGGTAAAGCAAGTTTTACAAATAAGGGTAAGTATAAAATATGGGCAATTCATTCCATGAGCTTTGAATTCTAGCAGAACGAAAGTTCTTTAACAACTCACAAATACTTTAATGATGGCCTAGTCCTGTATTCTCAGATTGTTCAGAAACAATATTGCCCTTGTTATAAACCCCTTAAATCAGAGAGACCCTTAGGTATGAGTGGATGAACTTTTCTAATGTGAACCATTCCAACTCAGTATCCTGGCAAAATCTGTTCACCCAGCAGTTTGTGGGTTTAATGATGACTTGTTTATTTATTTGTGTTTTCTTTTTCAGATGGTCTGTGGTATGAGAGGGTATGGCTTAGGAATAGACAGAATTCAGTTCTTTTCGCAATTACACCATGGACCTGCTAAGCTCATTATATTAACACACCACCCACCATAGTGCAGAGGTGGGAGCTTGAAGTGTTCAAGTCCCAGTGCCACCACTACTCACGGTGTGACATTGGTCAAGTCCATTTTACTTCAAGTGTCTCTTCTGTGAAATGGGAGTCATATGGTTTAAAGGAACGCATATAAGTGAAAGTGCTTTGTAAACAATTGGGCACAGTGCAAATGTTAGTTAGTATTGATCTGGCTGGTGGATGCCCTCAAGGTTCAGAGAAAGGACCAGGTCCAATGCTGCCACTGGCTCAATCAAGATTGGAGTTTCAGACTGATCACTTGTAATGGCAGGGTCGGCTGACTTAGTTCCTTGAAACAAAGAGTATGGGAATAAGCATCATTAGTCTTCTGCTCCTACAAGCAGAAGCATTTATTTCCTCTCGTTAAAAATGCATAAGCAAACCACTCACGTGGCCACTTTTCAAAATGAAAGGGCCAATAAAGTTATTAAAAGCAAATCACATTTGATTAAATTATTATCATTATGGTGTTTAAAGCAACATTTGTTCAGTTGATCAAGTTCCAGTCTTACTGCATCAGTAAAGAATTTGCCTTTAAAGACCAGAAAAACAAAAACATGGAAATGAAGCTCAGTGCCTGCACCGAACACTGGATCTTTGGATTGTTTTTCCACAAGTTCTTTACAACAGGCCTGCATTGCTAGAGATCAGACTTCCAGATCTCCAGTCACACAAGCTAAGGACATGTGGGTTGAGAGAATCCAAGTCTGTGAGGAAGAGATGGAGGAGGAGAAAGGAGATGTTGATATTCCTAACCCAAAGCAAGGTCTGGTTCTACATGACTTTGGCAGCTGTTTTACTTTAAGGACACATTTAGCAAGCTGACTTCACATACTATTTGTTACTCACCCTGGTCTTCTTAAAAGTATAATTTCTTCCCTACAATAACAAAGACTGGTTCTTGCTGTCACTTGAAATAAAGGCAAAGAAAATTTGTCAATTTGTACATGGCCTTATCCCTAGATTTTAGAAATCAGTAATATTTTTTAATTGAAGTATAGTTGATTTAGCAATCTTAAACTGTGTTATAATGAGCTTGATCATGATTGATCATAACCAGAGAGACAGGTGTTCATCAGAGTGAAGCAGGTATGTACCGTGCAGCTCAGGGCCAACTGTGATCGTTGGTCAAGGACAGCAGCCAGGAGTTCCAAAAGTACCCCTACTACCTCTGCCCCCACCCACCAATGCCTCTTCCAGAACTCCCTGCCGCCCAACAAATAAGGTTAATGCCTGGCACACATGGGATCTCCATATATCCATTCTGATTGGTCAGTACCTATATCCTACTGGTTGTCAAGTATTTGAATATCACACATGTTTATTTAGTATTACAAAGTCAAGTAGAAAGACTTGAGAGCTATATTTCAGCTCATGGAAATGAACTTATATCTGTAGCCCTTAAAAGAAGTCAAGATAAACCTAATAGAATTCAAGCAGACAAACTTAGGGACATTTAATACTTTTAATCTATGTATTCTATTTATGCTTTGATGGGTTACTCTGGATATGTTTGATAAGGATTCTTAAGCTTTCCACTTCACATGAGTGTTATACATAGGGAGGAAACCCAGGTTGTAGGATTTGGGCAACCACCGACAAAGGTTCCTGAACCAGCCAAAACACCTGGCAAACCTCGTATGGTATTGTACCTTTGACAACAATCCTTAAGAAATAGGGAGTAGATTGAAAAGGATGGAGCTTGACCCAGCCCACGCCATTTAGAGGAGCACTGACATATTGGGTTGGCCAGTATATTTACCGGGTTTTCTGTAAAAACCCAAACGAACTTTTTGGCCAACCCAATATTTACAAGATGTGCAAAACTATGCCAGGCATGTACATGCCCCAGGACCAAAATATGCTTTCCATAAAACCTAGAAAGTATTCTAAGATAGTCTGAGATTCCAACTAGTAACATTACTTATGGATTGCTTCCTTTTTGAGCACTTTTTTTTTAAGGAATAAAAATGAGGGCTTTTGATGAGATATGAACCAGGGATCCGGCCACTGTGGAATGAGTGCATCTTGAGTTTCGAGCAGCCTACCAGATGCCATCGGCTCACATCCTCACTGGGTTCACCAACGTTGATTTCATCACGTGGAGGGTAGTGGTGATGATGTCTGTGTGAGGGGGGCACAGGAGTTGCAGGAGGCAGGCATGCTCCCCTACATGGAGGAGAGTATAAGTAAGGATTTGGTCTCCTTCCCACTCCCTGGGGTCCATGTTCCTCATCCCTAGTGGACATTTAGCAAACACATGTTGAAAAAATAAATATTCTTAGAGATGAAATGCTAAGTCCTTTTTTCCTCCCTCATGCTGGTTCTTCTCCTTGGAATGATTTTCTTCATATTCTCTTTGTGCCAACTCCTCATTCTTCATTTATTTATTCATCAGTTATTTGCTGAGTGCTTACTGTGAGCCAGGAACCAAGTCAGGCACTGGGATCCAGACCCGAACAGGACCTGTCTCAAAGGTTACCACCTCTGAGAAACTTTCCCTGAGTCTCTTGAGAAGGAGTTGCCCCACATCTAGATCCCATACTATCTCCACGGTTATAATATTTATTGCACTGCATTCTAATTAGCTGTGTCAGGTTCTTTCCCCTACTCTAAACTGTGATTTCCTTGAAGGTGATGATTTGATCTTGATTACCACTGTATTCTCACAGCCATCAAAACATTATTTGTGACAGTGGTAGATTGATTGCAAAAGTGACCATGATTCTTCACCCTTCCCTGCATCCACAGCCTTTGCCAAATGACCTTGTAGTTTTTCCCGTGAAGAGGCAGATATTGTTTCCTGACTCCTAGAACGTGTTCTGGCTAATAAAACATGGCAGAAGTGATAGTAGGCCAGTTCTGAGACTATATCTCAAGGAAGAACAAGACTGGCCTGCTGGATGCTGAGAGATTCATGGCTCAACCACCCCTTCGTCTCCCTGTGAGGAAGGGATGTCTTCCTCCCATGTGAGGAAGGCTATCCTACAGCAACAGCCCTCAGACAACTCCCCAGCTGAATACAAACAGATGAATATGCCCTGCTAAGGTGAGCTGAGTCTGACCCAGACCAGCCAACTTTCAGCTGATCCATAAACTCATGAAAAACAATAAATATTTTTGTTCGAAGCCACTGAGTTTTGATGTGATTCGTTATACAGCAATAGCTAACTGATACAGTGGCATTATTTTCTTTTAATTTTCTTCTCCTTCTACCTAAACAACAAAAACAAAGGCCGTGTATGCTCTTGTCTAGAGAGCTTAGTGTTTTGTTTGGGGAGAAACAATCAGTTCTTTATCTTTCTAAAGCTAGCCATTGCCAATCTTGGCCTGGCTTACTAAATGTCAGAGCTGGAAATTGACCTAGTGGTCATCTTACCCACCCACAATTCTTGACAAGGAAACTGAGCCAAGAGAAATGGTATAACTTTCTCAAGGTCACCTAGCCTCTTCCCAAGTGCAGATTCAATCACAGGCTATTTTGATATGGTACCAGAAGAGAACCTTGGGCCTCCACATCTGTGGCACATTTCTCACCTCCCAACCAAGCTTTGATAACTAAAGTCTTTCATTTATCTTCTTTTTTTTTTTTTTAAAGGTAAAGTTGGCACAAAATGTTCATAAATGTAGTCAGGCACAAAATGTTCATAAACGTAGTCAAACTTAATGAGGAATGCTATAAGCATCTAAGAATGAGGTTATCTAATTGCTTCAATTACTAAAGAAATGCAGTATGTATATTTTCTTCTGCCCCATTTATAATGTTTTTGGACCCTCACTGCAGGCTAAATGGATGCCAAGAGTTCCCCAACAGACAGATGTGTGTTCACGCATGCCCCTGGAGCTTGAAGCTTATTAGTCTTACAAAACACCAATCCCTCAGCCGACTGCATGATTATTATTAAACTCTGACTTGGAGGATATGATCACTTCTGTGGTTTGTGTGCTAGAGGAATTTCACTTGCTGCTGGATCATGTGATTCTTGGATGACCATATTCAAACAGACTCAGGGGCTCTTTAAAGAACATTACTTTCCAGCAAGAAAGCTACCACCTTCATCTGAAAAATATATTCTGGGGCCTAACATTTTTGTGTTTGGCTTAAGTAGAATATAATGTCAACTTTCTTTGCTGAGTAGGTGAAGGAATCATGGATTGGAGATAGGAGAAAAGAACTGAGGGCTGTGGTTAAAGCATTTGGGTGTTGATGGAGTGTTTTTCCAATGAAAGTCAATAGTTGAGAAACTGATACGCATCCCTAGTCTAAATTTATAATAATCGACGGCAATGAAGAAAAAGCTTTGCTATGGATCTTCTCTTACTCAGAAATCAGACCGAGCCTCATCTCATGACAAAGTAAAATTAACTCTTTTGTTAATTACTATAACTATCTTCCCCACATTTATTTTGACAACAGTGGCAGTGGTAGAAAAACCATCTCCTTAAATTGCCTCTTGCCTATTATGAATTACAAATTCATACAATTTTGACAAATGATTTTATTCTCTCCTTTATACTTGCTTTGGGGCCTTTTGCAACAGATGATTTTTTCAGAGAAATGCCTTGGTGACTTAAAATAAAGAAATGTGAAGAAAGGTCATATCAACAAGATTAACTATGTGGAGAGACACCAGGCCTTGGAAGTACCTATCAATCACAAGGAGCCTCGTCTTTCCTTTCGTTTTCACTCTAAGAGTATTTCAGAACCCTAGAATGTTATAAGCAAAAATTAAGAGGTTATTGTGATTGGCTCAGGAGTTGTCAGCCCAGAGTTGCCTTAAATGTGACTTTTAGCTTTAGGCCTATATTTTCCCCAATGTTTCATCACAGTTGAGATCTACTCTTCAGGAAGTGGCAAAAATTTTCAGATCGCCATGAACAATTAAGCCGAGGAATAAAGGCTGTTGGTCAGTTGTCCTGGCAAGTCTCCATCAGCCGCCACTGAGACCTCAGAGCTCTCTGGCTTTAGCACTGTTCCTCTCTTGGGCTTTACAAATCGTCCTTCATCTCCCTCTTACAGTTTCTTCAGAAGCCAAAAGACCTTGGGTAGGAGAAAGAGTGATGAACTGTGTCAGGACCAAAGGGGACATATTATTTGCTAATTTAAACACTTTATGTCTGGTTAGGCAGAACTTCTGCAAAGAGTTGGCTGCTGACGGCATTTTTCCAAAGCACCCCCATTCTTTACTAAAATGCTAATCCGTTAAAATGACCTTGTTCAACCCAACTTGTGAAGCAGGTGGAGTAAAGATAAATGTCAAACTTTACTGCTATTTTACCATGGTCGTCACATAAAATGAAATTCATTCAAGTCATGAATTCATTCATCAAACAGTTATTAGGCATCTACTATGCCCCAGGCATGATAGTAGGTATTAGGGGGCCCACATTTTGCCTTCCAATGCTCATAGACTGGTACAGGAAGCAGGTGTATAATCAGAAGAATACAAAACATTGGTAGGGACATTTTTTTCAGCTCTTATATTGGGTCCCTTTGAGTAAACCTGATTTCTGTGTCTTACTTGGTATTCATGGAAAAATGAAGCTACTTTGCTTTGGAAGTCTATAGACTGGAGAGAATGCCAAAAAAAGGTGAAGAGTGAAGATAGAGACAGGCACATTTTGTCACAGGAGGACAAAGAAGGCGTACCTCATCTAAATTTAGGAGTGGGGAAGGGAGGAGGAGAAAAGCCCTACTGGAAAAGGTGACTCCAGGATAAATCTTGATATAAATGTGAGTTGATTCCTATTAGAGAGGGATGAATTCTGCATCTTCCCCATGGAACCTCTGTCCTTAATGAGTAACTACCCACAAAAGCATTCAGATCAACTGAAATATCTTTCAGGGTTGCCCATATTATACTCTAGCAAGCCAGTGGAGACACTTCTGTGTATCGTTCACCCTGTTTGTGCTGGCAAGTCAATTAACTAATCTGCCCTGCTCAAGTGGGGCTGTGATGTGGGTTACAAACCACATGTTTTGTGGTTGCCTTTCATTTATGTCATTATTACTGATGTTATCTGTTATGGATGTGTAGTGAAAAATTTGTTTTTGCTCTCTCCCTAGTAGCTCAAGGAAAAGGAGAGTTTTACAAACTAATAAATAAACAAAATTTCCCAACACAGAAAATGTGGAGAGTCCTGTTCTTTGATAAACACCTTGGCACTTTCATTTGGAAGGTTTTTGTTTTCAAATGGATGGCTTTCTTGTTCTCAAGTAGTTTTGCAGTACTTTAGAACAGAAAAGATTGAAAAGATGGGTAATTTTCTCAGTTAAATTGAGACTTTAAAATTTCCTTGGACTTTTTAGTGACGTTTCTTGCACATTTTGCACATTTTATACATTTTCCATTTAATGCACTCACGAAGGCAGTGCTGGCTTATCTATGAGTAACTAGGAGCTACCTTGGCTCAGACATTCCTAAACCCATCTATTTTAAGAATTTTAAAGTACCTCTTATCATTTCAGAATTCAGATTCAAAGTCAGGGAAAGGAAGAGAGATGTTTGTTCTTGGCCTCGGTCCCATTCTGAACAATATGAGGCTGATATGGTAGCTTGGAGAATGAATTTGGGGTGTGTATAGATTTTATTTTATTTTATTTTATTTTATTTATTTATTTATTTATTTTTTAATGTTATTTTTTAATGCTGACATGGTACTTTTTTAAAAAATTATTATTATTATCTATTTATTTATTTATGGCTGTGTTGGGTCGTCATTTCTGTGCGAGGGCTTTCTCTAGTTGTGGCAAGTGGGGGCCACTCTTCATCGCGGTGCGTGGGCCCCTCACCATCGCGGCCTCTCTTGTTGCGGAGCACAGGCTCCAGACGCGCAGGCTCAGTAATTGTGGCTCACGGGCCTAGTTGCTCCGCGGCATGTGGGATCTTCCCAGACCAGGACTCGAACCTGTGTCCCCTGCATTGGCAGGCAGATTCTCAACCACTGCGCCACCAGGGAAGCCCTAGATTTTATTTTAAAACTACTTACAGTTCCTTTCATGAACAAGCAAATGGTGGTTTTGCAACCATCTTCCTAAAAACACATCGATTGTGAAAGGAACACTCTCTTAGCTCTCACTGGGTCTTTTTAAAATAAAAATAAAACTTTATCTTCCTTGTCTGTGGGAAGGTTAAGATACTTTGCTTAGAAAACCTCTTGTATAGAGAGAAAGTCAATAACAAGCATGAGATCATTTGTCTCATGAGTTCTTGGAAACTTAGGTACCTGGACAGGAAAGGTAAAGCACAGAATCAAGTCTTATTTCTGGTTCTTGACTAAAAAAGGGCGGGCAAACTGAAGCTTCCAGGCTCCCGCAGCCCCGTGAAAAATCTAACCAGAATTCCTAGGCCATCAATTTTACTTTGCGTTTTGGAGTTTTACTATTTCTAAAAATAACTAAAATGATTCCACAGTGTGATTAGAAAGACCACGTAGACTTTACTTCTTAGGTGACACTGTTCCATGGCCAATGCTCTCCTCTTCTCCTGCATAGGAAGATGCAGCATAAGATACAACACTTGTGACATCTCCTCACTTCACTCCTAAAATCCTGATATGCTAAAAGTTAGTCTTTCTTGGGCAACATTAACCAGTGTTTCTCTTCTCAAGTCTCCCTCAGTGGGTCCTGTGGCTGCGTCTTGTTGGATCTCACAGAGCCTGTGGCCCAGTCTTTCTGGCAAAGCTGCACATGCTAACATCCTAATAATTTCTTTCATTTCCTGGCTTTTCTGTTTCATTATGGCTCTTCCTCTATGGGCTCTTGTTTTCAATCAGGTTTCTCTTTAGTGAGACGTGAGAAAGGGTCCTTTCGGTTTTCTTTGCTGTTTGTACTTCTCTTCACCATCACCATGGGGCCATTTCAAACTATCATTTTTAAAGGTCACTTGTTTTGTTCTACATGCAGTTGAGCCTGACAATGGGTTAATGACACCCGAACAAGCCATATTAAAATTACATGCTGTATGATCATAAACAACTCCTGAGTAAAAGAAGAAAGTAAACAAGCTCCCTTCCAAGAAACCAACACTGAAGATATTAGTTAAAATGTTAAAGTATATTAGCCAATTACATAAAATCCTTTTATATTGCCTTGCTTCATTTCAAACATGGCATGGGCTATTTTGTCTGTGAACTCAAGTGGAACAAAAAGCTACAGAATGCAATTTGTGTCAGGAGCTGGACTACAGAAGGACAACTAATTCTAATTAGTACGAATTCCCCATAGGCCAGAGGGAGGCCAAGCACAGGAACCAACTGCCTAATGCTGTTTCTATCTTGCAACAGGTGGGCCAAGGCCTTCTAAAGGTTGTCATGGCAATAGCTAATGATAGACCTTTAGCTGGACACCAGTAATTAATTGTGGGCATGTCCAGCCTTTGAATGTGATATCTTTTAATACATTTCTGAACGAAAAGAAGATTGGCTCTTCTAATTGGCTAAAATTAAAACAGCAGAAGGCTTTGCCAAGAACTCCTGCGATATAGTGCAAGTCTGATTTCAGCTCCTCAGACTTAGATTCTTGGCCTATCATTACATGAAGGAGTAAAGAGAAAGGTATTTACTTCTGATAACACTAATATGCAGTTGCACGTGGTCTCAAGAACAAGACATTCATGCAATACACTGTTCCATCATGCTTGGGGCCTTTAAGAAGCATTCCTTCAAAATTCTGACAGATGATCAGGAATGCCATCTGATTTCCCAGTCCTGAGTGTGTATAGACAGCTTTCATTTGGATAGCACTGATCTTCGGTGATGGCCTTCTGTTTGAGGGGTAGCCCTTGACCATGGATTGGTTTGGGGATGTGGCCAAGAACTGGGAAGTGGTGGAGCCACCAGCAGGATGAGGCGACTGAAGAAAGACAGCTGCACCTCGTGCTCCACAGGAGTCCCCGGGATGCCCAGCTGCAGAGCCTGGGTACCATTCCAGCGTTTGTAAGCAGCCTTACAAACTACTCAAGGCCTACATTGGCAGGCGATTTGAGAAACAGGACATGGTCCAGTTTTAACAAAGTGCCTGAGAATAGGGTATAAAGAGATTCTTCCCTTTGGGTTTGGAATTGTACTGTTGCCTATTCTGAAATTACAAAATAAGAAGAACAACCATAACAGGAATAATAGCTAACACGTATGTGTGCCAGGCATCATGTTAAGTACTTTGAGTGCATTACCTTATTTGGTTCTTCTGGCAACATTAGGAAATGAGTATTATTATTATTCCAGTTTTAGGGCTCAGGAAACTGAGGTGTAGAGAGGTGGACTTGCTCATTGTCTCCCAGACAGTAAGGGACAGAGTCAGGATTTGAATCCAAAGCTGACCCCAAGGTTTGAGCTGTTCACAAACGAGAAAGCCTTTGAAGCAATGAGTTGAGCTGTGTTTATGCAAAAATCAACGAACCTCCCTTTTAAATGATTCAGTCCAAAACACATTATGTAATCTCTGCACTCTGAGTTATGAACCCTGAACATGAATTCCTGAACTATGGCTCCATTTATTGACATGATTTTTCAAGGGACCTTTCATTAAATGCTTATATTTCTAATTATGTGTCCATTTGTCGTTCTTCCCTTTCTGTTGAACATAATGGGAAATGCAACTATTCTTCCCCCTTGTTCTAATGGTAAAAAAGTAAACAAATAAGGAAGGCGTTCTCCCCCTCCTCACTGTATCAGTTAAAACACACATTTGGAAATTTCCAGCCACTTCTCTCCTATGTCTGATGTTTTTTAAAAAATAATGTTCTGGTGAAACAAACTCAGATTCAATCCATTTTGAGAAGTGGATGTTTTAAAAATATGAGGTTCTAAGCAAAATGATGCTGAATTATATATTTATGAGGATTAACTTGTTTCACGTATGGTACTGCTTTTCCTGGGTGAACAATTTCCTTTTGGCTTTCTTGGATGAGAAAAATACACAAAGAAGTGGGTTTTTTTCCTTTTTTTTTTTAGAGATCTTAGTTCTTTAGGTAAACACTTGAATTCGAAATATCTATTCTTGCTACCCTTCAAGTGTGGTGGGTGAATAAGAAGTACATGAGAAAAAAAAAAGGTATCTTTAAGAGTTCAGTTCATAAAAAAGTCTTAGCGCTGTTCTTTGACCACCTTACTGTGATACGTTATGTGGGCAACAGACTACTGCACTGTGTTATCACACATCCCCAATGTTGATACATGTATGTGCTCATGCATCCCACCCTTACCTATACACATTCAAAGCAGAACAGTTTTTTAATTCACTGTAACAGATGGAAAATTTCTGGGCTGTGGACTACAAAAGGAGGAAGATTTTGGAGAGTCTCGTTGTTCTAATACCGTTCCTTTATCAGGACCTACCGCTCGGTAAATAAGGCAGCCATTGGACTCTCCATGGATTTCCTTTTACCAAACAATTGGACCGAAAATGCTCCAGAGGGTGATGCCCCCATCTCCATCCTGTTACTGGAATCGTTTTATTAATAAAATGCTTTTAACATGACCTCCCAAGATTTTTGACTCTTATTGCTTGGGTGGCACTAGAGGCTAAAACGAGATTCCTTTTAATAACACATTTGCATAAGTTGATCTGAAAGATCCCCATGCGATTACATGACTCCAGGGTTGTTGGCCTGTCATCTCAGAAAAGCCTGAGGTACTCGTCCCAAAGAGATCAAAACTCAAGAATTAACTAGTCTTCGTAAAATGGGAACATCTCTAGGAGCTGTAAAACAAATGATTATCATTTCTTTTTGGCGTTGAACTATGCCAAGCTAGAGAAAAACAGAGCTTTCAAACGTTGACAATCTGGTATATTGAAGTATGACCATTATTTTTTATTTTCCACATTTTTGGTCCAAAGACAGTTCTGAGTAATTGATTCCCATAATGAGCTATGGTTCGTTAGTCAATTTAATTTATAATTGAATTGGATGGATGTAACTCTGTGTAAAATTGTCTCTGAAGAATCTGTTTTGTTCGTCTGTTCAACTTCTGACAGGGATGGAAGAAATTCTAAATTATTCCCTCCTGCAAGGGGGAAAAATTCAGAGTCTCAGCTTCCCTGGTGAAATTAAGAGAAAAAATGTTTTTAATAGTTGCCATGCAAAAATATTATGGCTTGACTAGAATTTATACAAGCATGTCAATTAACACATTCATGGCGAGGTTGGTGGATTCAGGCATCTGAGTAAACGCCTGAGGCAAAGACCTTTCCTGAGCACCGAGAAGGATTTCTCATTATTAGAACGAACACCAGGCCTCTCTGCATTTATTTTTATCAGTTATTGACAAAGGTGGTCTTATTGCTACATAAATTTACCCAGAAAACAATAGCTCTAATTCTCCAGGTGTTTTGCAATCATCACAACTTGTATTTTCTATACATTTCTGATAATGGTGTAATTTGGGGAACAATTATTAAAATAATAACGTAGAGTTTTTCTTTTTTTCCTTAAGTTTTGAAAGACTGTCAGGAAAATGTTGAACTTTAATTGTTAACAACAGGCTTTCATTTTTGCTCAAAGATTTTTCTCCGGTTCCCCAAGCGCTTCACATTTAAAACTTTTACAACCATCTTAGCACACACTCAAAACAAAGCCATAATTATGTAAAAAGAAATGTTTTACAGTTAATGCCATCTAAGACACTCACCAAGTGCCAAAATGCATAGGATTTTGGTAAAAGGCAATCTGTTCTTTGAGGATAATGCATGCAAACTACTCTTGTGCAAAACCTGAGGCAGGAATAGTACCCTGCCTTAGATCACACCTATGGAGCTGACTTTGATACTATGCCCAGAAGTGGGTTACAGGCTGTGATTTGAATGAAGTTTAATCATTTTTAGAAGCGAAGGGCCTTTAGGGTACTCTTGTTCCCTAAGACTTATTATATCTAAGAGAGACGAAGGCATAGGCTTCATTCTTCCTTGTTAACAATAGTAATACAGTAATGATCTCTAATGATGGACTGTTGTGTGAAATAGACTGACTGGGAAGAAAAGCTGGATGAAAACAGCTGTCATTTTACATCGTCAAACCCTGTTCTTATGTGGACAAAGAGATCATGAATTCACAGCCCATAATCTGATGGAGAAGGCATTATATCACTGTATGTCCACTGCCATTTGTATGGGCTTTAATCTAATCCCTTGCAAATGTTAAAAATATATATTTCAGTTAGTTACAATGATATGTATAAATAGGTTGAATTAAGGTGGGTCAGGATATAAAGGTCAAATGTTACAGCTACCAAGAGACACATCTTTTGCTGTTTCTCTCTACGCACGTATACCTGACTGCTCTCTTTTTCTCTGAACTTCATAGGGTTTCAGCCAGTTTTTATTTTTAAAATTTCTGACACAGACAAAAAAGATATTTCCTTTGGAAAAATACTGCCCAAATGAGCCAGGCTTGACTTTGGTTTCTGATTCTAAACAAAGCAGGAATTAGCTTGATCAGGTGAACAAAATCACCAGAGATCACTTAAATTCATAATTGTTACATTCATCCTGGAGAATTTTTCAATAGGACTCATCTTTTCTGTACGTCAGCTACATAAAATGGATTGAAAGGTGAATCTAACAAAATATTCAAACCCACGTCAATCATTCATACATAATGCACAGTTCAATGAGGGCCGACTCTGGAGCCCAGATAAGCAGTGTCACAGTAAGTTATGTTCTATGGTAGCAAAATCAGTTGTGATCAATCACCTAGTAACCAGCGTAAGTTACATTTTTACTTTAGTCCTTAAACTCTTTTGAGTGTACCTTGAAAAGTACTGTTTGTATCTAAAGTAGTAGATCAATACTGGGATCGATAAGCATTCATTTCCAACTAACAAGGACAATGGTGAGTGAATTCCTTTAAACAGTTTCATAGCAAGAAATATTGGGTTGAATAGTAGATCATTAATATGTCAAATTTTAAGCAGGGATCTTAAAAATCTCCTCTAGGGCAACCCTCAATGAGCACCTGCATTCTTCAAGACAACTGTTCTATTTCTGGAATTTCCAGTAAAGTCATCAAAACCTTGTATATTGATAGGTCTTACAGTTTCAATCCAGATCCAATAAATCACTATTTATTGATAGTTTTGGCCTTCATGAAATTTTATAACACATTTTGTGTGATGAGGTGAAAGCCTTTGCAATGACACTAGTGAATATCGGAGTGGAAAATAAGGAGGCTCTGTTCGTGGGCCCACACTTACTTCCAGACGTGGGATCATGGAAGGAAGCCTGCTTACTGGGCTTGAGATCAGGAGAAAGAAGGAAGAATTGGACACTAGTGACACAGGTCCATCTTTTCTAACTATTTGCTAATTTGTACTCTTTTAACCAGTTCCTTGAGGCAGGGACTATGGCTTATGTTTCATTGTCTTCTGGAGTTGCTAGTGCCTCCTTTGCACTGTCAAAGATACTAAGGGAATATTCAATGGAGATATTTCTCCAGTGCCTTATAGTTTTGACTTAAAAGCCACAGCTTACCATTGATTCAGTGGCTTTACTTCTACAACAGCAGAGGGTTGGCCTGGATGAGAAGTGGGCAGGCCTCACAGGATTGGATGGACAATAAAGTGGCCTTTAAAGAAGTACCAGGCTTCAGGCTTTGAGAGGACAAAGAGAGACAGGGTGGAAATGGAATGGGCAAGAAGGAAGGGACTTGCTCCTTCCTGGACCAATGTTCTACAAGTTCTTTCGATTGAACACTCCTCAATAAAAAAATCCCTTGAGCACACATCTATACATGTTTGTTTATAAATTATATACATGTGCCACTATCATCAGTTAACATCTAAAACATAATGCCCAGGGCAAAATTTATCATTTATGACAATGAATGTAGCGGCTTTAAAACATATTTTGATTATATTTGGTTGACTTGTTACCATATAAAATTATATTGCCCTTCTTTTAGTTAGTAACGTGGCTGTTGAAGAGCTCAAGCTAGGAAGAGTAGACGTCAGCTTGTGCTTACATTATTGTTTTCATCTTTGATCTGTAGTTTTTTAATGTTCATTCATTTCTAGCTGTAGTTTTGCAGCAGTTTAAAGACGTAAGGTGTCCACTTTGTGAGGTTAGTGTAACTAAAGTTGGATGACAGACTACATAAATCCATTTTATCAGTACGTGGTGTAACCCTCAGTAATGGCATGTTGTGTGTGCTCTCATTCCTTCTCCTCAAAATCTAGTGGTTGGCACTCCAGTCAAGACTGCCCAATGTACATACACATTGGGATGGGCATGAAAGTTGATTAAAAGAGCAAATACTTATAAAACTTATTTTTATATAAATATAAATGAACATCACGATATTCTTTTCCTGCATAACAAGTTATCATCGTACATAACCCATTTCACAGAACACTGTGCTAGACTACAGGGAAAATACCCCACGGTTCTTTGGGTATGAACAGACTTCATATGACATGAATACAAGAGACATTGAATTCTATACTCCCATCTGGGGGAAGGTAGGCTTACGTTTTACACAGGGAGAGTCACTTCTGCTTCCTCTCCCTTTAAGCGACACACAGGATGGGAATTTACTTATTCATTCATTAATTCTATAAATATTTAATGGAAACAATCTGTAAGTCTGGCATTCAGTCTCTCTGTCCATATGGAATTTATGGTCTAATGGAGAATATGGATGCAGGAAATGATAATACATCCAAATAAGTGCATTAATGACAGTGAACACAGGTGCTCTGTGCACGGGAAGAGACAGCTCTCCAGAATGCATAAGGTCAGAAAAAGCTCCCTGGAGGAAGTGATATGGGAGTTGAGGCCTTCAAACTAAGTAAGACTGGTCCTAAAGTGAGAGAGATCAAGGTAGTTAGAAGAACTGAAAGAATTCCTTGAAGAGTGGTGTATGGAACATAAGTAGTAGGAAATGAGACTGAAAAGGTTAAAAAGAGAGGTGAGATTTAACAAGGTCTTCTCTATTCTGCCATTAAAGTTTGAACTTTATCCTGAGGGCAAAGGAAAGCCATTTTAACAGGGGACTGATATGATGAGAGAAAGTCAAGTACAGAAAGTATATACTATGATGCCTGGCATGTGTAAAGTACTCAATGAGTGGCAGCTCTGATGAACATTATCAATATCATTATCAAATTTGATTTATCAGTATTATTATCAGCTTTGATCTGTGGAGTCATCCTCCTAGTTGCAATTTGGAGAACAGATTGAAGGGGACAAGACATTTTATCTGAGCTCTTTATTCTTAATAATTTCTTCTCTTTACTTCCTGAGATTTGCTGAGCCCACTTAATTCTATGCTTTCCCCTTTAAAGAATCTTTTATAAAATTTTAATTTTATCTGTGTATTTATTTCTGAAAGGGACTAAGGGGAAGTGGTAGGAGGGGGCCCTGGGGGAAAAAGAAATGGATAAGTCTTGGAGAAGGGACACTGAAGAGCTTTCATCATAGAGAATTACATATCTCATGTGGAAAGTGTTTCACACTGGGCCAGTTACGTACACACACCTAATAAATACTTGTTGACTGATATAGTTTTTCTGTTAACGTAAGGAACCCCCTCACTCTTGAATGCATGGATGACTTACTCTTTTCCTATATGAAAATGTCTGGTTTTTTCCCTCTCCTTTGCAGTGTGTGTGTGTGTGTGTGTGTGTGTGTGTGTGTGTGTGCATGTTTGGTAAGTTTATATAATTGCATGGTCAATTCTTTTGGCCTGCCTTCCTGGAGCAATTAAAGAGGCAATAAATAAAAGTAAACAAAAAAAAGAAAAAAAAGAGGCAATTGCCTTCTCTTTTAAATATTGTACTGAGCCTATTAGTCTACCATTGTTGTATTAGCTTCACAAGTCATATCCCATCGAGGTGAATTCTTCATTGAGCACTAAGGATTGAACATTTCTTTAGATTATGTAAGTTTTAACAAAGGTATTGTTAATGGAGTTGCTGACAATTTTGAAGATAATTTCTCTTGAAGATAATTTCTAAACATCTGCCCAGAAAAATTTAGAGAGATTTCTTTTCTTTGATGTCCTAGGGCTGCCATCTTGTTAAAGGGAAGCAACCCTAAACCTTTCTCCTGTGTGTGAGTCTCAATTCAAAACCTGTCCAGATGAATACAGATGTGGAGTTTCACATTCTTAGTGGGGAAGATGGGCTATGGATGATTATCTTAGAAAAGGTCAGAGGAATCCATCAAAAGTATCATTTTTAAAGGAATAAGCGCTGGCTGTTAAGGGGATAAAAGACTAGATGCTGTAAAAACCTAGCTGTATTTTAGGCACTTCATCATACAAGGAAACAGGTGGCTTATTCCCATTTTTGGATACACTAATACCTGCTGTGCTGAAATTAAACATTGCATGAAACAGGTATTTAGAATGCCCATCAGAAAAAAAGATTAAAAACAGTAAATCTCAGGCCCATGGGGCCCAGGCTAAATCTGGCAAGCAGCTTATTCCGCAAAAGACTTCCTACTTTCGAAGACAGCAGACTTCAGCCTGGCCAGGCAAAGACCAAGCATGAATACTGCAAGAGAATCTTTTATTTTTCTTTCTTGCATGAAGGGTACTGATGCCTCAATCCTTTTCTCAGCTAAAATAAGATTTATTCCCAAAGGAAAGAACTTAATTCCCTGAGACGAGAGTGTGAAAAACCTACAAAAGGAAATATGTGCGGAGAAGAAGAGCCCCTCTTCAGATGACGTAGGGGAAAGTCCACATGGAGATGTCAGAAGGAACTAGTCTGTCTGTGGGATGGGCCATTGCCATCTGTCAAAGTGAGAAGGTATATGATTCCACCACCTTCACTGACTTAACTGCAATGAGAGATGATTCTCCTCCAAATAAATACCAAAACGAATGTTAGTTTGTGCTTCTGCCTAACAAGTCTGAAAGTGCACGAGAAAGGCAAACATGCTTTAAAGTTGGCATTAGGAAGCTAAGGGTGTATAATTTGGAACAGATGACTTTTTTGTGCATATTGTCAAGTTATAGTTGCATTTCATTTCCCTTTTGGTTGTATTTTCATCCAATACTGTTCCAGATTTATATATGTAATATAACCTAGAGAACGATGCACAGTGTGCAATACTGGTATTGTTTTTTGTTTTGTTTTTTTAAAATTTATTTATTTATCTATTTATTTATTTATTTATGGCTGTGTTGGGTCTTCGTTTCTGTACGAGGGCTTTCTCCAGTTGCGGCAAGTTGGGGCCATTCTTCATCGCGGTGCGCGGGCCTCTCACTGTCATGGCCTCTCTTGTTGCGGAGCACAGGCTCCAGACGCACAGGCTCAGTAGTTGTGGCTCACGGGCCTAGCTGCTCCGCAGCATGTGGGATCTTCCCAGCCCAGGGCTCGAACCCGTGTCCCCTGCATTGGCAGGCAGATTCTCAACCACTGTGCCACCAGGGAAGCCCCAATACTGGTATTGTTGACACTATCCATTTACAATAATAAAAAGTTAAAAAGACAAAATGTAATTATAATAGTAAACAAAAAATATCAATGCTTTTCTAGTTTCTCATTTCTAACTTTTCTTTCTGTACCATTTCCTCTAGTGGGTAACAGTTGACTATTTTAAACCCTGTCTCTTCTTACCCTTACTTCCATTTTGTCCCCTGTGTCACCATATTCCTCTAGATCCCTAAATCCTTAAACATTTCCCCTTGTTCTCATATTTATAATAAGCTTTAAAATGATTATTTTCTCATTTTAAAATGCTCAGTTTTCAAATACCATATGCTAACACATATATATGGAATCTAAAAAAAAAAAAAGGTCATGAAGAACCTAGGGGCAAGATGGGAATAAAGACACAGACCTACTAGAGAATGGACTTGAGGATATGGGGAGGGAGAAGGGTAAGCTGGGACAAAGTGAGAGAGTGGCATGGACATATATACACTACCAAATGTAAAATAGATAGCTAGTGGGAAGCAGCCGCATAGCACAGGGAGATCAGCTCAGTGCTTTGTGACCACATAGAGGGGTGGGATAGGGAGGGTGGGAGGGAGGGAGATGCAAGAGGGAAGAGATATGGGGACATATGTATATGTATAACTGATTCACTTTGTTATAAAGCAGAAACTAACACACCATTGTAAAGCAATTATACTCCAATAAAGGTATTTAAAAAAATAAATAAATAAAATGCTCAGTTTTCATCTTTTCTTAGCTATTACCTTTAGTTTTTTCTCTGTATTTACAGTCTTCAAAGCACCACTTTTTGTCTCTACCCTTTCTCCTCACTTCTCACATTCTTCCCTTTCTCCCAGCTTCTACTACCTCAAGTCACATCTCTGCTTTTCACTTTCTTTATTCTTCAGTTATGCCTCTTCCTTTCTACCTCTTTCATCAGCTGCCCCTTCCTTCCTTCCCTCCCTGACTCTTTCTCCTTTTATTTTGGCCTCCTTTCTATCAGTTTATCTCTACTTCCTCTTTCTCTGTTTCTTTCCCTTAAAATGTACTCTATTGTAGAGATTAACATGGAAATACTACAACTTGTGTTTTTTCTCTGAAATAGTAAGAACACAAGAAAAGTATAAGGAGACAATTCATGAAAATAATCTCTCAGACACAAGTATATCCTGCAATATTAGAACACACTTAGAATTGGATTGATCAGACGTTTCTGTAAGTGCCTGGATACTGGATCATGACACTGCATTTCTTCCAGGAGCACTTTGTTTGTAAATATGTCATTTATCCCAAATGATAAATATTGAAGAGTGCTATTAGAATCTACCAACTATTGTAAATTCACCAAATGTACTTATACTCACAGAATGTTGTGCTCTGGGAACTTGTAGGTTTTCTGTTTGGGCTGCTGATGGCCTTCTAGCTTTAAGACATCGTAGGCACGTATCAAAGGCAACTATTTGTTAGAGTTGTGAAGTTAGCTCAGATCCAAAGAATGGACATTGGGAATACTAGATATCAGCCATGGAGATTGAAATCAGGCCCCACTCAAAGCACTTGCAGAGGAATTGAGCAAATTGCTCTTTTTATTTGGGTATGAGAATGAGGACAATCAAGAAGCTACTCATCCTAATTGCTAAGTTTTAGAATTAAAGTAAAGAAGTAGCAGGGGTACAGAGATTGATAAATCAAAAGGGAATTATGAGATACTCTTTTGTCTTGTTTTTCTAAATTTAGGTCTATCATACTGACTCTTTTTAAAATTTGCATTTTGCATTAGGGAGAAAGGAGTTGTATCTTCATATCCTACATAGAACCTAGAAGGTATGTTTGTGTGTGTGTGTGTGTGTGTGTGTGTGTGTGTATGAATGAAGTTTACTTTAATGACTCAAACTCACTGTGGCCTCCAACACCTATCAGGGTTTATAAACCACTACATAAGAACTAGTGCCTCCAGGGCTGGAACCATAGTCCTTTTGGTTCACACATGTGGTATTTAATATATGAGTCAGCTTTCACTATGGAAGGCTATCACCACACAGGCTTGATTCTCACTTGGTTGTGTTCCATATGACTTTTTCATTTCAGAATCCTGAACCAGATGTAGCAGGCCTCCTCTGGGATATGTCATCCTTCCATCAGAGGGAAAAGAATAAGAGATAGATGAAGAAAACACATGTAAAGATCCTTAAAGCTTTTACTCAGAACAGGTATACCTGAAATTTGCTCTTATCTCATTGGCCCAAGCTAGTCATATGACCAAGCTGATACTAGGTGGGCAGAGATTACTCTTGCAAGGAAGGTAAGTCACATAGTAATAGATTGGACCTAGAATATTTTTACAGGGAAAGAGGGGTGAATAACTGGGAACAATAATACAATTTCCATACATCATAAATGTTATTGAATTGAATTATAATCAGAAGCAGTTAATAACCACATATTCTACTGAGAATGTGTACACTCAAGAGTTGGTTTTTTTTTTTTTTTTTGTTAAATTTTATTTATTTATTTATTTATGGCTGCGTTGGGTCTTCGTTTCTGCGCGAGGGCTTTCTCTAGTTGCGGCGAGCGGGGGCCACTCTTCATCGCGGTGCGCGGGCCTCTCACTATCGTGGCCTCTCTTGTTGCGGAGCACAGGCTCCAGATGCGCAGGCTCAGTAGTTGTGGCTCACGGGCCTAGTTGCTCCGCGGCATGTGGGATCTTCCCAGCCCAGGGCTCGAACCCGTGTCCCCTGCATTGGCAGGCAGATTCTCAACCACTGCGCCATCAGGGAAGCCCCTCAAGAGTTTTAAGAATTATTTTTTCTTTCTTTTCATCTTCCTCAGCAAGATTCTCCACTTAGGAGTTAAATAGTATCATCAGCTCAGCTCAGGTACTTACTGCTGATTCAACAGATGTATAAGTGATTATGAAATGGTTAGACAGCAATAATATGAACAGAAAGAAACTGCAGAGTTTTTGTTTGTTTGGTTGTTTGTTTTTTTAAGAACTGGGGAAAGACTTTTGGTAGAGTACTCGGACCAGAAATTGCTCTACTCCCACCCAAATCCAGAGGAATTAAACAAAAAATCCCATTCTCGACAATTTATCACAGAGGGAAGAAATCAGTTGATTTTATAGATTGTCTGTCCTGAGAAATATGCCAGTTTTTGCAAAGATAGGTGCGGTAGCTAATCAAAACATATGATTTCAGGTAAACATGGTTGAAAAAGACTCAGGACCTGAAAGTCTGAACTTTTCCTGACTTCCTGACAGGGCATTTTCTAGCCCAAGTGCCTCTCTTTCCTAGCTCCTAGCAGAGTTAACACCTCTGTTCTTGGCTTCATTTCTCCTCCACCAGACTCCATGAGGGCTGGCACCCTGAAGCCAGAGGTGCTTAAGTATTTGTTAAATAAATCAATACATGTTGAACAGATGCTGATAGAGAGGCTGAGAATTCTCTACAATTAGCATATCAGTCTTGATAAAAGGAAATGATCGATCTGATCTAAATTCCTGTGGATTGTAGACTAGCACCGTGTGATATTGCAAGAGACCGGAAGTAAATGACAGTAGATAACTCAGCTTCCAAATGCAAAGGAGCTTTAGCTCATCCCAGGTCTGCCTTGTAGTTAGAGTTGTATCTTAATTGTAGCCTGTTGTCTATGGCCATATCTATATTTAAATTATTTAGCTTACTCGGTATATTTCATTGCATAAGGTGCAATTAGCCCTTCTAAATTATTCCCTTTTTATATTTAAATGTTTTTTCCTGAATTTTAAAAATCTTTTCTAGTATGGCTAAGAAGTTCTAAAAATGGATAGAGTTAAACTGACCTTCATCATGTGTCCAGGTGCTCAGAGAGGGAAGATCACAAGGCAAATAACACCCCTCCCAGAGTCTACCTGAGCAAGACCTGAGCCCCTTTGGGTCATCCCCACCTGCACAAACACCTGGTATACAATAAACACTCAATAAATATTTGCTGAATTGAATAGGAAAGTTAGAGACAGGTCGTGGTGATGGGACAGAAAGGCTAACTCACACCCGGCCCCAGAGATCCCAAGACTGATCACCAGCTGAATATGTCTGAACAACTCATTAAAAACCAGGGGAAATGCAGGAGAGCATTTCTTCCCTACCCCATTACTCTGTGGGAAATACAAATGAAATAGATAATTTACATAACGGCATAATGTGCCTAGATATAACAGATTATTTGCATAACTGCATAATGCCACCAATCAGGGAAAAAGCCTTAAATATTTCCAGATATGAACATACAGAATTATATAAGGTACGCATATCAACCAATAATCAGAGGCTTCTCTTTCTTGTAACTTGTATTCCAGTAGAGAGAAACTAATCTACAGAAATGAATGAACTTCCCCAGCACCATGAAATGAACAAGGAGTGCTTGTAAGACACAAGACTACATGATCTGTGTTCGACTTCCCCAATCCAACGTTTTTCCCTTCATCACGAGCCATTGATAGGGACCTGTACTCATTGGAATACAAGAGAAGGCCTTTTGAAAATAATTTTAGGGTGAGTAATGAGGAAGCAAGGACAAGACTGTTAGGTATCAAATGCCTTACCTTTCTTGTCAACAGAGACAGCACTTTAAGGAACTACAAGGACAAGGGAAGAAAAAAAAGGCAGCATGATTTAGTGAGTTTTAATAATCTTTTTATTTTTTCATAACCAGAGTAGCTATGCCAGGTTATATATTTACCTTAGTGCAAAAGTTCTTTAGTGTGTACAACTCCACTGAGTTCATTATATTTTTTAACGTATCTCAGACTAATTTCAGATTCTGATTTCCCAGTATAAACTAGAGTAACAAATATATAATTATTCTCATAAATAACTCAGCACCTTATATTTCAAACACGTTTCCCCACAAGGCACTAGTGCCCTATATTAAATTCTTTTAAGTGTAAGTTGGTTAAGGTAAAAATTAGTTGTTATTACCTTATGGACATTTTAGTTTTAGCAGCAATTCAAAGCCAGGTCTATCACAAGTAGATTTGTTGCCGCCCACAGGTATAATCATCAGGAAAATTAATAATCATGTTCAGTGTGACTATAAATCATCG
This sequence comes from Eschrichtius robustus, assembly GCF_028021215.1. Taxonomy (NCBI): domain Eukaryota; kingdom Metazoa; phylum Chordata; class Mammalia; order Artiodactyla; family Eschrichtiidae; genus Eschrichtius; species Eschrichtius robustus. The sequence continues at coordinate 77,279,047 of NC_090826.1, forward strand.
TGGTTTAGGCAATTAATTTCTGTAGAAAAATGAAAGATCTATCAGTATTATTACTGTGCAAACTGCATGTTGTGAAAACCCAGATCCAACACAGTCAAATTGCAAATGCAGTGTTTCTAATTTCAGAGTGTGATAATATGGGGTCATCAGAAGCAGGGAAGCTGACGATTCTGAATAAATAATGTAGTAATTTTTAGCAGTTTATGACTGTAGCTTTTAGCGCATACAGTATTCAGAATCTCTAAACCAGATGCAGTGGAAAGGGTTGCTAATTTCTAGTAAAGGTAGAGAAAGAGACTAGAAGAAAAGGGACACAGGCATATTTGAATGAGTGCACCCTCGTGGCTGGGCAAATACCCTGAGAGCCATAGTATAAGGCACACTGCTTGCAGAACTGCTTTCACAAGACTTCTTTTATTCTGGTCTGTTTGGTGTGCAGAGTCGGACTGGGGCAACACAGACCTCTAATTTAAAAAAAAGGGTAACATCTACTTGTCTGTGAATACTTCTGGTGTACCAGACACCTCCTTGGCACTTATTTTCTCATTTAATGTTCACAACCACATTATAAAGTGTGTGTAATTGTCTACATTAATAGATGGGGAAAGAAGCTCAGAATGGTTACATAATTTGTTCAAGGACAAAAAGCTGGGAGATGATAGGGTCATGGTTCCCATACAAGTTGACCTCTGAAGTTAAAGGCCTCCTCCAGTTTCATACTGTTGTTTTCTTTACTCTTCCTCTCTCTTTTTCTTTCCCTTTTGTGTTTCTATTATCTGATTTTCTTTCTCAGATTTTTTCCTCTAGCTTTATGCTTTTCCCTTGTTGATGTTTGAGGTCCCCTACTGATGCCTGTTTCTTACTGATGAGTGTTTCTTAGCCAATTAATGGTCCCTCAGCTCAAAAGGCTGCTGTCCATTTGTGCAATTGTGGTATTGGCAGGTGTGACAATTTGAAGAACAGTTTATTTCTCTTTATAATTCTAGGTATTCTCTCTTTTACCAAGACTGTTTCAGTATGTTCTTTGTCTCATCCCTTCACAATTTACTACAATTTCTTTCCTAAGAGGCAACAAGTCTTTGTTTTATTTGTGTCCTGCATTTCCTAAAGAAAACTATACAGGTAAAATGAAGGAAAAAAGAAAGAAATAGAGAAAGGAAGGAAGGAGGAATGAAAAGAACTGGAAGGAGGGTGAAAGAGAGAAAGAAAAAAAATATTGCAGCATGACTGTTCACATTAAAAAAGTTTTGTCACTTTCCCAAAGATTCACCATAGGTTTCTTTGAATAGCAAACTAATTTAAAACATTGACTACTATTTGATTTGTGTAACTTTTCTGGAAATCACTCATTGCATAGATGCAATAGAGCCATCTCTATTACTAGTTCAGCAATACCTCACCTTGTGGAACGCGAAATTATAGTTAACAGTGTATTTTTACCGACCTAACTCATCTGACTCTCAGAAAAATACATTGGGTGGGTGGGGAAATGGTCTTATTTCTGTTTTTCACCTGAGGAAGGAATGTAGACCCTCAGGGATTAAGTGATTTGTGTAAACCTCATATTGAGAGGAGAGATAGGAGAGGAACTCAAACCCAGGTCTCTGACTCCAAAGGCACACCTCTTTCCATTAATTTTTCTTTCAGATTGTTACTCACTTAGGGTAAAAGTTGACCCAGCTTCTCTTCCCATCTTTCTGTTGAAATTGCTCTGGTTAGTGCAACCAGAATTTTCCCAATGATTTAATTTAACTGTTCAGTGCTTACCTTGCCTGATTTCCAGACAGCTTGGACATCCTTGAAATTTCTTCTGTGTTTCCAGAGACTCTTTTCGATCCTCTTTCTCCTCTTACATTTTAAATCATTCTTTCTCACTCTTTTCTACTGGTTCATTCTTCACACATTTAATGTTAATTTGGTTTGGGCCCATTTCTCATTTGAACACTTTTTCTGTACCATCTTCTTTTCTACCGAGTAGTCAAGTACTGTTCATAGCTGAAGATGCATGTGTATTCGTACCTTTGGTCCAGATTTCTCCCCTGAGCTCCATGTCTATAATTTCAACTGATAAATGGATATCTTCATCGGAATATCAAAGAAGCACTTATATCCCAAACTAAACTTAGCATCTTCTCCACCAAATCAGCTTTTCCATTTGCTTCCCACATGAGTTACCAGTGCCACCATTAAACAATCCATCTAGAAACCAACCTTCAATGAACATGGATCACCCAGTTCTGTTGGAACTGCATTCTAAATACATCTTGTGTCTGTTCCTTTCTCTCTATTTTCCACCCCCAATCAAGAAAGCATATTAGGAATGTGGCGGAGCTTCAGCTCAGTGCAAAAAATAGCATCAACTTGACTTAGGTCTCTATGCAAAGCAGGATCCCAAGCCAACCCCCAAACCCAGCCCCAGTAGTTCACAACTGCTTATTCTTTTTACCTTTCTTTTCAGCACACAAACCTCTAAGCATTATAGTATATTTATGTGTTTATTTGTCATTGAATGTTTCCTCCACTTTAAACTTCAAGACACGAGGGACTTTGTCATCTTCGTTGCTGTTCCTCAGGGCTGAGAAGAGTTCCTGGCTCATTGTGAGTATGAGAGAAATGTATGTGGATCAGTCAGCATCCTTGGAGAAAGAGAAGGCACACTTAAACTGGGTAAGTTAAGAAGGTTTAACTAAAGGGACTATTTACTAAGGTGTGAATAAAATTTAAGAAAAGGAGAAAAAGGTCACAGGGGATCTCAGGTTGGTAAGAGCTGGGAATATTAACCACCCACTGGCTGAGTGGGTAAAGGAGGGAACAATTATCAGAACAATGGCTGGGACTTGGAAAGAAAGCCGCCGTGTGAGGGCACCACCTGACAGGAGCTGCGGCCTTCAGTAGAGGGATGCAACCAACCTGCATGGGGAACAAACCTAGTAGGGAAGGATGGGAGGGAAAAAAATATCCTGACCTCACTCTCTTCTTGCCCTCCAATATCCTGCTCGTGCCCCTGTAGTCCTAACCCAGCTGAATGACAGAAGGGGGCCACATAAATGTGGTCTATAGTCCACAAAAATCAGCCTCACAGGGCACAGGGTATGGTGGAGAGCAGCTGCGGAGAGGCACGTGGAAGATCTCAGCATGTGTTATCAAAGTGAATGAAGGAGAAACAAGTGAATGAATGATAGTCTTAATTTTATTCTAATACATATAAAAATAGCGTGTCACTCAAAATTGCATCAGTTTAACTGCAACTAACAAAAAATTGCCTTTGATGCAACTCACATCCTGTGTAGATACACCTTGGCTGAGAGCCACTGCTACATGCTGAAGCCAGTGGCATCTTTCTTTGTTTTGTTTTGTTTATTTATTTATTTATGGCTGTGTTGGGTCTTCATTTCTGTGCAAGGGCTTTCTCTAGTTGCGGCAAGTGGGGGCCACTCTTCATCGCGGTGCGCGGGCCTCTCACTATCACGGTCTCTCTTGTGGAGTACAGGCTCCAGACGCGCAGGTTCAGTAGTTGTGGCTCACAGACCTAGTTGCTCCGCGGCATGTGGGATCTTCCCAGACCAGGGCTCGAACCCGTGTCCCCTGCATTGGCAGGCAGATTCTCAACCACTGCGCCACCAGGGAAGCTCCCCAGTGGCATCTTTTTAAAGTGCTCATCTGATCACATCAGTGTCCTGCTTAAACTGGCTGCAGCTCCTCTTAGTCTGCGGAATAACTTCTAGGCTTTTTTTGCCTGGCATATCAAGAACATTGTGATTTGACTCTTTTCCCTTTCTGGAAGTGTCTCCTCTTGCCCTGAAGCATGTGGTCACTACTCACCCAGTGCTGAGTAGGTCCTTTGGAGAAAGGACCTCCCCTGGTCCTTTGTGCTACCATGCCTTTGCTCATGTTCTTTCTTCTGCCTAGATTTTTTTCCTCTAATCGCCTTTCCATCTTACATACCTCTTCTCCTGGCTAAATCATGCTTGTCTTTAAGAGTGACTTGAATATAAGGTCTCTGATGCTTTATATGGCACCCTATCCCAGTCTGGATAATTTTTTTTGTTTATTTAAGCCTCACTTTATTCCAAAGAGATTCAAAGTAGAGACCTTACACAGTTAGCACCTGCTTCATTTGGACTCTCATAATATTTTGAAAAGCCTTTATTTATACTTTCATCCTTGTATTATTTAAATTTCTGTTACAGGATTATCCTTGAAAGTGAGGAATGGGTTTATTTACTGTGAAACTCCAACATCAAGAAAACGCGCAGCACATAGCACCTGATGGATGCAACAGTTGTTTAATGAATAAATGAGTAACAAAAAGGAGCCTAAAGTACAGAACCATTCAGTGTGATTCCAACTCACTGGATTCTAAAGTTTTAGCCTCCAAGGAATGAAGCAGAATGGGTTTTTGTGATTGTAAAAGTGGAAGTGGAAATCATTCTTTTGATTCTTAAGTACAAGTATATGGGTAAGCAAATCAGTTTTTAAGGTTCATTCACTGGCTAGAATAGAAAATGAACAAATGAAGGGTATAGATTTTAATATAGCACCAAGGCACACATACTCTCACATATTAGAAACAACCTGTCAATTATAATTCACTATACAAATATTAATGACTAATCATAATTAGTCATCATCACCTGGAAAGAGATGCACCTAATTCTGAAAAGTGTTAAATATTTGCAATGAGGGTGGATCATTGTTAGAATAAAATATTTCCACTCTTCCTGGTCTTTTGTTTTTTCCAGTGTAACCTTCATGTTTCATAGACTGGTTCACCTTTTGGAGACTAAGTAGACCCCTGAGATGCGGAGTGGGGAGAAGAAATATTTAGCGAGCTTAGAGAATATTTGGAGGGCGGAACTGAGGTATTTTATAAAGTTTGGAGCAGCTCAGGTCTTTTCTACTGTACTTTTCCTTCACTATTTTTTCTTTTTTATATTTCTTTTGAGATAAAATATATATGCATTGGAATTCGCAGATCTTAAGTGTACAATTCTATGAATTTTGACAAATATATACACACATACAGCAAACAACCGTATCAAGAAACAGAGGTGGGATAGGGAGGGTGGGAGGGAGGGAGATGCAAGAGGGAAGAGATATGGGAATATATGTAAATGTATAACTGATTCACTTTGTTATAAAGCAGAAACTAACACACCATTGTAAAGCAATTATACTCCAATAAAGATGTTAAAAAAAAAAAAAAAGAAACAGAACATTTCCAACACTCAAGAAATTTCCCTTGTGTTCTCTTCCAATCAATCTTTATTCCCATAGGCTACCACTGTTCTGATTTCTAATACCATAGATTAGTTTGGTCTGTTCTTAAACTTTATATAAATGGAACTATACAGTATGTATTTATTTGTGTCTCACTTGTGAGTCAACATAATGGTTATGTGATTCAACCATATTATTGTATGTATCAGTAGTTTGTTCCTTTTAATTGCTATGCACTGTTATATTGTATGAATATACCACAAATTGTTTATCTCTTCTCCTATATGATGACATTTAGGTTGTTTACAGTTTTCAGTTATTATGAGTAAAGCAGCTATAAACATTTATTACAAGTCTTTTTGCAAACATATGCCTTTATTTCTGTTTGGAATGGGATTGGTGGGTAGGTGTATGTTTAACTCTATAAGAACTCTCAAACATTTTCCCAAAATGATTGTATCATTTTATACTCTCATCAGCATATATGAGAGTTCTGGTTATACCACATTCTTGCCTACATTTAGTGTTATAAGTCTTTTTAATTTTAGCCTTTGTAGTGGATGTGAAGAATTAAATCTCATTGAGATTTAATTTGCATTTCTTTGATGATATTGAACACCTTTTCATGTGCTTACTGAATATTTTCTGTTTAAGTTCTTTTCTCTCTTTTTTAAAAATTGAATAGTCTGTCTTGTTATTGAGTTATAAGAGTTCTTTATATATGCTGGATGTATCTTTTGCCAGACACACACACGCACACACACGGAATAGGGAAGAAGAGAGTATTGAGAGAATAACGTTTTTAACAGTGCCTTTTAATGAGCAGATGTTTTAATTTTGATGAAGTCCAATTTATCATTTTTTTTCTTTTATAATTAGTGCTTTTTGTGTCCTCTCTAAAAAAGTATTTTCTGGATATTAAGGTCATGAAGATATTCTCCTACATTTTCTTTTAGAAAATTTACAGATTTAAATAGCTTTCATGGTTAGGCCCATGATCCATCTCAAATTACTCTTTGTGTGTGGTGTGAGGTGGTTGTCAGTGTCCATTTCATTTATTCCTATGGATATGAATAAATCTTGTCCCAGCTTTTGAAAAAGCTTTTCTTTTCCCACTGAATTTCCTTAGCACCTTTGTCAAAACTCAATTGATCAGTATGTGTGGGTCTATTTCTGGACTCTCTCTTCTGTTGCATTGACCTCTTTGTCTATCCTTTCATTAATACCACACTGTCTTGATTGCTGTAGCTTTGAAGAAAATCTTTAAATCAGTAGATAAGTGGAGTCCTTCAACTTTGCTCTTCTTTTTCAGGATCGCTTTGCCTCTTCCAGTTTTACCATCAGGTAAATTTTAGAATCAACTTGTCAATTTCTGGAATAAACCTTTTTCTTACCAATGAAAAGATATTTATTTGACTGTGATTTAATTGAATCTCTAGATGAGTCTGGGGAGAATTGACTTCTTAACAATATTAATATTCAGTATAGTAATATTTATAGTATTGATAATAATATTTTAAAATCCAAGACTATTGTCTTAGTCAGCTTGAGCTGCCATACAAAATACCACAGACTGGGTGGCTTCAACAATTCAACAACAGAAATGTACCTTCTCACAGTTCTGAAGTCTGGGAAGTCCAAGAGTAAAGCGTTGGCTGAAGTCTCTCTTTCTGGTTTGGTGACGGCTACCATGGCTATGTCCTCATATGGCAGAGAGAGAGAACTCTGGTGTCTCTATCTCTTCTTATGAGGCATCAACATTGGTAGATTAGAGCCCCAGCCTTATGACATCATTTAACCTTAATGACCTAAAGGCCTTATTTCCAAACACAGTCACATTGGCTGTTAGGGCTTCAACATATGAATTTTGGGAGGATGCAATTCAGTCTACAGAAACTATGCTCTATCTCTTTATTTATTTGTCTTCTTTAGTTTCACTCAGCAATGCTTTATGATTTTCAATATAATGGTCTTGTACATTTTTGTTAAATTTATTCCTAAGTATTTTAGGTTTTAATGCTATTTTAAATGTAATTTTAAGTTTGATTGTCTAGTATTTTGCTTCTAGGATATATATAAATATAGTTGATTTTCATACATTCCTTCCTTAAGGGGCGTTTTTGAAGGTATACTTGGCTGTGAAAATTTGATTTAGAAGAACTTGATAATGTCTAGCAAATGAGAAAAAAGCACGTGATGTTACAGCCATATCTTTAGAACTAGGTTGAAGTTGCCACACAATTCTTTACTTATAAATTCCAGACACAAGGAATGAACATGGTTTCATTTTAGTGAAGTAGCCATTCTTCATTCTCCTCAGAGCAGCCAGCGTCACCTCTGACACATCCTTTCAGGGTCCCTTCAGGATGGCTTCTGTCCACGATCTTGTTTCTGATACCTAGGACAGCAAGAGGCTGTGTTTTCATCAGTCACACGTAACTGTCCACGTGGGCAGCCATCCAGTTCAGTGGTCTAGCTCCGTAACCAAAGATACCATCGTGATGCCATGTGTTTTTGTGACACATTCAGTTTTTAAGAAGCAGAAAGGATACTGAATATAAAATATAATCATTTAAAACTTCCATAGTATGTATCTACAGATATAAATTTTCTGGTTAGCCAGGGTATGCAGCTATGCTTTTTTATTTTTTAAACGGATTAAATGCAGATTCGATAAACAATGAACCACAAAGAGGAGAAATTCTAAAAAAAACCTAACAACTCTCTATGGAAAATTTAACTCTGTGGTCATGGTATTTCTGCTATTCTCACCTTGGGCAATTTTGGACTCCCTTGCAGAAGAAAACGAATTGTTTATAGGTTGTGTATGTCTCAAAGACAGTGGGACCTCCAAAACACCTTTCTGCGGGGGGAGGCAGGTGGGGATATAAACCTTTAGGTGAGAAAGTAAAATTGTCTATTCCCAACAAGCTTGAATTTTGTGCCACCTTCTTCTCTAAAATGTAATCAGGTACTTACATTGCAAAAGAAGACCAAAGTTAGGAGCAGTCAGGGCTTTTCTAAATGAAGTTCAACACCTTCCTAGGGCATATTGAACAGAAGCACTGAAAATTCAGCCCTTGAGCTTCTCATCCATTGGACCTAGGGCCAACTTTTCTATTTAGGTGAACTCACCTCATGTCTTCAAATAGAGTATCCCACTAAATACTAAAGGCAAAGCTAATTCTCCACAGTATATTTGTATGATGTGATTCTTATTGTCATAAGATAACTACAAGGACACGTCACAGCAAACTCATTGCAATCTTCTGTGAAGTAATACTCTGTGACTCACTTTTCATTCTTAGGGTTTGTATTGTTGCTAGATACCTCAGTAAAGACAGAATTGTAATAGGCCGTCCATTCAGCCTGGTGATGTTTATTTAGCTTCTTTTAGTTTATCCTCTGGAGAAGCTTTTGATTCCGAACAGACAGGGGACATAAATCCATCAGCGGGGATTTAGGGCAAATTAGGTTTAATAACCACAGAGTTGAAATTTTGCCACTGTACTTTCTAAATATCCACTCCAATTTGTTAATACAGCATAGATTAATTTGAGGATGATTTCAGACTCCCCTGTTGAGAGTTTTACATATTTAAAATCTCTTAAGGTCAGAAGTTAAGTGTTCATAGTTACAAAGGGCCTTTAACCTCGTAGGATAATAATACAATTTTATGGTCTAGGTTAAGAATTCTTCTCCCAGTTATTAAGACTGAAGAATGAACCCTGGACCCAAAGAAAACATGCCTAAAGAGTGAAAAACGTGGCTACTGTTCATATCCCAACAGCAGAGCTGCCACAGGGAAGGCAGAAGATAAAAGTAAGAAAAAGAAAACAAAAAGGCTTCCAACAGACAATTCACACATGTCACAAAAATCCACCCTCCTGTGTCTGAAGTCACACATATGTCTCTATATTTCTATATTTAGGCTCATCTTTGCAATATCTTTGATTGTAGAAGCTATAGAGCTTTTTATTCAAATGGGCATTTGCAAACAATATGTTTCTGTTTGCAACACACATCATTTCAAATCATCCGGATGCCAGGAGCTCTTGCTTAGTCCACTAATTTGTGTGACTTTGGAATTGTCAGATTAAGGCCTAATTCGACAACCAAATTTCCTTGTAAATGTAATTAGAAATACAAGGCATGAGGCAAGCATACGGCAGCTCTAGCTGAGTTAAAACTATCTACACAACCTAAAACTTTTACTCCTTTTCATTTGAATCATCCATGTCTTATATTTAGATTTGTATTTCATTGCCATCAACAATAGAATTATTTTCATGTTGTACTGAGCTCTCTTAAAAGATAATGTCAAATCTATATGGCTTTTATCAAGGTTTTATGAAGAAGGGCACGTGACCACTGCAGAAGGAAGAAAGCCACACAAGCATTTGCAAACTGGGTAAATATATGGTGCTTGAGTTTGTATATTAGTTAAGGTACCATTAGCCGATATAGCACATACATTCCTGTATCTAAGTGGTTAATCTTAAATGAGTTAATTTTCTCCTAAGTTGAATTCTAAAATGACTGTCGTGATGAGTGAGTGACTCTCGTCCATGTGGGGGTTCAGGGACCCAGACTCCTTCCATCTTGTGGCTCCACCATCCTCAACTTATGATTGTTAAGTTCACCATCCCCACTTGCATCAAGCTAGTGAATGCTGCAAGAATATGATGGATAGGGAGCAAATGGAAGGTTTTTACTGGCCAGGCAAGGAGCTGGCATGTGTCACTTCTCACATTTCATTGGCTAGAAGTCAATCACACGGGCATATATAACTGCAAAGAGGAATGGGAAGTGTCATCTAGTTCTGGGCCCTGGAGGATAGGGACATTCTTATCATTAAAGATAGCTGTGCTTAGTTTTTGTTAAATCAAATTAAATAACTGAAACTCTTAAATGAAAAGGCTTTCATAGAAAATATGAGGGTGAACATTTCTCTGGTGGGCACACCAGGATTTCAGAGCTGAGACTATGTAGTTATGTTTTCTGCCTCTCTTACAAGGAATGCTCTTTAAAGAGGTGGTGTGGTATAGTAGCAAAAGCAGTAGACCCAGATTCATAAAATCTGAATTGTTTTTTCCCGTCTGCTACTAGTTACTTGAGTGACCTTAGGTAAGTCACTTTCTAGGCTTCATTTTTTCTCATTGGTAAAATTAAAACATTAAATTAGATGATTGCTACGGTTTTATCCAAATGCTAACTGTGATTCTCTGACTTTGTTTTGTTTTCCTATATTATGATATATCTATAATTAGGAGAATGTAAACGAATATTTAGTATGTTACATATGCTCTATAAAACTATTATTTTTTTCCTTCAACTTATAGGGCTTTTATGAGTGATAAAAGTCTTGCCTTTTTTTCCCTCTGTACACCAAGGCTTTTAAAAATTTACCCTCTTTCCTGCTTTCTCACTGCCTATTTTTTGAGGCACAAAGGTTAACAAAGATACCCCTTTTACTGATATCTGCTCATTAAATCATTACAGTCTTGGGTTTGCAGGATAAACTGGGTCATGAAGATTACTGGCTGTCATGCGTGAGGACAGAATGAGAAATCGACGTTGGGTCTTTTCAATTCCCAGCTCTAGACAATAGATGGCATGTTGTTTAATGTTAAAATGTTTCCTGAAGGTCTTCGCCTTCTCTGTATCCAAAGACGGCGTAGAAAACAGATTTTCACAGTAAGATTTCTTCTCTTTTTTTCTAATTTCTTATTTTCCTTATTTCCATGGGTATAGATGTGGGTGTGTGCATGTGTGTATGCATTTAAAATAAACTATTTGCTCTCCAGTTTCCTTCACTTGTGAGCTTATTTTTGCAGCTCCAATATTCTCAATAGAGAAATGAATAAGATTTTTTTCCACTTCCAGACCTTCCTTATCCTGCCCAATTCTTTACAAAAAACCTATGTTCCCATGTTAATAAATGTACATAGGACAAGGTCTGAAAATTCTCCCACTGAGTGGCAGGAGATGATATGCCAGTGCGCTTCATTATCTTGATCAGAGAGTATATAATCATGGCCCTAGGCTCTTACCGCTTTTTCTTTCTTGCTAGTGGGAAAAAACCAAAAATAAAACAAAACAACACAAACACTTAAGGACCTGTTTCCTTTTGCAGGATAAGTATCATAATAAGAGGCCAGGGCCTCCCCTTCACAATGCTCTGAGAGTAGATATTTCTTTAGTTCCCGCTAGGCTCAAGGGAATATGGATCTGGTCAAATACTGGGTTCCACATTATCTGCTTTCATCGGAGAACTTCAAAACATTTTACCAACACAGATTCATTCACACTTATAAGAGGTAATGCTGTCTTCATTTTGCTGATGGGAAAAATGGAACACTGAGAGTATAAGTGACAAATTCAGGGCGTGTGGTGGAGCAGAGAATTGTACCCAGGGCTCTGGAGAGCCAGGTTCATGCTCTAACAACTAGATAAGACTTCCTCTGAGGCTGTGCATGTGGCTCACGTTTTTAAAAAAGATGCTTTATTTTATTTTTAAGGCACAGAGAGACTACTGAAGAGACAGAGGGATGAAAAAAAAATTTAATAAGTCTCACTTAGAAGGTTGAATGATACATATTGTTAGAACTTGGCAAATATCTCCCACCTGGAACAATCCAAGATGCTGAAAAGCTGTGAAACTATTAACAAACAGCACAATAGGAAATGAAAAATATTCATAGGGATTTTTAAAAATAGAAATATCTTGGTCTAAACACTAAATTTGAAAATGAAACTGTCCCAGCTTCTTTTAAATACATGTCTTCATTACTGATTCTCACCATTGAAAACATATTCGGATGCTTTCAACTAGATACGTTCTCTGGGCGGTCTATCTCTCCATCAGTATATTACCAGTGTGATCTCTGTCATTTGCTACTTTCACTTGGACAAGGTAGGCTTGTGTATTAAGCAAAACCCCAAATATGCCAAATGTGATGAACTGTTTCAGTTTTGAAAACATCAGCTTAGGTAAGCTTTTCAACAATAAGACATGAATAATCTTCTGTCCATGATATGAAGCAACTTTTAATGATTGATTAAGAGCTCTCTGATGCAAACAGTGATAACAATGGATGTACATGTTTGTGGTTGTGTAGGCAGATAGAGAGATCGTGATTCAAATAAAAATTAACCTATAATTAATACACAAGCACATGCTGAAGTCAAATATTTGTGCCTCCAGCCCTTTAAGCCAGTGAACATATAAAGCTTGTCAAGTAGTTTTAATTTTACTGACAGAGCAAGCACTTAAAAGATGAAAGAAGGAGGACAAAAGGGTGGCTTTGTCAGGAAAGGATGTGTTTTAGAAACTTGCCCAATAAAATCATGCAAATAAGCAGATTTTCATAAGCCCCAGGCTGAAAAAAAATTATTCTGGGCTTAAAGGGAATGAGGACATCCACCCCAAAGAGATGTGTTACTTTGCTTCTCTTAGTTTTCTTCTCATTCAAAAGTCTGTTGTTGACAGAGAAGTTCTGAGTTAGTCTCCTGCAAGGCTGATATTTATGCTCCTTTTGTGAGAGCAGTTGGGGAAGTGATGGTTTAGGCCTGAGTGACCATGATGATGCATGGGGTGGGAAGCCCCATGCAAACGCTGGGGACCAGTAAGACTTTAAGAATGTTTATGGAATTTTTCAAATCCATCCATCAGGAAGGGGTTACAGAACACAGCTGTTGGAAAGATGTATAGTGTTGTAAACCTTTTAGTAATTGTGTCACGGCCAAATTATATTTTCTCTTTGATTTACTCAGTTAAGTTCTATGCAGCCCAGAGGATCTCCGTGTGTAACAATGAAAAAAAGGATGGGGATTGCAAATTGGCCATGAGTGGTATTGTGGTTTTTGTAAAGCAGTGGTTCTCAAAGTGTGGTCCCCGGACCAACAGGATCTGTACCTGGGAACATATCGGAGATGAAATTCCTTGGGCTTCATCTCAGACCTATTGAATCAGAAACTCTGGGTATAGGGCCCAGCAATCTGTATTTTAACAAGCCTTCCAGGTGATTCTGATCCACACTGAAGTTTGAGAACCACTGTTAGGAGAACCAAGCAGGACTCCCGGGGCAACCTGACCTTATGGGAGGGCCAGACAAAATGGGATCTTCTTCAGGAGGTTCTATACCTGTGGACTCAGGCAGGGAAGGAGCAATGGTGTCTTGGGAAGAGGACAGTGAGTCAGGGCAGGAGAGGCACTGGGGATTCAGGGGAGCGGTGATTTACCAATAAGTATGACCATTTTGGTGCATACATGCTGCGCTACGGCCCTAACTCAAGAGGAAGAAAATAGCTATGTTAAAAAAAAATACTGTAGGGTGAAAAGGCTCTATTAATATTGAAATTTTAACCCCATAGGCCTCTCATTTGTATCTCTCGTGTGGGGTCTGAGTGTGGGTTGGATGCTCTTCATGCTTGTTTGGCAAACTGTGTTTTCTCTTATCAGGTACTAATTATATTGTATTATAAATATCTATGTATTTGCCTTTGTCTTTCACTGGACTGTAAATTCCTAGAGCACAAGGGCTCACTATTTCCCTCCCCCTCCGCCACCACCTTCCTTCTTTTATGGCCCTAGTATCTATAGTGTCTGATACAGAGTAGGTAATCAATAAGCGTTTTTGAATGAATGAATGAACCATTATAAACTGACCGGATCTGGCTGCTAAGAGCTGATCAGCAATGGACAGAGGAGAGATGCCTCTGGTCCCATCACGGGACACTCTGGCTCTGGGTTCTAGATGAAACCATGAAGAAAAGGAAACACACTTTGGTGTCCCTGTGGGAGATAGAGGCCAGACATAGAAACCAAGAATTAGTTCTTGTAGGAGTTGGGTATCAGAAATGGCATTTTCTCTGGGGAGTCAGGATATTTCAGAAACGAGTGGGGCTCAGCTCAGACAGAACATGAGAGCTGGTGGGCAGGAAAAACCGAACAAACAAATACACCTCTCTTTTCCTTAGGTGCCTGGTATAGTTGGTAGGAAGCTAGGTTTGAGTAAGGAACGGTCTAGTAGAGTCACAAAGGAACTTGGGGAAAGATGTCCTCAGTCCAGGGACAGACTAGACCCAGAGAGATGGTCACAAGGAATCTAGAACAGACTCTCTAAAAAGGACTCTTCCGCTGAAGTTGGACAGCGTCTATGTGTGTGCTGTTGACCTGTTAGTCATTCGCCTGTATAACACTGGTTGTCTAAGAAATAATCCTGTTTGTACCATGTTTCGTAACATTCCAAACAACTGGCCTAAGAGAAGTATTAACATTGACTTTGAGTAGGAGTGCCTTAAATATCACAGGCAATTACTGAGTGCTTGTTGAAAGAATAAATGGATCATGGCAAAGACTATGTGTCACAAGTTGCTGGGAAGAGCCCAATAATCTTAGGGCAGGGGCTTGTTTTATCACGCATCAGTGGCCCTAAATGCCCCAGGTGACTAAGTCAGAGAAAACAAAACACTGAAGCAGGAAGGAGGCTTTTGATTAGTACCAGGAAGCACTTCTTCAATCATTAGTTTGATAAGACATAGAAACTGGCTATTAAGAGAGATGATGCTCATCGCTTACAAAATATTTCGAAGAAGACAAAAGACCTCAGCGATTCTGGAGAGTTTTTTATCTTCCTGGCCTGGAGGCAGCACCCGGGTGCACTCCGTCTAGCACTGGACAGTTTCTCAAGCCCTCTTGAGCGCGCTGTGATGCGCTCTACATCTTCCTGCCCCTCACCTCCTCCTCTGCAGCCTCACCTTTACTTCTTGCTCTTTCTCTCCCTTCCTTCTCAATACTGGCCATGTCTCTGACATTCCTGTTTCTTTCACATCAAGACCCTCTCTTAGCATGTGTTCCCAGACCTTTCTGCATTGGCAGCTGTTTTGGGGAAAGTGGCATCTGGGCTCCTTGTGGCCTGACACCAGTCCCAGCCTCAGCTCACGGGTGGAGCTTGTGAAATGCATTTCAAACAGCCTGCTCAGCCCGGGCCTGGAGGAAGATCTTGGGTTTGGCCTTGGCAGGTGTGGCCCGGAGAGAGCTACCAGCTAGGGAAGGCCACATCCAACAAGGCAGCCTCCCTAGAAGGGGACACTTTCCAACTCAGACAATGACTGGAGGCAAAATGGGCTGCTTCCATTGTTTGCGTGCATAAGTGTAAGCCCCACAGTTGAGCGAGGGGAACCAAGGGAGTGCCTGGGCAAGAGGAGATATTGATTTTACTGTTTCTTCACTCTCCATTGGTGCCCCTAGGTCTCTTCTGCTATCACCCCCTACACTTAAGAATTCAATGCCAGGAATGTAAATTGGTACAGCCACTGTGGAAGATAGTGGGGGAACCTATGGAAGTTCCTCAAAAAATTAAAAATAGAACTACTATATAACTCAGCAGTCTCACTTCTGGGTATATCTGTGAAAGAAGTGAAACCACTATTCGAAGAGATATCTGCAACCCCATGTTCACTGCAGTATTATTTACAATCACCAAGACATGGAAACAACCTGAGTCCATTGATGGATGAATGGATAAAGAAGATGTGGCATATCTATATCTATATCTATATCATCTATATCTATATCTATACACATACACACACACAATGGAATATTATTCAGCCACAAGAAAGAAGGAAATCTGCCATGTGCAACAAGATGGATGAACTTTGAGTGTGTTATGCTAAGTGAAATAAGTCAGTCAGAGAAAGACAAATACTGTACGATCTCACGTACATGTAGAGTCTAGAAAGGTCAAACTCATAGAAACAGAGTAGGTTGGTGGTAGAGGTGAGGCCTGGGGGAAATGCGGAGATTTTTGTCAAAGGGTAGAAACTAGCAGTTATAGGATAAATAAGTTCTGGGGATCTGATGCACAGCATGGTGATTAGAGTTAACAATACTGTATTGTGTACTTGAGAGTTGAAAAGGGGTTAAATCTTAAAAGTTCTCATCACTCGGGCTTCCCTGGTGGCGCAGAGAATCTGCCTGCCAATGCAGGGGACACAGGTTCGAGCCCTGGTCTGGGAAGATCCTGCATGCCGCGGAGCGGCTGGGCCTGTGAGCCACAATTGCTGAGCCTGCGCGTCTGGAGCCTGTGGTCCGCAGCAAGAGAGGCCGCGATAGTGAGAGGTCCGCGCACGGCGATGAAGAGTGGCCCCCGCTTGCCACAACTGGAGAAAGCCCTCGCACAGAAACGAAGACCCAACACAGCCATTAATAGAAATAAATAAATAAATAAATAAATAAATAAAATTAAAAAAAAAAAAAGTTCTCATCACACACAATGGCAGCTGTGTGAGGTAATGGATGTGCTAACTAATCTTTTTGTGGTAATCGTTTTGCAACATATACGTGCATCAAATCATCACGTTGTACACCTTAAACGTACAGTGTTGTATGTCAATTATATTTCCAAAAAGCTGGGAAAAAAAAAACTTCAATGGCTTCCTGCTGCCTTGGGCACATCGGGCCCACTTCCCTCCCCATCACTTTGGCTTTTCCTCTTGGGATGGCACTTGTGGCCCTGAACGCCTGTACCCATTCCTCCCGCCCCCGCCATCTGAACTCACCAGTCTGTCTTCTCTCTGCAGTGCCTGCTTCTCGGGTAAACTTCTTTGAGAGCTGGGGCTCTGAATCATTTATCTTTGTGTTCCCTACACTATCTGGAACCTGGACACAGAAGGTGCTCAATAAATGGGGTTGTTAAATTTGAGTTTACTGAGATTGCGTTGCTGCCCTATCCCCAGCTTTCATCTCCTCACTCTCTTTCTGAGATGTGCTAGAAAGATAACTGGCCACAGAGTTCAGGGCATTACCGCAGTCCTGGCGCCACACCTACTACCTGTGGACCCTTGAACAAGCACTTCACCTTTCTGCATCTGGTTTCTGACTGCAACATGAGAACTGTAGTGGTCTTCTATCTTATGTCTCATAATATTGTTAGGATTAAAGGAGAGAATGTGGGTGAAAGGGTTTTATGAATTAGAAAATGCCATCTGTTTAAAGTACTCCTTATGGTAAAATCAGTTTGTGTAAATGACTGACAATCACTTAAAATAATACTCTGCTCAGATAACTTGCATGCTTGCCTTATGAGAGAGGGCATCATTTTTAAAATCTAATTCTGTCCAGTGAGGAATTACTCAATGTCTATTATGTGTCTAGCAAGTTTGTATACATTGTGGAGGTTTCAAAAGAGGTATAAGAAATTATTGCTTTCTGAGAAATTATGACATAATTAGAGGGTACACCTGACTCTGGTGCACCGCCTACCTGGGGTTTAATACCTGGTTCTAAGACTCTGGAACTAGACTTCAGAGACCAGTAAAACTTAAAAAATAAAACAAATTGGAAGACAACATAGGTTTGTCAAATTTTTTTTTAATTAATTTATTATTTTTTTACTTTTGGCTGTGTTGGGTCTTCGTTTCTGTGCGAGGTCTTTCTCTAGTTGTGGCAAGCGGGGGGCCACTCTTCATCGCGGTGCGTGGGCCTCTCACTATCGCGGCCTCTCTTGTTGCGGAGCACAGGCTCCAGACGCGCAGGCTCAGTAGTTGTGGCTCACGGGCCCAGTTGCTCCGCGGCATGTGGGATCTTCCCAGACCAGGGCTCAAACCCGTGTCCCCTGCATTGGCAGGCAGATTCTCAACCAGTGCGCCACCAGGGAAGCCCAATTTGTCAATTTTTAACTTATCTCTTCAATAGTTTTAAAATTAACTATGGAATTTGTATATAGTAGCATGAAAAACTATAACATCAATGAAAATCTATAAAAAGTTAAAACTTGAGTCAGTTGAGCTGTATGAAAAACAGAAGATGTTGCCCCGATCTTTTTCACTTCACTTTGAGCAACTCTGTGCTTTGTTGGGGACCAGGAACTGGGCACCAGCACTGAGCAGTTGGAGCCGCTGCCTGGGAGGCAGCTCCCTTGCTCCGATAGTGATGGCTCCTCACTAAGTTGATGTGGGACTTTGCATGAGGCCCTGAACCTCTCTAGATTCCATTCGTCTCTGTAAACCAGAGGGGCTGAACCATGCTGGGTTAGTGACTGTGGTAGCTGCTAGCCACGTGTATTGTGACCATTTAAACTTAAATTAATTTAAATTAAATTAAATTAAAAATATAATTCCTTGGTTGCTAGTCCCATTTCTCATGCCTACTAACCACAGGTGGCTAATGGCAATCATCATGGACAGCATAGATTTGGACCATATCCAGCATTGTAGAAAGTTCTATTGGATAGTGCTGGACTAGATGACCGCTAAAGGTTTCTTAATGTTAAAATTCCAGGATGTTTGTGGTTATGTGTAGACCCCACTGAGCTTCTGAGCCACAGTGTGGTCTGACCCACAGTGAAGCTTTTCATGTGCCTCCGAAGTCTGATGGTGATGATAATTCTTATTTAATTCTGATGGATGGAAGGGTATCATGATACCTAAGAAGTATTATGATTTCACTGTCAATGGTACATAGTTTGGTTAAACCAACATTTCACATTCAGTCTTCTGTATCTATCTGAGAGATTCTCTTCTCTTTTAATATTCACTTCTTCTTACCACACCAGATATTTCTTTCTTTCCTTTTTTCTTTTTTGGTCTGAGATTAA
This sequence comes from Eschrichtius robustus, assembly GCF_028021215.1. NCBI lineage: Eukaryota > Metazoa > Chordata > Mammalia > Artiodactyla > Eschrichtiidae > Eschrichtius > Eschrichtius robustus. The sequence goes on from NC_090826.1 coordinate 77,297,871, forward strand.
TCTCTCTTAACATTTTCACAATCTTATGGGAAAAGCTAATCTAAATGATAAGTAGGTTCTTTTTTCTTCTTCAGTCTACCATAAAATTGCCAATGTGTTGTAAAAACCACTATTTTTACAGAACTTGTGTAAACACTGTTTTGGACTCCATCTGTTGAATCAGTCTCTGCTACTAACAAGTATTGTTGTGAGATGTGCCATCATCAGTGATGTGGATGGGGTGCAAAATGAGCTGGCTTGGCAACACACAGGGCCACATAAATGAAGCCATTTTTGTTGCCGGTAAAGGAGTGCACCAATGCCATTTCAATTCCGTGCAAAGTTGAAGATGGGGGGAAAGCACACAGCACTTGCTTTCTGAATCTGAGAGAGGAAGATCATAAAGAAATATTAAAATGATGTCCAAATTTCCAAGATGTTAAAACAATTGAAAGGAACAAGACTGAGAGAGGGAGAATGAAAGACAGAGAACTCAGTGGTCCCTAAAAACAACTCAATAAACTCTACTATCCAAATAAATGACAATTTCTGGACCTCAACGCCTATTCACTCAGTGTCCTTTCTTAAACTTTGTCTTTCTCTGAGCAGCAGAAGTTACAGAGACAATGCCATTCTCTTTAACACCTTGAAGTAAATACAATAAAACAAGTAAAATCTGAATATACCCGGTTATTATAAATATGCAGCAGTACTGGCCAACACAATTGGCAAGAGTGTTTACCAAAGTCCAGTGACATAATCCATCCCAGCTTCACAAACTCACAAACTCTGACCTCCATGCCTGCTCAGACTCTGCTTCTTGTCAGTTATGTGTTGCTGCCCGCAGTACCATATTGCCCACGTGCTATGCTCGGAGCAGAGAAACCGTGCCCCCGGAGTGTGCCTGTGTCAACATTTTTATTGCAAATTGCCATTTTCTGATCATTAAAAAGCTTTCGGCACAGGAGTAACTTTGTGAGAGTTCAAATTTTGAAAGGACTCATTTAATGGCTTAAAAATAACACTTGGGCCACACCCAGAATTTAAAATGTTCTAGCTGGCTTTGTGGCCTGGGTTTTTTCAAACTGCGTAAACTTAAAATACGAAGGGACTCAGGACTTGGAGTAGGCCCAAAGATTGGTTTTTAGTGTTTGGTGAACTGGAATGAGGTTCCTTGATGGTAACCTTTACTTGCAGAAATGAAATTGTAGGATCGATTTAATTGGAATGTTGTCTAACTTCAGCTGGAGAGGGGTCTCTCAATAACTTTCTTACCGGGTTATGAGGAAAGGAAGGGTGGGCCTAGGACAGGCTACATAATTTGGAGGGCCTAGTGCAAAGTGAAAACGCAGGGCCCCTTGCTCAAAAATTATTAAGAATTTCAAGATGGTGAGAGCAGAGTATTAAACCAATGTGGGGTCCTTCTAGGTATGGGACCTGTGTGACTGCACAGATTGTCTGTCCAGAAGCCGGCCCTAGCTGGACTCCCTCCCTCCCTCTGTTCCTTCCTTCCTTCTTTCCTTCCATCCTTCCTTCCTTCCCTCTTTCCTTCTTTTCAGGATACACGGGCCTCACTGGCTCAAGTATAATTTACACGTGAGCACTGTTATTTTAATAGGTTCTGTCTTAATTCTTTCACAAAGAACAGTCATTCCCAATTTCCTTTCCAAAAGCTATTTAATAACAACAAGTAAAAAACTTAAGGTGGTTTTTTTAAAGCTGGTAAAATGTTTACATATCTATTTTCAAATGTGATCTTTAAAATAATTCCATGAGGTTATTAGACTAAAATAAACCCATTTTTCAGACTGAGAAATTGAGGCTTCACTGTAAAATTAAGTGATTTGCATAAAGCTTTTCAGGTCTTTATTGGTACAATCAGGATCAGAATTTTACTCCCTTGACATGTAATGCTATTTTGAGTAAAAGGGTGTCAGATATAGCAAAGCTTAGACACCAAAGGGGAGGAAACCTTGGACCAACAAAAATGGAAAAATTATGAAATGAGTTTTTTTCATAATGCTGGGTTTGGACCATACTAACTCCTTGTAAAGGCTTTAAAAGATCATGTTTTGATGCAGTATTTTTTTGTTTCGAGAGACCTGTCCTACAGTCTGGCTAAATCCGTGTGATAGGAGGTCGTGCTGTAAATAGGCTTGCTTACAACTCGGTAAACAAAAGAAATAGAAGGGACTATCCGTGGGCTACTGTTGAATCCTAAGAAAAACTTCAGGAAAGACTAGATAATAGAGATGTGAGGTTGGAGGCTCATATTTGTTTACTGAAATATTGTGGGTCCGATATTTCTCAGTGCATTCCATGGAACGTTAATAACGTGTTATTTAAAAGAAAAAAAAAGAAGAAGCTCTTTTTGGTCAGTTAAGTTTGGGGAAACAATGACTTTGACAAAGTTAAACAGCTTCCTAATTGCAGGACATGGCAAACCTTTAATGAGCTTCTGTGATTTGTGACTCTTCAAGAGGGAATGCAGCTTTTCCAAACTTACTTGACAACAGAACATCTTACCTCCTTTTTTTGTTGTTTTTTTTTGGCGGGGGCGAGGTGAGGGGTTGTTCAAAGAATCTCAAGGGACTAGTGCTCCACAGAATACACTTTATGAAGTGAGGTTTTAAAGAACCAACATCATCGATGATAGTCCTGTAGCGGGTTGAATTGGGGCTCTCAAAGAATATGTCTCCCTGGAACCTCAGGATGTGAGCTTATTTGGAATAAGGATCCAACTGTAGATATAATTAAGGTAAGGATCTCAAAATGAGATCATCCTGGACTTAACGTGGGCCCTCAATCCAATGACCAGTGTCTTTCTAAGAGAAGGGAGAGGGAGATTTGAGACATGGAGAAACATAGAAGAAGGTCATGTGAAAGTGGAAGTAGAGATTAGAGCCATGTGGCCACAAGCCAAGGAATGCCAGGAGCCAATGGAAACTGGAAGAGGCAAGGGAAGAGTCTTCAGCCTTCAGTCTAGAGCCTCTGGACTTTGTAGCCTCCAGAACTGGTTCTTACTGCAGCCCTAGGAAACTAATACTAGTTCCATCAGTAAAACAGAAGTGAGAATCCCTCCATCTAGGTAGATAGAAATGTGAGTGGCCTGACAGGCTTGGAAATGGAAGCTTGTTGTCAGGCCAACAGCTGAATCAGAGTTCTCGCTGGGACTGCTTTGGGGGATGGGAATTGCTCATGAGCGGGTTAACTTAAGATCTAAAAAAGTTGAAGTGAACGAACCCTATAGAAAAGGCCAGAGCTCTCAGAAGTCCAACAGCTGGAAGAAAGGGGAATGACATGACAGGACAAAGAGTCATTGGTGCGGCTCCTAACAATGTCACTCCTGTCCTCAGGGGATTCTCCCGTGAGTCTCCAAGTCCCCTGTGGGGTGAGACCCCCAAAAACTCTCAACTGTCTCGCCCTAGCTGCCCAGCTCTCACACAAGACTGGGAAAATGTCCAAGCTGGCTTTGTATTCTGACACTCTAAGCATGTTCATGGTTTGTTCTCTTGGCTCGTAGTTGAAGAGGACATTTCTTTGTCTCTCTGCAGCCTTTCCCCCACATTGTTGCCTCAGTCATTTATTTCTGACCCATAATTGGGCAGCATCGTAAGGGCTTTCTTTGGCTCAGAGCGAGGAGGAGCTGTGTTAAAATAAACTAAACTAGTCTCTAATTACTTGCGTGCTTATTGTGTATTAGCAGAAGGGGCTAAAATGTCAAAGAAGCTTTTGCTCAATGGCTTTCACTTGGGAGCTTTAGAGGTTATGGCGGCCCGGGAGGGCACTTGAGTTACACTGGGCTTTGTGACCGCTATTAACACAAAATAATGCCAAGGGAAGGCTGCAACTCATGCACTCACGACCCTCCCATTCTAGAGACTCAAAGGAGTGAGTCTAACTGGACCCACCTTATCAGAAGGTGATTAAAAGCCACCACCAGGACTTCCAACTATTGCTAAACACTTGCCTCCTAAGAGCCTGTCTAGACGCCCCTTCCCCCATCACACCAGTAGGGGGCATCCTAGCGGGGACTAAAGTAGAGGGAAAAGTGGGGTTGAGAAGTAGTCTGGATTCCCACCTGCCTGGTCTGTCCTCTGGTCCTACTGACAAGAAAGAACATTGAAAGGGAGACTGGTACCAGACCAATGCCATGGTGCCACGGCAGACAGCAGTGTGGTTGGTAATGCAGAGGTGATTCAGAGGCGGTGAGAGGGGGACTAGTAGAAACTTTCCCCCTGTGACTGATCCATAAATTTTGGAAACCTTGGTGATCACCCTTATGAAAAAGGCAAAAATATGGGCTGCGAAGAGGTTATTCCAAGTTCATCCTGAGATGCTGGGGCAGTACTGGAAAATAAACTTCTGCCTCCTGATCCCTGTTCTAGGACACCATTCCAGGATGAACCGAGTTACCCCTCGCCTGTCACCCGACTCATAAATATAAGCAGATGAATCCACTTGCAGAATTCCTTTGCCTACTCCTCCTACTTTAAATGTCCATCCCGAACTAGAGTGCAGGAACAAATATATCAGGCAGTGAAAGCTTTCAGGGACTTTGTACAAGAAAGCAAGGAAGCCAAAAGGCAATAGGTAGAAAAAGACCAGAGAGACATCTGGAAAAAATACCAGAGTGCATAATTATGATAACAACTCCCAGAAAGGGCTCAGCTTAAGATTTCTAGGGTTTCTCCTTTCCTTATCTGTTGTACAACCCCCCTCTCCAAAAGCAAAGCAGACATCTTTGCCCTGGTGTCTCCCCCCAGGCGTGCATAACTCCTAACCCTCTGTGTCATTAAAAATGACAACTATGTTATAAATCTTTCTAGAGTTACTTTCTTATTTTTAATATTTATTTGCTTCTAACGGGCAGGTACCACAGACTTTCTTTTAATGATTTAAGATCGAATAATTAGCCTACAGGCCTATCTGGAAACTGACACCCTTTAAGATGCACTTCCTTTCTTTGATAAGTGGTCAGGAGAACCTGCCGTGGGGCTTTTTAGGCAAGACAACTCCTCTCTGGGAGGTTCCAAACACATCCTTTGCCCTCCTCAGTCAGTGCTTGTTAAATCCCTGCCACAGTGAAACTGCCCATATTTAGATCAAACATCCAAGTAAAAATCTGAAGGAATGGAGGCTAATTCGAGAATGTAAGATCCATTAAACTATGCAAGTATGCATGAACTGGAAAAAAGTGGATCCCATACATAGCGCTATAGCCCTTAGCTGTTAGCAGGTGTGAGTCAGTCAGCTGTACAATTCATTTGTCTACCTAATTGCACTGAAGATAGGCTTTTACTTTGCCTATAACATCTCTAATGAGTAGGTTTTCAGTTCGATCTAACTAATTAATTCTTGTTAACTTCCTTTGCATTGCTGTTCTTTTAATTTAACCAGAGACAGCCCAGAGTTGCTACTAGTGTTTAGTCTCAACTAGATTACCGCTATTCATTAAGGGCTATAATTGTTGGTCTTAGCCTTCCAAGCGGTCATTACAACCTCTGGCTTGCATATTGAATAACAGCAATTTCCTGACTCCAACAGATCTTGTGTCAGGGAGGAGAAAATGCTAATAAAGAAAGAATAAATGATTCTCGACTCCATTCAGGGCTGTGTAGATTTCTTTTGCAGCAGAAATTGTACCGAGGTGGTAAAACGGGCTTCTTGCAGGCCCCCTACCTCCACCCTGAGCGAAAACAATAAGAACCAAGTGAAGCATTCCCTGCTACTGTGATTACAGCATCCTAAAAGTGATTATATGGCTGCTGTAATCAACTTCAATGAAAGCTGCCTGTTAGAGCTTCAATAATTACTCATTTCTGTTAACGGCTTGCTTTTAGTTTAACACTTTGAGGCCAAGGGGGGTGGAGGGGGGAAACTAGGAGCATCTTAATAAAGGATCTCACTCACGTGATATTTTGGGGGGGTGAGTGCTTGTGTGTGGGCCAAAAAAATGCACATGTAAGTTTTTTGTCCCTTTTTCAATAGCAGCCCCCTTTCATTTTGAGCTTAGATTCTATTTAACCAGCAAAAGCACAAGTTCATACAGGGTTCAATTATGTACTGAATGTTTACTGAAGGAGGTACAATAGTTTAAATAAAGTGGTGATTTTAAATATTTTACCCATTTCTTTAAACAAATTGCCAATCCTTAAAGTCTGTGCTAAACACATTTCAAAAGCAAAATACCACAAGGATCTTTCACTAAAACTCTACATTGAATGTTTCATTTACTCTCCTCCCCTCCCCCGCCTCCTCCCTTGCCTTGGGTGCATTTTATTATTTATTTTCTAGGAGAGGGTAAGTTTGGGAGGGTAACATTTGTTCTAAATGCCTTCGTTGGAGGAAATAAAGCAAAACAAGAGATTGTTCTAAGCCCAGTGACATCAGTTGCTTAAGGAGGGTGTCAAGTTTTGGAGGTTTTGGGCAAGGTGTGATTAAGTGGCTAGAGAAACAAATCAGACCCACTAGATCGTGAGCCACATGCCTCTCCCAGATCTCACTGTCAGCATTTCTGAAAAACAAACAAGTTGCCTAAACATAATATTTTTAAAAACTGGAACAATAGAGACCTTGTTTTCATCAAAGACAGAAAGCAAGACTATTAAAGCACAAAAGTTCTGTGAGTTCAGACACCATACAATAAATCTATTCTCCTCTCCTACCCCCAAAACCATCACTCCAAACAGAAAATATGGAAAATCTTGCAAGAAAGTTGGATTCTGCTATATTTCCATGCCTTCAAAGTTCAGATAATTTGGGAAATCCTCAAAATTCAGATGTAGCTTCAAATAAAGTCTAAACTGTTTTTTTTTTTTTTTTTTCCACAACCGATAAAATCCAAAAACCATATCGAATTCAAATTCCAGGGCCTTCAAAATATTGCTTAGGAAAGAACTTAAAAAAAAAAAAAATTCTCAAATGGCTAAATGATTAGTGAGGAAAGTCTACTATTTTAAAAACTGGTATGAAAATATCATTAAAGTGTCTTAATAGAACAAAGAAAGTTGTGTTTTATCAATAGCAATAATTCTGTTAACTTTGATTTTACTTATTTTCTTTGAAGGACTCAAATTTCACCTATTTCAAGATTTCACTGCATTGTCATATACAACACATAGCAAGATGATAGGTTATCTAGGAAATAAACATTCTTCAGCACTGCACATGACAGTGTTTAGCACATAAACAACAGTCTCCACATTTCTGGACTTACTGATTTAATAGAATAAAGGAACATATTTTCATTCATCTTTCTTCATAGCTGTTCCACTGGTTCAAATAGGCTTTCATCTAAACCATGTTTTTCTGGGTGACACGTCTCCCTCACTTCCCTCATATTGCCCTGAACTCTGGTTTTATTTTAGCGTGAAGTTATCTTCCTCATTGAAGTCTGGCTATGTGTAGAGGATTGGTTGGTTTGAGCAGGGAGTGTGAGTGAGTTGCTGGGTGAGGGAAGTGGAATAGCCAGAGAGACTTTCCCCACTGGTAGTTCAGGCTGTTGTTTCAATAACACTCTTACTCTTTGTCATCAGAAAGGAGATGGGACTCCAAAACCAACTTTACCATGAAAATCCTTTCTTTATTTCCTTCCATATTGCCAAGCCAGGATTGTCTCATTCTAATTTCAATTGTTCCATCATATTCTCCATTAGATATTTTTCTGTACTTTTATAAAGAGGGAAAGATGAAGCTACACACTTGAGATTCAAATAAAAATAGGACAGTCTCTTTTTTGATACTCAGCTTTTGAGAAATAAGAATGTAACTAATATTACTAGAGCTTTAAGACTAATTTACTCTTATCTATGTAAAGTTACAACTTAAACATGAAAAGAGTTTAGATTTCTGGTTAGCACCTCTATAAAAGGAACTATATGTGAAATATAAGATAATCAGGGTCACTGAAAAGATTTAGGGGGTTTAGTTTTGGCTTCTGTTTAAGACAGCCACATTCTACAGCAATCTCAAGGAGTTGCCACCAGGGTATACAAGTTAGGTTCATACCATACAGGCTAAGAACCTCAGCAAGTTATATTCTACGTGTTTTAGACACAAAAAATGTTGTATCCTCTAAGTGAGAAAAGAGATAAAATGAGCCTTTGGAGTCAAAAACAAGCAGGGGTATGCCAGGGTGGTTTTTCCACTGAGATTTTTATACCATTGTTGGATCCTGCAGTTTCTAGTTTAGCATTTCTTCTGGTTTCTAAACTCTAGTGAAAATGTCTTCCTTTGTTTAATGGAAATAGTACCACCCAGGTGTCTCCAATAAACAGCTAATTTTGATGGGATTCAGGTCTTTCAAGCCAGGGCATCAAGGAAGACAAGTAAATTGGTGATGTTCTGACATATTGTATTCTCAAGACACGAAGATTGGCTTCAAACCTTTTAGCAGGAGGAGATGATTAAGAAAGACAGGCTGGGTAGGTACTGAGAGAAAGTGGTATGTTAGTGCTGTAGCTTCTGGCTACTTTATCAAATTACAGCATTAGATAAGCCTCTGCCTCCCAGTTGCCCCCTCCACCAAATACCAGGATTCCCCAGTTGTTGGGAGCTGGGGGTGGGGAAGAAACTCTACAAAGATTTCAAGAGTGAATCTATTCACAATTAGTCATTTAATTTGCAAATTGAAGGCACTGGAGTTAAATAATCAGTATAAATCCTTGCTTAGAGGCAAAATAGTATCTTTTTGATATCCTTTTGATCCTCACTGTTGCCCTGAGAACTGGTGAACTACAAGATGCTCCCAATCTGGAACACCTATCATAGTGCTTTGCCCTTCTAAAATGCTTTCAATAAATATTTGCTTCATTTGATATTATTGATTTTTTTACCTTTATTAGAATACTTACTTTTGAAAGAATTATCTTACATGCAAATTTTGTTTTTCTGCTGGAACCCCTCCCCCAAACTTTTCAAGAGAAGGAAGTAGAATTTAAAATAAATATCTTTTGGTTTTAGGTTGGCAGTAAGGTCCAGGGTCTCACTAATCTATAGAGGGAATGACAAGTGTCTGTTATAAAGCTAGACCTTATTTTAACATTATTTATCTAATTTTTATTATGGCATCCTTGAGTATCTGGAACTGACTTTTTATTAATGTTTCTGACATTTTGTCCAAAATCCCTAGAAAACTATTACATATCTCCTACTTCATGAAAAAAAAATTTTTGGTTAATACTGTCATATTTGTTCTGATATTCTCCCTACACTTCAAGATGTTGCTCTTATTATTACAGCTTAAGATTGAAATCTAATGGTGAAGAATAAATGAATACATTGATGATATTCATATTGGTGAGAGTGCAACAAAGGGAACATTCTTACATGCTACTGGTGAGAGTGTCTACAAAGTTTTGGAGGGCAAATAGATATATCGAAATTTAAAAATTAAAAATATTTTAATTGTGATTTTTATTAAAGTATAGTTGCTGTACAATATTATATAAGTTTAGTACATTTATATGTACTAAAATTTTTTTTATATAGTAATTTATACTGGCCTTTCACTGCTTTTGAACTGACAAGTTTTGAACCCTCCGAAAAATTTTTCTGCCAAAAATATTTGTACAAATATATAAGAAAATGTGTACAAGGATGCTCATTATAGTATTATTTGTATCACCAAAAAAATTGGAGACAACCCTAATATTCATCAACAGGAGAAAAGTTAAATAAATATGGCACTGCCACAGAATAGAATGCAGCCATGAAAATGAATGAGAATGATGTGGCAAGATGCCCATAATATACTGCTGAGTAAAAAAAAAAAAAAAGCAAGTTGAAGAAAGCAGCATGCACAGTCTCTTTCCATTGTCATTTCAAAATTTACATGTGCATATTGACAAAGGATCTAGAAGAATACAAACTAACCTTTACAATGAATCCTGGGAAGCAGGTATGGAGGGTCTGGGGGTTGAATTTCACTTTTGACTTTGTATCCTTTTGTATTGAGTAATTTTGTTTAATGAGTGCTACTTACTATTTAAAATATTTATAATTTATTTTGGGGATTTATAAATAAATTCACTGGGAACTTGTAGTTTTAAATTCTCTAATATCATTATCCGTAGGATTATTCCATTTTAAATAGTGAAAAAACATAGCTAATTACTAAAGTAAAGGACATTCAGATTGTTGGATTCTGGATTAAAATGAGAGATGTAAGATGCTTGATATCAGAATAGAACCCATCTAGAAACATAAAAGTAATCTTTTATAATCCTTTATCAATCACATTATTCATCTAGATTGGTTCTTGCGGTCAAAAAAGCACTTAGGTTAGCTTTTAGAAGAGGGTTTATTCTGGAGGATAAACATAAACTAGAATTTAAACTGAAATTTTAGGAATTGAAGAGTTTCTGGAGACAGGTTTTTGTCTTTTCTCTGTGTCAACATGCTTTTTTTTTTTTTTTTTTTGCAAATAAGAAAAAGCCAATTAAACTGACTTAAACAATAAAAAGGATTGAGTGGTTTAAGTTAAAAAAAAAAAAAAGAGGGCAGATCTACAGCTTCAGATGAGGCTTAATCTAGAAGCTCCAAAATACCACCAAAGGCCCAATATCTTTTTATTCTGTGTCTCTGTTGTTCTCTCCATGGTGTCAGCTCTATTTTAAGGTTGACCAACTATTTCAAAATGGTTACCAATAGCTCTCAGAAATACATTTTTCTTATTTCTAGATAAAAAGAGAGAGAGGATATCTCTTCTAGCATTCAACACAAAAGTCCTGATATGCACCATAATTGCTTAGACTACATTCCTACCCCTAAGCCAATCACTATAACCATTGAAATATGTGCCTGTTGGCTTAGCCTGGGTCACTGTTTCACTCTGGTAGCATGGGTAGAGTCACATGCTCAGAATCCCATAGCTGCCCAAATTGAAAATCGGGGTTGCTAAGGAGAGAATCAATGTTGGGAAGACAACCTAGAAGTGTTCTCTGTGGTCTCCCAAAACATATCTAATTCTCTTTGGCCATCTACTCCAGTCTCCTGAGTCCATTGTCCTGTTTCTCCTGCTTACCATATTCCCATTCCTTTATAACTTTGATTTCTACTTGGCAATCATGGCCTTCTGTCTGCTTACCCCTACTTCCTCCTATCATATTATGACTTTTCAATTTCAGTGCCCACAGTGCTTAAAATTTATTTTTTATCTTTCTTAATTCATAACTCAAAATTGGGATTCTGATTAGCCCAGCTCATCTTTTTTTTTTAAACTTTTTTTTTTAATTCAGTATTTTTCAAGTATAAGTCAAATTAGTTTTTGTTTTCTTTTTTTAAAAATTTATTTATTATTTATTTATTTTTGGCTGTGTTGGGTCTTCGTTTCTGTGCAAGGGCTTTCTCTAGTTGCGGTGAGCAGGGGCCACTCTTATCGTGGTGCGTGGGCCTCTCACTGTTGCGGCCTCTCTTGTTGTGGAGCACAGGCTCCAGACGCGCAGGCTCAGTAGTTGTGGCTCACGGGCCCAGTTGCTCCGCGGCATGTGGGATCTTCCCAGACCAGGGCTCAAACCCGTGTCCCCTGCATTGGCAGGCAGATTCTCAACCACTGCGCCACCAGGGAAACCCCCAGCTCATCTTTTTGATCCAGGCCACAGGTATTGGCCAGCTTGCAGATTGGTTATCTTGAATCAGGTGTACACCACTGGTCCAATGATCTGTAAATGAGAAATGGAGTTTGGGTAGTCCAGTCACATGGTCCAAAACATGGCAGCCTGAGTAAGAGGGGCTGTGGGGCAGACTGTTTCCTGTGGATGGGAATGTGGGGAGGCACATCAACTCAAAGTTGAGCAATAATAGACTGTACCTTTTCTTATGGGACTTTTACTATATGTATTTTTTAAAAAGCAACCAAATTTTACATGAAAAATATTATTTTACTCTCTTTTTAAGTTTCTTCCATAGCTTGTGTCACATTTGTTTGCATATTGGGACTTAACTGGGACAAATTTTGTCTTTTGAAATTTGGGTTGATTTTTGGAAATAGTTGGAAGTGATTTAGAGCCATTTCTGATTAAGGGTAATGAAGGTAGGTATTATAAATTTGTCAAAAATAATGTGTGACTATAAAAAAGAAAGAAAAATTGTCTTTTGCTGTTCATAAACTGAACCTGAAAGCAATTCCAAGAGGAGTTTTAAATGTGTTTTGGGCAATGACGGCACATTAAATAACTGTATTATCCTCCGTAGGTGATTACTTCATTTGAAGGACAAAATTCAGGTATTTGTTCAGGCTGGTGAGCGTGTGTGTGTGTGTGTGTGTGTGTGTGTCTTATTACACTGTGATTAATCTTCATTCCATAAATGAGGGAAACATTGATCTGAATCTAAGTTCAGGAAAAGCTGATATGTAGTAGGTAAGCTGGTACAGTGGTATTGGATGTTCATAGCTGTGATCTGTTCCAACTGGATCCAGTGATATTGGTAAATATCAATAAAGAATTGATAAATATTTTGAAGATCACCCCTGACTGGGTTTTCCCATAAAGTAAAGGAAAGAACCAATGGACTCTTCTGTAGGACACATAAATGCCTCAGGAAAACTCAAAGGCAAGGGTAAAGGCATGACTAACTGGAAAAGGTGTGCAAAAGGTGAATCCAGATCACAACTCTGTCTATTCTCTAACCCCCAGTATTGTTATATTCAATATGCTTCCAGAAGACCTTGGATTTATTAAAATTTCCATTAAGAACTAAAGACATTTGAGAACAATTTAAATAGCATGGCTTTCACTAATGGGCAATCAATCCTCGTCTGCTCTTTGCAGTTCTTCCTGTAGAGACCTGGGAGATTTGGCCAGTGCAGTGTTACCCTCAAAGAGGTTTGTATCAGGGTGTGGAGGTGTTTCCTTTCTGGTGAGCTATATAGGGGAGAACTAGTTATTTGCCACCTTTACCTAGAATGATGCCTTCTTTCCTCCTCATGTGTTAATACCCATTCCCTCATGCATTCTCTTTCAATGTTTATGCATTACTATCAGGCAGAAAATGGTGCTCAAACATAAAGGCATTTTACCTGCAGGACCCATGTAAGTGGTGAGGCGTTACCATGGTATAATAATATCAGGAAAAAATATCAATTTAAACCTGAATTTGAGTTCTGTGTCTGGCAGCTGCTAGCTATGTTGCCTTGAGGAAAGTCCTTGGAAAGTTTTCTTCTTTGCAACCTGTTTCCTCATCGGTGCAAAATAGACAATATCAAATGAAATAATCCATACAGAGCACTCCTCTAGTTTACCTCTTACAGTTCCAGGTGAAACACAAATAATCAAAAAGGACATCTCTTTCAACCCAATCTAGCCTCTGTTACCATTTGCCGTCTTTATTCCTTGAATATTTGCGTAGGTCCTTCTACATGCCAGGAACTCTTATCCTTGTCAAGGTAATGGTGGATAACATGCTTTTACAACCCACTCCAATTCCACACACATCAATTTTTACCCTTCAACATTGCCCCCAAAGTTAATTTTTACCTGCTTTTATCCATATGAAAATATTACAGCGCTTTTCCTCAGAAGTCAGATTTTCCTCGGGGATGATACTGAGTCCAGCAGGGACACGGTTGTCATTGGAGATCACATATGTTGGTGGGGGTGGGGGAATAAGGCAGCTGCAGGACACAGACCCAATAACCGGGTATCCCAAGTTGATACTTTATAGTTGATCCAGAAGCCTCATTCTATACTTATCCTGAAGTCCTCATCTATGATCTATTGCTTAATGAAAGAAGAAGTTAATTAATTAAGAATATGTGCAAGTAAGCCCAGGGGTTCAATTTTAATGTAAAATAAGTAGCTTATAGATAGTCAAGTGGTTTTAACAATGTGGTTCAACTACAGTCAAAGCACCTTGAAAAGCAAGGCCTAGGCCTGAGGGGCAGGTGTCTGAAGTCTTTTCTTTTACCACCTAACTTGTATTCTCTGTGCATTCTCTGTGTTGAATATTGTAGATATGAGGTCATGGTCTTCAGTTAAATCACTTTCAGGGCCCTTAGCTTCAGTCTGGTTCATGGCCACAGTTTAAATTCTAAACTTCAATTATCCATTTTGCAAATCCTGCCACCAATCTTGATGCCATCATTTCTCTCTTATAGCACTTGTTTCATTTTCTTTGTTTTATTTGTTTTCATGACTCCCTTTTTACCAACCTGTGAACTCAGTGGGATCATGTATCACTCGATTTTGTTTCCATAGAGCTTAGTGTAGTGTCTAGATGGTCAATGATTGTTCAGTGAATAAATGAATCGATAAAAGACAAAGGAGAAGAGAAAAAAAAACTGTTCCTGGCTCAAACCAAATCTATTACCACAATTATTAGGAAAATCAGTATTGTGAAAATCAACCAGCTTTCCTTTCCATACTTATAGGTCATCACTTCCATAGATGAAAGAGAACTCATTGATGTGGAGGTGGTTCTCGTTTCCTGGTTACCTCTTCAGTTTCCAGGTGAAATTTTCGGAAACCCTTTTTTATACTGCCTCCCGTTCATAGGGCCCCCAGGTCATTCCCCCCACATAGTGACACCATCTCATTAGTTTTGCCGAAAGGTGAGATTTACAACTTCTGTAGGAGTTTTCCTGTACAGGGTAACAGGGAAGGAAGCTGTAACTGCTTGAATTAGCACAACGTATTTGCTTTCCTTCTGGCTGCCATAAATTCTTCGGATGACACAGAATCAACATTTCAGATGATTATGTCTGGCTTGTAAATTGTCCTCCAAATTGTCACCTTTTTCCCCCCTAACTGCACACCTGGAGGACACAGCTATAGGAATAGCCCTGACCTCTGGCCTTAGAGTCAAGGTTAATTGGCAGCAAGGTCACATGACTTGCTACTCCTTTCAAGTTATGCTTTAGGAATTCTACTAGGTTCTTTTTCAGAGGTATTTGAGTTTTTTGGGTTTTTTTTAAACTAAAAACTTTGTATTGTCAAGACCTCTGTTACAAGACTCTGACCAAGATTCTTCAAAAAATGTCAAAGCCACACTTAGCTCCTTGGAAACTAGACTTTCTGACAAAAGATTTGCTACTGATTGCTAGCAGCAGGTAGGTCACAACTGGTCTTGTAACTCATGAAAATTCTAAGCACTGCATTCTGAATAATAAGTTACGGTATGTTCAGAACAGATATTTATTTATTGGTTAATCAACACAGTTATGGTAAAAAACCAAGAAGGACTTACATTTTATTTTAAATTTCAAGACAGAAAAGTAGACAGATGACAAAATATCACATTTCTGTGCACATTCAGAATTGGAGAGTGGCAGACTTTTGACTAAATATCTGTATGTTCCTTAGAGATTACTAAAGGAAATTGTTCCGAATTAAGACACATTTGAAGGAACTAGGAGAATGTAAGCTGTCTGTTCAGGTTGACATCAATAAGTGATCTTGAATGATTTATAAGGTACATAGGAAAATGTAGGTAACTTCTCAAAACCATTAGTTCTATTTTTCCTAGCTCAGAATCTGATGGATGGGAAAACTTCCCATATTAAGCTTTTGGGGAAGGTTAAAAAGTTGGCTTTAATATTTTTCAGTGAGAGATTTTGGAGAAGTCACAAAACCAAAGAGTGTTTCCCCAGTTCCTTCCCGAATGCTGGGTATATATGCAAAGCTTCTTGTAAGTTTCATAGACAATCATGGACACCAAACTGGAAAAAAAAAAAGTGAGATACAGATGACATTCTGAACAACCCTGAAAAGCACTCGGGAAAATTAGTGTCATTCCTAGAGAAACTATGTGCTAAGCTCTGGAAAGTTTGTTTTACTTCATCTGTCTCTTCAGTTTCAATAAGCATTGCACTGTCAGTGAGAACTCACAGGTATTGCCCCTTGAACTGGCTCAGAGTTTGGAGAGCTAGCTTTCTAGTTGAGAGACCCAGGCAAGTCACTTCACTTCTCTGAACTTCAGTTGACTCTAGAAAGTGTTTCTCCCAACCCCAGCTGAGCCCAGTTCAGCTTAGGATGGACCTTAGGTAGTCATACACTCTGGCTGGATTCGAAACATGAGGTAAGATAGAAAGATGTAAAAAGGAAAGAACAAATTTAACACTTTTCCAGTTAAAGGAAAGAAGAAAGGGGAGAAAGATGGAAGGAAGGAAATAAGGAAGGAAGGAAGGAAAGAAAGGAAGAGAGAGGGAGAGAGAGAGAGAAAGAAAGAAAAGAAATTGCTCTTTTATATACCCCCTAGGGCTACACATGGTATCTATTTCCCCAGCAATCATCCCGGGGGAGGAAAGAATGACACGTGTTACAGCTCACCTCTCAGATCCTTGTTCTCACCTGAGTTTTCTCATTCTTGTTTGGCAGGGATCCCTGAGGATCCATCTGGTGTAACTGGACTTCAAAGGACTAACGATCCAAGGCAAAGCCAAACAGATCGGGTCCTGCTTCTTAACCCCTTGAATGCTATGCATTTAAATAAATTTATTATCCCGAAGAAGAATGTTTATCCATTGCAGCATAAAAGCATTTGCTTCTGTTGCTGTGTGCAGATACTGTTTTAACCTAACCGAAATATTTAGAAATGTTTTCTCTTGGTGATGTAGAAATTATTTTTAAAAATTGGACAAAATAGGGCTACAACTGGACAACTTTTAGTATCACCTGCATTTGTCTCTAGGACAATCTTCTTTGCAATCTTGGAGAAATAAAAGTGGAAGGACTTCCAGTCACTTTCCCAAGGAACCAAACTACTTCCTGTTAGAAGCCAGGATATATCTTTTGCTCTGTTTGTGTGTATGTTTGCTCTTTTTAAATGGAAGGGTTTTTCCTGTTGTCATTATTACAACAGGGCTGCAGTGTAGACTGGGTGAACTCAACATGCTTTAGGGTAGGATTTTTATGGAGTTCAATTTTTGTGTTGTTTCCAGAAAGTACCCTCCTCCTCTCCCTTCCTGGTAGTTATAATTTCCGTTTTGCGAAACATGTACTTCTTAGGAAACAGATTTCTTTCCTGACTTCAGGGTTAGTGATGTGACCCACGCCAAGCCTGTGAATGCATTCCCTTGGCCAGCCTCAGTGATTTTGGAAGGTCCATGTGACCAAAGCCGGTCCAATTCGAGGAATGCCAAGGCTTACTAGAAATGCAGAAATAATGCTCTTTTCCTTCTTAGATCTGAAAGAGAACGAACGTAGGCAAGGAGATTATTGATATCATTTTTGCACCACAGTAGGAGCCATCTTTATGGTGAGGTGACATCACAGAAGGTAGAACAGAGAAAAAGAAATAGGTACTTGGTGACAGTGCTAAGTGACCGGATTGAGTCTCACTTGATATTTGCCATATTTCTGCATTTTTCATTTATAGAAGGTTGTAAATCGCTTTTTTGTTTCAATCAGCTCGAGCTGTGTTTTCTTTAACTGTAAGTGCATGCATTCTCACTGATAGAGTAATAAGAACTGGAGGCAGAGTGGTTCTGGGACTGCTGGAGGCTGGGAGTCAACTATGAATTTACCATAAGCATGATGTAATAGGCGTATCTCCCTCCCCCAAGGGCAGATGTCCTAAGCCTTTATTCTCAGAGATAAACATTGGAGGCTCTGAAATCTCTACCCTCATAAAAATAAGTATAAATATTTCTTGTTTGGTTGTATTGAGATGATAAAAGCCAACATTTTTGTGGGAAAGAAGAGCTATTCACTGGCGTGCGTGTGTGCGTGTGTGTGTGTATACAACACAAGCATTGATGGAGAATGGCAGGGTGAGCTGGAGTATGTGTCATTGGCCTCTGCACTTTCTTCACCATGTGAAAATTCCCCTGGACATCAGAGAGGAAGCTTGGAAGGTGACAGCATTGGCCAGGGGCTTAAGATCAACTAATTGGGGAATTAGTTGAATTGAAGAATTGAGTAAAAACTAGAGTGTATGGAATAAAACTTAAAAATTATATTTAAACATAAATAACTATTTAAAAAATGTCTTTTACTGGAGAAATTTTTTGAAAAGACAAAAGGGTCAAAAGTCATATATTATCAGGCATCTAAAACAACATTTCCCCTCCTCTCGGAGGGAAAAAGGTCTGCCACAGCAATTTAAGCAGAGTAAAAGGCAAAGCCCGAGGCTGGAAAGGAGTCTGAAAAACGAAGGTGAGCGTTCAGAGGTATGCAGAAATGCAAGGAAGCTTTGCTTTTGTCGGCATTTCTGAAACCTGGTGGGATCTTACTCATAACCAGAATGCAAGCAGTCCTATCAGGGCATTAGAATTCAAGAGAGCTAATTTGGGGGAATTAAAAAAAAAAAAATCTAGTGAGTATGGTATTGAAGGAGGGAATACTAAAACCCAGGAGAAGGGCAGGCTGCTGGAGTATCCACCATAATTAAAGCAGATTACAATTGCTCTGAGAAAAGAAGAACGCAAAGAGTAAGAATATCCAACGTGCCTGATCAAGACTGATGGGACAGAGGCTCTGTAATGGCAGTGAGGAAATAGGGAGGGAGCCCTAGAGAAATTTCTCATAATACCTATTCTTTTTTTTTTTTTCAGAGGAAATGATAATTATGACAAAAACCAGAATGAATACACTGAATTAAGTAGCTAAGTTGAAGAAGAGGCACTGGCACCTCATGTGGGAAGCAAAGCAAGCAAGGCCACTAACTATGACTCCAAATCAATGAGGTAATACTCTGTTTTTAAACTCTTTTAAAGTGAGGGGCTTGAAAAAAATATTTTAAAAAATACTGACACCTCTGTTAAAGTCACAAAGCAGGAAAAAAATAATTTTGAACAGGTACACTGACATATTTGGAAATCAACAGATCTAGATGACAGACACAGGATAACTGTTAAGAGGACAGATGACAAATTTAGACCCACTGATTTTTTTCTTTCCCTGAGGAGTGGGAAAGGGAGTGTGGAGAAGATTTTGAATCTGTTTCATATATTTTTTTAAAATTCTGACCGTTTTTTTAAAGAAGATACATCAAAAAAAGGTTACCTGTACTTTCTACCATAATGATAGAATAAAATAAAACAGACTGGTCAAGCCACTAATGAAAACTGAGGGATGTTAACAAATAAGCAAAAATGTGTAACGCGGAAAGATGGAAGTGAATATCTACAAGACTATGGAGATAAACCTGGAAAATACTTGTTAAAAGGCCTGGCAATACTACCTTGATGATATTAAAAACTGTCCCACTGAACTCCACACATTTGTCAGCATGACAGCAGCACCACTCACAGAGATGGCCACACAGCAAATCGTCCTCAGCAGATCCCCTGATGCTCTCAAAGAAGAAAGTACACATGTTAATCAGCTGCCACCTCATATTTGTGGAATGGCTATGATATGCAGGGCAACCTTTATGGGCAATTTCTACCCTCAAGAAGTGTGCAGTCTAGTTGGAAGCAAGGTAACACATATGAAAATAGCTAACAGTGTAAAACAGTAAGTGCTAAGTGCACTTCCCCCTCAGGAGGCAAGAGCACAGATGGGACCAGATTCCAGGACTCAGAAATAGGAGACCATAGAATTCTAGGCAGGAGTAAAGAGACAGAATTATCCAATATTACTTTTTAAAGGAGGAATTGGGAATTAGCAATGAGTTTATCGATTTGCCTGGAGTAGAAGAATTCAAAAGTGGGTACTGAGATCTCACCAAACATAAGAAATTAATTTAAAATGGACTATAGGCTTGAAAGTAAAATATAAAACAATAAAACTTCTAGAAGAAAACATGAGAAAATATTTTCATATTGTCATAATCTTGGGGAAGGGAAAGGTTTCTTAAACAGGATACCAAAAGTGCCAATCATAAAATAGAAGATTGATAAATTGAACTATTTCTGTCAATCAAAAGATGTCATTAAGAGAATAAAATGGCAAGCCACATGAGAGAAGACATTTTTATATCTATATTTATATGTATGCATCTATTTTTAAATATATGTGAAATATCTGACAAAGAACTTGTATCCAGAATATATCAAGGGCTTCTACAAAATGATAAGAAAAAGGCAATTTTCTGATTAAAAAATGGGCAAAAAACTTGAACAGGCACTTCATTAAAAAATGATATTCAGATGGATAATATGCACATGTAAACGTAGTCAATATGATTACTCAACAAGAAAATCAAAATGAAAATTTAATGAGATACTACTGCATACCAGAATGGCTAAAATGAAAAGGACTTACAATGCTAAGTGCTGACAAAGATGTGGAGTAAATGGAGTTTTTTTTTTTTTTTTTTTATAAATTTATTTATTTATTTATTTATGGCTGTGTTGGGTCTTCGTTTCTGTGCGAGGGCTTTCTCCAGTTGCAGCGAGCAGGGACCACTCTTCATCGCGATGCGCGGGCCTCTCACTGTCACGGCCTCTCCCGTTGCGGAGCACAGGCTCCAGACGCACAGGCTCAGTAGTTGTGGCTCACGGGCTTAGTTGCTCCACGGCATGTGGGATCTTCTCAGACCAGGGCTCGAACCCGTGTCCCCTGCATTGGCAGGCAGATTCTTAACCACTGTGCCACCAGGGAAGCCCTGGAGTTTTTATATTACTTGCTGTTTGGAATATAAATTGTTTCAATTACTTTGGAAAACTGGTTGTTTCTATGAATCTGAATATTCATACACCCTATAACCCAGAAATTCTACTCCTAGGAGTATACCCAACAGAAATAAGTGCTCACGTTTACAAAAAGACATCTACAAGAATATTCACTACAGTTTTATTCATAATAGCAAAAAAAAAAGAACAAAACATTTTTCCATCAATAAAAGAAAAATTAGGAAATTATGTTAGAGGGTGGGAGGGAGGGAGACGCAAGAGGGAAGAGATATGGGGATATATGTATATGTATAGCTGATTCACTTTGTTATAAAGCAGAAACTAACACACCATTGTAAAGCAATTATACTCCAATAAAGATGTTGAAAAAAAAAGGAAATTATGTTATATTCACATGATGAAACATTATGTGTGTTGAAAAAGAACAAACGACTCTATAGTGGTATCTCATATTGAGTTAAAGAATAATGTTCAGTGAAAGAAGCTGGACACAGAAGAATACATACGGTACAACTGCATTTATGTGAAGTTTGGAATAGGAAAAACTAACCTATGGTGATAATGGTCAGAATAGTGGTAACCTTTGGGGAGAATAGTGTGGGAGGGGAACAAGGGAGCTTTTTGGGGAAGTGATAATGTTCTGCAACTCAATTTCAATAAGTTTCTCAGGCAGATACATGTGTAAACATTTATTGAGTTGTACACTTAGGATTTGTGTCCTTTCCTGTATATAATTAACACCTCAATTAAAAGAGGGTAGTGGAAAATAAAGTTGAAAAGGAAATTAAATGACAAGAACATATATAAAGTGTCTCACATGATTGATAGATAATAAATATTTATTCTTTTCTACATCCCTTCAGGGCTTAGGGGTCAGACTGTTGGGTATGCTGAATGACATGGTGAAGAGTGTGGATTCTGTTTTGTAGGTGATAACAAGACTTTGCAGACTTTTGGGGCACAGTTGATTTTTAGAAATCTGGGGAAAAATTGGAAAGGAGAGGGGAAAGGGGGACAAAAAGACTCATTAAAAAGCTGCTACGAAGATGCAGTGAGTATAGTCAGTACGTACAGAGTCTGTTTTCCAATCTTAGGATACAATAATGAATCCATTTTAATTTTTTAATCAATTGCTTGAAATCCCACTTGCATTTATATTCAGGAAGTTTGGTATTTTGTTTTTGAGGTCCACTCAATTCTGAGTTGCCCAAGAACTCTGGGGGATTGTACTGTCTGAAGAACTATTCCACAGTTCAGCCTCAAGATGTCGCTGTTGAAGACTGGTCCTGCACTCACTGGGATGCAGTGGGACATGTGCGTCTTTCCTGTGGAATCAAAATAATGGATTTTTAGTTCAATTTCATTTGCTTAGTTATATATTTTTTCAAACCCCACCGGTGGCTCCAGAGAGCCTTCCAGACACAGGTACAGGCTATGCTGGAACCAGTTCTCCAACCCAACATTTAGGTGTCTGTGTTGAGCTCAAGTCAGCAGCCAGGTACCCCCTACCCACTGGTAGGTTTTTTCTTTGGGGTCTCTGGGGACCTCTCTTGTCAGTGTACCTTCCACAAGGCAACTACAGTCCAATATGAGAGCTACCCAATACCTTGAATCTTAGAGAACCAGAGAGCCTTGATCTCTTGATAAAAATGAGTCAACTCCGCTTCCAGAACTGTCTATACTAAAGGATCCCCAAAGGTGCCATCTTTTTCAAGCCACCATAGGGTTTTACTGTGGGCCTTCCCCTATGGTGATGAATCTTCACTCTCCCTTCCCACATTTTCTTAACAAAAAGGGCCCACTCAAGGGAAGCCTCTCACAATGATGAAAATCTGTCTCCAGATTATTTGATGTTTTCATCTGTGAGCAGAGAAGCCACTGAAATTTTAAATTTTAAAATTCTACCTCACCAGGTAAGTAGGGTGTTACGTAAATAGGCTTTGTTAAAAAAAACTTATAAAAAATTTAAAAATGAAAAGTCAAGGGACCTAAATTCATTTGCTTCCATTTGTATATGATAAACGATTAAAAACTCTTATGTATCATATGCTAAAACAATAGATGGCATATTTTATATAAAGAATAAATTAAACTAGGATTTCTATATGGCTATTCAAAGAAGCTAAAGTGAAAATAAAATAAGCAACAAGAATTACTATTATAGATGGTATAGCGGGATAAGAACTAGACTTGGCGCTGGAAAAACTGAGCTCAAACCCTGGCTCTGCCATTCATTAGCTGTGTGACCTTATGTAGCTTATTAATTTCTCTGAGCCTCAGTTTTCACATGTGAAAAAAAAAACTTCTTCAGGAACTGATGTGAGGATGCAATGAAAACACGTCTATGAAAGCATCTACCACAGTCTGTCCTATAGAAAAATGTCAGTCAGTGTTGGTAAACTAAAATCTGACTCGGAGTGGAAGAAGAAGCTTTTTAACAGATGGGTTTCAAAGTCAGTAGTAAGTCCTTATTTGCTTATTCTTTTGCCTTTGTTAGTGATTTGGACAATGAAGCAAACCAGATAAAGGTGACAGTAAATTATGAGGTTGAAATTGTGGAGTAAATTGAGGAGAAAATTATGAGGTGTAGTTTTAAAAGAACGTAAATTGCTTTAGATAGGTGATCATTTGCTTAGGCCTACCACAGGTACATTGAATGAGGTGGCAGAAAATGCCTCAGACACAATTAGAAACAGACCTATAGTCCTTGGGGCTCAGTGCAGGAAACACAGACTTCTGCCTTTTAAAAGGCTGGGCTACCATATTTGCATGAACTTCAACACCACAAGGAGAAGGAAAATATAGAATCCAGAGCAGGATAATTCCAAATGGTTACTGGAAAGAATTTATCAAGAAGAGATTAAAGAGAAGCCTGTGTAACTGTGTTGAATGATGACAGGGTCTACACATTGGGATATGACAAAGTCATCAAGTGTTTGGGATGGGGACAAAGAAAATTAACCAAGGACAGGGAACACAATAAAATAAACCTGGTATAAAATAACATCACTGGGGAAAAAGAACTAAACTTCATCTGGGTAATACTTAGACTTGATTTTAGAAAATAAAAATTACCTTTCTGACAGTGGGAACTTCACTTATAGTAAGATAATATAAAATAGAAAAAAATCACCTATGAAAATGTTAATAATCACCATCTCTTAGAAGCTTTTGAAATTATTTTAATGTCAAATGGAAGTTGGGAGTTATGCCAGTCACTTATAGAGAGATTTTTGATTGGAAACACAAATGGTTTGTTTTTTCTTCCTCAAGGTACTGTGATAATGATAGAATAATCTGTCACTGGAAAGCCTGGGAATCTGGGTAGTGGTGTATGGGACTTTTATTTTACATACCCTCTGTGAAAGAAAATTGCAATGAAGTAGTCTTCACCTGGTTGAAATGTGCATACCTCTTTCATTCATTATCTGTACATGTCAGCAAGAGAAAGGAGTTTTCTTTTTCTTGCTTTAATTACTGGAGCTCTCAGTATGCATTAGGTGATCCTTTTAAAATGCTGGCCTCACCAATACTTGATCGCCTCTCCTCTAAGGCTCCTGACCTCCACCCTACTGTCAGCCACTCATTCCCACAGGGAGTGTAGACCTTACCAATAGGTAAAACCCCTGGATAATCTCATTCCCATGTATCCAATATCACTTTTTATCTGTGCAGATGACTCCCTCTGGTCCATCTCCAACAATTCTTTAATCCTATTTGGGTCTCTGATCCATTGATCCTACCAGCTTTCCAGCATCCCTCTACCCCTTGATGACCTCACTTCCCTCACTGCCCAGCTTACATGCCATGTTCCGTTACTACAGTCACTCCCTTGTTCATTCTCTCACCTTTTCCCCATCTCTAGCATCTCTCCTACAGTCTATTTTCATTGTGAGTGATCTTTTTAAAACTTAAGTGAAAGTCAGTTCCTTTCTCAAATACTCCAGTGTTCCCACATTTTTTCTTATCAAAAGCCAGTAACTACAATGGAAAAGTTAATGAATGCTCTCTGTTTGGTAGTTTTCTGGCAGAAGCAAATGAAAAACTTTGATAGGGAAGCATTCCTAATTTAGAGCTTTGTGATTTCTACAGAGGAAGATCACTTAAATATGAACCCACAATTAAAAAAAATCTCCAGACACACAAGAAAACAAGCCGCCATGAGTGAGTGTCACCTGAAACAACAAAGATCTAGGTTCCAAAGGATGTCAGTTATTTAAATTGGTAGGTATACAATATAAAATATGAAAGTATAACAAAGTATGTATATAATGTTTAAAGAAATAAAGAGGGCATAAAAATGAGTAAATTTCTGAGTCCTTAAAAATCCCTTGAAAGCTTTTAAGAAAATAAAACAAATTCCCAAATTTAAGGATAAAAATATTATTGCAGTTAGAAACAGATAGTGATGGAGAAAGAATTAGTAAACTGAACATGTAGATCTGAATAAATTATCAAGAATGGCATCCAGAGAGATAAGAAGATAGAAAATATGAAAGAGAGGTTGAGACATATGAGACAGTATAAGTTCTAACAGACATCTAATAAGAGTCATTAAGAAAATAGAGAAGTTGGAATAATCAAAAAGGTAACAGCCTGGTATTTCCTGGAACTGATGGAAGAAATGAATCTACAAAGGGAGCAAAATTTTACCAAGCTGTATAAATAAGAAGACATCCACATTTACATCATAGCGAATCCTCAGATTATTGGAGCCAAAAAAAAAAAAAAAATCTTAATAGCAGCCAGTGAGAAAAGATCACTTGTAAAGGAATGACAATTTTACTGATAGCAGACTTTGCTCAGCAATAAGACACAATAAAAACAGAAAAAAAACAAGTATTGAAATAAAATATTGCACGTCTAGAATTGTGTACCTAGCAAATTATCTTTCAAAAAGGAGGAGAATAGAAAGAGCTTTTTGGGGAAAAAAAAAAAAAACATACTTATCATCAGCAAATCTTCATTAAAGGCACTTCTAAGGAATATGCTTCAGGGAGAATAAACATGAGCCCAGGAGAAATGGCAGCAATGTAAGATAAAAAGGTAAACAAAAAACTTAGTAAACTCATACATAATTTTTAAAAGTATGTTGTACGTATATATTAATTTAAAAATAAAATTTAATTTATGGAGTTTAAAAGAGAGACAATTGAAATACTGGGCAGTACTACTAGCATGTAAGTCAAGAGTGTGGTGGGTCAGAGTAAAAATGTTCTAAGATCTTCATATTATTCAGGGTAAGACACTATTAAATTTACAATTTGTTAACATGAATGATAAAAATTTCAAAAGTGACCTTTAAATTATAGAAATAGCATGCATACCTTCTAAACCAGTAAAAGGGAAAACATGATAATAAAACAAACAAAATTAACTCAATCAATTACAAGAAATGACAAATAAGAATAAAAAGAGGCCAGATTATAAAAACAATAATAAAATTATCATTATTTATAATAAATACAGACTAAATGAGCTCATTAAATGACAGATTGTTGTACTGATTAAAAATAAAATCCATTGATATACTGTCACAAGAGATACAACCAAAGTTTAAAGATATAGAAAGGTTAAATGTTAATATCAAACAAAATAGACTTTAAGGGAAAAATTTAAACATTATTGGGGAGTAAGAGGATTACCTACACAATTATAACAATTTCAATTTACAAGGAGTGTATAACTATTCCATGCCTGTGTTGACCCAATAAAGTGAACTCAAAATATGAAAAAGAATAATTTATAGAGTTACAAGGATAAATGGACAAAATCTCCACTACTGTGGAAGATTTTAATATACCACCCTCAATTATTAAGTCAAGTAGACAATACATTGGTAAAGATAGAGAAGAATTGACCTTTCTCATGAGCAAACATGATTAATGGACATCTATAGACCTCACACTAAAAATAGACAATACATACATATTATATACAAATACATATGGAATCTTTATAAATTTTACCACATATTAAGACATAAAGTGAGTCACAGCAAATTTCGAAGAATTGGTATCATACAGATCATATTCTCTTAGTAGAGTGTAATTAAGTAACAAAGATAAATTAAAATCTGCACATTTTTGAAAATTAAAAACACACCACTGTTCTAAATTACTCATGGGTCAAAGCAAACATCACAATTACAATGTAAAATTTACCTATAAATGAGTGATTGTGATAATATTACGTATCAAAACTTATGGGATGCAGTGGAAAACAGACTGTGAAGGCCATTTACAACCTAAAATCTTTATATTAAAAAAGAATAAAGGCTAAAATTAATGAGCTAAGTATCCAATTTAATAAGCTAGGTTCATTATTCTCAAATATTTAAGTCTCAGGACCATGTAATACTCTCAAAAATTATCATGGGCCCTGAAGAGCTTTTATTTTATCTTATTTTCTCAATAATTAAATAATATTTATTAAGCCACTTCAGTGACACATGCATATCTAATATTTTTATGGTAATCTTGATTAATTAAGGTACTCCAAAGAGCTTTTATTTGTGTGAGTTATAGCCATCAATATTTACAGAATTAGAAATTGAATTTTTCCACATTTATTAATTCATTTAAAAATAATAAACCCATCATATATTAACCTTATATTTTAATAAAAATATTTTTCCAAACTAATTTAGTGAGAAGCAAGGAATTATTTTACATTATTGCAAATCTCTTTAACGTCTGACTTAGGAGAAGAGAGCTAGATCCTCATATGTGCTTCTGAATTCAATCTGCTATGGTACATTAGTTTGGTTGAAGTATATAAAGAATATTTGGCTTCAAACAGACAAGTATTGGGAAAAGGAGAGTATTTTTAATGGCCCTTTTATATAATTGTGAAAAGTTTTCTTTGATACTATGCCAAATCTCCGTTAGTGGTAATCTTTTAAAGGTTAGTTGCAACATGGAATCTGAAACCACATCAATGAATCTTTCATGGTTTATTACCCTAAGATCCATTGGTATGTCTTGTACTTTGAATGGATCTTTTACCCATGCATGATTTTGTAATATCATGTATTGATAATCTGGAAAATATTGGTACACTGAGTTACAAAGATCTGAGTGTTGATGTATTTTATTATATTGTATGAATAAAAATTCACTTGTTAATATCACCACCAATTTCATTGGAACAACTTTTAAGTATCTGGAAGCTATCAAACTCACTGACAGATAAAATACTAAACTCTAATTTTACTTGAAAGCTCTAATTTATTTTAACATTGGTAATAAATATTTTTAGTTTTTTTGAAGCTCATTTCATTCAATTTTGTGAAAATGTCTGCCAAATAGTCAAAGCTGAGTACCCACAGTTTGTCTAGTTCTTCTGTAAAGTTAAAGTGGTGTTCCATGATGAAAATGGCTAGTTGAGCTTGCAACTCCAACAGTCACATACATAAGTACATTTCCTTGAGAGAATTATCATACTTTAAAATGCAGCAGAAGTGTTTTATGTATAAACCCCAAATCAACAACATAATATTAAAAAGACATAACCAAGGATCAAAATTCAATAAAAGTAATAATTTTTGCTGTTTAATTAAAGACATTCTTAAGTAAAACTGACATTTACTTTTGTAGTGTGGTTGCATTGGTAAGGAATACAATGACCATTGCCTTGAGTCGTGCTAAGGTGCCAGCAATTTTATCTACCCTTGCTTTTGCACTGTCAGTTCAAGGTAACACAGTGAAAAAGTCAAATAACATCCTAGAATTATTATGAAAATAATTTTCACCTTACCTCTTTATATCAGGGACCCTCCCAGAAGCCTTAGACCACATATTGAGAATCAAAAAGTGAGGCCAAGGGTCAATAAGCTATAGCTCAAGGGCCAAATCTTGCCCCCATTTTTGTAAATAAAGCTTTATTGGAAGTAGTCGTGCTTATTCATGTACATGTTGCCATGGCTGCTTTTGTGCTACAATGACATGGATTGAATAATTACAACAGAGACTGTACGGCTCACAGAGCCTAAAACATTTACTATCTGGTCCTTTATAAAAATAATTACCAACCCCTGAATTAAGCTACAACAATAGAATAAATCCAACAAATCTATTTGAAAGTTATAATGGTGATCAGAAGTTAATGTAAAAATAAAACGATAATGTAATATAAAGGATGAATAAAGACAAATGCTAATTCTTTGAGGACTAAGGAAATGAAAAATCTTCTGGCAAGACTGATTTTAAAAAGTAAAGCTACTTATAATCAATATTAATAATGATAAAATGGGGCTAAGGTATGAAAAAAGATTTAAAACATAACAGAAAAATATGAATAACTTTATGTTAATAAATTTTAAACTAGAAACAGAAAGAACACATATCAAGAAAATCTGAATTTCAAAAGTTGACAAAGGAAGAAATAGAGAATCCAAGTAGTACTATCATAATTTAAAAAAAAACAAACTGTATTAGTGGTTAAAAATTTCACCTAGAAAATACTAGGAACAGGTGAATTACAGACAAGTTCTGTAAAATATTCAAGGACAAATTCTTCCAACTTTAAATTTTTCTAGAAAAGAGAAAAAAAGGGAATACTCTCCAATTATTATCATATAAAGCTAGAATTCCTTAATTAAAAGAAAAAAAAGACAAGAGTAGAAGAATGAAGGTACACTAGAGTCCAATTCCACTATAATTATGAGTTTGACAAACCTGAACAAATTATTAGAAAACTATATACAGTAGTGTATGAGAAAGAATAAGTCAGCATGATAAGTTTAGCTTCTCCTAAGAATGCAAGGAAAGCTTAAGATTTAGAAGCTTGATCAATATAATTACTTCAGTAATATTCAGTAATAATTTTTTCAATAGATGCAGTAAAAGCATTTGATAAAATCCAGTACTCATTCATGATTTAAAATTTAAACAAAATTTTTAGCAAACTATGAGTAAAATAAACTTCCTTTCTAGAAAAAACTACAATAAACATCACCCTTAATTGTCAAAAGTTAGAAGCATAAGCTTTAAAATCCATAAGTAGACAAAAGTGCCCACTGTCACTAATTCTATTCAACATTCTTCTGAAGGAGCTAGCCAGTACAATAATAAAAAAAACTTTTTAAAATTAAATTAAAATTGGAAAAGAAGAAACAGAACTGTCATTATTCTCAAATTATATTATTTTCTACCCAGAAAATGCAAAGTAATCTATAGAGATATTTGGAATTAATATAAAAGTTGACTAAATGGCTGGATAGACAAAAATATATAAAAATAAATCACATATCCATACATGGGAAACAAAACAGAAAACACACTTAAAAATGTATATATATCATCTATAATTTCAACAAAATATAAGATACCTGGGAATAAATCAAATGAAAATTTTAAGATCTGTTTGGGAAAAATTTTAAACTTTAATAAAATACATAGATGATCTAATAAATGGAGAAGTAAACCATGATCTTGGATAGGAAATATCAATATTGTAAGAATTTCAGTTATTCCAAATTTTAACTATAGTTTATTCAATTTTCAAAAAAAATTCCAAATGGAACTTAATAAAGTGATTCTAAAATTTACATGTAAGACAAAGGTCCAAGAATTGTCAAGATCCTTCTGAAGAAGAATAAAAACCTAGAGGATTTTGCCGTTCCATATATCAAGATATATTATATATATATAGTATCATGGACAGTGTACTGGCACAGGGATAATCAAACTGATCAATGAAACAGAATAGGGAACTCAGAGATAAATCCACACATACATGGAAACCTTAGAGTTTGCCATAAATGATCACTATGACACAGGTGGCATAGCAGCTCACTGGAGAAATGTGGACCATACAGTAAATGGTACTTACACTGTTAATTATTGAAATTGAATCTGTACCTCAGCTTGCTCACAAAAACAAATTCCGGATGGATTAAAACTAAATCAGTAAAGGCAAAACTTTAAAACTCTTAGAAGAATATATAATACAACACTTTTATTGCTATAAAAACAAGATTTGTGAGCCTATCTTTTTTTTTTTTTTTTCATCAAAAAGCACCATAACAAAAGTGAAAAGAAAAACCATAAACTTGGGGTATTTATAATATGTATGCTATGAACTGAATTTTTTCTCCTCCAAATTCATGTATTGAAGCTCTGACTTCCCCTGTGATGGTATTTGGAGTTGGAGCCTTTGGGAGGTAATTAGGGTTAGATGAGATCATGAGGGTGGGGCCTTCATAATGGGATTAGTGCCCTTATAAGAAGACATACCAGTGAGACCCTCTCTCTCTCTCTCTCAGATAAAATGGGAAGGTGGCTGTCTGCAAGCCAGGAAGAGACCTCTCACCAGAAACTGACCATGCTGCACAATGATCTCAGACTTTCAGCCTCCAAAACTGTGAGAAATAATTTTCTGTTATTTGAGCCGGTCTATGGAATTTTGTTACGGCAACCTAAGCTGACTAAGACAACAAATAACCAACAACATACTGATAACACGAATAAATAAAAAACTTTCCCAAGTCAGTAAGAAAAAAGTCATCCAAATTAAAAATGGGTAAAATATTTGAACAGGCATGTCACAAAGAAGAAATACATAAGGCAAATATTATGTGAAAAAAAGCTCAAAATCATTAGTAATACAAAGTAAGACCATGAGACACAATTCATATCCATATTAAACTGGCAAAAGTTAAGAATAATAATATCAACTACAGTGAGGATGTGGCACAACAGACATATTTTTGCTATCCAGACCAAAAATTGAAATGACTACTTTGAAAAACCGCACTATGAAATCAACAGTCCCATACTTGAAGACCTGGCAATCCTTGGCCTAGAAAAGGCATACACAACAGCAGAGGTTTTGTCCTGCGTGCAGTCGAAGACTGATGTGTCAAGGAGAAGTCACAGGTGTGCTGTTGGGACCGCTGAGTGGGGCTGGGACAGCGGTAGTCCTCCCGCCTGTGTCAGGTCAGCGCAGGGTCTGACGGTGCCGTGATGTGAAAATGACCGGGAAGCACCACTGTTTGAGAAATTCTGGCTATGAGCACCAGGAGACAGCAGCTCACTGGGAAGAGGATGGTGGTGTGGTCATAGAATGGAATGTTATACAGCATTAGAAATGGATGAACTCTAGCTGCACACATGAATTGTCAAACACACTCGAGTGACGAAATTCAGGTTTCAAAAAGCTGCATCATACCAGTACCACTTTTATAAAAGTCATTACAAATAAAAGCACAAAATATTGTTTAGGGACACATATACATAATAAAATAGGCAAGAAGAGATAAAGAAGTAACGAATATGAAATTCAGGCTACTGGATACCTTGCGGGGGAAGAGGTGGTTAGGATTGGATGGGGCAGCACTTTTGGTGTCGGTAACGTTCTTTCTTGCTCTTAAATTGATGATGGGTTTATTTTATTACTATGTTTCGTGACTTACATACATATTACGGATAACCTCTTCATAAATGACATAAAAATAATTGTGGTCGAAAAGAAGAAGGATGGGGAGGGGTGGAGAAAAAAGGGAAGTGGAAGGGGGAAGAAGAGGTTAAAAGGAGGAGGAGAAGAAAAAAAATTATCCATTTCTTCAGAAGGAAGGTGAGAAGGGTAGCCATGTAAGCTCCTATTTTATGATGGAGTTCCAATAGGGTTGAAGCTCACACAGGGCTGAGTTTTTAAAATCTAATATACAAAGATGCATTATTTCTAATTTCTCTTAAGCACCATGTATATGGCATGCAACCCACAATGAGAAATATATTTTATATTATATTCCACTTAAAGCACATACACACACAGTGTACAGGTGAAACAAAAGTTATACAGACGCGTACTTACCATTACTGCATGTAGCTGACTCTGATGGTTTCTGTTTTGATTTATTCTACTTCGTGTTCTTAAAATTGCTAGTTGTTACATGCTAGGTTAATCTCATGACCCTCAAAAAGGCCGTGACATACAGTTCGAATAGTACTCATCCAATCCATCCCTCATATTTTATAGATGAGACAATTGAGCCTCAAAGGAGAATAGAGAGAATTATTTTGAAAAGTAGTATGTGTTCCTGTGTCTGGAATATACTAACATGAATCTGGTTTTAAATGTACCTTAGTCATTGACATCTCCTTGTATATTTTATCTTTGCTCCCTCTTCTCAAACACCCACGGCCCATCATTTGTCAGGTATGTCACTCTGTCTAAAGAGATCAGATTAATCCAGTGGAACTTATTCTAAATAAGCCATGCTCAGCACTAGCTAGTATCTTGTCTTTGCAAGTCAATCTCTTGATGACTTTTCAAACTTTTTCTAGGTATTAAAGTTTAATATGGAAAGCTACCTTCTTTTTTTTTTTTTAATGTTGTGATAAAACAACCAGCTACACAAAACAGCCCCTGGATCTGTGACTTTACACATTTATTTCATTACCTATGCTAGAACTGAAAAATGCTTTGATGTCCAAACTAAAGTTTGTGTTTGCATTCTCTGATGAAGGCCGTAACATACTGGCAAAACATCAGTTAAAAGAAAAAAAGGCTCAATTTTTATATATTTAGTTTTTACTTCCCACATGTATCTTCCCAGATCTGTGTCTAGATGGTTAGATTAACAGCTCACCACTCTGTCTAAAGAATATCCAAAATACATTACTCTATGTTTAGCTTCTGAGATGATTTTTAGTTTAAATCTCTATGTGAATTGAAATAACTCACAGGTGGTTTCCTTTCTGTTACTGTTCTCATCATCATGATTATTATCAGCAATTATTCTGTTATTCTTAATCAAATATAGATTAATTCTTTGCTTTCCAACTGCTTATCGGAGTCCACAGCAAATGTGTGGTTTGCCTCACAGAAGGGAAGGAAATATTCACTGTTTGAAACCATCACAGGCACCTGGGCCCATTAATCCAGGGAAAAGTCCTGTTTCTGTTCCTCAACACACTTACGTCAGATGGATGGCCACTTCTAAAGGAAACTATTTATGACTTGAAGACCTTCCAAAGGTATATACACTGGCTCCTGAGGTAGGTATTTTTTGAGGGCAGGTACTATTTCAGTGCTTCTGTACCCTGTAAGATAACATGATGCTTTCCACATAATAAATGCTCAATAAAAGTGTATTTAATTTTGCAAGACCATCTCAAAAGGTTGTCTTGATGAAGATCTTGGGAGTCACATAGTACTAGAGCCCCTCACTCTATAGGTGAGAAAAATGAGGGGAAGTGAGGTCAGATTTTTCCTCCGGGTCTTGCGGCTAGGAAGTGCTGGAACCCAGAACTCAACTCGGAGCTCTTTTTTCTCAGTGGTGTAACCTTTTAAATTCAAGTTCTATCCAGGTGCTCAAAGGGACTCAGAGAAAAACAAATGAAGTCTTTCCTCCAATCCATGCCTTTCATTAGTTTTAACAATAAATAAACTTTGCAACCTCTTGATCTCTATGTATGTAGCAAAACCTCTTTTTTTCTGATTCCACCTAATAGTAAACCTTAATTAACCATCCCTTCTCTATTCCAGCAAATCACTTCTACCCCTCTCTCCAAAAATGCCAAAAAAATTAACTCTAAAAGTTAGAATGTACTTAGCTTAGTCTCTAATATCTTTTCCATCTTCATCTGCTCTGTATTTATAATTGTTTAGCATGGTGACCAGATACGTGCTTAAGTCCCCACTTATCACATAAGTGTTGTTATAGTTATCACAGTGTCCTTAACTGAGATGGGAAATTTTGTGCTAATGTATTTTTAAAGTCTTTATAGAAAGCTTTGGAACAAATCTTTCCTGCCTAATCAGAAATACAATTCATCAAAATTCTTTATTCTCTGGTAATTCTAGTTAAATATATTTTCAATTGTAGTGTTCCTTTTGTCATGTTTGAACATTTTATTCCTTGCACTTTAATTTTAGAGTTAACACACATTAAAAACAAGACATATATTAAGCACCGCTATTTGCTCTAATCGAGTAGGGACCCATGAGCCAAATGTTATAAACAAGACTTAACACTGCATATAAGAAAATAAAATGAAGTTTCCAAGATGAGGTATACAAGTCAGGGGAAATTAGAAAGGTGAAAGTTTCAAATAAGAATTATATGGAGAGATTCCAGGATGGGCAGCATGATTTGGCTAAGAGGCTAAGGTTTGCAGGTATCAAAGGTGTACAGAATAGGCCTGGTCTGTGTGGTGGCCAAGGAGAAAAGCCCTCCCAGCAGAGCAAGGATCTTAGAATTCATGAGGGTAAAGATGAGGATGATAAAAAGAGTAGCGATATTTAGCAGCACTTACTTTACAAACATTATCGCATTTAGCCTGCCCAAGTCCTAGGAGGTGAGCCCCATTATCTTAGAGGTGAGGGCTTAGAGAGGAGAATTTGCCAAAATCACAGAGCAAGCAAGGCACAGGGCTCTCTGACGGGTTAAACTCTGGGAACAAAAAAATGCCAACGGCTTGAGTCTATTCTAAGACAGAATTCTTCTGATTCTTTTCCTTCTACTCCATCCCTTCCTCTTTCTCCTCTTTATTACTATTGTTTTTAATCTGAGAATGTTAAGTGTATGTGTGTTAACTTGGCCAATGAACCTGATGTTATGTTTGGTGTTCTAGACACATTCCCCAGTGCCTTGGATCTGTCCCATCTGGCCGGGTTATCTTTTTCTCAGAGGTTTAGTATTTGAGAATTTCTTGATGGAAGAAGCATCTTTTACTGTTTGAGTCCTAAGAGCACAGGCTCTACATGCTGGCCATGCCCAGCAGGACTTGGCAATATGAGTGGAAGACTGGAGCAAAAGACATTCATCAAGCACCACTGAAGACCCATCCCAAATGACGTGAAAGCAGGTTTCTGGGCAAGTCAAAAATAACAAAACAAAGCCCTAAGGATGAAATAATTCCTCAAAAATCACTTTGGCTGAAATACTTACCGACACCTGGATTTGCAAAATAGAAAAATGATGCTTAAAAAGAATTAGAGTCCTCTTTCAATGAATGTCTTGGCTACTGTTGCTAACACAGAGTTTTGTTTTTCTAGTGAGGTTTAAAACTATATTTTATAAAAATGCAAAATGACAGATATTTAAACTCCTCCAAGCACTTCCCTTGGAATCTGCTTTGACCTGGTCTTTTTAGTTGAACACTCACATGTGTGCATTCCACCCAGGACCACTGGCCAGGGCCGATTCCACAGTGATCAGTCCCGAATGCTGGTCAACTCACATCCTTCAGGCTGAAAAAGCGCTCTTTTGTTGCAGTAAACTCCCTCTGGACAGTCCGCAGATTAGGCCAAAAAAGAAGACAAATCAAACCCGCAAATACCTGGTAATGACTAAAAGTTAGAAACAGGAAAAAGCAGTTTTAGTGGAGACAAAAATATCGTGGCTTTTCTTCTTGCAAATTTTATAAAGTCTTTTCTTCTCTTAAAACGCGGGTTTGGAAAGGTCTGTTTGCCACCGTCCAAGTACACACAGCTTGAAATGAAAGTTTCAGGGTAGATATTGGAGAAAGTTAGGACTCCTGAAATGATTATCTCTTTGAGCGGGTGGGGTCCATGAACTGGGCCCGAGGATATTCCTCTGGTCTTTTAAGTCTGAGGTCAAGCATTTCACAGACTCCAGCCACACTAAGTGATTAACAAAACTAAGTTGTAGCTGGTAGACAGCTGGGTGCTTATTGCCTTGTAAGCCCCAGTGGTTTAGGCTTGTCTTTGATTATAGGAGCTGACCTTGGTTTCTACAATAGTTGGGAAATCTGTGGGGCTGGACACACTGCAAATAGATTGCTCCGAGTTTCCTGTTTTCATTCAGATGTGTACAAATTACCTCAACATGCCCTTTTTTTCAGAAAACACTAAGGTCTGAAAGAAACTCTTGTTATATTGTTGCCACTTAGGTTTCACTGAGCCTGCATTATCTCCTCACAGCTTTAATGACTTCCTGCTGAGAGAGGTTGTGTAGCAGTCTTGGCAGCAGGGCTAAGAATAGCATTAAATGCAAGGTTATCTAGGCATTACACTCACTGTAACATGCAATTAACTCTCCTCTTCCATTTTCATTACACAATTATTCATTAATGTCAATTTAATTTTATGCATTGTTCTACATGACCGAAGGCTGATTACGGGCCTTTTCACTCCAATATCCCAAGTTAACTGGTGCCAGCCGCACTCAGGGCTGCCTAATTGCAATTTAGTCCAGACAATTCCTCCCATTTTTGCCCTCCAGTAATGGAACAACAGATCACGGCCAGGTAAAGATTTTAAGGTGGAAATAAAGCCCGAGCTACAGAACGCTAAAGTTCAGAAAAGCCTTTTCCTTTCTTTAATGGAATGAAGACTCACTGGAAAAATTAAATGAGGCAAGTATTTTCCCTTTTTTTCCTTAATATGCCATTTTTGTGAGCTGTGGTTTAGTAGTTTTAACCTAGCTACCAAAATCATAAAGTACCTCGGGTCTAAGGACCCCACTGGGCTCCTTTCGTTGAGACCATCGTTATAACACAAGGCTGACTGTCCACACCTAGGAATTCTGAATGATGATATGGAATCCACAGGAACATTGGGTAGCGGTTTCCGCAGATTTCATGGGTTTTCTTGACATCAATGAATAGTTATTTGCTGTTGTTGCTCTTTTAGAATACGAGCAGGTTGTAGGGTTCTGAAGTTCAGTCTTTTTATAGCAGTCACAGAGTGTTTTTTGAACAGCATCCATCAGGTGCTAGAAATGAAAAGACTCTTGCTTCTCTCAAAAGCTTCCAACTATCGGCTTTCTACTTCAAATAAGTTAATTAGCTATCCACCTTAAAACGCCAGTAGTGATGTAGACTAAAAGTGATTCGGCTCCTCATGCATCCCTGTGTCTGAGTAATTCACGTTATCGTTGAATCTGCACGAACTTCTCGTCATTAGCCTTTCTAGTTTTACCAGCAGACAATTGTCAAAAATTAAGATTTAAAGAACTATTAAAGAGGAAGATTAGACTGCTCCCTGCTTTCTGTTTGTAGTCACTGCTGTTAAATCCAGGGGAAGGTGTGTCTCTGGGATAATGAAAGCTATCACAAGTCAGGAAAAAGTCTATCCTCTCTCACAATGAGTGTCAGATTCATTTCAAAGAAGGGTTCCGTGCTAGCTTCTTTGCAAACCCCAGACGATCAGGACATATGCATAGACATATGCTTTTAGGCAGTGTATAACGCCCGGGGCTAGGCCACTGAGACTCCTACTAAAGTGACAATAAAGCAAACAAGGTACAAATAGGCATTACAGCCCCTCCCTTTTTGCCACTGTGGGTAAAGCTGTGTCAGCATTTCCATTTGAAACCCCCCATCTTCAGGGGCTTTATAACTCAACCGTAAAAATTAGTTCCAAGCAAAAACTTGGCATGCAACGTTTCAGCCTCAGAGTGAACTTTTTATTTTTTTCACAAATTGTC
This sequence comes from Eschrichtius robustus, assembly GCF_028021215.1. Lineage (NCBI taxonomy): Eukaryota > Metazoa > Chordata > Mammalia > Artiodactyla > Eschrichtiidae > Eschrichtius > Eschrichtius robustus. Next base: position 77,335,769 of record NC_090826.1, read on the forward strand.
AAAGGGGGAAAAAAAAAACCCAGCCCTTTGGCTAGTTTTACTTTTTTTTTAAAGGCACAAAAATAGAAAACAGAAATGTACTGGTTGCGCACATTTTTGGAACTCTTACAAAAACATTTATAGGCCATTACGAGGCATGAGTGTTCTTGGAGTCCTTCAGGTTTTCTCGACAGATGATTTTATAAGGCTAACATCACCAGTGCTTATGAGGTGACTTTTCAAAAGTATTCTCTGCTATATCTCTTTTCTTTTCAGTCACATGGAACAGATCTGCCTTATAAATGGACGTGACAGTTCTGATGTACACAATAGTGAGTCGTTGTGGTCTATTAGCTCAATAATCCATGCTCTGAAATATCCGTCACTATAAATTTAGCCAATAGACTGAAGAGACTGGGAAGAAGCTTCCACAGTTTGTGGAGCAATTGCAGTGTGTTCTAACATTCTCTAAATATGTAGGAAAACAATTGGGCCGACATGTGAGTTTTCAAACTCCTTTGAAAGCAACGGGCCAAGTTCCCACTCCGTGTAACTCTAGGGGAGAATTAAACACCTTTCGATAGCAGCTCTCAAAACTTAACATGATTCAGGCAGAGTTCTGCAAGTTTGGTGATACAAACCGCCAGTGGTAATAGACTTGTACTTGTGGCTAACCGTGACTCACCCCATTGTTCAGAAACACAGATGAGGTCTAGGAGCGGCTTGTGATGTTTCAGCACCATATGGGCTCTAACAACTTGGTACAAGCAGCTGACAAGTTAAGGACAGTGGCAGTGAATTGAAAATGAGTCTCACTCCAACTTTCTGAGCTTGTCGTTGGTCCGAAACATAATAGAGTTTACATCATCATTGTTATCACCATGATCATCATTATGATTTGTATTCAGGTTGCTTGTGTTAAGTTACGTGGAGACCGTAACCACGGAACTTACTCCCCTGCCCCCTCACCCCTTGATTTCACACTTAATTTATATGTTACTAATAGCCAACTGCTGTCTAAAGACTTTTTGATTCATGCTCTGTTTGCTTTCCTCTGTGAGGTTTATGGTCAAGGGACCTAATTTGCCGGCTTCATTATAAACTGCATTTTGGACAAAATATGAACTAATGGGGTTGAATTTAGGCCCTCAACTTTGCCTCAAAAGTCAAACCATGGCTTTATAACAAAAAGGTATTTAGCAGTGTCATCGGAGCATTGAACTTCCTGAAGTTCACATATGATTAGAAGTTAAATATCTAAAAATCCATTTATTTGCTTAATAACACTGCCAAATTGAACCCGTCTGTGGTTTCTGCATTATAAAGCCACTAAAGGACTCTTCTGAGGTACTGTGTGTGTGTGATTACTAATTTAATAGATTTCAACCAGCACCACTCAAATCAAATCATCATTCCTCATGGATTGTGTACCTAGTATGGCAATGCCCTGTGTCAGGCACTGGGGGGGGATGTGCAATTTCTGGTACTTTCTTCTGTGAGCATGCTAATCACGTTGTAGTTTAATTATTTGAGTCCAGGTCTGCCCTTCACCCCCACCCCTATTCCTTCATGGAATTTTTGTGTACGTGTATCCCACGGCCCACAGCATGGAGCAGGCAGGAGGTGGAGGCCTTCCTACATGCAGTAGTTAACACTGATTCAGTGCTTTAAGACATGCCAGGTCCTACACTAACTGTGTTACCTGAAACCACTCCTAAAACCTTCTCAACAAATTTGCAAGGTGGGTACTGTCATATTCTGCATGTGGCAGACGAGAAAACAGAGGTACACAGAGGCCCCTGACCAAGGTCACGTAGTAGTAAAGGAGGTGGCTGGGATTCACACTGAGACATCTGTCAACAAAGCCTGCCCTCTCCATACTCTTCTGCCTTCTACTAGAGTCCTGTTCTTAAGGAAGGATAATCTGGTTGAGCTCATGGGTACACACATGACACACCTGGGTAAAGAAGGAAATATAAACACAAGTCAAAGACAGAACATGATTATTCAGTTAATTGTATGGCTCAGAAAATCAGCTTCTCCGAGTGTGTTCACCCATCTAGGGAACGGAATGCGCGGAAGAAGAGCCTTGCTGTTTCAGCACGGGAGAGAGTTACAACATCCCCCCTATCGCCCACCACTTTGGCAATGCAACATCTGGCCCCGTGTCCTTCCCGGGGCTTCCTGGAGTGGAGCTCCTGCTGCAGTCTGAGGTCAGCAAAGTCTAAGGGTCAGGAGGAATACGTGGCAGTTCATCTGTATTTGAAAGAAGATGGTGCCTGCGTTTACCTGGCTGGCAGTCCTGGATACAGGCGATTGCATCAGCACAGGCATTGCTTAGATTAATGACTGAGCCTCCGATGTTAGGATCCAGAGAATCCAGCTAAGTTCAGTGATTTTTCCCCATTTCTCCACAACAGATATTTGGCCAGTCTCAGCATCTCTCATAAAATCTGGTCCAAAAATAAATGTGTTCTGAAAATCTCAAATTGATATCCAGCTAATAACAAGCTAGCACACCATAAAACAGTCATCAGGATTCAACTGGTGTAGCACCACACTTTGGAAAAAGAGATCCACATTTGGAATTCCACTTGAGATACTCATATTTGGCTGAGCTCTCTCTGCCCTGTTGGGGCCCACAGCACTGTAGATTCACAAAAGGAGCTCTTCTCGCAGGGGCTACAGGTCATCCAGGTCTAGAACTTGAACTGGGCCTGGGCCATCCCATTACTTGGGCCAGATTGGAGATTCTTGACATTTTTGATGGGCGGTGTCTCTCACTGTGGTCGTTTAGATTTTTAGAGGGGATCTTTTTTTTTCTTAACAGCATCAGATCAAAAATGTTTTCACGGGTCAGAAAGATGTAATTTGTTTATGTGCCTTAAAATGATAGAATTTAGTATTAGAAGGTGTGACCCTTCCCCCAAGAGGCCATCCCCTCTCGTTCGACAAATGAGGAACTCTTAAACCCAGGGAGGGCGTGTATTTGCCAATGCTAAGAACAGGCATGTCACTGAGCTCTCCTGACTTGCACTCCCGTGCATTCTGTAGCTCGCTGTGCTCTCTCCTAATTTATCTTTGAGGCCAGTCAGATGATTAAGGCTTATTAGAGAGAGTTCTCGTTGGTATGGATAATTAGCAGAGAGGTACCGGCTTTGAGTCAGAAATCCTAGGCTTCCATCCAAATTCTCACTATCTGAAAGACCTAGAGTAAATCATTTTACTTTCCTGATCCTCACTTTCCACATCTGCAAAATGTGTATAACAATAGTACCTAGTGCCCTGGGCTGTTAAGAGCATCAAAAAAGATACTACATGGGAACTTGTTTAATGGACCATAAAGCACTCTGCAAATCTAGTTGTAAAAAAGGATGAAAATATGATTTTAAAATGTGATAATGCTTGTATTGACATGGTTTATATCTGCATATAATTCTTCTCCTCCCACTACCCCCTAAAATAAAAAACAAACAAGAAATTGGTTTTAGAACAGGCTGCATTCCTGCCAATTTTTTCTTCTAAATTGAGTGCTCTTGGAAGGTTACAAGGCACAAGAAACAGCACATTCTAAATCATTCCTGTTGAAATACATCAACATACTAATAGTGGTTGTTTCAGGGTAGTAAGAATGTGGGAAATCTTTTTAAAAAAATTCCTTTACATTTTCTCAATTACTGATAATGAAAATGTATTAGTCTTATAATTAAGCAAAAAGCATTTAAAAATCAATCTTACGGTACATTTGTAAAGGTCCCCATTTGATAGCAATAATAATTGCTTCCATTTATCCATTGCTTACTATGTGGCATACACTTTACGTATATTGCTTTATTAAATTTTTAAAAAACCCTGCCTGCGTGATAAGTATTATTTGCTCCATTTATAGACGATAGCCTGAGGCTCAGTGAGATTAAATCACTTGGCCAAGACTGCACAGCGAAATCCACAAATCCGCAGAGTTTCTCTGATTCCTGAGCCTGTATTTGTTTTTTTTTTTGGCTGGGGCCCTGCTGCGTCGTGGGATTGAGATTGGGATTTGTCAGTGTTTCACCTTCCTGCTCCCTCTAAATACTATGGTTATAGCAGATTGATGAACCTGAACTTGGCCTAGCAGACAGAAGCCTGGCTTTTCTTGGGTCAGAAGAACTGGGCTCCGGTCCTGTCTCTGCCAGTTAAGAGGTGGAGCTTGACCTCAACAGATCCCTTCGCCTCTCTGGAGCCTGTGATTTTTCCTTGTTAGATGAAGGGCCTGGATTGAATAAATGCCTTTCAAACCAGATTTAGCTGCAGACCCAACCCACTTTTTCTTTTCAGATGAAATTTTAATTACCTGGCCCAGGTGTCGGGGTCTCCTTGGCCTCTGAGATCCAGAAAAGATGACTCACATCTCAGCCCACACTATGTCAAAGTACAATTCCCAGGACCTCATCCCGTGGGCCCACTGCCACTGGGGAGGGATCGTGTTTTGCCTGTTCTGCACTTCATTGATTCAAGCATAAAATTTAGCCCTTTACCTTAATTTCTCCTAAAAACACCAGCAAAACCAGTCATGAGTCTTTGTGTGTATAAAAGAATTTACTGATTATTTTGGGAAGATGAAGGGATTTACAAAAAAATAGCTTGAATTTCCTATTAGATACTCATGCCAATAAAAGCTTTTGGACCTTTTTGAAAACCTGGGCTCCAGCCTCTGGTCATGTTGCCCTTCTCCCCTCACTCCTTCCCTCTCGTTCCTTCTTTCCATCTCTGACCATCACAGATTTCTATTTCTCATGCAGTGGAGATTAGCCCTCTCTTGGTGGTCCTCAAGACTCCAGCTTTCACTGGCTCACGTTCCCTCCCACGCAGCAAATCCTGCTCTTCCCCTAAAGAAATGAACCCTCTTGAAGATTTTGTGTGCTAGGGGTTGACGATAATTTTTTTTTAACAATGCATCTTTTGGCACTTTAATATATAAAACTGATGAAGAGTGATGCTTTCTGTTTGAAGCTGCCTAGGAAAGGCCCAGCACCTCGTTTTCTGAGGCACCCCAGCATTCAGAGGAGAAGCGCAGATAGATAGAAAACTACTGGACTAGATAATCTTTAATGTGGAATCCTCTATGAACTGTTCCCTTCCCTGCCTCTTCCCAAACATAGTTGGCCACTTTGTCCTTTGTTTGTTTTTTTTGTTTTTAAATTTATTTATTTATGGCTGTGTTGTGTCTTCGTTTCTGTGCGAGGGCTTTCTCCAGCTGCGGCGAGCGGGGGCCACCCTTCATCGCGGTGCGCAGGCCTCTCACTATCGCAGCCTCTCTTGTTGCGGAGCACAGGCTCCAGACGCGCAGGCTCAGTAATTGTGGCTCACGGGCCCGGCTGCTCCGCGGCATGTGGGATCTTCCCAGACGAGGGCTCGAACCCGTGTCCCCTGCATTGGCAGGCAGATTCTCAACCACTGCACCACCAGGGAAGCCCCACTTTCTCCTTTGAAACCCCATGTTGCCCCAGGTAGAGGTCAGGAGGAGTATGCAAAATGTGTGTGTCTTTGTGTAAGTATCTTTCTCCCCAACTAGACTGTTAACGGAGAGAGGGGGGCCTACGATCATTAATCTCTGTACACCAGGTACTTGCCGAGCTGGTCATAATGACTGCCGGTGGGTGAGACGATGTGACTGCATGTGACCACTCAGTGACAGATCACCCCCTGCAAAGAAGTCGGCTAAAAGGGCCTGTATAGACAAGAAAGCAAGCAGAGCCTCTGTATGATGCTTGGGGGGAAACCATAATGACACCTTGCTCTGTCTCCTCCCCTATATGCATGAGATCTGTAGCATCCACTGTGCATGGGGGTGGAAAGAAGTTCTGCTTAAAAGCTTCATTTGTAAACTTTTTGTTATCAGCCCAGTTGGCCGTTTTCTTTAGATCATTTTGTGAAAGACCATGTTTGGATTAGTGTTAGGCATAAGTAAATGGCAGTTCTTTATCCGTTCTGAAATGCTCAAATGGTTCACTGAGGTAACTGTGCAGCTGTTGTAGGACGTGTAATAGCATTAGGCACTGAGTGGGAGAGGAATCTGGTGCCAGACGTTTCTGGCAGCGGCTGCAGTTCTCGCGAGGACCCCGGTGAGGAAGCTATCAGCCGCAGTGCTAGGGGCAGGGCCCGTCAGTAGGTGACTTGTTGGAGCAGAATCTTGGATTTCAGCACAAGGAAGGAGGGAAAGGAGTTTTTCTCTTGAGTCACAATCATTAATAATCATTCTTGAAATTCCATTTCAATTACTGGGAGTGAAGTGTTCATAACCCAAAGTGATTTTATCTGCAACTTGTATGTTTTATGTAGCTCCTCCCTTCTTCCCTCCCACCCTCCCTCCCTCCTTTTTTCCCTTCTGATCAGATGATGTAAACCAAAAAGAACTTATAACAGTACTCTACCCTCACTGGCTTCTGGGGAGCACTAATGTCCCTTATCTCTCATATTCTGGACATTTTTTGATGGGGGCGGGGTTTGGTCCACTCTTGTGTGTCACTGTCCTAATTCTTTTTATAGTGGAACTGACAGATAAGGAGAATTACTGTGATTATATCTCAGGGTAAGTTACCAAGCTGTCTCTGAGAATCAATAGGAAGCTTTCACATTTTCCAATCACATGCACATACTCTTTCTTTCTCTCTTTCCTTTTCCATTCTCCCCGCACATAAACACATATACAGAAATATAAGGTTACAAAGTCAGGGCACAGTCCTGGAGAAGCATGGCCAATTTCTCTGGTTGGCCATTCCAAAGGAAACTTTAAAATTAAATAACAGACTAAGATTAGCTGAAAGTGAAGTGTTGATATAGATACAGAAATGTAAAGGTGTGGGTGCATATGGAATATCTTATAATGCTTACCCATTAAAGATCAGAGCCTCCTCTAATTATGCATACTGGTAAGGGGTTTTAAGCAAGCTACATGCCACATATACATTTGTGAGACTCAAATGTGCAGGTACCTGACCATTAGCTACAGTTCCCTTGGAGCACTGGGCAAAACCAACTTCTCTGTGAAAGATGTACCATTGCAAAGGATATTGACCAGACATTCTGTTATACTTTGTTTATTTCTTTCATCTACAAAAATTTCTTAAGCACCCTCACTGAGGTTTTAGAGTCTCCATAAATAATATCATCCTTCCCTGCCTCATGTCTAGAACCATTTCAAAGAGAGATGCACTATCAGAGGTAGGCAGACCAAAATATCAACTTTTCAACCAAAACAGTTGATTGGAGAAATGGCCATACAAACTTGCTAACATAATCACCACTCTCTGAGTTAAATTTGTTGACCAGTTTGCTCACTACGCTTCCGGCATGGTGGAGAGAGAATGTAGATTCCCAAAGGCGGGCTGACTCCTTCCCAAGCATTCCATGATGGTCTGCCAAACTTGCTGTGTTAGTCAGGGTTCTTCAGAGAAACAGAACCAACAAGATGCTTATAGATAAAGTTATACATATAAAGAGATTTATTATAAGGAACTGGCTCCCATGATTATGGAGGCCAAGGTGTCCCAAGACCTATAGTTGGCAAGCTGGAGACCCAGGGGAACCAATGTTTCAGTATGGGAGCCGGCAAACCTGAGACCCAAAAAAACTCCAAAGGCCAGAAAAGACCAATGTCCCAGCTCAACAGTGAGGCAGAGGAAGATCTTTTTTACTTAGCCTCTTTGTTCTATTCCACTTCAATTGACTGGACGAGGCCCACCCACATTAGGGAGGACAATCTGTTTTACTCAGTCTAGAGATTCAAATGTTTATTTCATCCAGAAACACTCTCACAGACACACCCAGTAATAATGATTGACCAAATGTCTGGGCATCCATGGTCTAGTCAAGTTGATACATCAATTACCCATCACTCTTGCCAAATAGAGAAGTGACTTCCTCTTCTTCCAAGGAGGCTTGGAGGAGAAAAAGTAGTGAGTGAGGAGCCTGACAGATGCCTGGATGGGGTGCCACACTCATGGATGTTTCTCCCCAAGGGAACCTTGTGTGTGGAGAAGTAAGTGTTCTTGCAAACAGCAGGCAGTCTGTTAGACAATGGCAACACAAAAATGAATATAAAAGAGTCCCTGATCTCACCAAAGAGGAAAGGGGGGTGGAGGGAGGGATAAGTTAGGAGGTTGGGATTAACATATACACGCTACTATATATACACACCACTATACATATACACACTACTGTATATAAAACAGGTAAACAACAAGGACCTACTGTATAGCACAGGGAACTATACTCAATATTTTGTAATAGCCTATAAGGGAAAAGAATCTGAAAAGGAATACATATATATGTACATATATAGTAGCTGAATGATTGTGCTGTACACCTGAACTAACACGATATTGTAAATCAACTATACTTCAATTAAAAAAAGTCTCTGATCTCCAAAACCACATGAGCAGAATACAAGCCTTAAAATATTTGTTTTAATACAGTGTATTGTAGGCTAATAGAGATAAAGGTATACACAAAAGGGCTAGGAGGGGGTACAGCACTGAGTAACTCATTTGCCTAGCGTGAAAGGCTAACATTTCTTGCAGGGTATCATTTGCCCCAGGAAGTACCACATTTCACCTTCCACATACTGTGCTCCAACTGGATTTTACACAAATCTATGAACATGCATGGGTCATGGGCAGCGTAAATCCTCCTACAAGAGCACCAGGTGCAGTGACCAGGGTGGGATTATAGGAATTATCCAAATGGTGGCTTCCCAAAGGGGCAGATATACCAGTATGTTAGCATGTAAGACAGTAATGGAAAATTCTCTGGTTGTCATCACCACTCTACACTAATTATTACCCAGTTAGCTCTGGATTCCTCGGAGGCTGGTTTTTTAGCTTGGAAATGATCTGAATCTTTTTGCTGCTCTTCCTGTTGGCTTGCTGCTGGAAGGAAACAGAGGGGAACAACCGACAATGAAATGCCAACCAGTTGACCTAGTAAAGCTGAGACATTGTAGTCATATGGGAAGAGTCTAGGATTTGAGGTTGGAGGATCTGGATTCACATCCTGGCCTCACTATTTATTGGCTCTGTGACCTTGGGCATGTCTTTATACGTCTCTGAGATTATAGAAAATGAGGAGGTTAATAAAAATAATGATACTTTATAAACTTACCCTGAGGATGAAACTAGATAATGTGTGTGATAGTGCTCTGAAAAATACAGTGTTACCCAAAATCAGTTATCATCTGATGAGACATTTGGTAGAGTTGCAAGTTAAAACAAATTGCTCAAACATTACGGGAATCTTTGGTGTTTCCCTTTTTTTCCCCGCTATTCTACCTCTTCCCTAAATACTGAATTTTGTTCTTATGCTAACGCCCAACCCGAGAGAAATACATATGAAATGGTGACCATGGCAGTAAAGTGCTGCATTTACACGAAGCCTCTCTGCCCAGCTTCCTTTATGGGCTGATTCCTAAGATGCTGTTGAACCAAGTAGACTCAATTTATTCAGTGTGGGACTTTGTCTCAGCCAGGATAGTACCGCTCACCATCAGGCCTCTGCAAAGCGTACATCCACTTCAGGTCAGCTTTGGGTTTCTGTTTCCATTATGGGTTTTAAAAAATGTCCAAAGTGATATGAGAAAAAATTAAGAACAAGCAATAGTTCACCTAGGTAAAAATAAGACTTCCAGAAACCTCAAGCACCTAGATTATGAAGGAGTATCCAGAAAAAAGCATTCCTTTTTAGACCTACCTCCATCCTCCCCCCACCCTAAATCAAAAACCACATCAAATGGAAGAATAATTGACCTGATTATAATGGAGGAGAAAGAAAAATTTTAAAATTAAAGAAATTGATAAAAAAGAAATGTAAAAGTTCAACAGGTTGAGGGCATTTCAAACAGAGGCATGCATGTCTCACATACACGTACCTAAAAATTATAGGGTTTTAGACTGGAGGAGATTTCAGAGGTTATCTGGTTAATATATATATCAGATCGTTATGCTGTACACCTTGAACTAATATAATGTTATGTGTCAATCATATCTCAATAAAATAAACTGGGGAAAATATTTTTAAAACTTCAGTTCAATTTGCTGTAACAGACGTGTCTGAGCACCTCATGTATGTCAGCCTTAAGGAGACAAAGATGAAAACACATGGGATCTGCTTTCAAGGGAAACACACACACACTTTATAATGTAATGAGGTTGTGCAATACTTACAGCAGGTATAAAGAGTAAAGGGTTTGGAGAGCCCTGAGGGGAGAGAGCTCAGATATGCCAGAGCTTTTAGAAGTCGTGAGAAGGTCACAAAGGAGATGGAACTCTATCAGGGTCTTAGATGGTGAGTAAGAGTCTGTACAACCCCTTGGGAAAAGGGAAGGAGAGATCTCAAAAAAGGAAAAGGGCGCGAGCTAAGGGAAGAGGAGACAACCATAAGGAGGAAGCGGAAAATGCCCAGCGATTCATTTACCTGAGGGGGCAGGTGATGCTCAGGTTGGAAGGAGAGGCTGAACCTTTAAACTCTGGGGGATTTAAAAAAAACAACATTAAATAGAACTTAAGAATATGACCACTTGGGTTTAAATTCTGGCTCTGCCACCTGCTAGCTGTGGGGAAGTTACATGACCCTTCTCTGCTTCCTCATCTGGAAAATGGGGAAAAATATAAAGTGTCCATCTCATAGAATTATTATGAGGATTAAATTAGATAATACACTTAGAACAGTGTCGGGTACATAGTAGGTACTCAACAATAATTATTATTAAACTGTTGTTATGGACTGAATTGTGTCCCCTCAAAATTTGCATATTAAAGTCCTTACTCCCAATCTGACTGTATTTGGAGACAGGGCTTTTAGGAGGTACTTAAAGTTAGATAAGGTCATAAGGGTGGGATCTTAATTCAATAGGATGGGTGGCCTTATAAAAAGAGCAAGAGAGATCTCATTCTCTCTCCACACTCATGAACGCCGGAAAGGCCATGTGAGTACACAGCCTGAAGGTGGCCATCTGCAAGCCGGGAAGAGAGCTCTCACCAGAGCCTGACCATGCCAGCAGGCTCCAGGACTGTGAGAAAATAAATGTCTATTGTTTAGGCCACCCAGTCTATGGTATTTTGTTTTAGCAGCTTGAGCTGACTATTATGCTTATAGACCAGGAATTGCAAACTCAAATGGTAATAAAGTGACATAAGTAGCATCATTAAATGAAACGACGTGTTCTTAGAAAAGCAACAGTATAAGCTTAGTGAGGCAAGTTCAATGGTAAACTGAACCCGGGCATATCTGACAGAAAACTGAGAGTGATGGAGCCTGGTGAACTGCAGAGTGACGGCCAGGTTGTGGCCAGCACTTGGGTTGAGTCAACTGATTATTGCTGTGTGAGAAACTAGGCCTAACATTCCAGGACTGTCTGACATTTTAATGAAAAAATAGAATATTTTTTTGTTGGGGTGGTGTGATTTCTAAATTTTTAACTGTTGACCAAAATACAGTGAGGGCATAGAAGTAAAACCTAGCCCACAGACCACTAAGCTGCTCCATCAAACATGCTCAGAGACCAGTGCCCAAGAAGACTGGTCTGGGCAGGAGCCACCAGTGACAGGGAGACTGTCTGGGATAAAGAAATGCCAAAATAGGAGGTGGGAAGAGACGAAGATTTCTAGTCAGACCTCAATTCAAGCTCTGTTTTAGCTCTGTAAACTTTAGCCAATATTTGGAATCTTTCTGAGACTCAACGGTGTTTTCAACAGAAAAATGGAGATGAAAATAATACCAGTGTTATATGGTTCTTGAGGGAATGAATGGAAAATGTATATAGAGTGTCTAGTGAGCACTTGAAAATATTAGTTCCTTCTTTTCTCCTAGTTGATAATAAAAGCCTGAACAAAGGGAACAATGCTGGAATAGAGAGGATGCTAAAAAAACACGGCGCCTATAGAATGACTAGGATTTGATTGGATGGGGAAGACTTCAAAGTTGATGACCCTTGGGAGGGAAGGGATAAGGAAGCTGTTAACTGTGGTTCACAAGAGGAGAGAGATTAATTACTTGCGTTTTAGATAAATTGAACTTGAGGAATCTATGGAACATTTGGGTCGAAATGCCCTGCTGATGTCAAAATAAGTGTATAAAGTAGAGTGCAGTTAGGGTAGAGATATCATTTTTTTGGATGCTATCATCTTACAGATGAATCCAAGTTGAATCCATGGAAGTGGTCATGAGTTTTCAAAGAGACCAAGTAGCATAAGAAGAAAACCAGGCCCAGGAAGGCCAAGGACTGTACAAGGAGACAGTGAGTGATGGAAGAAAAGCCAACCTGGGAGAGTGAGGAGGAACAGTCAGAGGGGTAGCCATAAAACAATGAACAGGTAGTATCGTGAGAGCAAGGAAGGAACATTTTTAAGAAAGAGGAGCTTATTGTAGAAATATTAAGTAGAATGAGGATAAAGAAGAAAACCCTTCGTTTTTGTAATTTGAAGTTTACCAGTGACTTTCAGGAGAGTGGTTTGATGAGAAAACTAGCTTCATGTAGTCTGTGCTGGTGACACCCCCATCTGCCCTTTTATCTGCACCTTCCTAAATCTCAGTGATGACTCTAATCCATCAAGGAAACAATAAATGATGTTCAGCACAAAAAGGGAATATTTGCTTTTAGGATGAAGTATCCCTAGAAAATATGCTGTAAATTAAACCTTGATTTTCTTGTAGCGAGAATGATACAGAGGATTATGCTCTTGACACAGGGCATTGTGCCCAACATTTTATAGGCATGAGTACAAACTCCATATTGAATTAATTAATTATAAATGATAACCATGTATAATATAAAGCCTCTTCAAGTATACATAATTAAAGAGTGTAATACAAAAACCAATTGCATAAATTATATTTAATATGAGGGCGTAGCATAAATATTAAACAAAGTTATTATTTTATTCCTGACATTCTTTCTCATTGGCAAGTGATGGAAATTTCATTGTCATAGAATCAGAAAGCCTCCCTTGGTAAAGTTTTCACAGACCTTTCTGAGAAGACTTTGGAGGCTACTGGGGCTGCTCTCTGCCTTTATGGAGAGTTGATGAACTTTGCTTTTATTCTTATTTTTTCTTATGATAGTTCCCAGAGTAAGTGTTGTTGGCTAACATGTTGCCTTTTCTGCTAGCATCAAGAATAAATTTCTGCTTTCCTAAGCTGCCATCTCACCAGGATGAGTACTGTTCACTTACACTGTGAGGTTATTCATGGAGGATGAACTTTGAACCACATAGAAACCACCTTTTAAAATGTTGACCCTCTCATCTTGCTACTTTACACAATGTCAAAAGAGGCTCAAAGCTTTTACTTAAATAGTAGAAAATTCTATCAAAATTAAGTTTGATCCAAGTCCGTGGCAAGTTTTCGTGAATCCTAACAATCACGTTTGATCCTTTCAAGGGAAATTTTAGAGAAGTTTTGTCCTATGTGATTATAAAAAATAAGACTTTTAATAAGCATGGAGAATATCTCATTTAGAATCGCAAATATTTATTTGTGTTGTACTTTGGAATTTATAAAACACTTCCTATACATTAACTCATTGTAGTCTCAAAGTGCTCTCTTATATGTAATAGCAAGGCAATTATTTTATTTTTTTAAATTATAATTTATTTATTTTTGGCTGTGTTGGGTCTTCGTTTCTGTGCGAGGGCTTTCTCCAGTTGCGGCAAGCGGGGGCCACTCTTCATCGCGGTGCGCGGGCCTCTCACTATCGTGGCCTCTTGTTGCGGAGCACAGGCTCCAGACGCGCAGGCTCAGTAGTTGTGGCTCACGGGCCCAGCCGCTCCGCGGCATGTGGGATCTTCCCAGACCAGGGCTCGAACCCGTGTCCCTTGCATCGGCAGGCAGATTCTCAACCACTGCGCCACGAGGGAAGCCCCGCAAGGCCATTATTACTATTTCTAATTGCTATGGCTGAAGATTGAGGATCAATGAGATTAAATGTCTTTCACTGAGCAACACACACAGTTAATAAGGGATAGAATGAGGGACCAGAACCTTGGTCCTCTAGTTTCTAAGCTGATGCTGTTTCCAAGAAGCTGTTCCTTCTAATGAGCAGTCCCCATTCCCCTCGGGATGCTGTGCACTTATTCAAATGTTGGCATTATTGCTCAAAATATTTTTAGAAAATTTGTTTTTAGGTGTGCTTTCTCTGTCACACTAGAAATTTCGTCTCAACATTATCCACATTATCCATCTTGTCTCACTACTTAGAGCTCCACTGTCTTCCTCTTAGACCTTGAGGGCTCAGTGCTGCTGCTGTCTGTTGCAGATATTTGGGAGGGGTCTGTGCATGCATGAGGTGAACCAGGGGGCCAGACTGAGACTAAGGGCCAGGGAACTCTTGTGAAGGCTCTCAGCTTGCTGCTAGAATTAGTTGGGGACACCTGTTTGTCACTCTCCTGCTCTCTCTGCTAAGAGCTGATCACATGCGTTTAACGAGCTGGCTCCATTAACGGGAACTTCTGCACATCAAATTGCCAGAAGTCAAGTGCTATCTATCCCTTTCTTATGAAAGCAGGACAGTGCACCACAAATAGTTCCATTAAAGTGATCATACCCTTATTTCCACATATTGGCTTTTATAAAAGCGTGTTTTATTTTTTTGAAAATTTTACTTCTGTGAAATCTCTCCAGTCCTTTATAATACCAATAAAGAGTTTGGAGGCCAACCCAAAATGGCATCCAGACCATAAGGGATGCCATTTATATTGATGATAACAGAAATAGAAGAAGAATGTTTATGACAAACTTGAGTGAGTCACCAAGTGAGATGGTATCCTTTCCTCCTGGATATCTCTATAAACACCGATTATCTTTTTCAAAGGAAAATGATTCTACTAAACTTTTACCATCTTTCCAAAGTAGTTCATGTTTTTTGAGTAATTCCTTTCTTGTTAACGAGATGGATTTGCCCTCGTCAGCCACTCACATTCTCCTTGACCAAGGTTATGCATTTTCAAACTGGCTGACCCGAGAAGATTTTGTTAGGATACTCATTAAAGATTAAAATTAAGATTTGGGGGAGTAATAACCTTTAAGGGTCTGTATTTAGATCTTTCCAAAGAAGGTAAGGGCGAGGGACGGTGTTTGTGTTTGTGTGAACATATATAAGGAGACCATCCTCTCAAAGGTGCCAGAGGCACCTCTTTTCCAAGATGTGAGTGTGTGTGTGTGTGTGTGTGTGTGTTTTGAAAGAAAGGGACTGGGTATACTGGGACATGTTTCTACAAGGTGAAAGGAAGGCTAGACAAAATTCAAGAGAGGAAAATGATGATTGTAGTGGTGGTGGTGGTGATGATGGTGGTGTGGTGATGGTGATGGTGGTGGTGGTGGTGATGGTGGTGATGGTGGTGGTGATGGTGGTGGTGGTGGTGGTGGTGATGGTGGTGATGGTGATGGTGGTGGTGCTGGTGGTGGTGATGGCGGTGGTAGTGATGACGGTGGTGGTGATGGTGGTGATGGTGGTGGTGGTGGTAGTGCTGGCAGCAGGGAAAGGATAAATTCATAAGGTGATCAAAATCTGAGATTCTCATGGCTCTAACATCCACGATCTGATTATGGTCTCGGAAGAGGATCTTCAATTGGACACGGAGAAGTCCTTCCCTGATGGGCTTTGTGCAGAGTCTGAGGCAGTGGCTGCACCGGTGTTTTAGGACATGAGCCAGCAGACCAGTTGCCATTCCACTGTTGGCACTCCTTCTCATGGTCACAGCAGGAAATATTGCCTATGAGTCAGGGACTGGGGCTCCAACCCTGGTACTCAGGGGAGCCTGAGAGATCCAAACAATTTGGGTACAATGCTTCTTGGAGACAAAGGGATGAAAGGGTTACTCTGAATACCTTGTTCTTTTTTCCATTACTTGCACATTTATCTATAACACTTATTATCTTCCTAGAAATCATTTTTTAACCACCTCACAGGGATTCCTAAATGTGATGGTTCCATGACTCCCTGAAGGCTCCTACTATACTCTAGGGTCCTTAAGTAATTTTTAGTTTGTACTACAGATTCCATCCCTTCTGAAATCCTTTGGGATTATTTCTAGCTCCTATCTTACCATGGGTTCCCAATCCCTTATCTAAAACTCTTGGGGTCAAATGTATTTCATAGTTCAGATCTCAGATGTTAGAATAGTAATAATGTAAATTGCATAACATCCTTAGCAGTACACCCAGTAACACAAGAAATCAATATTTCCTTAGTGAATGTACGAACAGTCATGCTAAGGGGATAAGCAAAGATTATAAACAGCCTCATGTCAGTTTGCATCAGCTCTCACTGCCCCTGAATTTGTACCAAATTTATAAAAAAAAAATCAGTTTTCAGGATTTCATGACTGTTACAAGGGATTGTGAGCCTATACTCACTGTTGTTAAACAACCTGAAAGTGAGGAAAGAGTGAGAAGTACAATGAAAATCTCGAATGGAGGAGAATGTCATTGCCCTTTGTAGTAGGCTGAATAATGGCTGCCCAAAGTTAACAGGGCCTCATTCCCAGACTCTGTGAATATCACCTTATAAGGTAAAAGATGTGATGAAATTAGGATCTTGAGAAGGGGAAATTATCCTGGATTATCCAGGTGGACCCTGAATGCAATCGCATTGTAGCTTTTTAAGACAGAGGCGGAGTGAGATGTAACATACACAGAAGAGAAGGTAATGTGAGGGCAGAGCAGAGAGAGATTTGAAGAAGCTGGCCATGGAGAGTGATACAGCCACAAGCCAAGGAATGCCAGCAGCCACTGGAGCAGCAAGAGGCAAGGAATGGATTCTTTCTTGAAGTTTTGGAAGAGAACCCAGCTCTGCTGACATCTTGATTTCAGCCCATTGACACTGATTTTGGACTTCTGACCTCCAGAAATATAAGAGAATTACTATCTGCTGTTTTAAGTCACCAAGTTTGCAGTTATTTGTTATAGCAGGCGCCCTAATGAGGAGAGTCTTATTCCTCATTCAAGTCTTCCAACGTGAGTCCCTCTTTATGGATCACTTGTCTTTTTCCAGTGATTCTTTGAGTGTTACTTAACTTCTCTAAATATCAGTTTTTTTCATTTGTAAAATGAAGGTTATAATACACACCTCACAGGGCTTTTGTGAGAACTCACTTTAAAAAAAATATATAACTTGCTTAGCATATCACTGGCATAGAGTTAGTACTCAATAAATGTTAGTTTATTTTTGACATTACTGTTCTCTGAGAATCCCTTGTTAACTTCTCAGGATATATGAATTTACATTTACATTTGAGTCCGTCTATATTGCAGAGAGAGTCAATCAATCAAATTTCAATTTTTTCTCATCTAAAAGATTTTGCCAGCCCATTTATAATCACCAGTGTCACAATGATGATGCATTTGATGTCTAAGAGTGTTAGATGTCTAAAGACATACCAATCAGTCCTGGGAGGCTGAGTTTCTATTTTTATCCCAAACATTTGTATTTTCCCAAAGGCTGGAGACATTGAACTTGGTGTCTTCAGTCAAACCAGTGCTAATTTGCCTGACAAATGCTTAAAAATGTGCCCATTTGCAGATGGGTATGCTTATTGGTACTTTGTAGAACGTCTTTTTCCAAAAGTGGGAAACCATATAAAAGTACGAAAAATACCTAAGGGGCTAGTAGTACATTTTGAAAGGAGACAATTAGTATTTGTAAAATTATCCAAACTCATAAAAAGAAGAATAAATGGGACAACAAATTTGTGAGAAAGCCCCCACCAGGAAATAAGATGTATGGAGAACAGAAGCTAAGGGATCGCAAAGAAGGGGGCTAGTGAATACTGTTTGTCTACTATGGCCAGGCAAGTGCTAGGCACAGTCTCACACTGATAGGTATTTGTACTACTTAGATCCAATCAGACCAAATATTTCTGATAGAGTGTTCTGCTGTAGCTGTCCTCATTTGCGTAGGACTGTTTTCACTATTTACAGATATACAGCCTTGTCTCTTAAAGGGTAACTATTTTTTGAGCTTACCATACTTTTAAAGTACATTCTTCTTTTAGGCTACGCAATGTTGTAGCTTCTGACAAATGTCTTAAAGGCTCAGGGTAACTGGGAAGTGTCCACAACCCCACTGAAAGGCTGGTCTGAGGTTAAGGTCACAAACTGTAAGAGATGCCAAGCAAGGCCACAGCAATGATTTAGTATCACACTGTCCTTTTACAAAGGGGGAAGCCGAGGCACAGAGTTCCACACACCAACCTGGGGTCTCCCAGTTGTTAATGAGCGAGGCGAGACCCAAAGTGCTTGTCTTTCTATCCCATCGAGAGCTCTTTCTGTCCCACCATAAGGCACTCTGTTGATTTGTGGTCAACTATTTTCTCAACTTTCAATTTCAGCCTTTCCAAGGCTGCAGCACCAGGGAAAGGAAAGGAGTCCACAGCTGGGCTAGGAGTTTGGAGATCCAGATGTAGAACTCAGCTCCACTACTGATGGGGCTTGATCAGGGGAAGATCATTTACCCTCGATTTGCCTAAGATTTCCCCATCCAGGAAATGGTTCTCGCTGCCCTCTATTCTTTTCTTTCAGAACACGTATCACAAACGTCTTTATCTAACATCTGATTCCTGCTCTAGGGTGTGGTGGGTGAGGGCACAGAGAGACTCTGGAGCTGTACTGCTGGGGTTCAAGTCCTGGCTCCCCCATTCACTACCTCTGTGGGCAAGTTACTTAGTCTCTCTGTGCCTCAGTTTCCTCAACTGTTAAGTGAGGATAATGATAGGCACTATCTCAGATATAACATAAATGAGTTAATACGTGTAGAACACTTAGCAGAGTACCTGGCACCTATTAAGTACCATCTGTATACTTGTTCTACAATTTCGTTATCTGTCTTCTTCACCATTTCATCTCAAGGGCAACTGTCTTCTTGATTGGATTCCTGCCTTTCTTCCCAATTTTATCTCTTGCTACTCTCCCACCGGCACTAACTTATTTGCATTTCTCACCCAGTTTCCTGAAGTTTCCATGACCTTGTAGAGAATTCCCCTACTCAATACATCCTTTCCTGCACGGTCTCCAAGCAACAATGTGTTAAAAAAAAGGACCAAAACTGAAAAAGGGACTGAGAATGCGTCAGATTGTCTTGGTTTTCTTTAGAAAAAGAAGTGACTGAACGCAAAAAGGATCGAATAGGCTGCACTTTGTAAACAGTAGGACTCCCATTAATTAGTTTTCACAACACTCTGAGGATAAATACTTAGTTCACTGGAGTCAACCAGAGGTTGTCCTGGGCTTAGTAATGACCAACAGGAAGCGAGTGCCACCACACCAGCTAGTCATTCCAGAGCACCCAGAGAGGCTCCATGGAGCTCTGGGGACATGTTCCCTAACATCTTAGGAGGGTGGAAAGCTTTTCCCTTTGTGTTCCCACTGTAATGCATCTGTACTTTTTCTTCCATTGTGTGCTGTGTAGATCCATCTTTAAGGTCTAATTGTTTTGTGTTGTTTTTGTTTTTTCCCCTGACACACTCTTCAGCTTTGTGGGAGCAGGGATCATGTGTCAGTTGTCCCTATGTTCTGACGTGTAGGCACAGCTGATATCTAATGTGCCTGGTGTATGATCTTAAACTCTCTTATTCCTTGGTTTCCTGGACACCAAACCCTTCCAGTTCTCCTCCAAATTCTCTGATCCTTCCTTTTATATTTCTTGGCTGGTTCCTCTTTCTTTGCTCAGTCCTTTGGGGGTCCCTACACTCATTCTTCTTTCTTCTCTTCTTACTCTTCATGCTCCCCTTGGTGCTCTTACCTGATCCCACGGCTTCACCCACTCCCTACAAGCAGAGGTTTCCACAATCTATCTATGTCCCGACCTGATCTCATCCTTCAACCCAACCACTGGCCAGACATCTTTACGTAGACGGTTCATGTGTATCTCATAGTAAGTTTACTTGTAAAACAGAACACATCCCACATTGTCATGTAAAAGTGCTCTTCTAAATCTCATTTTGGATAAATACTCCAGCTGGGAAACTTGGACTTCATCTTTTTTTCCTGCCACATCTCAGAAGTCTTTATTTGTTGAAAATGTAGAATTTCTGTATCATATTTTTGATGCCTCCTCAAAATCTCCATTGCCATTGCTTTAGTTCATGTCGACATCATCTCTAGTTCGACCTACAGCAACAGCTTCCTAATTCCTTCATAACGGTGACATTTTGGTAGAGTATGGGCCAGATTTTTTGCAGACTGTTCCTCAATTGGGGTTTTCTTACGTTTAGAGTCAAATTATACATTTTTTGGCAGAAATGATACATAAGCAATGTATCCTCCCTTCTCGGTGCATCACATTAGCCAGTACATGGTAACTCTGTACTGTACTTAATAAGTATTTGGTGGGAAGATATTTTGACACCATCTAAATATTCTATTTCCTCATCAAATTTTTACCAAGTAGTTTTATTATCTATAGATGATTCTTGCCTGAATCAATTATTACTATGATGGTTGCAAAATGGTAATTTTCTAACTCCATTAGTCCCCCTACATTTTTTTGGTTGACATTCTACTTTAATTCAATAACCTATTTACTAACAGTATGGACTCAAGAATTGTTATTTTATTCAATGATGTATAACCCCTTAGTGTTTTCACTTATTCTGATGTTTACATTGTCTTAAATTTGGCCAGTGAGAGCCCCTTCAATCAAGCACCTGTGTCCTTTTGATATATCCTCATAATTTCTTGAGCATGTCTTTATTTCTAGCATAAGGAGCTTTTCATCGTCTTCATTTTTGTGGAATATTTTGACTGGCTATAAAATTATAGGCTGTTGGTCACTTTCAGTATTTTAAAGATGTCTTTCCATTTTCCTCCGACAGCCATCGTTTTTGTTGCTAAATCAGTCTCAAGACTTATTATTGCTCCTTAGAAGGCAATGTGTCTTTTTTCTCCTTTTGTCTAATTTTAAGATTTCCTCTTTGTCTTTGATTTTAGCATGCTTTACTATGTTATGCCTAGATGTAGTTTTCTTTATATTTACCCTGCTTGGGTTTAAACTTAATCAATCTGTGGTTTGATGCCTTTCAATTTCGGAAATTCTCAAGTAGTATTTCTTCAAGTATTGTTTCTGTCTCATGTTCACTCTCCTTTCTTTCCTTTCTTTGTGGGACTCCGATTACACATATTGGACATTTTCATATCTCTTTTACTCTTTTTTCTAACTTCCATGTTTTTTCTCTCTGTACTTCAATCAGGATACTTTAAACTTGCTTGTATTCTAGTTTACAAACTATGTTTTCTACTCTAATATACTATTAAACCCATCTCTTAAATTCTTAATTTCAGTTATTGTATTTTTCAGTTCTATATCATTCCATTTGACTTTTTAATATAGATTACAAGTCTCTGCTGAAGTCCTCCATATTTTCCTCTATTTTCTTGAACATAGTTATTTTAATGTACCTGTCTATTAGTTCTAATATCTCAATCATCTGAAGGCCTGTTTCTGCTTGGCTTTTGATCAATTGATTCTTTTTTTTTTTTTTTAACATGCCTCATACTTTTTGGTTGGATGCTGGACTTTGTATATTAATAGCATTAAAAATTATAGAGAGTCTGGATGGTGTTACCTTCCTTCTAAGATGGTTAAGATCTTTTTTTGGCAGCAGAGGGTACATGCAGATCACCTTAATTTTATTAGGGTTGTCCTATTTCATTTTGCCTTTACTCCTAGGATAAAGATTTTCCAGTATCTCAACTGAGAGCCTGGAACGTTTACCAGGACATTTCACATCAGCAGCCTTGAATTCCTTCTCTGTCTTCCCAGACCCTTGGACAAGCCTTCTAAAATCTCTGCTCAGCCCTTTGTGCTTCTAGCTGCTGGTTCCTGGTAGTTATTTGGAGACATACCCTATGTGCAGCTTAGAAATTGGCCAAAGCCTCAAGTGGAGTTTTAATGGAGACTTTTTAGGCTAACTTCCTTGTGGTTTTCTTTTCTCAGGATTTTTCCCCTCCAGTCCCAGCTGTTTCAGCTGTCTTAAGCTCCAAGATCTGTCTTCTTAGACCATTGAATCTGCCACTTTCTGCTAGTATTCTACTCCCTTGTGCAATACTCACAACTACTTAGTCCAAATCAAGCTTGCTGAAAACAATTTTTTATGTAATTATATTAAAGATTTCAGAAATATTTTTCAAGTTCACCTTTTGTTATTGATTTTCAATATTACAGCATTATGGTCAGATAATATATAGTTTATGGGATATACTAGTTTGGACCAAATGAAATTTCCATTTTTGTAGGTCAAATAAAGCTGAATATTGGCACTTTAAAAAAATCTTAAATGTATAGTTCCTTTGCAATTTATTGATTCTTTAGAATCCAGAATATGGAAATTTATATAATGTACCATGTATGCTTAAAAAATAACATGCATTCTGTGTTTGTTGGAGGTACTCTTTAGATTCTCTTTCTCTTTAAAACCCTTGCTGGGCTTTTGGTAATGCCCTTGAATTGGCCAGAAGGTAGGGCCATCTGCTGTGAACAATGAGGCACTAAGTTTCCTACTTTGTGAAAGGACCCATCAATGCTACAAGCCATGTATCTTCCTCAAGGCTTACTATGAGGAAGCAAAACTGACCCTGGTATTATCAGCTACCACCCAACTGTTTCTTTTTCTGTCCATGTGAAGTATTATGGAGAGAAGGGAAAGAGGCAGTCACAATCAAGACTTCCAGTGTCATACTGAAGCCTGAGGCAAAAGGAAAAATCAGTAATTCTGATTATTTCTTTATTTAAAATTTTTATATTTGGTTTATCATATATTTTTTTGTCTTAATTTTGATTTTTAAAAAGGTTACTTTAAAATAGTATTTATCTTGATTACTGAGACTTTTGGTGCCTCCTGAAATTTTGTGCCTGAGGTGATTGCCTCACTGCTTCTTCCTAGTTCGGTCCCTAGATGTTCAACATTGTAGAAAGCACAGGTAGGAGGCTTTTGCTTCTCTTCTCTCTCTGGAGTAGGTAGGGCTGGGGCTTCTTGACTCCTTGAAGCAATATAAGCAGAGAGGGACCAGGGAATTTCCCGACCACCAAAAACTGAGTAGTTTGATGAGATTTCTTATTCCAGACTACAAGAGTTAGGCCTCAGAAAAGGAACAGGCAGAGTCATCACCAGTCTGAGCTTTACCCCTTCCACTAGAGTGCAAAGAGCCGAGAAACAGGACACTGTGACTTCTCCCCTCTGTGGATTGTGTGTTCCATCAGCATTAGGAGAAGAGAGGGAGGAGAAGAGATCTATATTGAAACTGAGTTTGGCGTCTTAACTGGATTAAATTTTTAATAACCAACAGTGGCCAGAGAGTTAGGGCATTTGGCCAAGTTGTCACTGAAGAATGCTAAAGGGAAAGAAGTTCTTGGAAATGGTAAAACCACTTCATGCTTATCCTCATTGAGTTTATACTTCATAATAACTGGTTGCATATGTATTGATAACAAATAAAGTTTATTAAGAATATTATTCACATCTTTCATATCATTGCTTCATTTTTATCTACCTGATGTATTAGATTCTGAAAGAGGTCAGTTAAATTTTCAAGTACTGTTATTGATTGAGCTACTATTTTCTGCAGTTGTGCTGGCTATTGTTTTGTGAAATTTCAGGTTATATTGTTAGGTGGGTATGTGCTCATGCCAATTATACCTTCTTGATATCGCTTCTTTCTTTTAAATATATTTTTTTTCCTCTCATGATTTAAATTCTCTTTTGTCTGGTATTAAAAATTTTAGCCTGGCTTTCTTTGGGTTCATATTTACCTAGCATATTTTTTCAATACATTATTTTTAACCTTTAGCTGTTTCTTATATTAGGATTTATTTCTGAAGTTTAGTTTAATATTTCCTATTTATTATTTGTTCTTTCATTTTTTTTCTCTTGTTTTCCACTGGATGAATCAAATTTTATTTTCTTGTTCTGAAGATTACACATTCTATTTTCATCCTTTTATTGAATACCCCTAACTTATTTATACTCATATTCCTCTATAGTTTCCTCCCATCAACATCGAAAGTTTATCAATAGACGTATCTTTCTTCTGAACAAAACAAGAATTTTAGCACTCTCTTACTTCCTTTTCTCTGTGTTCTGTTTTCACCCTATGAAGCTTTTGGAATTTTGACATGGTCATTGATACTCCTAAATATCATTTCATTAGATTTAAAAATCTTGCCTTAATTATGGGAAATTCTCTGTCATTACTTCTTCACTATTTTCTCTTCACTATTTTCTTTCCTTTTTTTCCCTATTGGGACTCCTTTTTGCCAGATTTTGAAAATTTTTGCTTCAATGTCCTTTTCCTTGATTTCTTTCATCATTTTATCCCTTCTAATACCTTCTGTTCTATGGCTGTATCCATTCTGCTCTTCAACCAATCCAATCAGCTTTTAAATTTAACTGTTGTATTTTTCAATCCCAGTAATTCTAATTGATTATCCTTTATAATGTTCGCTCCCGTTTTATGCTTACATTATCTACTCTTTCTCCCTTTCTCTGAAGATATTTATTATGCTTATTTCAAATTCTTGTTCTGTCTGCTTTGTTTATTCGACTGTCTTTGGTGCAGGGTGTTCCAATTGTTCATTTTGCTGATGCTTTTCAGATGTCTTATTTTTCTCCCCTGTGAGCTCACCCTTTGTTTCCTTGGGACTCTTAGCTGCCTTTGCTAGTCCTGTCAATATGGGAGGAAGAGCAAATGCCTAGATTCTGGTCTTGCTCATCTGGGGAAGTTTTTCTTGAGATGGACGTGGCAGAGAGAAAGAACTTCTAGAGATGACTTTTCTGTGTTTAACACGTCCTCGTTTTTTCCCGTCCACAAGTTTAATCTCATCATAGCCATTTGGCCTCTGCACAGCCTACAGGGTGAACGGAAGAGGGGAGTGGAGAAAATACCCATGTGGTCAGCTAACTGACCTGTACTCAGTGACACTGGCTCCTCACCCTTACCTGGTGTCACTCCCCTGATTTAGCGCCAGTGCCCCAAGATGGCGCTAGGTGTCTAGAGCTGACTTCCTGACCCATAAGAGCCACAGGGCAGCAAAGATCCGTTTAGGGGAGAAAAGAGAGCATAACTAGAAAGCTCTCCCTTATCCAGTCTCTCCTCTGTGTTCTGTGACCCTCTCCCGTTCGTTATCATTCCCCTCGCCCTACAGAAGGCCCACGTTCTGCCTCTGTTAGCATTTCTCACCACTTGTGAGATTCTTGGGTGGGTGGAAAGGTGAAGATCTGACCCCCATCAACCTCCTTATGTCCTGAGTCATCGTCTGTGTTTGTTTCAGGAGATGGAGACAACAATCTTATACTCACTTGCCATCCTGACCAGGCATATTTCTCATTGATAGAAAATTAGGGGGCTTCCCTGGTGGCGCAGTGGTTGAGACTCTGCCTGCTAATGCAGGGGACACGGGTTCGAGCCCTGGTCTGGGAAGATCCCACATGCCGCGGAGCAACTAGGCCCGTGAGCCACAACTCCTGAGCCTGCGCGTCTGGAGCCTGTGCTCCGCAACGGGAGAGGCCGCGACAGAGAGAGGCCCGCGCACGGCGATGAAGAGTGGCCCCCGCTTGCTGCAACTGGAGAGAGCCCTCGCAAAGAAACGAAGACCCAACACAGCCAAAAATAAATATTGATTAATTAATTAATTAAAGAAACGTTTAAAAAAGAAAGAAAATTAGGGCCTACAACTCTCTGTCTCCATCAGAGACAAATTTTTGCAGCAGAAGGATTGTAAATGGCCTCAACATATGTAGGGTTAATAAAACAAAACAAAACATAACTTTAAGATCTTTTATAGAAACTTCAGGATTTTTTCCCCTAGGCTTCTACTCAATATTGATTTTTACCTCAAGGAGAAAGAGGACCTTATGCAAAAATCCTTTATTCTCCCTCCCCCCATTTATATTAAATAACACAAAATTATTTTAATAATGTGATATGGAATCTAGAGTCAAAACATTTTGGTCTACAAAAGGGAACCGATTTATTTTATCAATCACATTCTTCTGCTCCTTCCAGCAATTTCCCTTTTCCCTGGGAGGGGATGTTATTGTGTTCTTTCTGTGGCTCTTTGTGTAATTTTAATTTATCATTAAGTAACACTTTGCTTTTTAACATAAAGAATTCAGTGTGCTTGATGGAGCAGTGCTCCACGGAAAGTTAGTTCACAGCAACAACTGTTTGGAGCAGAGGAGTTTATTAACTTATCAGAACCTTATGTTCAATTTCAGATCTCAGCGTAGGAACCAATAATCAGCCGCACCTGTTGCCAATTAAAGTATTAATGGCACATCAATCAAAGAAAAATCACTGCAAATGGAGATTACACGAGCTCTGTACTCATGTCATTTTTTGGAAGTCATCCTTTATTTCAAAAATAAGTGAGATCTACAAACCATACCCTTTACTCTGGATTCTCCACTTTTCGTCTATGATGGCTTTAGTGGCTGAATGCCTTAGACTATGAGGGCAAATGCATTTTCCACTGGAGGAAACCGCTGTCTTCATATTTAGAAAGTAATAATGCTGCTGTGCATGTGAAGAGTCGCAAGACCCTGTTGACATTTTTACCAAGCTTGACAGAAGTTAATTATTAGCATCACAGAAAGCAGGGAAGCACTAGCACTGCTCAAGATAGATGGAGTCTTCATTGCCTGTATAGGTTGCTATGTTTACTTAAAAGAAGAAATTCATGGTGCTAAGGGGAGAAGAGTCCAGCAGAGAAAGTTCTGCTTTTTAACCTCTTATTTTGAATAGATCAGTGTTTTCTGGGACTGAGGAAGGGGTGGTGGAGGTGGGGTGGGGTAGAATTAGTGAAAAGAACATAGGCTATGGAAGCAGACAAATAAATCTGTGTTCTAAACCCAGTGGCTCAACTGTCGTCTGTGACTTCGCTCTCACTAGTTAGTCATTCTGCGTAATAGTGTTGATACCTGTGAGGAGGGGATACAATGACTACCCCTTGGGGCTTTGGGAGGATTAGATGAGACCGTGTGTGGAAGAGTCTAGCATAGTATCTGGCACAGGTAGGTTCTTCCCCATTCTTCCCACCGTCAGGAATGGGTATCACGTTGTGGACAGCATGACTGCCTTGCTGGGCTAATGCGAGGTGTGTAGGAGTCACTTTCCAGTAGCTGACCAGAGCCTGGAAGCAGAACATCTGGAATGGGTGAACACCCCCCTAGACTCTTTTTCCAAACGCTGTCCTGAGTTTCCTTTACGTTTTCCACTCCTTGAATCCCTATAGTTCTTAGAATTATATCACTTAAAACATATGTGCCACTTCCTCTACCCGGTTGCCTCACAGAGGGAGAAATGGCAAATAGACTCTGCACCCTAGTGGATAAGACCATGGTCTTTGGAGTCGGATAGGCCTGGGGCCAAATCCAGGTGCTGCCATTTTTAAGCTGTGTCATCATTGGTTGGGTCAACTTACCAGGCCCCTCGCTGTCTCAGATTCCAACTTTGCAAAGTGGGCTTAAATCCTGACCTTCCAGTATGGTCCAAAAAAGAGTTAGTGTGGTGTGGATGCAAACACCTGCACAGTGCCCAGTGACGAGTGGCTATTTGCTGTTGTTATTGGCCAGAAGGACCAGTGTGGAGTGTCCTACCAGATCCTAGGGTTTCTGGCAGGTATGACGGGCTTGGCAGGAAAGGCATCAAATCTAGGAGAAACAAGTAGAAACAAGCAGGAGATTTGAAGGCAGGGGCTGTTTGCTCTCTAGCCTGATTTATAAAACTCACAGGTGATGCATTAGTGACATTTGCCCTTTGAGGCAAGGACAGAAGATGCCAGGATTAAGCCTGCCTGATAGCCTTATGGAAACTTCCAGGCGCATCTGCCTTATATCCCATTTAGAATGCAAGCTCAGAGGCAGGTGCTGTGTTTCACTCTTTTTTGTGTTCTCCTACGTGTCCAGCACAAAGCTTTGCACATAGTAGGTGTCCAATTACCATGTGTTAATTAATGGGAAGATTCCCTTGTTTAGTACAGTAGGGTGTCTCTAACTATCTCAAATGTTTCCATGTAATGCTCAGAATATACTTTAAAAAATCCATTGTAATATAACAAATATGCCAATATCTCAAATAGTTTGGATGACAAAAGGTTGGGAAGAAGAAGTGTGTCAATATAAGGAATCTCAGTGCTAAAATGGTTTGAAATTACTGCTTTAAAGCATGGCCACAATTTTACATCCTCCACTGATGTATACTTAGATATACACTTTTTTCCCCCCACGCACATTTTTTCCTTCACAGAGCTATCTTTTGCTCAATCATTGTGATGTAATGAATTGTGGATAGTAATACTGCAGACCCCCTTCTCACCTCTCTCCTGCCAGCCTTAAAGATGGGTATGACCAAACAGCAATTCATCCTCAGGCAACAGAGACTGGCCCACAGGGTGGGCACGTGACCAGGACAAGGCCAAGACATTGTTTGATATAAGGATGTCGCCATGCTTAAAAGGTCAGTTTTTTTTTCCTCTGGAGTTTCTAAGCCAGGGCTTCCAGAGGCTGCTCTCCACTACGTGAAATCCCTTCTGCAGTCATAGCACACGAGGTGCCATTGCACAAAGAGAGGAAGAGAGAAGCAAAATGGGAGGAGCAAAAGGAGAACAAAAGAGTCCTGGAAAAGCAGAGAACCCCGGATATCAGCCCCTGGGGCCCTCACTGATGTAGTCCTTCCTTCACTTCTGAAAGCTCTGCAACATCTTTTCCAGCCTTGCAAGCCAATACAATGTCGTTTTCTAGCTCATTTGAGTCGGGTGTCTCGTTGCTTGCAACTAAAAGAGTCTGACCAGCACATTCAGGCTTTGGTTCTGAAACATTCACTTCAGAGCCCCAGCCATCTCTCATCCCAATGTCCTGAACAGATGCAAATATAATTACGGAATTCTCTGTGTTACATAAACACACCCATCTGACATTCAGTTTTTAGCACGTTGTATGTATACAACCGGACTTCTCAACCTTGGCACTATTGACATTTTGGACCGAATCAGTCTTTGTTCAGTGCCGGATATTTAACATTATCCCTGGCCTCTGCCCACCAAGTGCTGGTAGCACCACTTCCCCAGTCAAACAAAATGTCAAAGAGAAATGTCGAAATGTCCCAGACATTGCCCAATGTCATGGGAGGTGGGGGGAGTGGGAGGGGAGGGCAAAATTGCCCCTATTAAGGACCAGCCACTGGTATACACAGTATGTAAGCTCCATGAGGGCAGCGTTTTTTTTTTTCTCTTTTTTGCAGGTAGGAATTCCCAGGGCCTAGAACAATCCTGTCTCACATGATGTGCTCAGCATTCATTTATTCAATGAGAAAACAAATGCGTTCTAAGTAAATGGAGGACGCAGTTGCAGATGCTTCGAGAATCAAAGACAAGGAAAAGAAGACCAAGGAAGGCAAATTCATTATCTCCTAATTTTATGAGCCAGGGTTAAAAAAACAAAACAAAACAAAACAAAACAAAAAACAGCACGCATAACTTGGCAAACTAAGAATCTCCCTCACAGTACAGATTCCCTTAAAGAGGAAGGTAGAAAGTTAGATTAGAGAAAGATGTTGATTTTTAGGAATTATCCTTCAAGCACTGTGGTCTTCTACAATCTCATTTTTTTCCTATTTAAACAGAACAGTCAAACCCAACAGTGAAGACTGATTTGGGACCTGGGGAGTTAAAACAGAACCTGGGAGAATGTCTCAGGAGGAAGAGAAGTCCTATTAATTTTGCTTTTATTCTCTAAAAATGACACATGCTTTTTGAAGTGTAGTCTCGTTTCCACACCTTCAGCGGGTAGTTTTCCCATCAGGATTAAAATGATCAGCACATAGAAGAGCTACCCCTGCATTTCATCGTCCTCTTTTTATTGTAACTCAATAAAAAAATATGGGAGTTAGAGAATTTAGTTTTACAATAAGTTTTCCCATATTGAGGGGCACCTGATATATGAAAATATATGTACATATTCTTGGCAATACTAATGTAGCATTCACGAAATAACTGAGCCTTATACGATCCAGTCACATGATGTTAGCCAGACACAAATCACATCTACTCCAGCGACATCCAGAGCAGCTATTACAGAGGCTGTAAATCGCCAGAACAACAACCCCCGATCATCACAAGAGAAATAACCCAGCGCTGTTTCCAAACAGCAGAATCACACTCTCTACTTTGTCCACCTGCGTTGCCACCTGCGTGCCTGCCGTCAGATTATCATTGACTGAGACTTCTGTAAATCCTTAAGTTCTTAAAAAGCGTGATTTCCTTTTTTAGTTTTATCACCAGTCCCAAACAATTAGTCTACTTTTCAGCAGTTTCACACCAAGCAGTTTTGTTTATTTGTTCATGGCAGGGAGTGGAGAGCCATAACGCCCCAAGGGAAGGAGATCCTGGGTGACCAGCCAGGCACTTCACCAGATCAGTGATCCAGCTCTGCCTCAGCCACAAGCCCAGGCCATCAAATTTCATGCCTCAATAATATTTAAATCACCGTGTTGGGAGCAGGATAATGTGGTCATAGACACTCACTTTGGAATTAGACAACCCTGGGTCTGCAAATTTACTAATTGAGGGCCCTTGGGCTAGTGACATAACTGCTCTGAGTCTGTTTTCATTATACACTAAAAAGGGGTGCCATGGTGATTAACTTCACTCAGGGTTACTCACCAATAATGAAAACCATGAATGTGAAGACCATGAATGCCAAGGTACATAATACAATTTTAGGGTTCAACTGGCAATAAGAGAATACTATTAGGTACTACAGGTTTCAAATGTTTTCATACTTCTGGATTGGTCTGGGGACCAAATTTGCTGATAGGCTGCAGATGGAAGTAAACACCTAGGTGTCCTGATTCACGTCTTATCTCTGAAGTGGCTGGACTCAGAATTCGAATCTCCAAGGAAGCCACGAAGTGGTTCTTGATTATCTTTCATTTGTACGTGATTCTACTCCAGGCTAATGCAGAACCTCTCTGGTCTTCCTTACTTTGTCTTAGGGGATACCAGAATCACTCCATTTAAGTAAAGTCAACAAGTATCTTATTGAAACCTGTAAAGCAGTGGCTTGTAAATCCCAATCATAATCAATTAATGAATACAGATGCCTAAACGATATAAGCAAAATTCATTTTGCCAGTGGTATATGTGCCAAATTAATGAGCAAGTCATTGAGAAATCTCACATCTGAAATTGAGAAATCTGAAATCAAGAAATCAGAAGGTTTCTTACTAGGATGATTCAGTGTGTCAACTTCTGTTGGAAAACTGAAGTTAAAGCCTTGCTTTGAAAAGAAATACATCTTGAAACATAGACAATACCACAGTCATCTATCTTAAGAGTATCTGAACTACATTTCCATAGTATTAGAAAGCTTTAATTAATTACCAATCTGCTTATGATGTTACACTGAGTGCTGTGCAAATTGAAATAAGCTTGGCCTCTGGCCTTAAGAGGATTTTAATCTCCAATAAACACTATTGATGCAGATAAAGATCATATTACATTTGGGGGAAACATTAATAGAATGAGCAACAGAGAGGCTTCCAATTGTTTGTTTGTTATTTTCATTTTCAGATGGCAAAGTCTGAATAAATAATTGTAACCTAGATAGGTCAGCAGGCTTTGTGGAACAATGAAGAAAGATTGTGCTAATTTTCATGTATTTCTCAAATTTATTTACTTTTCTCTGTCTCTACTCCAACATGCTCTAGGCCTTCATCATGTCTTGCCTGAGTTACTGTAATACCCTTCTAACTGGTCTCTAGTCTTGCCCTTTGTGGCAAATCATTTTCTCAAGTGGAGTCAGGGAATTTGCAAAAGTGGGCACATGATTGGTCTGTTTCCCGGCTTAAAGCCCTTTAGTGGCTCTGCAGGGCTATTAGATTACAGCCAGATGCTGGGTTTACAAGGCACTAACCTTTCTAGCCATTCACCCCTTGCAAAATATGCCACAGTCTCTAAGACAGCTGGTTATGCCTACTTATCCCTCAGGTCTCAGCTTTGGCATTTCTTCCTCTGAGAAACTTTTTCTGACCTTTGAAGTTGGGTTAGCTGATCTTTTTCTGTGCTGCCGTAGCTCTCAATAGTCACCCCTCTTATAATACTGTATAAGGATAAAATTATGTACTCTTTTGAATCTTCATTAGTTTCCAAGTTCCACGTGGGTAGGGCTATACATTTCCTGTTTACCACTGTAGCCCTAAAATTTGGTGAAAATAAAAAACTCCTGGCGAGGGGCTTCCCTGGTGGCGCAGTGGTTGAGAATCTGCCTGCCAATGCAGGGGACACGGGTTCGAGCCCTGGTCTGGGAAGATCCCACATGCCGCGGAGCAACTAGGCCTGTGAGCCACAACTACTGAGCCTGCACATCTGGAGCCTGTGCTCCGCAACAAGAGAGGCCGCGATAGTGAGAGGCCCCGCGCACCGCGATGAAGAGTGGCCCCCACTTGCCACAACTAGAGAAAGCCCTCGCACAGAAACGAAGACCCAACACAGCCATGGATAAATAAATAAATAAATAAACCCAAAGTTTAAAAAAAACCAAAAACTCCTGGCTAAAAAGTAGATACCTAGCAAACATTTTGCTGAATTAGGGATTCCTTTTTTTAGTCGTTTAGTTGCGCCTTGCATTGGTGTCTTCAGTGACTCCCAGTTGGACTTGCCATGATGATGGAACTATTCCGTGTCCATGCTCGGCTAATCCAGTAGCCTCTAGACACGTGTGGCTGTTGAACGTTGGCAATGTGACTGGTGACACTGAAGAATAAAATCTTTACTTATTTTTAATCATATTGATTTACAGTTAAATAGCTACGTGTGGCTAGCTATATT
Source organism: Eschrichtius robustus (assembly GCF_028021215.1). Classification (NCBI taxonomy): domain Eukaryota; kingdom Metazoa; phylum Chordata; class Mammalia; order Artiodactyla; family Eschrichtiidae; genus Eschrichtius; species Eschrichtius robustus. Next base: position 77,368,593 of record NC_090826.1, read on the forward strand.
GGACAGCACAGTTTCGGGAGAACTTTATTAGATTCACATGCAGTCAAACTCTCTTCCAAGAAATGGGTCAAGAGCTGTCTTTCCCAATAGTAGCCACTAGTCACATGGGGCTATTTAAATTGGAATTGATTAAAATTAAATACAAGTTAAATATTTAGTTTCTCAGTCATGCTAGCCACATTTCAAGTGCTCAGAACCCAGTTATAGCTGATGGCTGCCACACTGGGTGTCACAGAAAATTTCCATTATCACAGAAAGTTCTAATGGACAGCACTGGTTTGGAAAATGGCTCACCTGACCAGAAACAAAGATGCACATTCTTCCCAGTGGGGTGGTTACTTACCACCACCCTCTTGTTTGGTCCTGACTGTTAGGAAGGCTGGGGATCTGGGGTCATAGTGCCACTAGATGGCTGACAATACCCAATGCTCGTTCACCTTATGTGATTAGGATATTGACCTCTAGATCCCAGGGTACCATAAATTAGGGACAGTGATGAGAGCAAAGTAGCTGACCCCACCAGGGAAGACCAGGTAGACTCAGGGCGGCATTCTCTTGTGAGAGAGGGTCAGGGCCAATTTCAATGCTCCCAACTCAGGCTACTTATTTATTCCCAGACACATCAGCCCACAAGGTTGCAGTGACCTCTTGGCCCCCAGCGGCTACCTGAAGGTCACCTCTCCCCAGAGTGTCACTCTTTTCTCTTTATTCGCTTCAGCTCTGAAACCAGCCACCTCTCCTTTCCCATGAGGCAGTCATTGGCAGCTACTCCAGGCTTTGTTGCCTCCAGAATGGATAACCACAAAGCGTCCCCGGAAGGCCACCCAGAAGCTTCAGCTGGCTTAGCGTGGCACTGTCCATCTGCCGAAAGGCACTGTGCATGCTGTGCCAGGAACACCTGAGCTCCCACTTTGCCCCGGCTGCCTTGTCACTTTGCAGCAACATTCGAGGTACAGCCCTGAATCCTCTCGCCTGAAATTGCTGCTTTGGAGGTTGTCCCCTCCCCTGAACACCACCACAGCAGGGGAACGCTGATCAGCTAAGAATGGTCCCAAGCAGAGGGTTAAAGTCAGGGAATTTTCTGAGGAATTTGCTTCCCCTCCTGGTTTGACAAAGCTGGACTTCTCTGTGTTCAGGAACACAGTGAAAAAGCCATCTGTTTAGTTCGGCTTCTGCCGTGAAGGGTGGTCTTGGGGAGTGGATATTTAAATAGTGTTTTTCTGCTCTCCTCATATACATTTGGAACTTTAACAACACGTTAGTAAAAAATGATTAACTACAAGCCTTCAGTTTCCACTAGGAGTCCTTTTAATTTTTTTGAAGTTGATTCCTCATCAGCTTTGTGGCTCTTCCCCTGGAAAAGCTGACGTTTCTTCCACTCAGCACACCACTACTTCACAATCCTCATTTCTCAGTCTTTGGCCACAAGAAGGACTTTGCTTTAGTTCTCTTACTTTTCCCATTTACTTCCTCTCCCGCCCACGCCACCCCCAAGTGTTTTCAAACCACGACCATTAAAAAGTTCTTTTAGAAAACACTTAAGTATTATCCAACCCCCCTCTAAAAAATGTCTTGTCAGATTTCTTCCTCTTGTTTGCTTCAAAAAGTGGCGCTTTGATTGTCCATTAGAGAGTTGTTTACATTACTCCAAAGGCTCCATTTAGTTTCCTTGACAAGGTGGAATAAGTGACTGGCTGTGATGGATAGAGGCACCTGTCCTAATGGCTGCTCACACTGTGCCCACCAGCGCAGGTTACATTGATAAATTGACAACAGTTGGGACATGCTCTGCTAGCAGCAAGAATGAGGCTATGAGGACAAACACAGGCGGTGAGACAGTCTGCTTTAATATTCCCGGGAAAGGTGTACAGCCTCCTAATCTAACACCCCAACACCTGCGGTGAGGAATTAGCGCACAGGCGGAATTTCTTTGTTACCTTGACACTACTTCTGCTAGTTAGTCTGGAATGCTATGGACTGTAAAAGAGTCCTCCCTCCTCCCGTTTATACCCCTGCCATCCCTGACTTGGGGGCCCCCGTGAAAACTCTATTATTTTGATTTTCTGTTATTATGTATTTACTTTTTTTTTGAATTCCTTTATTGAAAACCTTTCTTTTTCCTCCGATAAGAAAAACAACATAAAGGACAACAAATGGCTGCCTGTTAGCTCTGGGTTGATTATCAGGAAAACGTGGGAAGTAGCCTGAGCCAAGGCTGAAGTGTTAATCGTCTGGAATAAGGGGCTCTGGAGGTTCCAAATTTCGAGTAATGGGGAGGTAAGTGTCTGTCACGACGCCCCACTCAGCCAGGGGTTCTTAGAAGGTGTTCAGTTCCCCAGCCAACTTACCCTTCATTTTCTTTTTTCCACGCTGTTGGTTTCACGTTACCTTGAATACAGCGGGTACAGCAGTGAGTGAGGCCCAGCCTCGGAATCTCCCCATGCTGACAAAGGGCCCATGCAGGCGCGTGGCTCTAGGGGCAGATCCAGGACTTTGCAGACTCCCTTCACTATGTCCTTCCTCTCCGATAAGGTGGGAGCATCAGGGCAAAGCGATGGGTAGGTCCGCTGACGCAGCTGGGCTAAGAGCTGCAGCAACAGTGGCAATCTGACACAGCCCCTTGCTCCATCCATTACATGCTTATCTTAACTGAAGACTAATCTAGAGGAACAAATAACCACAGAGAAAATGCTCCAACTTAATACAAAGTCATAAAAAAGAGAGAATACAGGAACAAAAGAAGCATGGACATAATAATGCTTTCCTGAGCTCTGCTTTTCAATGTCCTAGTTACCAATTTTATGATAAGACACAGTTTGCCTTTATGATTTGCATGAGTAATGAGGCAATTAGCAGCCATCATATATAAAACATGCTCGTTCTTCATTAGACACCAGACAAAATGGCACAGCGCAACGTGTAGAGTGTGGCCAGGCTCAAGTGACTGGCTCTTTCTAGAGACTTTGTGTGGAGTTTTGTTGGAAGCCTAGTGGCTGAACGAATCACATTAGGAGGCTAGACTGTGGTTAGTTTGATGTGAAATTCTGACTGGCTGGCAGTCGCCTCCACTCCCCACCCCCTAACTGCTACTAAATTTCATTTCAAGTTATAATTATTGACATTGGAAACAGCTACTCGGATCACAACAACAAAGCAACAATTATACAGGATCTGGTGTTTCTCATGCAAATTACAGCAATAAAATACAGGAAAATCCGGCCCACTTACAGACCAGTCTTTGTCTTTGGAGAACACAGTCTGAACTATTTTGTTAACTAAATTAAAATGTAAATCTTGGCTGGCTTTTCTTCTTAGATAGTGATATGAAACAGTTTCTAAAAGACAGAAAAAGCTTGAGGGACCACATTTCAAACAACTTGTCATGAATATATTTTTTAATGAATTAGGACTGAAAAGCTTGACTGTATAAAAATCAAGGATTCTAAAATGTTGTTCAAACAGGAAAAGCATAAGGGGAGAGAGAGTCCTGTATATTTACCCCTAATATGTTTGTTTACAAGGGAACTTGGGAGATTGGAAAGATGCACAGTAAGAGTCCCTTGCGTTTTCACAAGTAAAGCCATATCCCTCTTATTCCCGGTTGGGGTAACATGTATAATGAAACATATAACCTAGAGAAGGAGATTAGTGAGCATTAAAACTGAGTTCTTTTACTTTATTAGAGTTGCTTTCCTTCCTGTCTTTGTCTCTTCTTCCATACAAACTCTGAGCCTGTGAAAGTGTCACAATAATCGGGGGGGGGGGGCGGAATTAAAAAGTCAACCAGTGGCATTAGCAAGAAGGAGCTGTGAATGCAACCACTCTGAGCCACATGGAGTTCTGCAAAGAGTCGGAAACAATGACTTGAATCTATGAGGAAATGGTATGGCTTCCGATCCATTATCATTACTGCTTTTAACAACCTGAACTAAACTAAGCAAAGCACCCCTCAAACAGCATAGAAAAGGGTTGGATCCACAGGGCCTGCAATCAGTACTACAGAAGACAACATCAAAGAACAGGAGAAGAAAAGCCACTGCTTGTGCCTCTGGCCAGGATTCAGCCGACAACGCATCTGCTTTGAAAGCTATACCTCCGAGTTTGACCACAAGGAAACTGACCCTTGTGAAGCCATGACAATGGAGGACACTGACGTGTAATTTATGCATTTAATTTTTTTATACAGGGAAGAGCAATTGTGTGATCATATCTCATTTATAACAAATCTGATCTTTAAAAGGCAATAATTTTACAAGTGCACTTCTGCGTTAAGAATACTGTTATCATAAGCAGGGAGCAAACGCTGTGTGGGCAGTCACTCTGACTTATAGCAGCTCGGTACAGCCGCTGCTAGATAACCAAGAGTAATGGTTTTTGATAATCAGGCCACACTATTAATATAACATGAACCACAAGTGCTTTTGTACTGCAGCCCTGGTTAAACTAGCAAATCTCATTGGAATATAAAAAAGGGGTGGGGAGTCGTGTTCTGTTTTCTGCTGCTTCTGCACTGAAAAATGTGCCTCACGGTGCTGTCTTAGGTGTTTCATGTCTTTGGGAATGTGCAGCAGCAGTGAAGAATGTTTCCCTTTAGAACCTCTGGTCCTTTCTGCTCAGCTAGAGCTCAACAACTACCCGCTGCATCAGAATTGAGGTCCATGAAATGTAGCAGATGGATTTCAAGTGGCAGTTCTGTTGGCTGGGGTGAAGCTGGTGGAACGTGCTGAGGTCCAGAGCAAGCTGGGTTTATGCTGGTCTCTCACTGGTCTGTGACTGTTGAAATACTGCTGGGTGTAATGGGGCTCATTTTGGCCCATGTGAACAAAAGTTAATGCTGCCCCTTCGTCGTAAATGTTAGCGTGAAGGAAAATATGAGGGAGGCACTTCTGGTGGTAAGAGTCAGGCAACATAATCATAACAAGTAAAACCAGGCTTAAGCATGTCACAATAATGTTTATTCATATGGTGACATTTACTGTAACTTTCCTCTAAAAGGCGATGGTCTCCTCCAATGTTAACAACCCAGAAACCATATTATGAAGTTATCTTTGGATGCATGATGTGTATCTCTGTCATACAGCTCTCCGTTTCCCAGGACATGTGCACTGGGAGTGAATTTCCTCTTCAAAATCAGTGCTTGGATTATTTCTGTAAATCTGAGGAGGCGCATACTCAGTAAAGAAATGCATGTTTCCTGAATTTTACAATGAGGAGAGAGGGCTAAAAAAGGCTGATTAAAGAAGCTGAGACTCAGTGAGATTGAGTACCTTACTCAGTCATTTAAGAATCTCCTCCAGTGCCATGTTTTTCATAAAATGTTCCCTGATAATGCAAATCAGGAGTAGTATTTCTGGACCTCTCCAGCTTTCGTGGCAAGAGATGAAGGTGAGTGTCTTCAGTGTTTTGATTGTGATGATCTTGTGGCCATTGCCATAGACTACTTTGTATTCATCAAACATTTACTGAACACTTACTATGTGCCGGCCAATGGACCAGGCATGGAGGGGGAGGATGAAATACATCAGCTTCAAGGAGATCAAAATCTGGTAAGAAAGAACGGACAGGTACATAATTAATTATAAAACTTGGCAGAACCTGATAAGGAGAAGTCCATTTAAGTTGCAGTGGGAAAGATTACATTGAACAAGATGGAATTAATGAAGACTTTAATGCATTTAATGAGAGCCTTGAAGAATTTGTAGGCTTTGCATACATTTTATATTCACTACTATATTCTAAATTAGTTGAGATTAGTCACTACATCTAACCTGTATTTATATGTATTACTATGTTGAGCAGAATGTTTGGTCTGTAGATGCATCACATAAATCATACCATCTATAGAGCACTTATATGTTTCAGGAATTGTTATAAGCACATGTTATCTAATCCTTGTAGCACCTCTTGAAGTAGGATCCAAATTCTCTCCATTTTCCAGAGGAAACTAAGGCACTGAGAGATTAATTGTTCAAAGTCGTAGTTATTAAGTGGAGAAGCTGGATTGGAGCCGGGCAGTCCGGTCTGACCGCAGAGACTACATTCCTCACCCATACACTCTAACTGCCTGTGGTCAAGAAACATTGGTTGAATGTTGAAAAAGCTAGTAGGAGTTTCTCAGCAGTTATAATGCAATTTCATTTACCACTGCAGAATTTCTTGAGAACACTTAGCTCAGGAAATGAAACAAAAAATCATCAGGGTGCATAAAAACCAGTTTATGATTAAATGATTAACCTCTGCAAGAAAGTCAAACACTTGTCCACAGTATATTTATTCTCTAGAAAGCCTTGAGGTTGTGGATCAACTAAGAAGGTATTGACTTACACTGATATTTTTTGAAAATAAGTTTATACTGTTTGATGAATATATAACATCATTGCTTTTGGCATCAGGTCCAACATTTATCCTTTCCTTCTCATCACACAATGTAATGATACACATCCATACAGTAAACTCAGGTTCTATGGACCTGAGTCTCAAGCACCCTTGGTGTCCTATATTAAATGCAGAACAAACCTTCCCTGTCAGAGAAAAGTCATTGACATCTAGTTCAAAGATGATCAATAACTTGATCTCGTCTGCACAAAATGACCTTTCAATGGCATAGATTGTAGGGAGTTGGTGGGCCAACTAGGTAGAGAAAAGTGATGGCACGGTGTATGTGAGCCAGTGACCCACATACAAACACCGGTTCAATTGGAGAAGCGAGGAAACCGGATGTGCTCAGCTGGTACAAATATCTGCATTTCACCAGGTTCAGTCTCTGCTTAAATCCTTTCTCACAATACCGCTAAACTTCTTTGTTTCGAAGAAGTTGCGCAACAAATGCGTATGAAACTAACAGATACATTTATTCTTCTAAAAATTGGCAAAGAGCAAAGAAAGCTATCATATCGGGTTTGTTGAGGTTGCTAAAAATGGCTATTCTTGTTCATCAGTGTGGAGTACAAAAAAAACCCAATGTCTTCTTAGTAACTTGGAAACTTTTAGAGCTATAAAATGCCATGCCCAAAGTACACCTAATTCCATGACTAGTAATTCATCATATGAAAATAATTAGCTGTGAACATAAAGATTTGTGGACAATGATGTACATCTAACATTATTTAAAAATTTAAAATGTAGAAATCGCCTAAATGTTCATCAACAGGGAAGTAAATAAATGCATTTTAGTACATCTACAAAATATAATACAAAAAAAGCAGGATGCAAAACTGTACATACAACATTGACTTGATTTAGGATGAAGAAAATGCACCACAGAATTAACAGATATTCTGTGTGGTAAAATTACTCATACTTTTAATTTTCCTCTTTATACACTTTATTTTTCCAAATTTTGTACCGTGAACATGTATTGTTTTTATAGTTACTAGTAAAAAGTAAATATTAAGTATTCTTTAGAAGGCTGTGGGCATGCTGAAGATCCATCCAGAAGGGCCCTAGACTTTCTCCTGGAAGATAAGGCTTGGCCTTTTCGTCCCAATGTCCACTCCCAATTGCTGAAATCAGTGGTGCTTTTTCCTCACCCTTCCACAGTAATTCTAGGAAAGGTAAAACTTTCTGATGAGATGTGAGAAAGCAGCCATTAGAAAACCTTGGAGGGGCTTCCCTGGTGGCGCAGTGGTTGAGAATCTGCCTGTCAACGCAGGGGACACGGGTTCGAGCCCCGGTCTGGGAAGATCCCACATGCCGCGGAGCAACTAGGCCCGTGAGCCACAGTTACTGAGCCTGCGCGTCTGGAGCCTGTGCTCCGCAACAAGAGAGGCTGGATAATGAGAGGCCCACGCACCGCGATGAAGAGTGGCCCCCACTTGCCGCAACTAGAGAAAGCCCTCGCACAGAAACGAAGACCCAACACAGCCATAAATAAATGAATAAATAAATAAAATTAAAAAAAAAAAATGCTGACAACTACCACAAACACCACACAATCCAGAAAAATAAAATATTTTACAAAAAAAAAAAAAAAAAAAAAAAAAAAACCTTGGAAAACAAATGAGTATATGGAATATATTTCCAAGAGAAAAAATAAGCAAGGTGACCGAGAGAACTTGTTAGAAAACTGAAAATTTTCTTCCTGACAGAGTCAAATAAGCCTGAGTGTTCTCTGAGTGAGCTGGGTTTTGGACTGTGGGCATAGGCATACAATATAGATGGCTTTTTACATTGTAAAAGCTTTGTGAGTGATAATGCCTAACTTTAACAGTCAAACATTATGAATAGATTTCAGCACAAGGTTTCCAAGATAAGAGGACATGAGGGGGAGCAGTATTTAAAGCAGACACAAACATTCCTTGCCTTGAACTTCCCTAGGTAAGTATTAATTTCTACATGGTCACAGTGGAATCATGCTGGCAGATACTAATTACTATACCATTGGCTTGTGATGACAAAAATGCCGGCCCATTCCATAAAAGTTTCTTTTCAGTTTAAACATATGAATCAAATAACTCTGATTGTCCTAGATATTGCCCAGATGCAGTGTCATTCACTCTCAATTACATCCCTGTTCAGATGATTCTGCAAAATTTAATTCCCTTGCTTTCACACTTGACATTCATTCATTTATTCACTATTTACTGAATTCCTATTATGTATCAAGAAACAAGAAATTTTATTTTTCTTTTTAATTTTATTTCCAACCTCTTAGGAATTGTTTTAACCTAATATTAATCATTTTTCTCGTATTCTTCCATCCAGCACCCAAAATGGTATGTGGCATGTAGATTTTTTTAAATTAAAGTGAACTAAAATAAATGTTTGAGAATTTTATTACATCCCTTGAGATAATTGGAAACATAAAACAACATACCACAGAAGAAAACTTGCATTTATGTCTGTGTATGAATATATGCTTAGTATTGGAAGTAAGCATCACAGATAACCAGACAGATAATACATAATTAGAAAAGCAACAAAAATTTTAGTAGTCATTAAAATGTTAAATGTAACTGAAAACATAATTTTCATAAAATGATTTGGAGAAAAATTGAAATATTTTAGTTGGTTCAACCTTTAGATTTGATAGCAATTCATATTAACGATACTTGTGGCTCTAACTGTATTAAAAATAATTTAGTAAAATCAAATCTATTCTTTAATTTAATATAATTAAATTAGTAATTTAATTAAATAAAAATAAATTAATAAGTTAAATAATAAGGTTAAATAAGTTAAATAAGTTAAATAATGATATAATGACACAGTCTGTTTGAGTAGTCCTGGCAAAGAAAAATGTCTTAGAAAATTAAAATTGGAATCAAGTTTCTATACTCCCATTTTCTTATTTTAAAGGGAATATGGATATGGACAAGTGGAGAAACTTGTTCAATATTCTATATCCCCCAGTGGTGAGCCCAGCGTAAAATTCAGGTTTTCAGACTTCTTTCTTGGTCACCTTGTCTCAGCCTGCATGAGGCAAATTGCTGTGCTGAAACTCTAATCTTTTGTGTGAATGATTTCTTTGCCAGCTTGTCTAGTAGCAGACCAACCTACCTTTAAGAAAGCTCAATGTAAAAAAAAAGAAGAAATCATTGACCAGTATTAAATAATGTAGATAAATAAAATTAACATTTACTGTGAAAAATAATAATACTAATGTCTTGTGTAGTGTAAAATATATGTAGAATTAAGATGTATGGGCAATAACAGTAAATGGGAGAAAAGGCAAAGGCAATAAACACGTAATAACAGCATTATCTGGGAAAGGGTAAAAACATTTATTTATATTAGACTGTAATAAAACAAGAATGCATACTTTATCTCTAGGGTTACCATTTAAAATAATTATAAAATACTAACTAACAAACTAATAGAAAATGAACTGTTTAAAACTAACTAGTTGAAATGAAGGCAAAAAAGGAGAGAAAAACATGTATAAAGTGGAAGGGATAAACAGAAAACAAGTGGGGATATTATAGCTATACAACTGAAAATATCAGTAATTATATTTAATGTAAATGGCCCCAAAACTCCAATTCAAAGACATTGTCAGATTAGATGAAAAACAAAAGCCAACTATATGTTGCTTACATGAGACACATCTTAAATATAAGTACACAGAAAATTTGAAAGTAAAAGAATGGACAAAGGAAAAATGCAAATCCTAACCAAAAGAAAACTGATGTATTTATAATAATATCAGAGAAATGAGTATTTTTAGATATAAGTAATGACATTTCAAAATGATAAAAGGATCAAACTGCCGGGTTTACATAATAATTTAAACTTGTGAGCTCCTAATAACAGTTTCCAAATATACAAGTTAAAAACTGATAGATACGAAAGTATAAATAGACATATTTATAACCATAGTAAGAGAGTATAACACATCTCATTGATTGATAAAGCAGACAAAATTCAATAAAGACATAAAATATCTAAATCTGAAAATATTTATTATATACAAGTATATGTGGAATATTTACCAAAATTGACCATACCCTGGATAATCAAGGAAGTCTCAGTTTTAGAAGACCAAGGTCAGTTAGAGTATGTTCTTTGACCTCAGTGGGATTAAACTAGAGATCAATAAAAAATAATATTAAAAAATAATCCAAATGGTTGGAAATCAAGCAACATACTTATAAATCATCTATGTAGAAAATAAGAAATTACTAGGAAAGTTGGAAATATTTTGATCTAAATGATAATGAAAATATAACATATCAAAACTTTTAGGAATTTGCTAAAGCTCTGATCAGAGGGAAATTCATAGCCTTAAATGCATATACCACAAAAGAAGAAGGGCTGAAAATCAATAATGTGAGAATTTATTTGAGGAAATGTGGGGGAAGAACCCACAACAAATGAACAACAAAAAAGTACAATAAAGAAACTATTCGGCTTCCCTGGTGGTGCAGTGGTTGAGAATCTGCCTGCCAATGCAGGGGACATGTGGGGTCCTCCTGGTCCGGGAGGATCCCACATGCTGTGCAGCAACTGGGCCCCTGTGCCACCACTACCGAAGTCTGAGTGCCTGGAGCCCGTGCTCCGCAACGAAGAGTGGCCCGTGCTCGCTGCAACTAGAGGAAGCCCAAGTGCAGCAACAAAGACCCAATGCAACCAAAAATAAATAAATAAAAAATAAATTAATTAACGAAAAAAAAGAAACTATTAAAGACAAAAGCAGAAAATAATGAAACAAACAAAAAATTTATAAGAAATCAACAAAGCCAAAAGTTTGATCTTTGAAAAGACTCTCAAATTGATAGGCTGATCAAAAAGAAGAGAGAAGATGCAAGTTACCAGTGTTAGAACTGAAAAATAGGATATCACTACAATCCTAGAAACACTGAAAGGATTCTAAGAGCATAATGTGAAAATCTTTATGCCAATATACTTGAAAATTTAGATGTAACAGACAAATTTCTAGAAAAAGACAACTTTTCAAAACTAATACAATAATAAATAGAAAATCTGAATAGTGCTTACATCTACTAAATAAATCAATCCCTGATAAAAACCTTTCCACAAAAAGTCTTTAACTCCGGATGGCTTCACCTGTGAATTCTTCCAAACATTTAAGGAAAGTTACACCAGTCTTATACAAATTCTCCCAGAGAACCAAACTGAAAACACTTTCTAATTCATTTTAAAAGGCCAGGATAACCTTAATATTAAAACCTGTCAAGGACTTTCAAAGAAAGGATAAGTACAGGCCAATTTCTCATACAAATATCACTGCAATAATCCTAAACAATATATTAGAAAATAGAATATAGTAATATATAAAAATAATAAATACATCATAACCAAGTCGAATTTATCCCAAGAATGCAAAGTTGATTTAACATTCAAAAAGTAATCAATGGGGGCTTCCCTGGTGACGCAGTGGTTGAGAATCTGCCTGCCAATGCAGGAGACACGGGTTCGAGCCCTGGTCTGGGAAGATCCCACATGCCGCGGAGCAACTAGGCCCGTGAGCCACAATTACTGAGCCTGCGCGTCTGGAGCCTGTGCTCCGCAACAAGAGAGGCCACGATAGTGAGAGGCCCGCACACCGCGATGAAGAGTGGCCCCCGCTTGCCGCAACTAGAGAAAGCCCTCGCACAGAAACAAAGACCCAACACAGCCATAAATAAATAAATAAATAAAAATTAAAAAAAAAAGTTAATCAATGAATCACCCATTTTAATAGAGTGAAAGAGAAAAATATGATCACTTCAACAGAGATTAAAAAATGGATAAAATATTATTTATCCATTCATGACTGTAGAGAAGTTCTTCATAAACTGAGAATAAAAGAGAATTTACTTAATCTCATAGAGATTATTATGATTTATTATTATTTTTTTGGGTTGCATTGGGTCTTCGTTGCTGCGTGTGAGCTTTCTCTAGTAGCGGCAAGCGGGGGCTACTCTTCCTTGCGGTGCATGGGCTTCTCGTTGCGGTGGCTTCTCTTGTTGCGGAGCACAGGCTCTAGGCGCGGGCTTCAGTAGTTGCAGCATGTGGGCTCTAGAATGCAGACTCAGTAGTTGTGGCTCATGGGCTTAGTTGCTGCGCAGCATGTGGGATCTTCCCGGACTAGGGATCGAACCTGTGTCCCCTACATTGGCAGGCGGATTCCCAACCACTCTGCCACCAGAGAAGTCCCCAGATTATTTTTTAAAAATTCATTGACTGTATGACATCAATGACTGCCAAAGTACAATATTTGGTTTTCTTTAAAAAGTGCTAATCACCCCAAAAATTTTCTGGGAAATTATGGATCATCAGGAATTACCAGCTAAGAGTTTTGAAACAGGGTAACAATAGTCCAAGCCAGTTATTAATTCCCCAGGATTGGTTTGTACTGTCATCTTTACCAGATTAGAGTTTGCAATTCTTTATATTTTGCCTAGGAAAGTTTTTGAGTTACTTTAAAGAATTTGCCTCCCTTCTTGTTCTGTAAAAATATGACAGGATATATTCCATTTACTTTGAACATTTATTTTGATCTTAATGATAGTAAAAATGTAATAGATCCAAACTTTTAGGAATTTGCTAAACTTTTTCATCACTGATTAAAAAACAAAGCAATACCACTGGCCCTGAAGTACAAAATATAATTCCAAGTATGAGGGAAAGAAAAGACATATGGTGGCCTTCATGAGGGGATGAGTTCAGAATAGATAAATCACTTGAAGGCTTACAGTTTCTATTTTGAGAGGCAGACAATACACTTGAAGAAATCTATTGCTTAAAGAAATATTAAGAATAAGAAATGAGCTTGAACAAAAAAACCATTCTTAAGAAACTTGAAAACAAAATTCTACTAGCATTCTTAATTATAATTAGATAATGAAGAATTATAATAAGGAAAACAATGCCACGATACCCACTTGGGTGAGTTTTAACTTCACAGTAGGATATAAGACTTTTATTTTCTTTAACTCCCTTGAAACCAAACCCTGAGTTACACATCGGCCTATGTGTAACCAAGTGTGAAGTGGGCTACTCTCTGGAAGAATGGGCATATTTTTTCCTTGTAGTAAGTTACCAAAATTGACATGTGATAAGGAAGAATCTTTTTAGTTCTGGGGTGGGTTGAATGATATGGTCCAATGTGGGCGTCAAATTAGCAAAAACTAGATGTTAGTTTCTTTACTGCATGAAGGTAGTCTGGAGACATTTAGAGATGGGCACAGAAGGAAATTTAGCAAGGAGCAGTTTTAGAAATACTTGTCAAAACTTGTTGAATATTTGCTTCTATGTAGAGCTTTTGTTTGGTGTTTGCCCTGTTTGAATGTATTAATACCAGTAGAGAGGATTGAACAAAATGGATTTAGGAGAACAATTGTTTTAGCTCCCAGTCTCTGCTTCAGACAAAGGTGATGACAGGAAATATTAGTAATTGTCTTCCCACAAGAGGTATGTCTGTCATATACAAGACCGACTCTGAGAATTACCTTAAAGGTTGTTTATGCTGTAGTATGGCCTGATTCTCTAGGAGTAGATGTGTCTGTCTTATATACTACTATATTCCCAAGGCTTAATACAGTGCCTGGCATCTTGCAGGAGCTCAGTAACTATACCTGGAATAAATGACAACTGAGATCAGCAAATAGTGGGAATAGCTGGATCTGCCTTATCAATTAAAAATAAAACTTTCTGTAAAAGTATCTTTTTTTTCCCTCTGATGATACTCTGATACTAATTTATGGATATGGATATATATATGTGTGTGTGTGTGTGTGTGTGTGTGTGTGTGTGTGTGTATATATATATATATATATATATAAAGAGAGAGATAGAGACAGAGACAGAGAGGAGAAATGGGGGAAAATATATATGTACTCACAAATATATATCTGTGAATAATATTTTCAGTGGTTTCTAGGAAAGTCACTCTGTGTCATGCAACCACCCATCATGTTCTGAAAACAGAGCTAAATAAGGACAATAGAGATTTTTATTGCCTATGTGTCCCCATTGTATTAAAGAAAATTAAGAGAGTGCTTCACTTCTGAACTTATGTGGCATGGCCAGAGTGACCTTATGGTCTCAAAAGCATCCAAGACATCTGGGAAAAACTCCACCTTCTGTAGCCTACAGGGTAAACTATGTTCATTGTTTTTAACAAGTGTCAAAAAATGCTGATTTCCCTAATATCTTAGAATTTGTCTGAAGGAGCAAGGAAAATAGTGTGTAACATATTGCCCATTCATTCTTATGGCAGAGGAAAATACAGGAAAAATAATGTCAATTTAGTATCCATATAGAAATCCATATTTATTCACAATATAATGATCATAGAGGAGCTATTATATTCTGGGGGATAAAATTCACTCTCAGCAGACTGTTTCAAACAACGATAACATACTACCTCAAGCAGTCTTAAAAATTTTATTATTTTCTCCCTTAGAAGTCAACAACACCAAGGTTTAGAAGAATGTTAACAAACAAAGCATATTTATAAAGATGTAAATAATCATGGTGGAGACTTACTGTTCACCACTGAAAAGTAGTGTTAGCACATCTATGATGTCTTCTCTGGGCTATTTTTAAATGGAATTTAGACATAATTTCAACAAGGTTTCTGTACTTAAGGAACTTAGATTCTGGTAGAGAGAGTATGAAGGAGAAACACATGAAAATTTATTGAACAATGTAATTTATGTATCTGACATTTTGCAGTCTATCAACTTGCCAGAAGTCAAGAAAATAATTTCTGTCTTTGTTTTTCTTACCCTTCAAGCATTTGTTTTCTTACCCACTATGAAGATGGCTTCCCTTGGGTTTTATGACTTTTTAGTTTGCCTTTTTGGTTTCTTTGTGTAGCTAATTCTTGTCTAGTTGGCTCCAATTGTGGTAAAAACTCTTTGAGTGGGGCTATGCCGGCATTTACTATCATGCTTTTTCTCATTGCTTCTCTACGTAGTGTCTGCAATGAACTTTTTGAATACATCTGTTTCATGCCTGGGGGCCTTTGCATATTCTTTTTCCTCTACCTAGAATCCTCATCCCAATGTCTTTGCTTGAACAATTACTATTCATTGTTTAGGTCTCAGCTTAGATATAATTTCCTCCATTTGGCATGAATCTATAAGAATCATTGAGTTCTTCTCTTAGATTCTTTAATAGTGTCTTTTTCTTAGGCATATTACAATTCTATACTGTATATAACTTAGCTATTTACTTAAGCATCACTCCAGCTAGACTGTAAGCTCACTGAGAGCAGAGAATAGGGTCTATATTTTGTTCAAGCTTATGTGCCATCTTTGTATTGATGTACACTCTGCTGTATGTATATGTATTCTAATGTGTCTATATATAATAATATATTAAAAGACCATATGACAGAGTGGTTAAGGAGAGCCTGGACTCTATGACTAGCCTGCCTGGGTTAGAATCTCAGCTCTGTCACCTACTAACTATGTGATCTTTAATTTTTCCATGCTGCAGTTGCATAGTGTATAAATCAGAGATGACAATAACATCATAGGATTGTTGTAATTGTTAAATAATTTAATAAATGTCAAGGACTTAGTACCTAGTAGAAGCTATATAAATACTTGCTTCTACTTATTATCATAAATGTTCAGTAAATAAATGAATGAATCATTAACCAACCTCAGTACCACATTTGCCTAATTTAAGTGCTAGACATCCCACTCTCGCTAGTGATACCATCCTGATTTTTCTTCCCAGCCTCATATTCTCCTCCGTTCAGTCACTTGATAAAATCCCAAGGACCTGAGTTCTGGTTGATATACTCACCTCTCCACTTGAATCCTGGATTAGTCACAAGATCAAGGGTAAAATCTGGCTGTAGGAAGAGTTTGATCTCTCAGTGCTGGTGCAACCCTATTTGGATGTGGCAAGTGCCCTTGCCTGCGGTCATCAGCCTGAAAATCATGTCACTGAAACAATGTAACTATTGGAGGCTGAGGTGTGGGGTGGGAGATGAATGCCATTGCCCCTACCACTCCTCCTCAAGAAAAAAGAGCTCTGAAATGTGTCAGAGACAAAGACGAAGTCGTCATCCATGCAAAGTGTCCCTACTTTACTGGGGTGTGGTGCTTTTATTGAAAGGAATTAATAGATTATAAAATGAACCAGCCTGGGTTAAATGCATTCCTCTCTTCAGTTCCTTCCCTTATGTTCTCTCTTCTCTTATTTTCCTCCCATGGGACTGATATTGTAAAGCTAGTTCCAAAGACTTCTGATCAAGGAACCCTTCTACCTTTAGAAGACATAAGAGGTAGCAGGGTAGGTCCCAGGGGAAGTGAACACTGAGAGTTGCTCAGGTATCTTCCACTTCTGGGTTTGCTGAGTGGGCAATGGAAGCCCTTGGTTCTTACATGGGCTAAGAGAGATCAGTAGACTAGATGACCAGATGGGTTATAGGCTGCAGCCCTACACTGCCTCTGCCTACAGT
This sequence comes from Eschrichtius robustus, assembly GCF_028021215.1. Taxonomy (NCBI): domain Eukaryota; kingdom Metazoa; phylum Chordata; class Mammalia; order Artiodactyla; family Eschrichtiidae; genus Eschrichtius; species Eschrichtius robustus. Next base: position 77,385,457 of record NC_090826.1, read on the forward strand.
ATTTTTCATGCTTCAGGAATCTGGTAGAATGGTAGGGTAAACAAAATTTAATCATTAAGGTATTCTGCTCCAGCTCATATACTGTTAGAACTAACTACTGAAATTCCATCAAAGGAAGATACATATTAAAAAAATATAAAAAAATGAGAAATTTTCAAGAGTCAACAATTTACTTGGGTTTTTATATTATAGAACTTCTTTTGTGTTTACTATGAACTCGACAAAAACCAAAATGTCTGCTACTACTGGTGGTGGAGATACATTTTAAGATTCAATTATTAGAGAAAAGAGTCACTTAGACAATTAAAAATTTTAGTTCAAGTTAAAGATGTGGTCAATAGGTGAGTAATTTAGCAACCAAAATGAAAGAAAAAAATTTTTAATTCCTTATTTTAAATTAAAAAAGTCTATTTAAAAATAATGTGTCAAAAGGAAATTATAATAGATGTTGAAAAATATTTAAAACTTAATAAAAATGAAAATACTACATAAAATTTGTAGAGTGAAGCTAAATTATAGTCCTCAATTCTTATAAGGGAAGAAAGACTGAAAGTTATTGAATTATTATTCAACTCAAGAAGTTAGAAAAAACACAAGAGTAAAGCCAGACAAAGAAGAAAGGAAACATTAAAAATCAGAGCAGAAATTAATAAAATTTTAAAAATGCAAGAGAAAGGACTTAAAAGTCCTGGTGACTAAACTATTATCAAACCTGTGGCAAACTGTTTGAAAAGAAATAAGATATAAGAGAAAAGAGATAAATAAAAAAATTAAGAATAAAAACTAAGGAATAACTATAACAAGTACAAATTAATTAGAAAATGGTGTGAGACATGTTATGTCAATACATCTGAAAAAATTAGATGAGACAGATGAATTTCTAGAAAAGTAATTTACCACAATTGACTAAAAAAGTATTACAAAATCTGAACAGGCCTTGGAACAATAGTTAAAATTAGTTAAATAGTTTAAAAAAATTAGTTAATTAGAAAATAGTTAAATAGTTAAAATTCTACCACAATAAAAATATCAGACCCAAATGGTTTTAAAGATTGCTGCTACTAAACATTTAAGGAAAAGAAAATCTCAATAAAAAATAAACTGCTCTAGGAAGAAGATAAAAAAAACTGAATGGTTCTTGCTTAATTTTATTAGGTATTGTAACTTTAAAGCCTAAACCAGATAAGGACATTATGAGAAGAAAATATTATGAGAAAATCTCATTTGTGAAATATAGATTAAAAATCATAAAACAAAGGAGATAGATATTTGTACACTATGTTCATAGCAGCATTATTCACAATAGCCAAAAGGTGGAGAAAGAACAAGTGCCCACTGATGGCTGAATGGATAAATAAGGTGTGGTATATACACATACAAACACATACATATATAATGGAATATTATTCAGCCTTAAAAAAGGAGGAAATTTTGACACACGCTACAACATGGAAGAACTGATGAACCTTGAGGACATGCTAAGTGAAATAAGGCAGTCACAAAAAGGCATATCTGTGATTCGACCTTTATAGTGTACCTAGAGTAGTCCAATTCATAGAGACAGAAAGTAGAATGGTAATTGTTGAGGGCTGGGAGGAGAAGGAAATGAGAACTTGCTTTTTTAATGGGTATAGAGTTTCGGTTTTACAAGATGAAAAGTTCTGGGGATTGGTTGCACAACAGTGTGAATATACTTAGCAATACTTTACATTTTTAAATTGTTAAGAGAGTAAAATTTATGTTATGTGTATTTTACCACAATTAAAACAAAACAAAATAAATTATGAATAAAATATATCCAACAATATATTAATGTATTAAAACAAATCTATTGTGGCCAAATTAAATATATCTCAGGAATGCAAGTTTGGCTTAATATTAAAACCTATGGAAGCAACTCACTACATTAACAAATTAAAGGAGAAAAATGGCATGAGATCACTTACCAGATGTGGAAAAACTATTTGAAGAAATTTAACACTTTGTGATAAAAAGTCATAATAGAAAATTCTTCAAAATGAAAAAAAAATTACTAAATCTGCAGCAAACATCATACTTAATGGTGAAATATTTTAAAAATTTCAGAGACAAAATAGGGAGAATATCAACACCACTTGCATTAATTTTTGTGTAGGAGATCCTAACTGTGTCTATTATATAATCTGAAGAAATTTTTAAAAATAAATTAAAAATAAGGAGATAAAAGATTTATAATTTGTTAATGACTTTTTTAAAAAAGGAAAACAAAGAGCAGGTACTGATAAATTTTAAGATTTCAAAGAAACTTCAAGAGGTTTTGGATAAATGATCAATATAAAAAATGCAGTGCATGCCTGTAGATTAGCAAACAATTAGATAAATATTTAGAAAAGAGATTTGAACAAAAACTTTGTGAAGTAAATATCTTAAAAGAGAATGATTTCAACTTTAAGGGAGATATAAATAAATGGAGAAACCATGTTCATGGATAAGAAGACATTATTATAATGATACAATTTCTCCCCAAATTAACCTATGAATCCTAATTAAATTTAAATAGAACTTAAAATCTTATCTGACAACTTATTATAAAAATAACATGGAAATTCAAAGGAATACATTGATTTAGAAGGATAAGAATAAGATGGGGCATGTTATATGCAAAGAACATTATCATTATAATTGTACTTACAGAAATTAAGATGGTGTGATATTGGGTCAGTAATAGATACATTAGACCAGCGGAATAGAGGCATTTGGACCAGTTGTCCAGAAGAGATCCATGAAAATACACAACTATAATGTGTGACTCAGGTGGCACTACAAATCCATGGTCTGCCATGTTAATACCTGTTAACCATATGGGAAAAAATTGAATTCCTACCTCAAACAAAACACACAAATCATTCCTGGTGAATTAATGACCTAAAAAATGAAAGCAAAACTTAAAAACATTTAAAAGAAATTAGAAAATATGTTTATGATATGAATGTAGGACAAGCCAATTTGATAATAAATCCATAAGGAAAAAAGTGGAAAAATTTGTCAGCATTAAAAACTTCTGTCCCGCAAATGATACTATAAAGAGAAAAGAAAAAAACACAGACTGGGAAATTATTTGCAGTTCAAAACTGACAAACATTATTATCCTGAACAGATAAAAACTTCCAACAAATCGATGAGAAAAAGACAAGCAACCCAATTTAAAAATGAGAAAGTGGGAAAAAAAAATTGAGCTGGCAACATGAGCAGGCAAAAGAGGAAAGAGTGGCCAAAACCCAGCAAGACGAGTGATTGAACAATAAAGATGCTCAACCTCCTTAGCAGTCATGAAAAGCAAGTTTAATTTATAATGGTATAAAATTTCTCACCCATCAAATTTGCAAAAATCTAAAAGTATAAAAATACCAAGTATTGGTGAGATGAAGGTGAGCCCTCATACATATAAACTGATACAACCATGTTGGAAACCAGTTTGGTAATATCAATAAAGCTGAAGATAAGCATATCACATGACCCAGCGACTACATCCTTATGTATATTCTAGAGAAATTCTAGCCCAAGTGCATAACATTCACGTTCAGGTGTCTCTCCTGTAGAATGGAAGCTTCATGAGGACAGGAGCTTGGTTTTGTTTATTACTATAGCCCAGAGACTAGATTAGGGTCTGGCACCTGGTCAATAAGTAAATATTGCTTTAAAATGCATCTAAAGCAAACAAAATGAAAGATAAGACAGGAATGGAAGTCAGATCTATGAACTTGAAGGACAATTTGAGCATTTACCCACTCTGCTTTTTCATCCTTTTCTGGCAGGCTACTCTAGAGTTGTTCAGCCCCTGTGCTAACTACAGTAACATTTATTCTCCTTTCTTATCTCAAAGGCTGCACTTCTTATGGTCACAGGATGGCTTGGGGATGACCTATTGCTTCAGCAGCTCAGTCTAATGACTGATGGTTATTTATTTATTTATATATATATATTTTTTATTAAATAAGGTGTCTATTTTTTATTTTATTTTGTTTATTTTTTAACATCTTTATTGGAGTATAGTTGCTCTACAATGGTGCATTAGCTTCTGCTGTATAGCAAAGTAAATCAGCCATACACATACACATATCCCCATATCCCCTTGCTCTTGTGTCTCCCTCCCACTCTCCCTATCCCACCCCTCTAGGTGGTCACCACAAAGCACCGAGCTGATCTCCCTGTACTGTGCAGCTGCTTCCCACTAGCTATTTTACATTTGGTAGTGTATATATGTCAATGCTACTCTCACTTCGTCCCAGCTTACCTTTCCCCCTCCCCGTGTCCTCAAGTCAATTCTCTATGTCTACATCTTTATTCCTGTCCAGCCCCTAGGTTCTTCATATCCATTTTTTTTTTTTTTTAGATTCCATATATATGTGTTAGCATACGGTATTTGTTTTTCTCTTTCTGACTTACTTCACTCTGTATGACAGACTCTAGGTCCATCCACCTCACTACAAATAACTCAATTTCATTTCTTTTTATGGCTGAGTAATATTCCATTGTATATATGTGCCACATGTTCTTTATCCATTCATCTGTCGATGGACACTTAGGTTGCTTCCATGTCCTGACTATTGTAAATAGAGCTGCAATGATTTTTAAATTAACTTTCACCTGAAAAAACAAAAGCCCTGAGAATGTCACATCTTTGAAATATGATGGTGGCCCCATGTAAATAAGGTCTTTCTGCGTTCAGCCAAAGAGCGCTGATGCCTGGAAAGATAGGCCTGTCTGCAGTTTCTTCCTCCAGCGAAAAGCAGAGGGCACTTGTAGACACTAGGGCCAGAGGTTGACTTGAGGCCTCAGAATGAGAAGCATTATGGAGATCAAATTGTATTATTTTCTTTACCATGAGATAAAAATGGGCCTGTGGACAAAAATGTTTTCACTAATCATTTTGGAGATCAAAGATTTCATTTCCTAAGAGCTCAAACTTCACATCTTTCAGCAAGGACTTACTTTGAACCCTGTTTAATGGTGCTGTAGAGGACTTTTTTCTCTTGAACTACAGCTAAAAGACTTGTAAAAAAAATGTTGTTTCAACACTGAAGCACTTTAAATGGCTGACTCTAACCACAATGTATAAAAAGTATAATTCAGACTTGGCAGAGCGAGCTAAATAAATAGTGATGATAAGCGACCCATCTAACAATGTAGCCGCCGTGTCTTGTCATTAACACAATTATGTCAGCACAGTCAATCAGCACGTTGCCTTGACTCTCAAGCCTGGGACTGAATGCACGCTTTTCAAGTTGGAGGGAGCAGAGAGAGAGAAGAGCTATCACACTTAAGCCAGCGATATGACTTCCCAGTAACTCAGAGCTTTTTAAGAAAAACAAGGTTATACATTTACAAAATGCTTTGTCGTTGCAGTAATGCTAAACTCATTCTTAGGAGTTCAATACCATCTGTAATAACCCTCTAGTGATCCCAAACAAGAAGAAGGACTTGAGTTGCCGCATTTTTTTCACATATGAGAAACTGATTTACTACCTGAAGTGATAATTAATGGGATTCCGTTCAGTTTCAAGTGGAGATGAATCACACAAGAGGTGAGTATGGAATCTCAGAATGGCAATATTCTTCTAAGAGCTCTCCCAAGCGTAATGGTAAATGGCAGGTGAGAGCACCTGCCAGCTGAATATGACAACAGGCAGAGGGACTGGGCCGTGAAAGGAAGGATATAACTGGGACTCTTGTGTGCTATTCCTCTCTGTTTGGCTTTATGACGCTTATCCAGGCTACAACAATCTGTTTGTATCATTTACTGGAGTGACTTCAAATTCACTCACTGACACAACTGACATGCCACAAAAAACATTTGCATTCATTTGAGTTTAAAATAGTCACTGCAGACTGGTGAAGAGGGCCACTGCTTTTAACATTTACGGAAGAAGTTTGACTATCAGAGTGTGAGCAATAAACACTACTTTTGATACTTAAAGGGGCAGGGCAGAACACTGTGCTTGATTAGATTGACTTTTATCACACTGGTTCTAAAATGTGGGTTATTTCTACAAGTAACAGCCATTTCATAAAACTACATCAGAAAGAATTACATAAACATTTTTAGGGGCCATTCCTTGAGGGAGATATTGCATTAGCCCCATTTGACAGAGGAGACAACTGAAGTGCAGAGGGATGAAGTGACTTACACTCCCATGGTCCATGTCAGAAACAGGATTCCAACACACTTATCTTGCAGGAAAGCCTGACATTGTACTATCTCCCAGGATGTGTGTTAAATTAACTTAAATATTTGTTTCATTGTCTGCTGTGTGTTCAAGTTTACCATTTTTGCTTCCATCCTTCATAATCAACCGAAAGTTTGTAAGAACTCTCGTCCACGCTCTCTTAGGCAATCTATTTTCAGACCCTCATAGCAGGCAGGCAGTGCTGATTTTCTGGTGTCCTGTGCTAGTGTCAACAGCAGGTCCTCCCCATTCTCCCTGGCACTTTGTGCTGTCCTGAGCCTGCTTTATTTTTCTCTGGGTTATTTTTTACCATCTGACATATTACAGATTATGCATTATTTATGTGTTAACTTGTTAATGTCTGCCTCCTGATCCAGAACACAAGTTCATGAAAGCAAGCGTTTTGTGTTGGATTCATTGCTGTATCCTTAGTGTTTAGAGCAGTGCCCTGTGTATCGAGATTGTTCATGAAAGGATGAATGAACACTCTGGTTTTAGAGGTGAGGTTATTAAGAATCAGAGAATCTTGCCTAAAGTCACACAGGACATTAAGTGGAGGACCTGCCCTTTGAACCCAAGACTGAGGGTGGCCCAGTTCTCTTTGCACCAAGCCACACAGCCTTCAAAACAGAGGTTATCTGTTCATCTAAGAACTGACAAACATCAGCTTTATCAGTTTAAGGGTAGGTCAAAATCAGGAAAGAGAAATTTGGTGATATTAACTGGTTTCCAGAAATTGGTTTGAACGTTCTAGGTAAGAAAAACATCATCAAACTTGGGTAGAAAATAAAATCATTTGGTTATTTCCCAACAAATTCTGACAAACAATTCTGAGGTTTCAGAAATAATTTAATGACTGGGGTGATGTCATTGAATACACATTTTAAATACTGTGACACCTTTTCTGCTGGGGGCAGGGGTGGGTTGGGAATACTTTCTATGATATTTAAAATAAAAACATTAATTCCCCACTTCTCACTCCAACTAACACCATATTATTTTTCACTTCTTCCTATACACCAGATGGCAGCTTGTTTAAATAAGGCGAGGTAGAACTATACTTATTTAAATCAAAAAGTGTTTTGGGTGGAAATTAGTGAGGCATATCTCAAGATATTTGGATCCTTAACATAGAAGCCAAGGTTTTGGTCTTTACTTTGAATGTGCGTGAAAATCATTGACAATTTCATGGACAAAGGAGGTTTGTCCAGGAAGGAAAAAGAGTGTTGAGGAAGTTTGCCAAGAAACTGAAAGAGAAAGAAAAGAACGGGAAGGGGTCTACCATCTACCAATTCATTTGATGTGTTAGGAAGTTTGCTCAGCTGGCCAATGAAAGGATTATCCTGCCCATTTTACAGGTGGAAATCAGGCTTCTAATACCAAAATCTTGCTCAGGATCACACAGTGCGTAAGAGGTAAAGCCAGGATTCAAAGCCAGAAATGTTGGCTTCAAGTTAAAGCTGCTAAGAGCAATATGGTGGCTAAGGAGGTCCTGAAAATCCACTTCCTTTAGAGCCCATTTCCTGGGAGACTGGACTAAGCCCGAGACATGGGATAAAGAGATCCAGGTTTTGCAGGCAATTAGTTCTAATGCACTTAAAAACAATGAGCCTCAGTTCCCTCTTACGTAATATAGGGATAGCTATACCCACCTTATAGGTTTGGCGTGAAGATGAAAAAGAAGAAGATGGTGGATGTGTATGAACCATGCATGCCGTCAGTGATTAAAGCACTTCTGGGCACTCAGAATTCTCCTCTATATTTTCATCTGTAACATGGTTTCAACACTTTTTGATATGAGTTTGGGAGGAGAAGGCATAACACTTATCAAATATATTTAATCATGAATCTCCAGCCAGAGATGATGTAAATTAACAAGGGTTTTAACTGAAAGGTGACAGGAACGTCCTAGAATTTCCCATCAGGCAATTTTCTAAAGAGTGGATGAAATAGTAGAGACATCTACACTTGCTGGTATGGAGAGAGGAGAACACAAAGAATTGGGGGATAATAAAATCCCAAAGCTTGGAAAACAAGTTCTGTCAACTGTTACAGTCTCAGAGAATGTCAGCTTTGATAACTCTGGAAAAAAAAAAATGAAGAATGAAGAATCTGGATCCCAGAGTTTTCCACATGTATAACAATGACTAACCCATTTGTTGAGCAATTACTAAGTGACATTGTGATCACATATATTTTCTCCTTACAAAAGCTATTTGAGTTATAGATCACGTGCATTTTACAGATAGGAAAACTGAGGCCCATAGAAGTTAAGGAACTTGCCCAAGTTTGTACAGCAAAAACAGATCACAGATTTGGACTGTCTTTAAAGCTGCTGCAGGTAACTACTAAGCCATAACATCAAACTAAATCCTTCAGGTGTAAGGATGTTATTTGATTGCTTACTACCAGCTCAGACAAGGAGATCTTTATAATTTGAGAAAGGAAACTGTAGTTTTTCCCAGAAGAACAGGCAAAATTGGGCCTCCTGCAGGGAGGATGAGGAGCTATGTTTCTATACCAATTTGCCTGGTCAACAGTGGTATATACAACACTGAGGCAGCTGCCTCTGAGTTCCCCATTTGAACGGGGTATTTCCATGCCAGAAAGATGAGGGCAAGCCTGAGCTAGGGGCATGCTTATGTAACAAATGGCCTAGAATACAGAGAAAGGTTAAGGATGTAAACTAGACAGAGGGCTGACTAAGCAACAATTAACAGAGATGTGTTGATGATTTACAAACACTGGCAGTCTGCAAATATCAGGGAGAGAGATTTTCTAGAGAAGGGTAAGAAAAAGTGTAACAAAAGTAAGGCGTAATGGTATAATAATTGCTCTTTGAATTGCATTGAATTAAATTAAGGAAAAAAAAATAGGCCAAATGTCAAGAAAAGTCGTTCCTCTTACAGAACTGATATCAACTAGTATGTGGAGGGTGTTAGGTCCTGCCGGGCTCTGGCTGCACAGCCCTCCTTGTAGCAAGGCTGTGGCCACATTTTCCCCATTGGGGTCCAGCCCCAGTCGGTCCCTAAGCTGAGGTCTGAGGCCTAGTGTGGAGGTACTTCCACGCCACATCACGTCACCTTCTGCTTCATAGCCTATTTAATGCATGCTTCCATTTCTTACAACTGACTTTTTACCTATTTCTAGACCTGGTTTCTTCTTTTTAGCCTTGTCCTGGTTACTGGTTATCTGTCTTGTTTCCTGTGCCTGAAACTCCATTTTATTAAGCTATCCAGCTACCCCTAAGCATAGGGACTGTAGTTCTGCTCTCCCTAACAAAATTCCCACATGTCAAGTAACCATCTGCCTACTCAAGTTAATTGACTGCTATTGGATTCCCTTCATCAAACTTCATCTCCCTATTAGGAAACCCTAACCCATGACTTTCATCTGACTTTCTCCAGAGCTGAACTCTCATCTGTAGCATATTGACTTATCCCAAAGATTCCATGCTGAATATACTGGGCCAGACTTCCTCCCAGCATCTTCAGCTAGGTATGGCCCCATCCCCAAACTGTTCGCATTCTATGGCATGGATCTACTTGAAAGCACTGGACATTCCTGGCCCCTTCCCTTCCATGATAGTACAGTTTGCATATGTTTAGCCATGACTACAGAGATTGAATGGAGGCCTTCTCAACTGGGTGACACTGGAGCTGAGTTGTAAAGAATGAGTTGCTCACCGGGTTGACCGTGAGGGGGGAAGGGGCTGAGGGAAAGGATTCCAAATCTAGGGAATAACAAAGGTGTGGAAGCATGACATGGCATTAAGCTGTAAGTAGTTCGTGTGTGGCTGGAGGGTGACATGAGATGAGGAATGGCAGAAAGTGATGTTGAAAAAGTAAGGGGGATGAATGTAGAATGAATTTATAAGCCATGTGAAAGTGGTTGGACTTTGTCTTGAAGGCAGTGGGGAGATACTGGAAAATTTTAATTGGATTAATTAATTTGATATATTTATATTTCAAAACAATGATTTAGGTAAATATAGTGAGGTGGAGATTGATAGCACAGACAGAGAGACCTGTCGGAGACTACTGCTTTGTTTCAGAAGGCTGATAAAATAATGAGTTCAAGGAAATGACAGTGGAGGGAAAAGATAAGAGTGGCATCAAGGATTGGGAGAAAATCTTTCTGAGGTAGAATTGCTAAGACCTGGTGGCTTATTAGACAGAGAAGATAAGAAGGAGGGAGGAATGTAGAACACGTTCCAATTTCTAGATTAGATAAAAGATAAATTCCTCTCTTAAACATATAGAAAGGTGAATACTGGATCTCTTTAGGGATAGGGGCTTGGTAAGACCCCGGGATGACCTGAGGGACTGCAGAGCATAGAACAAAGGTGAAACTGAAATCAAGGCAGGCACTGAAACCAAAGCATCAATCTAAAGTAGCTAAGCAGAGAGAAAAGCCAAGTTCAAGAATACCAGCTCAGAACCAGAAGGTTCTAAACGGAGGGTACAAGTCAGAGAGGTTCTCTGAGCTACTCGGACACCTAAGATGTGGGCCAGGGATGAGAAAAGATGACTTCAATCTGGGACATGCTGAGTGTGAAGTGTCTATTGGTCAACCCAGTTGAGATGTTCAGCAGACGGTGGATTTGTGGTCTGGCACTGGGAGTGAGTTATTAGCATGTAGGCTGGCTCTAGTCCCTGGAGATAGGTGAGTTTGCCCAGGATGAATGGAGCATTCTGGGAATAGTTAGCCATACTTATATCTTTTTTCTTGATGTCCCCCATGACATTCTAATTCTCTCTCATCATTCCTCTGCCATTAGGAGCTCCTTTGACTTCTGCTTGTTACACTCACTGATCCACTCATAGCTCCTTTGGAGCCCCTACAATCCTCCTTGAGCCTCCCTTTGCTGTTCTGATCCCTTCTATGCCTCCCTTGTGAGTCTTCAATTATCTCTCAGCTTTTCTGAGTCCCTCAAATCCCTTAAATCTCAGCTGTGAAATGCACACTATTCTTAGTAGGCATGCCCCTTTTGAAGTCAATGGGAATTTACAAACAACAACAATAAAAAATAAACACGATCCATCTGCCATAAAACACTGATGCAATTTAAGAAAAAAAACCCTAGAAGTGGTAGTTTTTTAACTACAGCCTCTAATCTTTCCTTCTTTTGAAAGACTAATGTGTAGTAAAGATTTTAGGACATATTTTTTCGCAACCATTTCTACATTTTATTTTTGAATTAGACTGTTCTCCATTAAAAAGGGGTCTCAAGTCAACCACTCAATATAATGTCAATAATTGCACACATGCCCATACACCCCAAATCAGATTCCACAACTAGCAACTGGGGGTAGAGAGAATCAATTTCTACATGTTTTTTGAGCAACAGAATTTCACCCAATATTATTACAAATGGTTTTAAAGGGTCACACAAAGCTAGGTTTGGAATCATGAGGTTGACCAGTGCTTTAATGTGCTTTTATTAAAGATACTTGTAAAGTCACGTTTGAAGACTCAGGTATCTACCAATTGCAATTAAACTTGCTTTGTGTGCTGTGAGACAAAGAATTTACCTTTAGCACATGTTTATAGAAGACAGAGTGTTGTATTGGGAAGGCCCTGAGCTTTGGAGGCAGGGATACCTATCTCCCAATTTCACTCAGTGTGTGTGTGCATGTGGGTGTCTGTGTCTGTGTCTGTGTCTGTGTGTGTGTATTTTCCAGGGAAAGAACTACCATTTCATGATCATTTAATGTCTTCTGCATTACAGATACGATTTCTAATCCTTAAACACTATAAAGTATTATTATCCTGATTTTATAGATAAGAAAACTGAGGCTGAAAGAAGCTAAGTGCCTCACATAGCTGCAAAATAAACAGTAGCTCATGAATTCAAACTCAGGTTTCATTGCTCAGTAAGACTGCAGTCTTTTCCTTATATGTCACTGCCTTTCTTATAAATGGCCTTTCTTACTAATATGCTATTTTAAAGCCTTAACTTTGCTAAGCTTCAGTAACCTAATCTTTAAAATGAGAACAATTATTTGTATAATATAATTTGTAAACAGAATTGTTACTGGGAGGCAATGAGGAAGTGTATAATTAAATGCCTGGCACATAGTAAGTGCTCAAAAAGTTGTATTTGTTTTTTGGTAGCTGAGAATCTTGCAAGCGAAGTATCCTAGTTTTTGTCAGTGAGATATACTATAAGCAGAGAAGTCACAGAAACTCTCTCATACTCCTCCATGTGAAAAGGGGTTTCTGCTTCTCAGAATAGACAATCTTTGTCTGCCTAGAGTTTTCTAGCTGATCCTAGAAGGATGCTATCAAGTGTTCTTTTGCTCTATAGTAAATAAAGTTACTAAAGTTCTTTTTGTGCTCTCATTTTAACTAGTGGTTCAAGAATATGTTTAGTTAACTGGTGGCCCTGTTTATCACTATGCCGCATCAGCAAAAAATCAGTAAGGAACATTAATTATCAAATATGCCAGTTTTGTGACCATTAAGTACCTCATTAGATTCTGTTTTGGAAATTGCATTCATGAGTGTCTTTATAGAGAAGAGCACAACATGATTAGCACTGCTTAACCATAACACAATCTAAAGCAAAATCACTTATTTAATGCACCTCTTTTATTATTATTATTATACTGGAAAACAACAAAATGATAATTCCTCTTTGCAAGCATAACTAAAAAAAACTACAACCTCAGACTCCAAACACATAACTTGCTTAAGAGGAAAACTACAATATTCACATATATATAAAAGAGACACAACTTTGTAGATTAAAAAAAAAAAAGTATATTGAAGATCAACGTGTAATTTCCGTTTTGTATTTAAGCCCCTTGTTTGAATGGCAAAGCTTGTCTGCACCTCTAATCATCCTTCCTCCTTGTGCTTGCTGGGATGTGGGCAAAACTGGTCTCTGTTGACAGGTTTTATGTCATATAATCCTTATAGGCGCTGATTTTTTTTTTTAGTAAGTGGTTAGCATGAAAATCTGATATGCTTCAACTGTGAAGGAAAAAAATAGAAAAGAGAAAAAATAAATTAAAACTATGTTTAAAATATATGATATAGTCTAACCGTTTCTCCATTAGGGAAACTATAGCTGCAAAAAAAGAGATTAAATACAAATTTGCTTTGCTTTTAAACCTACTTAAGAAGCACCTATCCTCTCTGTCCATATAAATTCCAATGGAAAACACGATGACATGCAATTACTAATCTCAATGTACACAGCTATGCCTCGGGGACTTGGTGGTTCATATTTTACTGTTCTGTAATCAAATACAAAACTAATGAGTAAAAACATGCTTCCCCCAATAAATTTCCAGCACCTGGACAAGTGTCTGACAGGGAAATGGAAGATGCGCACACAAAATTCATTCTGCAAAGCTATTAAAGTGTTACACTTGCCAACAAGTGTTCATTAAACAAGAATGAAGGATCTTTATGCCAGTGTCTTACCAAAGGCTTTTTAATATTTTAATGGAGAGTAAAGACTATTTATCTGAACTCTGATCAGTTAACGTTCAGATCTGTTATGAAGAAACAAGGAGTCCTTTATAATACCTTTCATAAAAATCCACTCTGCAATGCTTCAAATAAAGACTAAGGACTGTAAAAGATTATGCTGCATATAAACAAAATCAGTATCGTTTTGAAATTATATGGTTATCCGTGGAACTCCTCAGTACATTAGAATCATCCTGTATTTTTATTTAAAAAGTGGTTAACGAAATCCAGTATACAAATGGAAAATGGGATTAGAGATGGCATCTCAGCCATGTGACTTTATTCAGGCCCCAGAAAGCAAGTAGCACAGTTAATGGGGCAGATGAGGGGAGAGGAAGGCTCGTCTTCCAAGACTTGAGAAGAGAAGAGATGAGAAGACAGGAGAAGAGAAGACAAGAGAAGAATGTGTAGTGATGGCAACTGCCCTTTAAACCAGAATTCAAATAGATAACTCTCTACTTAGGAGTCAAAGTATATGAACCTGCACAAAACAAACAAATTGTGAGATAAAATTAGTCTTATGGGGGTTATAATATAGTACCTATGAAACAAAATTTTAGTGCTGGGTTGCCATGCACAATCATTTTCATCACATAATTTTACCATAGGAAATATACACATGCATATATTTATGCATACATGGGTACACACAGACACATATGTGCACACACACATGAACATGTTTAGATCTGTGTGCTAGAGCAGACACTCAGATGGAGGCAGGGATCTAGACCAACCTGGGGTATCAGATACAGTGACAGCTTTTAGGACTTTATCCCCCTACCTGTGGTTTGCACATGCTAAACTCACCCTTGTGCATGCCTAGAAGGCAATCGTGCAGAGAAAATAGAGCAGGAGTCAGACCTGGTCTAACTTGAATTTTTCTTCATTTCGGAGAAAGAGGTTAATAATAACAGTAATAATAATGAGTGTGCTTAAGCTGGCACATATTAGACCCTTTGTACGTGCCAAGCACTGTTTTCAGAACTTTACTTTTATTTTCCTATGCTATCCTCAAAATAACTCAATGAAGGAGATACTATTATTAACCTTACTTTACAGATGAAAAAAGTGAGCCTCAGGTGATCATACTGCTAGTTTGTGGAGGAGGCGGGGTCCAAATCCAGGCAGTCTGCACTTTCTAACCAGACGTTTGACCCAAAGCATTAGGAACGTTAGGAGCAAGAGTCAGAACAGAGGAAGCCTAATTTGTATTCCTTGTACCTGTATTACCAAAGTGGCTGAGAGCCCACAGGGAGGGGCCATGTTTTGTGGAAGTGAACCCCATAAAAGGAAGAGGTTGGGATCACCAGGACCTCGTTCAAGTTATTTAACTTCTGGGTTTATGCTTGTGTAAGTTAAGATAATAATGAGCAGCTAGAAAAGAGTTGGGAGAAATAATGAATGCTTTTTGGATATTTTGAGCTCCTTAGGTAAACTACGAAAATGCTGGTGAAAGATATTGCAGCACTCCTAGTAAACTTCCACCTAGACCCAAAGTGTCCATAGGGATGTTCAGGTGAAACCCGAGACACGTTTCAGAATTTCCCTCCCAGTGTGCTGGAAGCTGCTTGTTATTTACCTCTGCTAATCGTCTGTAGGCAATAGGAACATATTTTTGCTAAATGGGGTGGGGGGGACAATATCACAATGATTGACTTCCTTTGTTTGGCCTGTTTTTAAAGAGTTTAGCACAGATTCTAAGATACCCTTTAAGATCTCTCATTTGGAGGTTTGAGTTTCAAGTCAAGTCTTGTAGTGAGACTGTATAAAGTCACCTTTGGATAGAGTTATCTTTATCTTTGGTCCCAGATGGGACGAGTGAGCTCAGGGAATCTTTTTTTAATGAGAAAAGAGAGAGGGGTCAGGATTTGGTTTAATGAATTTGACATTTAGGCCAATGACCTGTTTAAGTCATGAGGAAAACACATTTACAGACCTTGGCTTTAGTTTCTAAAGAAGACTTATTCCCCCAGTAACAAAACCAAGAGGGCTGCCAGGGTCTGTGTTCACAAAATCATTCAGCTGTTAATAGTGAGGTATAGTGAGGCCCCAGACTTCACATCTTCACCAAAACCATCAGAAGCCAATGCGATCTCCTATAACTTACAGGCATATCACTTTCCAGATGAAAACCCAGCAGGAATGATAGCGCTAACGTCTGTGAATAAATAGAAGGTTCTGATCTTCCTCCTCGTAACAAGAAGTATGTGAATTTTAAAAACCATGGGGAGAAATAATGACTAACAATTTGGAAACCTCCACTGGCAAGAAAATGCTGGTAAGGAGGGGAAAGGGTGGCTAAATGTGATTTTGGGGGGTAAACATATAGATAGAACCATGGGATGAGAAAAAGAGATTTCAATTTATTTAACTTATCTAACAAGCACAGAATGTGCTTGCTATGTGCCAGGCACTGTTCTAAGTACATAACAAATACTAACTCACTGAACTTTCTTTTTCGATGCAGTACTAAGCCTAAGAAATTGTTTTATTCCGAAACCTGGAACAGAGATAAGGTTGTCTCTGTGCATTAAAATGTCTTGCCTTATAAGGAAGCGTTTGACTGCACTAGATTAAACTCATAAAAGCTAATGAAGAGGCCTCCTTCATACACATTTCTTTTTTCCTGTTTGGACTTGAAGTGACAACATTACAGAAACACCCTGCAGGTTTTTATCTAAATAGCATCCTATAAAACAATGTCCTCTTGTCAGTCACCACTAATTCAGCACAGTCAAGTTATAAATCTGTCCAAAGGCCAGCAAAATGCTTAACTTAGCACATCACTAATAAAATTAGGAATGCGGGTTTATTACGTGAACCTTAAGTACGTTTGGCCAAGATATTAAGATTTTTGCTTATGGCAACCATGGCTAATGTGGATTGGTATTTTCATTATAACACACCCCACAGCACTTCCCAGTAACGTCTCAGGTTTCCAAATTAGAGAATAATCTTCTGCACTCTCACACTCACTGGTAGGGGCTGCAGCCGGAGCCCCCATCTCTAAGGCCTGCTGCACTTTAGGGTAGTCAAGAATGGGAAAGACTTTTCAATAATGCTAATTCTGCTGAATAAAATTAGAGCAAATTAATTAATACTTCTATTAACGTAACCTGATTTCACTTTGTTCAAGAACAGAAGCACTTACAGGCTTTTAACACCCTCTCAGAAATATCATTGCAGCTCAGGGCAATTTTGAGAAGTGATTTATAAGCAGTTGCAAACGCTTCTAAAATGGTAAGATTCGAGAAAGCCAAATGTTATGTTCACCATGTTGTCCTGAGGTCTTGAGTGTTTTATTTTATTTTATTTTTTAAATTATGGAAGAAAAATAAATATATCCTCTCTCCTGAGACAACATTTATTGTGATGGCTTATATTTGCATAGTGATTTAGTTCGCAAAGTCGGCTCATATGCTTCCCCACGTCTCACCTTAGGAGGTGGATGGTGCAGGTATTATTATCCTCATTTTCCAGAGAGGACGCATAGCAAGGACCAGAGCTGAAACTGGACATCAGTTCACTACCTCATATCTCGAGAATGCCTCCCAATATAGCGCCTCGAATTTGTGAACATTTGTAGTCTTACAGAATGATATTGTGTCCATTTGATCGTTATACCACCTAGAAATGTTGTGCTTGAAAAAGTGTGCATTTACATGCACACTTTATCTTTTTCGCCCTAGTGTATCTATTTTTCCTGATCCACGGACAGTTTAAATTGTCCCTTCCCAATGCCACCAGCTTCCTTCCTTACCAACCCTGTTGTGGTTGCCCATGTTGGCAACCTGCATTATAGCAGCTGCCTTATGAGATGTGAAATGCAACTGTGCAGTGGGGAGATGGTAAGCTCTCTTTAGCATGCCACTATCTCAAAAACCTGTAGATGGGCAAAGTCACAAAAGTTCACTTCATGAAAAATACAACGCACCATGGAGAGCAAGTATGATTGATGCCCGCAGAGCAAACTGTTTATCAGACAAACACATTTTGCCAACTTTGACATAAATTGTTAACTTGCCTTATCACTCAGAAATGTAAGGCTAGCATCTTTGTAGGAACTTCCCCCAAACTCTTTAATGACCTCTAAAAAGCTTTATCTTATCATGATCTGATTTGCTACCACAATAAATCATTTACAAATAGTTCTGAAGAAAAACTAGTATTAGAAATATGGAGTCATTTTCCAAATATAAGAAGGCTTTAGCACTTGCTTGGCTATTGTGCGATTGTGAGGGTATAAGAAGGCACTCAACGTGCTCAGTACTAAAATATCCAACAGGACTAAGAATGCTGCAGCCTATTGGGATCTAACTGGAGGTTAATTACACATTTGGTAAATCATGCAGGTCCTTTCATTTTCTTCTTTCCTCCTTTTTGACTTTTATCATTTATGGTAGGGATGGGAGAATAAAAAGGAAGTTAAATTGTTCAATTTCTAGCATTTCTGATATTTGAAAATTAAAATGATATCTGGAGGTGATGATACACAATTGACACTCAGGACAAAAGTGTTTAAATTGTGGCTCTGTCTTATATAATCCAATTTGATTCAATCAGATCAGTTAATTTAACACTTACTGAACCACTACGATGAGCCAGACATTGTGCTAGGTATTAGTGACATGATATGACAAAGATATTTCTGATCTTAAGGGATCTTAAATTCTGATAAATCACAACTACTTCAACACATTGCCTTCTTCACCTCTAAAATAACAGTGATGGCCCAAGCCATGTTTAGGTCTGTCTGCTTTCTGTGTGTATGATCATGGTGATGGTTTTGCTGAATCTCATCCACTTGCTCCTTCTCATATACTTTCCACTCTTTTCCACCCCACTCTCTGCCCTGGGAGAGTGAGGACAGGCTCTTTTGCCCTCTGGCTTTTGCTGTGTCTGGTCAATGGGAAGTCCCTGTGGTAGATCAGGGGGAAGGCGGAGAGAGGTCAAAATACTTGTTCTTCTGGCTCATCAATTTACAGGATGACTCAGACTGACTGTGAAAGGTCCATGGTTTTCTCAAGGCAGCTCCCTCTATGGGACTGTCCATCAGGGTCCTAGTAACTGAACTCTCCCATTCTTTTGGGCAAGGCTATGGCAAGAGCACCACTGCTACTAGCGCCAGAGCACTGCACGATCCTGTGGCTTCCTTATACCCTATCCACTGCTTTTTAAATAGTTCCTTTGTAAATTATCTTCAAATATACCTAATTTGAGGGTGCAGTCTGTTTTCTGCCAGGCCTGTGGTTGATACACTATATGTTTTTTTGTCAACTGGTTGAAATTGATTTTTGAAATCTTGAGAAGTCAATACAAGCTAGAAATTCCAGTTTAGCCATTTTCCTCTGCCTGGGAAAAACATTGTAACATTTAATTTAATGGGGCAAATGGTGGAATAGTGTGAGAGAATGAGGAGCCATAGACATTTGGCTAGGCTGAACTACATTTCCCAGAATCCCCTTCCCCCTGTGTTATGGGCTAAAGTGGGGCCACATGAGACATTTTTTGGCACGACAGTAGGAGGATGGGAGTAAAGCAGCAGTCATGTTGTTTTACATTCTCAAAGGGTCAGGGCAAAGTCACCAGGGAATGTTTCAGCAAATGCATGTTGTCCCTTATGTGTTGACTTACTGCATTGGTGTGGGCTAGCAGCTGGGCTTGCAACTGCTCTGTCCTCCTCTGGACTCTCCTTCAGCTTCTCCAATTCCCAGGCCAGGTGTTAAGCTCAAGGATGAAGGGAACTAACTTCTTGTGCAGGATGTGATGGTGCTCAAGGTTGTAAGCATGGGGAACTAACATGGGGTCTCATGCAGAGAACTTACACATGGCTTCCAACGTGTGTTGGTGGCTTCCAGCTTGTTCTTGCTCTCCTACACGTTACATCCATGTTCTCTTCTCAACTCCCTGACCCTAGGACTTCAAACGCTAGCATAAGATGTAAATAGCCTTGCAGAGACTGTTTAGCTTACTCCCATCATTGTGTAAGAAAAAGAAAAATCCTTGTAATAGATTTCTTTCTCTATCTCATTGTTACATATATAACTTTGTAATATGTACACCCATTTTATATAGATAGATAGACAGATAGATAGATATGACTGTCTACCTATCTATATGTTCTAGTGGTTCTGCTTCTCTGATTGAATCCTGACTAAGGCTTTTTAGTAGCCTAAGCTTCAGGCATGTCCCTTTTAAGTTGGATCTGCTCTTTATATTGCCAGCCAAGAACACATCAGCCAAAACCAAAGCTTGATTATCATGCCAAAAACAAAAAAACACTTCTTAAAATAACTCATTTGGCAAATGGACATAAAAAATGGGTAAGATTTTTAAACAGGGAAATTATGTATAAATATCTGAGAGAGGCCAATGAACACACCTTATGGCTTGATATCCCACAATCCTACCTACCCTAGAGATACCACAGAAGGAAGATAAAGGTTCATGGATCTGAGGAAAAAATAAACCAAAAAACAAACTGTGACAAACCCCTGGGGAGGCAAAAGTGTTTGGATCATGGGGTCTGTGTGTAAGGAAGGGAAAGATCAGAAGACCAGAGTGAACAAAATTTTGTGTAAAGGTAAAGGTTCAGGGTGAGAGTCTTAGATGTACGTATTACCCATTCCACCATGAGTACATTAGTGTCGTTCCAGCCCAGTGCCAGCTGAAATGTTAGAGTGACCTCAGGATGGGACAGAGGTCTGCCTGGATTGGAGAGTTGAAGGCCACAGATATAACCATTATTCTCCTTCTGAACAATAGTGAATTATTTGAAGTACACAAGCACTGTGAAAGACCAAAAACTGAAACTCTATTTTTCACATATGAAGTAGAGTCAGTGGACCAAAGATAACAGGAATTAAAGTACGCACAGTGAGCATCATTAGATAGGCAAGTTGGGATGCTGATAATATGAAACAATCACAAATTATAAAGAGGAATCAACTCAAAATCTGGGGAAATGTAGCAGACAAAAGAACTCCATAAATATGTAAAACGGCAGATGCGTCTCAAAAATAAATTAGTGAGTTGAAGGGTCAGGTCAAGAGTTTCTCTCAGAAGACAAAAGGGACGCATAAAAGAAAGCATAAAAGAAAAGTTAAAATTTATGGAAGACAGAAGAAGAAATATCAAGATATGGATAATAGAAGACCCAGAAGGAGAGGTAAAAGTAAATGGAAGAGGAAATAGTTGATGAAAAATCTGAGAATTTATAAGAAATATAGGTGAAACATGTCTGATTGAAAAGACTCACAGATTGCCAAGCAAGAATATAAGAATATATTTACTGGGAGAAAATCCCTACATCTGGACATATGATCATAACGTTTAAGAGAATCAGAGACAAAAAGTAAACCCCAAAGGCTGCCAGAGAGAAAGACCAGGTCAGTAGAAAGGAAGAAGCGTTTGATGTCAGACTTCACCAGAGAGATAAAAAATGGTCAGGAAAACAGGAGACCACAAAGAATATTTGTGTTCTGTATCTAATGGATATTGCCAGGTTCAAAGGAGTCACAAAAGCTACATTTTACTGTCTTCAGTGTGGCTCTGTGAGAGCAGGGGCCCTGTCTCAGCTGGAGTCAAGGTTGCATACTGGCAGACCATTCCCTAGGCCTCGGCTTCCTGACTCAGTTTCTCAGATGGCCCTGAGTTCCTTTGTCAGAGCCTCTTCATCTCCCAACACCTAGGGTCCGCTTGAACCAAGCAAGCATTCCAATAAATGCTTCCTGAATTTGTTGTGCTGGTTAAATAATCCATGATATTTCTTTTCTACTGAAAATTTGATTAACTTAAATTTATTCAGTAAACCATGGAAATTGAGTAAACATAACATATTTCATCAGTAAGTATTTACTATGTAAAACGCCAAGCACCAGGTCCTATAAGAATGTCAAAATGGATGACGCACTGCTCCTGGGAAAAATGTGGGAGCTAAGAAGTCATATGCAAAAAGTTAAGGTATAAAGCATCTTAAGTGTCAGTAACATGTGGGAGGAGAAGCTTGAGTCAGGAATTCAGAGGAAAGAGGCATCATTTTCATTCAACATGATAAGGAAAGGCTTCAGGAAAAAGTGGCATTTGGTTTGGGTTCTGAAGAAAGTATCAATAGGCAATGAACTGGTGCTTAGGTTCCAGGTGGAAGAGATAGCAGAAGAACAGGAGGAAATATTTTCAGAACTGCAGAAAGCCAAGTGCGGCTGGAACTGAGAGTTCACGGAGGATAGTGGGAGATGAACCTGGGGAGACTGGCTAGGTCCAGATTGAGGAGAACTTCAAAAACTAAGGAGCTGGAAGAAATGTAGTGGGATATGTAGACCATTGGAGTTTTATGAGCCAGAAAAGGGCATGGTGAAAACCAGGTGATTAAATAAAGTTTAATTTTGCACCAATAAAATTTATATATTGGTTGAAGAAATCCTAGAGTCTGAAATATGACTGCACTGATCTGAATGGAGAAATAATTAGATCCTAAACTAGGATAGTAATAGACACAGAATGGCCAAATGGGTTGGCGACTACTTGGTAATTGGTTAGATAAGGGTTGAAGAAAAAGAAAGATCCTGAGGCACTGATAACAAGTTCCTAAAAACATCTGCAACTCATGGGGTACGAGCTATCAATGTCTCATCTTGGTTTCTATAAATAGAAAACAAAATTATATATATATATTTATACATACACACACTTACATATATATAATGTACATGTGTATACATATACCTATATGTGTGTGTATATATATATATATTTTTTTTTTCTTTATTCAAGAACCAAACCAGAAAGTATTTCACGAAAACTTGTTCTTTGCAACTTTTTGACTAAGAAGGGGTTTACCCAAAATATCCAGATATTTTGAATTTCTGCTTTTTCCTTCAGCTGACAGATGAAGACTATAAAAGCCAATCCAGTTTGATTATTTTGAGTTAATTACCTTTATAATAAAGTCTAATTTAACATTTTGAATGCATAAAAGCAACCAAAACTCGCTTTTAGTTCCCAAATCTTCCTAGGCATTTGGATTTGTGAAAACTGAAAAGACCAAGGGGGGAAAAAGTCTTGTTCTGCAAGTGAAGAATGCACACTGAGCAATATAAAGTAAATTTACTTCAATTTAATATGGATAATCATATGCAGGTCTAGAGTCTTTATATTTTATAGCTCTCCTTAATTCCACATCTTCATACTGCAGACAGTACAGACATAAAACATTTCATCACAGTGCTTAGGGATTTTTTTTTTCCTAAAAAAAAAAAAAAAAAAAAAAAGGAAAGGCAAAGGAAAATCGTTCTTCTCTAATAGCATATAGTCTCCAAAACCCAGCTATATTATTTACAATGATGTTTCCTATGCCAGGGTTACAACACCACACTGATGTGACTAATTGAAAACGAACTGAGAAATGTACAATGAAGAGAGCAACGGAGAAACACAGAGCTGCATTTTCTCAAGGCCTCACTTTAGATCTCTAAAGTGTTACTGATAAAATGCACATTTTATTACTAAATATTTGCCATGTTTGCTATGATGCATTTAAATCACATCGGTTCCCGGCTCTTCACTCCAAAAGAACAAACGTTCTTATCCTCTTAGTATTTAATATGTGCCTTGTCTTCCTTGAAGCATTACCATATTTAATGTATACATGGTGGGGTGGAGCCCATACACCTGCACGCTATCGACACAAAGAGTCTACTGTATGTCACTAACCACCCTGGTTATCAAAAGTCAATGGACTCTGAAATTGATACAATTCCAATATTGCAGCTCATAAAAATCAGAGCGATATTATATTTGTGACCTACTTCATTCACATAGAAGAATCCAGAGGGAATTAGGACACTCTTCTGCATTTCACCTACGTAACTGCTTCATTCATTATTTTGGATGATATCTTTTTTTTTTAATTGTGGTAAGATAAACATAATGTGAAATTTGCCATCTTAACCATTTTTAAGTATACAATTCAGTAGTGTTAAGTATTCATATTTTTGCAGAACCAATCCCTAGAACCCTTTCATCTTGCAAAACTGAGAATTTGTACCCATTAACCGTCTCCCTCTTCCCCCAGGCTCTGACAACCACCATTCTACTTCCTGTCTCTATGCATTTGACTACTCTAGGTACCACATATAAGTGGAATCATACATGGTCTTTTTGTGACTGGCTTATTTCACTCAGCGTTAATGTCCTCAGCGTTTATCCGTGTTGCAATATGTATCAGAATTTCCCTTCTTTTTAAGGCTGAATAATATTCCTTTGTATGTGTATACCATACTTTGCTTATCCATTCATCTACTGATGGACAGTTGAGTTGCTTTCACCTTTGGCTATTGCGAATAATGCTGCTATGAACATGGGTATATAAATATCTGTTTGAGTCTCTGCTTTCACTTCTATTGGGTATATACACAGACATGAAATGGCTGGATTATATGGTAATTCTATTTTTAATTTTTCTGAGGAACTGTCCTACCGTTTTCCATGGAAGTGGCACTATTTTAAATTTCTACCAACAGTGCACAAGGGTTCCAATTTCTTTATAACCTTGCCAATAGTAACAGTTTTCTGTTCTTTTTTCTTTTTCTTTTTTGATAGTAGATATCCTAATGGTTATGAGTTGGTATCTCATTGTGGTTTTGACTTGCATTTCCCTGATAATTAGTGATGCTGGGCATCTTTTCATGTGCTTGTTGGCCTGCATGGTAGCTTTTGACTTATTGACCAGAACAAGTACGAACACAAGGATAGAAAACAAATTTCCTAAATTTCTCAGGACTTTGGAGTGGCAATCAACAGCAGTTATTAAGTGTATTCTTGAGATGCTCTGGGCTAGGGCTAGAGATTTTTAAAAAATAGATAAAATAGAGGAGTTTAAGAGAAGTCTGCCTGCAGGAATCTGGTGGAGAAGACAGACAGTGTGTATAAAAGTACAATGACTCTACCGAGACCTCAGGTTCCTTGAGAAGAGAAGTAACTTTTGTATCCCCACAATTTCCAGCACAGGAACATCTTATGCTGTGTCCTTCATAAATATTTTTAACAAATAAATAAACTCATTCTTTATATATGTGAACTTCAAAAAAAAATTTTCCAGAGCAAACTTTTAATGCTTTTTCCAAGCGATGAGCTTCAACATGGATCTACATACACTACACTCTTGTAAATCTTCTGAAAACCGTTGCTTTTGAAGAGGTGTGAATTTCCCTTACTTTCCCTAAAAGGGTGTTAACTTCAAAAGGCGACCTGGTGAGTGTTAAAAAATTAACACATTTAAGTCAGTAGCCAAAACATCACTCCCAGATCTGTGAACCTGAAATTGAACTGGTAGACTGAGCTCTGGTTCGGACGCCAAAAAAGTCATCACTCAGCACTAATCCAGACCAATGAAAATTTGCTCTTCCCTTGTGTTGGGGAGAGGGGAGGATTTTGAGGATGGTAACGCTAACGAGGCGTAAAAGCAGAAGGCAGCTCGTTATAAACTCTCTTAGACCCTTCTAAACCCTTAAATTTGCTTTAAAAGCTACTTTACTGTAGAGAATGTGCACTTTAGCTGGCCATCATCAAAAGAAACCTTTTTTTATTAACAATGAAATTGTTTATTTGTGGAGAAAATTGATTGAAATATCTTTGCTGGGTCCCTTCCCTCCTCTTCTCTCCTTGTTCCTCATCCAGCCAGGACACAAACAGACTTTTTTTTTTTTTTTTTTTCTCCAGTTCCTTGTCACTTTGTATGACATCCACCAATATGTTACCTGGCCCCCCTCATTTTTTCTCTCTGCAGTCCTTGTTTAGCAATGATCCTAACCACTAAACTCTGGTCAACAGAAGTGTAGCAAATGCAGAAGTACTGATGCCAGGATCCACCTCAGGGACTTTTAATGCTAAAAGGAATTCTCTGAGGGCATCTGGGTCCACCTTCTGCCTCTGGGCATTACTGCACTTAGCTGATGCAATTACAAAGTCTTTTATGCCACACAGAGGCAAGACATCACATTATGGTTGTGAAATACTAGGAAACATCAGGAGCAGAGAAGGAAAACTGGTGTGTAACAGAAGTACTAAAATAAAACAATAATAATAATAATAATAATAATTAATAATAAAGTTTTCTGAAAAAGTTGGAGATCAAAAGGCTGTGACCCAGGCCACAATTTTGCCAAAGTTCTAAAGCAGTAGCTAGCGTATGAGTGTTTCCGAGGGGGAAGAAACTGGTTGTTGAATGGTCTTCTCAGTCATGGCTACAGAATTCTGACAGTCACAGGCACTGATCCAAGCTTGGCCCTATGATCCACTGTTTCCTTTCCCTAGGAGATGCATTTCTAAGAGCTATCCATACTCATTCACCAGGTCGTTCATTCTTTCATTCAACAGAGGTTTATTAAGTACTAACGACGTGTCAGGCACTTTGCTAGGTGCCAAGGATAGAGGGAAGACTATGACCTATGAACTGAATTAAGGGTCTCACAGGTTAGAAGGGCAAGGCAATCTAAACACGAGTTACAATGCAGGGTGTTAAGTACAGCAATAGCAGCATGTTAGAGAGAGAAGCAGAGGGAGAGAGACACTGCTTCTGGGTGAGTCAGTGAAGAAGTTTCTGGAGTTCTTTCTTCATCATTTATTATCTGTTTCCTGATGTCTGTATTTCACTGGCCCATGGGCTGCTTCCATTCTCCACCTCCTCTACTGCTCCGGGTTCAGAACTGAGGAGAGAGACAACCAAGGGATATGAGGCATATATGCTTTGCTTTATTTAATTTGTTAGTATGTATTAATATGTATCGAGCTCTTATAACATTCCAGGCACTTTTCTAAGCCCTATATGTGAATTATGCTACTGTAGTCCTTGCAGCTCCCCTATGAGGTAGGTCCTATTTTCAGTCATCATTTTACAGGTGAGGAAACTGATGTAGAAAGAAGTTACAGAATTCCCAAGGCAGCAAACTAAGTGGTGGGAGAGCCAGGCTTTGAAGCCAGGCATTTGGCTACAGAGTTTCCATGCTCAGGAGTCATGAATGTAGTGGTCGACATAAGAAGATGACCTAGAAGAAGCACGTGCAGTCAGAAGAGAAGCAGGCAGTGTGCAGACCCAAGCAGAGATGGCAGCAAAGGATGGGGCCTGAAAAGGTAGAGAGGATGATGGAGAGCTAGAGGACAGTGTGTCCTTCAAGCCCAGGAAGGAGAGAAAGTCAAGAGGACACAAACCCAGGCAACTCTGCATTTTGAGAAGAGCGCTGAAGGGGATGGGGGTAAAGGCAGGAGACTTCCCCAAGTCCTAGCTGTCACACGCTCACATATGAGAGCTTGGGAAGGTCACTTCACCCTCTGAGCCCTGGTTTCCTCATTTTTAAAATAGTGATATTTCTTTTATGTACCACAGAGATTGTTGTAAGGCTCATGTCAGAATAATTTTTGTGACCCTCTTGAATATAGTATAAAACAATGTGTTCGTTATTATACCATTCCTCCTGGAACTGATTTAGTTTTAACATTAATAAAAATTGCCCTTAAGGTTCCTAATTTTTACCTTAAGTATATACATAACTGTGTATATTTTATCTCCCTTATAATTTCTGTGAGGAAAGCTAAGATGATATAATCAATCCATATGACTATTAATACTTTAAATTATTAATTCATGAATACATTGATCAAAGTTTTTAGTGTGTAGTTATACTAAGTTTTAAGTAAAGTTTTGAATTGCTCTATTCAAATGAAGAATATGTTCAACTTTTTATTTCTTCATAAAGGAACTTATAATCTAGACAGGGAATCTATCTGTAAACTAATTACTATAGTACATTGGTCCTCAACTAGGGATGGCTTTGCCTTTTCCCCCCCACCAGGGGACATTTAATAACGTCTGGAGATATTTCTGGCTATTACAGCTAGGTGGGATGGGGGATTGCTACTGGAATCTAGTAGGTAGCAGTCAGAGATGCTGATAAACATCCTAAAATGCACAGGACAGTGTCCCTTCTCCCATCTCAACAAGCAATTATTCAACCCAAAATGTCAATAGTGCCAAGGTTGAGAACTGCTGCTCTAGTACAATGAAATCGGAGCTGAAATAGAGGATTGGAAAGATGACATAATGAGAGAAGTGACAACATATTTCCTGGGAAAATCAGGAAGTGACTTTTGCCCTTAATAAGTACATTTTCATCTTGTACAATGCATGCCAGAGATAATTCCCATTTCATTGAAAATTTGTAAATAACCCTTGCATGTTTGAGCAACTATACAAACTATTTAAAACACAACAATCTTGGATGGGAAATTTTCATGAAGTGCTTTTGAGCCAGGAGTTAGCCTATATTATATATTAGTTCACTAGTATCTACTTGTGTATGTATCATATTACTCAGGGGTCAAGTCAAGAAAATCAAAACCACCGTAGGTGTTTTGAGAGAATTTAATACAAGGAATTGGTTATTCAAATGATAGAAGAGCTGAGAAGCCAGAAAAGGGGATTAGTGAGTCAACCCAGAAGTTATCAACAACAGGAAGCCATGATCGCCCTAAGGGCTGGAGGAGACAAGAAAGCTGATGGTCTTAGACCTAAAGCTGCTGACGACCGGTTGAGGCTAGAACCATGGAGAGGGTGCCTGATCAGGAGCTGGAATCAGGGGTGAGGGCTGTCAGGTAGAAGCTGGAGCAAAGGAGGAGATAGAGCCACAGCCAGAGATGCCACCTTAGAAGGCATCAGAGGGAGAAATACCCCAACTTCTTCCCTCATCTCTTCTTCCCACACTCCAGGTTTCTTCCAGTCCCTCCCATTGGCTGAAACTACCTCATAATTAGTTAGCAAGGGACCCTGGGAAATGTAGTTCCCTGTGGGACAGATCAGCTCAGGAGAAGGGTGGTGAATGAGCAGTAAGCAAACATCTGGCACTCACATCATTGCGAAGAGGATAAAGGAATATCTGTCGCTTGAAAGAAAAAAAATGTGTCATTAACCTTAATTATATTTTAAATAAATACTCTTTACTTAAATATGTAATAAAAATATGTAGGCATTTTTAGTTTTAGGTCGGTGGTGCACGACAAAGAGGCTTTCTGAAGTTTACTTTGCAACATGGGACATCTAAGACTTACCTTTCTTGTCATTCCAAAAAAGGTGCACATACAAGACTTTTAGCCATGAAACTAAATAATCACTTACTTGATTAAAGAAAACCCAGCCCTGTGAATATGTGTAAGAGTATAGTTAAGTGTTCAAGTAAAAGCAAATCAATGAGATGTGTGTGTCTGTAAATCTAATTAAATAGGGTTGCCGTAATTATTGCATTATACTGAATATCTTTGATATCTAAGTATTCACGCCAGAGTACTTGCAGTTATGAGGTTGCACAGGGAAGCAAAATTTGACGTAATATGAAAATATTCTCTAATGCGCTGAACACTGAACACTTGTATTTAATTCTCACACAAATACCCTTACCAAGCTTAGACCAGGATCTCTCCCTTCTAGACAAACCAAAGCTTCTATTGGTCAGCATTTCACAGACTGTCAAATGTTGTTACACAGGAGGCAAACACAACAAACACATTATGCAGTGAAACAGAAAATCTTGAAAAAATAAAGTGGCTGACAACAATGTTGAATAACTGTCTGAATGACCAGCAAAACCAGTGACAGATGAAAATCTTGTAAAAATAAATCAGGGGCTTCCGTGGTGACGCAGTGGTTGAGAGTCTGCCTGCCAATGCAGGGGACACGGGTTCGAGCCCTGGTCCGGGAAGATCCCACATGCCGCGGAGCAACTAGGCCCGTGAGCCACAATTGCTGAGCCTGCGCGTCTGGAGCTTGTTCTCCGCAACAAGAGAGGCCGCGAGAGTGAGAGGCCCGCGCACGGCGATGAGGAGTGGCCCCTTCTTGCCGTGGCTGGAGGGAGCCCTCGTGCAGAAACGAAGACCCAACACAGCCAAAAATAAATAAATAAATAATTAAAAACAAAATATGGGAAAATACCAAGGTATAAAAAATTAAAAAAAAAAAAAAATTAAATAAATAAATAAATAAATCAGTTAGCAATTAAAGAAGAGAAATGGAAGAGAACAGTAAATGGAACCTCAAATGGGAATGATACTAGTATTTAAGGATTAATAAAGGTGTCCAGGAAAACTGAAGGTTCCTGAATATTGCATAAAATCCTGTTTTTTATGATCACTTAGAGGGTCAAATTTGAAATAAAAGTTGTCCAGTCAGGCTATCATAAAACTTTTGGAAAAATATCACCTCAACAGTTAACATTTGATTCATTCCTTGCTTATTTAAAGAATTAAAACTAGTTGGAAATATAATTTAAACTGTGAGTCTTTTTTTTTTTTTAGTGTTTAACATCAGTCTTTAATGTTATTGGGCAGCACATTGATAAATCACACGCTTTGGTCTCATGTTGGCAGTGGCATGAAACTGTTATTATAAGATAAAATACTACACTTATTTTCATACATTTTAGATTCTTTTTCAATATGAAGTTTCAATAGAATGTTCCTATGCAAATCTGGTTCCCATTTACAGTGGCTCCCCTTTAAGTGGCTTCCTCTTGCGCAAACCCTCCTTGGGTAGGAAGCCTGTGCTGGTCCACTTACACACTAGAGCATCATTTGTTTATATTTGCTTCCACTCTAGACATTGAGTCCCTGGAAGTGGTCATGGACAGTGACACAGGCAGTCACTTCAATATCCCTGCAAAGTATCATCCATCGCTTTTGTGGTGCTCAGATTGGTTCAGAAGCCAATTGCTATAACTTTTAAAAAGCAATAGATAATAGAGGAAGCAGACTCATAAAATGTTATAGCTGAAGGGGACCATAAAATCATCTAGTGTCTCTCTCCCTCATTTTATAGCTGAGGAAACTAAAGAGTCGAGGGTGATAACTTGTCCTGTGTCATGAATCTAGTCTGTGGCAAAGTTGTTACTTGAAACCAGGTCTCTGGACTCCAGTCTAGAACCTCCTTCTAAATGGTAGTTCAGCAATCATGCAAGGGATGAACTCTGTGTAGCTGCAGCAGATTTGTACACTTTAGTGACCTAGCAGCACGGGCTGCTGGGTAATTGCCAGATTTCTCTGAAATTTGCAGGCGTAGAATTGCACGGCGGTGATGAACCCAAGCTCTGGAGCCAGACTACCTGGGTTTTAGTGAGGCTTTCCACTTCCTAGCTGAGTGATCTTGGGTGGTTACCTAATCTCTCTGTGCTTCAATTTCCTCAATATTTTCTGAGTGCCTACTATGTGCCAGAAGATAATAATAACCCCTATCTCAGAGGGTCTAAATTTAGCTAATATTTATATAAACTACTTTGGCTTATAGTAACTTCTCAGCCATTCCACTGTGAAAGAGTAAGGAGTCAGCAAGTCAATAATATCAGGAACTAGAAGCTGGGCAGCAAGAGTTGTGTAGGGAAACCATCTGCATCAAATGACCAACCAACAAAATGACAGCGTGGGGGCTGGTTAAATAATGTCAGAGGCACCTGGGAGCTATATACTTTCTCTTCTATGGGAATTTGCTCTATGTATTTATCTATTTAAGTTGAAGGGTTCATAAATTTATAGTTTCTTCATGGTCTTTCTAACTCTCAACTCTTCATTTCTTCTTTAAAGCATTGAGTTAAAAATTAATTCAGATGTTGTTACGATGCCAGAATGGGGTGAACCCAATCACATTCATTAGTCTGGTTTTCTGATAGGGAGCAGCTTATATTTGTTAGACCAGATAAAAAAGTCAAAGTATCGAAGGTCTGACCAAGAACAACCCTGTTTGGCTGACCCAGATAAACTACCACTTCAAATACATGGTAGACATGCACGCATTTATACACACAAACCAACACAGCAGTTTGGATTATTAACTTTCCTAGCCCATGCTGCAGACAGATTTAACTCATGAATGCCAAATTTCTTCACAAATTTTCTCTAGCAGCTACTGTCCTAGAAAATATGTATTTAAGTCCAATAGAATTGACTTTCTATTTTAATAAAAACATTTGTTAAATAAATCTAGCCTAATTTCTCTGAAGTCTAGATCTCATGGCAATTTACAAAATTTATCAATTCTATTACTAACATTTCCTGAGGAGTAGATTCTTCAACATTGCTTAGAATTCCCTTCAAGTTTCTCACAAGAAATCCAGGCAACCAGCTAAATTACAAAATGAGAATTTGAAATAAACAGGCAATCTTACAAATATGTCTCCATTCCCTCTACCCTAGTCTATTTGTTTAGATAGTGCTAATACTATTTTATTCTCTTTTAATAAGACCAGTCCTCCACGGGAGGTGATGAGTAGGGCCATTCCGGAGGCTCCTTTTAGAGGATTTCTGAGGCTTGTGAAATGCTCCTTCTAAAAATTAGAAAACAATGAAAACAAAAGACTACAATTGAGTATCCAATGCAAATGGAATTAAACGGTGTAAAGCTCTGGGGAACAAGGAAAATTCAGTTAAGCTTTTGTTTTTCTGTAAATATATCAATCATTCTTTCAATATTTATTGAAAGGCAATGAAGGGTGGGGTTAAAAGATTGGGCTCTGGAGTCAGATATATATACAGTCAAGTCCTGGTTTTGCCACTTGTTCACTGTGAGATCTTGGGTAATTTGCAAGATTCTCTGAACCTCCAGTTGATCTATTTTAAAATGAGGATACTATGGTACCTACCTCACAGGGATGTGAAGATTAAATCAGGTAATGCATACGGTATACCTAGCATTGTTCTGACACCTGGTAAGGATTAATTTGCTTGTGCATACTGAGGGACTACTATGTGTAGGCAGTTAGTGAAATAAAGTCCCCAGTATCTTGGAGGCATGTTCTAGCTGAGGGAGCAAGAAATTGACACACACACACACAAATATGTATCTTGTGGTCCCAAAGAAAATTAAAACAATATAAAGAGACAAAAAGAGATGGCGTTGAATGAGGTTGCTACTTTATAGAAGGAGTTCAGGAAAATCTTCTGCGGTAACATGACATTTAACCTAATGTTAGGGACCCAAAGGAAGTGGAGGAGTGAGAACTGCAGACATGTAGAAGTCGTGCAGAGGGAGCCCTGCAAAGGCCCCAAGGCAGGAGAATGCAGGGGAATGCTGGAAGAACCACAGGAAGACCCGTGTGGGTGGAGCAGAGGAAGATCCAAAAGGAGCTGGGTCAAGAACAAGAGGGTCATTGTAGGTTGTTTGTGAGGAGCTGGAATTTGATATTGAATGAGGCAGAAGTCATGGGAGGATTCTGAGCAAAAAGTGACATGAACCCACAGGTTTTAAAAGGATCACTTGGTCTCTGAGTAGAGAATAAACTTCAGGAAGAAAGCAAGGATGCAGGGAGACCAGTTAGGAGGGTTTTGTAATAATTTAAGCAGGAGGAGATGGAGCTGTGGACTAAGGGGGGAAGGGAAGGGGTGGTGCCAAATGGTCAGAGTCTGTATATATTTTGCAGGTAGAGCTACAGGGATTTGCTGTTGAGTTTGACGTGTGGTAGGGGAGGAAGAGAGAAGCCAATGAGACAAAGTTTTTAGTCTGAGTCTGAAAAATACAGGGCTGCCTACTCATATGTGGAGTACATTTTGAGCATGAAGTGCTATTGCAGATGATGTACTTTGCCTCAGTCAACACCCTTTCAATCCCTTCTTCCTTCTTTCCTTTGGAATAGAAACTGAAAAACAAAACACTCCAATTCCCAGGCTCTATGTGATAAGAGTTCTGGCCAGTAAGATGTAGGTACGTGTGCCTGGCTAAACCCCCTGGATAAAAAGAAGATAAAACAAGGCCTAGCCTCATGAGGAGAAGGCTTTTTTTCCTTTGTATTTTTGGCCTTTCCCTCTAATTCCTGCAACGCAGAGAGGATACTTGAGTTGCAGCAGCCGATAGGGCCAAATATACACCATAAAATGGTAGAGCTGCAAGGTAGAAGAGAGTGAGTTCTTGATATCGCCACAGAGCACCAATACCTGCCCTGGACCATGTGACATAAATACACCTGTCTGTTTAAGCCCACGTCAATCAAGCTTTCTGTTACTCATAGGCGAAAGCATTCTTAACGGATACAAATGTGTATTAAACATCTAAGTGGAGATAATGAGTAGGCAGGTTGACTTATCATCTGAAAATCAGAGAAGAGGGTTAGGTCTGAAGATACATACCAGGTCACTGTTGGTATGTAGATGGTATTCAAAGCTGTGGGATTGAGTGGATAAACTCACAGTAGGAATGAGTATTGAGAAGGAGGGGAACAGCTGTGAGGGATGAGCCTGTAGCACTCTTGGATCAGAGGTAAGGAAGAGAGGAGGATCCCAAAAGGAGGCGGAAAGGCATGGCCATTGAGAGAGAAGCTGATCCACGTGGTATCTCCTTAGCAGCCACTTGAAGAATATCTTTCAAGGAGAGGGTAATCAGCTATGTCATGTGTTAATGAGAGATGAAGGAAAATGCATCAGTGGTTTTGGAAATATGGAGGTCACTGGTGACCTTGAAAACAACATATTCAGTTCAATGTGCTGTAACCACAATTCTTATTATGTACCTACTATGCCATGACTCTGATAGGATCTATGCTTATCAGAAACAATCCAGTACACCACCTCTCTTTTCATTAAAACAAAGAACCAACCAACCAACCAACCAACCAACCATCCAACCAACCAACCAGACAAACAAACAAACAAACAGTTTTTATTGATTGAACTTCGATAAGTAAGGGAGGGGATGACTATCCTTTTCTCCAAGTAATAATATTTTTGCAGTCTTCTTATCTGGTTATGAACATTGTAAGAGCGGCATGGGAGATACGTGTTAGGAAGAGGATGGAATTCAGGGCAGGAGAACTGAGTTCCAATTCTCCCCCACCACTTCTACTGCGTTGTATTCTGAATGGATCAGTGACCCAAGCTGGTCTCATTTCCTTCATCTCTATAGTAGACTGGATTTAGATTCCCTTCCAATTTTAACCTTCTATATTTCTAGCCTAATTAATGGATATTTTCAAATTTATAGTACCCCAAATGGCACTGAGTATGTTGTGAGCACTCAAGAAATATGTGTTTAATGAAAAGTGAATGTACATATTAGGAGATGTTGACACAGGGCTAGGTGACTTGCCCAGTCAGAGCTGGCAAATAGGGGAGCCAAGGGCTAGGTGTTCTGACTCCAAGGTTAACGATAAATTTTGTCTGCATTGCAAGATTTAAAGTATTAAGTCTTTCTGTCTATAAAAACACCTCCTTCTTTTAGCACATTTACAATTATATGGATACTAGCCAAGTGAAATAGTCAAGTCTCCTTGACTAATTGGTCTGGACTTCAAAGACCTGCAAGAGATATATACACCTCACATACAGTGAGACAACTGATTCAGATACTACAGCATTGTTTAAAAAAACCCAGAGTGTTTCTTTCGTTAAAAGGCAAGGAGTTGTTCAAAGAGTAGAGGAAATCTTTTTATTTTTGGAAGGTTTATTTGTTTGATTCCTCAAAGTAAAAATGCTCCAAATTCCCACACAAGCAGAAACAGAGTTAAGCTACATGGTTCTGTCTTGAGTATGCAAATATCACAGCCCAGTCTTATGTCAGCTTGAGAGATAATGTCATGCAGAAAATTAAGACCATCTGATGAAATCATGTTATGAAATGTGGCTTGAGAGAGCAGCTTTTTGTGTGTTACGATTTGATATATTTTCACACCAAAACTCAAATGAACAGGCAAGGAGCCTCAATTACTGCAAAATTTGAAAATTTCAGACAAATTTATAAGGTGTTTACTGAGGAGAAAAGGGGGGGCATCTTAAATACTGTCTCCTTGTAACAGCCTTGATTTTATGTTATGTGCCTCAGCTTTTCATTTAGAGTTTTGAATTTAATCTGATGGCAGTTTGGATATAATAATGATGCATTTATTGTTAATTTCCTTACTGCCTTACTATCAAACAGTGTAGACCATTATCACTCCAAATGCCTTCTGTGTTTGTAGGGATTTCCATATTCCACAGTGCACAGAAGCTGACTCCAAAGCAAGGCTTAAGAGGAATATATGAGAAGCAAGAATATATTTCCTTAGTAACTAGTTGGTCTTTTTTTCCCCCTTTCTGCAGACCTGTTTTCTAGAAGATGAGAAGGAGACTTGACAGGACTTTATTGGTTCATAAATTAACTTGGTAGATTTACAATCATTACTTGGAATGCCAGGAACTCTTTTTAGGAACTTATTTTCAAGAGAGAAAAAAACATGTTTAACTCAGAATATGAAATTGGCACTGCAATCTGCCTAGAAGGAGGTGGGTTCGTTTGTTTTTCACCTATGGTCCAGATCACATCTGCCACTGACACAGTTTTTTTTGGCCAAAGGGAATATTTAAACAGATATTCATGATTATGTTTTCTTTCCAGTGTAAATGAATAACAAGAAACCATCGTGAGCTATGTGATTACTGAGATGTAGTTAGTCAAATCTGTTGGCCTCTTTAAGAGACTGTAATGAAACGGAGAAGGTCAGATGAGCACAATGCAAGTCTAGAATATCCATTTCTTCCTGCTAACCTGCGAGTCTAATCCAGGAGGAAAGAAAGATAGCTTAATATCTGTGTGACCTTCTCTTCCCAACTCCTGTCCAAAGATGTAAATAAGCCAACTTTTGGAGATAAATGGCCCCTTCCTGAGCAGACCTCTGGGCTCAGGGCTCATGGGAGAGGAATTTTCCTAAGTTCAGAAGTGAAGGTGATTCTATATTGACAAGTAGTGGGAAGAATTTCCTACCCATGTCTATTGGATCAAAACTCCCTCTCTGTTTATCCTGTTTCATCCATGCCCTGAAAAGAGCCACCCAGAGGTCTTCAGTCCTCTCAGAAGAATGGATACAGAAGGACAGATATTTAAATTCAGGGCCCTGTACTCTGTGGAAAAACATAGGCTACTGAAGGGACTGCCCATTTGGCCAAAGCAAACTTGAGTCCCATATTTTGCTGTGATCCACACAAGCAAATACATTTTTTTTCAAGTAAGATGGGGATAATTATAGGAGGCAGAGGGTAGGTAAAATAGCTCCTTGTTCAGAAGCATCCACATATTTTCCTGAGATGAAGAGCAAATATTTTGTTTAAATAGCAAGCAATTTTCTATGAAAGTGCTACTGCTTGGAAATGCTCTTTATGATTTATTGCTGCCTTTTAACCTGAAAAAATATTAATAACTGAGGAGCCCTTGTTGGTATCTTCAATATGCTTAAACCCAAATAGCCATAATATTATAACTGGTGTGGCCAGGTTCAATATTTTTCTTTCATGAATGCAGCATGGGCTTATTAACAGAGACCAGAAAATAAAAATAGAGGGGACCTTCCAGGCATTAGCTTTACATAGAGACACCACAACAGTAATAAGGCAGCTAACTTTTGGAAGAAGCTGGGGTGAAACTACACAGAGAATCTTTCTGGATTTTCCCCTTTTCTCTCAGATAGAGCGCTTTCTCTGCGTATGGATTCATGTCAGCTGTTTCTTCTGGCAGAGCCAGAATCCAGAACAGACTCTCCGTGAAAAAGAAACCAATAAATTAGATCTCTTTGTGAGCAATTTGCCGTTAGTTCTATTCTCCTTGCCTATTAAGATTCTTTATTTACTTCACCAAGAGATTTCTGCTGACAAGTCCATCCATTTACCCCTAGCCTAGATAAAATGATAATAAACAAAATGTCAAAAATGTATTCATGGGACCTTCCCCATTCCCGCCCCCTCCCCTTTTCCTTTTTCATCAAGCTGGTATATTAAAGAACCACTAGAGCTAAAAAGTTTAAAATGGACACACTGGCAAAGGCTTTCAGTTTAGCTAATTAATTATATTTTATGACTATGTTTATATATTCTATATTTATAATGATGTATGTGTGTATATATATATATATATATATATATATATATATATATATTATACACACACACACACACACACACATATATATATATATAAACATTACACCAAAAGCTGGGACAGTCAGAAAGAGGGAAAATATCTTTCAGCTCCCTCTGCTTTTGTTACTGATCTGATTTGGCTAATAATCATGTCTCCAGGATGGGGAGGTCGAATGGAGGCATATTAGGGGAAAGGAAATTTTCCATTTTATGCTTATGGATGATTCCCAGAGGAATCTTTTGTTTCAAAGTATCTTTGAGTCCTTTGGGTGAAAGGCAAACGCTAAGCAGTTCTATCTTGCATATAACTCCAATGGAGACACCTATAATACAAAACAGAGATTCCCCGAGGGCACCGTTATACATTTATTATAAAGCAAAGATTAAAACAATTTTATGGAAATTAAAGATAATATGGAACATTTGTCTCTCTCCCAGTCAAGGAGTAACATGAAGCAGTTCAACAAACAGCTCCAGGCAGTTCCACGCGAGATGATGGAATGGCTGGGACCGAGGGGACACGCAGGGCGGCTGCAGACTGAGCGGGGTGGGTTTGGTACCAGGGCATCTCACTGGTGCTTGGCAACTGTGCTTGGGTAAAAAATGACACGCCTGCAAAATCAGAACAATGGGCCAGTCCAAGGGTACTTAGGTGGTTTGCCCTCCTGAAATCTATCTCAGCAGGACAGCACGCAAGCAGCAATGTGGGGACCAGGAGGAGGGCTCAGGGGAGCTTTTTGTTTTGTCTGTTTTGGGGAGTGTGTGTCTGTATGCATGTGTGTGTGTGTGTGTGTGTGTGTGTGTGTGTGTGTGGTTGGTTGGTTGGTTCTGTTCCTACTTGATTCACACGGTCCCTGGAAAAAGAATGTACAAAAGCTCCGAAAATTTGCAAAAAATCTGAGCTGGTAGCATTTCCATTTTGTATATAATAGAATCCTGTTACCAAAAAAAAAAAAAAGTGGTTGTCAGAGGAAGGTAAAACATCTGTGTTAAGAGAGAGGTGTACTCTACTTCATTTGCACACAGGGGTCTGATGTGACCTCTAGCACACTGAATTTATGGCAAAAGGAGGGCTTTTAAATTGAGTTTGTTTTATTTTGATCCTCTGTCTGGATATTTCTTTCATACCTCCCAGGCAGTAGCTCTCATGGGTAAGCTTATATTTTT
The DNA here is from genome assembly GCF_028021215.1 of Eschrichtius robustus. Taxonomy (NCBI): domain Eukaryota; kingdom Metazoa; phylum Chordata; class Mammalia; order Artiodactyla; family Eschrichtiidae; genus Eschrichtius; species Eschrichtius robustus. The sequence goes on from NC_090826.1 coordinate 77,424,219, forward strand.
GTTAATAAAAAAGTGCAGTTGGTGCTAATCTAGACTTCCATCATGGTTGTTCAAGCTTTCCAATGTTAATAACCACTCCCGAAGAAAGGATCATCAAAAAGAGTTCAGACTACGTGGTTTTGTGGTCAAGGCAGTGAGCCATCTTCAGAAATGTCTGCTTTCCTTTCCCTGGTCCACTGCTGGATAACCATGTGACATTTATAAGTTAATTGTTTTCTTTCAGTCTTGATTTCTTCAGCTGTAAATGGCTACCCTTTATTTACTTATTTAACATGGGTCTAGAGATGGCAATGATTTATGGAGTGAACTAGTTAAGATATTGGACTCTTGATCTGACTGACCTGGGCAGGAATCTCTCCTCATTACTCACTAGCTCTATGACTCAGGATCAGTTACCAACTATAACTCATGTTTGTGTATACGTTAGTTATTGGGAAGATTAACTGAGATGGTATATGTAAAGTATGTTGAGGCTGGCACATGGCACTCAATAAACATACAGATTTTATAAACCATAACAATAGCTAAATGTACTTAGTCCTCCACACAAATAATTAACCAAAGAGGAAGCATTATCATACAATTATTATTCATAAATAACAACAGCAGCATTTATATACAGATTTTTATGAGCTCTACACGGCAATGAATTTTAATGCCAGATCACAAGCACCATACTTCACCTTTCATTTTAAACTATGTGACTTTTTCATATAGTGGCATAATATAGCACAGACGCTTGAAACACCTCCAGTTTTAATTCCCCTCCTCCGCCACTGCCTCCTGCTTTGTGCTCTCTAATGAAAAGTAAAGGTTAAAGGCAATCTGTCTGAGGCTAAAGCATACTAGACGGACCAGGCCAGCGGATGGCGCAGGGCTCAGAGACTGATGTGAACAGGAAGGGAAACACGGAGAAACTTATGAAGCACACGGAAGGTGTCTGCACTTTCGCATTAAAAATACACTAGGGGGAAAAAACTCAGCACCAAAAATAGCAGAAAAAATATTTTCAAGAGCTTGCTTTTCATTTGCCTCCTTCTGCCCTTCCAATGGAACTACTTTCCCACAAATAGATGGAAGTGTTTAGTACAATAAACACAAAAGTCCTCTTGTTAGAATTCATTAAAAAAAAATAAATGTAAAAGAGACCTTCTTTATAATCACAAAAAGACATGGAAGCCAGGGGGTTCCTGGGTAATAACACACATCAAGGGGCATTACAGGGGCAAGGCCTTCACTTTTACCTAATAACATCTACCCTGGGGTGTCATTGCTTAATTACAGTTTTTCGAATGTTTGGGCCATAAAGGACCCAAATTTATTTTCAAACACATATTGATGTACAGCCAAACAATATAGTTGTTTCTCATCTGTTAATGAAGTTAAGACCCATGCCTTTAAAGGGATCTCAAATAAATTCTTGGGTGTATTTTGCCTTTTAAATATTTTGAATATATGAATTCATCAGGATTTGGGGATTAGGTAACTGCTGTCTACACAAAAAAAATCTGCAAAATTTTTCATTACTTTTTTATTAGTTGGCAGCAAATACTCTAACTGTGAACTTTTATGAAGCTATAAACATAAAGGACCTTCTGATACTGGTATGATGATAATTCTAAATTTCCTCTTTGCAGCTGTGGTTGATCCCCTCTATTTGGTACAATCTATTTTTTTGTGACTTAACAGAAGAAAGTTGGCTCACTACTGTACTGCCTTCGAGCACTTTCTCGGGAAGTTCTTGAATTAAATCCACATGGAAACCCAATTCCCCTCTCCACCTTTCCCTTAAGGTGGTTATAAAATGTCAGTAGAAAGCAAAGCTGTTTATTTTACTTAGGGTTGGATTCTGTTAGTAAATGAGTTTCTGGTGGGGCTTATGTGCAAACCACATCTTTCAATCAGATTCTTTACATTACTAAATGTGTATTAAATTGTGCCATAAATATTAATTTAAAATTCAGAAGTTCAGATTTCACCTAAATCCAAGTGAATAAGCAGAGAGACAAACTGTTTGACAAGTTCTAGATTCACATCCTTGTTTCACTAGCAAAACATTGCTTAGCTTGGGGATGTCCTAGGCCAGAAAGACAACTGTGCTGTCTTCCCAGTGAGCAGATTCCCCACCTGGCAGAGATCTGTGGGCCGACTTTCATGACAGCTTGGAGATCTCTGCAAAGAGAGTGTGGCAATCCTGGCAGGACAGACAGCTCTCCTCCTGGAATCCAGGAGATGGTATGTGCTGAGGCAGGCCCAGGCTGCCGAGCCACGTCTAATGCTTCAGGGGTTGGGACGGTTTTCAAATATGATGGAACAAGACTGTGACCTAGGAGGTGCCAGGGCTATTGGGAGGTAGATGAATCTGAGATGATATGGTGTGTCTGGGCTGGGTATTAAGGGTATCTCTTATGAAACCAAGCTATGGTTCCAGGCCCTAAGAGGCAAGAGGCTCTCACTGGCCACCCAGTTCTTGGATCCAGCTCTCTCCAGCTCTGCCCCTTGAAGAGCATTGCACAAAGCATAGTAGACACCAAGCTGCTGCTAATAGTACACAGGTAGGTAAAACATGAAGACAAAGACGTCTGCTTCGGTTTCCTTTTCATGTGACTTGATTTAACTCTGAGGGTATCTTTTCTTTTACTAAATTCAAGGTAGCTTAAAGAGAAGGGCAGTGACATCAGCAGAAATTGCAGGATGAATGGATTGTAGAAACTACCTACTCTCTCTTCTTTTTTTTTTTTCACTTTCCTACAGACCTGAGCCTGTTCTTTCTACATAAAGCTGTAAAAGTCCAGCATTTGTTTCAAGGCTTTGAGGAATCAATGGACACATTCTTTCATTAAAGAGAGATAGGATATATTTTGGTACCTGCATTTCTGTCCTGCGTAAGTTTAAAAATTCTTGAGGCTAGAATATGGAATTCAATGGCTTTCTATTTTTTTCTTTTGGGAAAACCATTTAATTTGTTATAAAGTCTCATGATCCTCCATATATGTGTTTTAAAATGTGTGTTATTAGGCACATCCACTGCTCTAGACCTTTGAAAATACACTGAAACATAATAAACGTATCTCTGTGAAATATAATACTATTTGAGATAATCCTTGGTTTTAGCTTCACTCACATCTGCCATTAACTCTGCTGTTTCCCTAGAGCCTGGAGCCCATATATTGGCAACCACCAAACTCCCTGTAAGGAGGGGCTGCTGGAAGGCATTTGCTATGGTCTTAAGTGCAACAGTATTAACTGAATGGATATTTTGGAATCTTCTGGGATCCACCTGCTAGCATCATACTATTTCCTTGCTGCTTAAAAACAGAGCCTGCTTGGATTAGAGATAAACCCCAGAGGACAAAAAATGTATAACAGATAAGCATGCCTCCCAACCCTATGGATAACCCTGCCATCTTTGTACCGTTAGCTTGGGGGTTTGTGGTGTTTTTCATACTAACTATATGCTTCTACTCAAAAAGAAGGAGGACCAGGGTCAATATTCTGAGAAGTAAGGTGAAAAATAGGTTACACATGGTGATAGAACTCCCCTTATTTTTCCTTCTACGCAGTGCTCCAGGGCTTACGTTTGAATGATGTTGAATGATGCATTTGACTCAAAAAGGAAAAAAAAAATCTATGAAAGTAGTGGAAAAGGAGTAAAAGGTAGTAGTTAAGAGAATGGGCTTTGGAGTCATATTTGGGCTTAAATATATATTTCAATACTTACCAGCTATATGTGGGCAAGTAACTCAAACTCTCTCCAAATCTCAGTTTTATCATCCCTAAAGGAACAATAATATTTATACCTAGAAGTTAGTGATTATTAAATAATAAAATTATATAAAGACTTAACATAATTGATGGTAACTAGTAGCACTCAAAATTTGTAGTAACAGTTGTAAGTACTTTGTGACAGGCTAGAAAAAAGAGATTTCAGGGAATAATATTTAGAGTTTAATCTCTTTTGGGTATTTCTCCTTAAAATCAGTTGGCTCCATCCATCTTCACTGTGTAGGGTTTCCTGTTCAGGTCAGGACTAAGTGCTCACATGTGCCATTGAGGACATGGGGACAAATAGGAACACTGCAGGGCTATGATGGATGTGGCAAATGTGACTGTAATTGAGGGAGCAGAGAGAGCAGTGGAAGATGGGAGGACAGGGGGAAAAAAGAGACAATGAAAGAAAAAGAATACTGGCAAACAACTGAAGGACGTTTAGGGAGCTGGGTGAATACTTCAGATCTCTGTAGCAGACCACTAAGTTGCAAAGACCTATACACCTGAGACTCTGCAACGGCATTAATATCAGCAATGGCTGTAGTATTTGAACTGTCATCAGGAGCTGGGCAAGCATAGTATACCTTCACATCTGGGCCTCAGTTTTTATGGTACTCTGGTATTGCCACTTATTAAAAATGATACCACTGCTAATAGTAATAATGATGACCAATGTTAGCTGGGTTCTTGGCATGTGACAAGCTTGCAGACATGTATTCAGCCATTTGTCTGTGTACATTTCACAGAACAGCCATTCAAGTCTCTAAACATGATTCAAACGTAGCAATAGCTAAACAAGTCAAAATCACTACCAATGATCCTAGTCAAGATAAATTCAAATTAATCAAATACCTTTAATGTCTAGACTCTACTAGTCTAAATCAGAATCAACTCGAAAGTTTGAACTCCTATATAAATTTAAGGGGGAAGGAAAAGATCTTTTTCAAACAGTCCCTGAGGATCACCATTGCTAAACTGACAGACTGTATGATCTTTATCCAAACTGCTGTGATCTGTGAAAACCAATAGCATTCAATGTTGGTTGTCTATCTAGGTAAATTAAACCTTGTTTTAGATTAAAAAAAAAAAAATCTGTCTTTTCTAAATCCTGAGGGTAGGATGGTTTGTTGCACATGGCATCCCAGGGTCAGATTTCAAGAATCTGGTTGAAGCCTAGAAACACTAAAAAATAAAATCATTGCTCTACAGCCAAAGCTAAAGGCAGGTGGAAGCTAGAGGCTGCAATGGCAGAGTCACTGCATGGAAAATTGGAGAACAGGAGAACAGAAGCATCATCTATTTCCCTATGAGACCAGAAGAATCTAGAAGAGAATCAACTTCTTAGCCGGCCATCCTCATCATCGCCACTATTCTGTTTAGGATTACTGTTAGTCTTTGATTCAACAACAGTCCTTTACAGAAACAACTCAAGCTTTTTTGGCTTATTAAATCCTGATAGCAGTAAGCTTTCTTCCAGCTCCTTTCCTGCGTTTTCTTCTGTAATGACTTCCTCTTCAATCCTCTAATCCTGTGCTTGCTTTGTTCTATTCCCTGTTAGGGCTCACATGCCCTTTCTTTACGCATGTGTGTCGTCTGCTTCTCAAACTCCACAGTATTCCCTTCCTCCAAAACTTTTGGAGAGTATTATTTTCCCATTAGAGCAGAACACCAGGACACTGAGAATGGTTTAGTATTCCAAGATTCCATAAACAACTCGAGTGACTGCTCAGTTTTAAATGACCTTCACACATCATTTTAGCAAATGGAGATGCATCAAATGGTTCCAACAGGTGTATGATTATAAAAAGAATGTCAAATTTTTGTGGAAATTAATACTGGAATATAGGTTCTACTATTACTGCTTAGCTGCAAATGGTTCAAGTAGTATAATAATATAGTAGGCTTAGGGAGCCAATTAATCCATTAGAGGAAAATTCCATTTATTTAAAAAAATAAAGTGATTTTAACTTTAAAGAGGAACTGCAGACAATTCTAAATGGAATTCTTCTTAACAAGTTACATACTGTTGTGTGGATAATTTAAATTCCAGCTGTGAAAGGCAGAGAAGGGTATCAAGAAAATACAATTGTTATTTTTAATAAAATGTTCTTTTTTGGGGGGTATACGAAAACTTTATATCTCCGACACTAATTATTTTGGCATCTAATTGGCAGTCATAATTGGACAAAAAGTGGAAGAATGTAAGTTCATAACATGTTCTTGCCTTCATTTCTTCAGCCCTACATATTTCCGGGTTTTATTTACGGCTAAATTGAAGCTGGATGTCAAATCTAGGCCCCTCAGAACAAAATCTTAATAATTAACTGGCAAAACTGAACATGATCGCTTCTGACACACCTACACTGGTAATTATTGCTTTGAGGCCATTTACTAATGAAATTAATGTATTCATTGCCCTAACAAATTAGCATAACTCATACATAATGCCCCACATTTCAAGACCTCGCTGGAAAAACAACACTTAATACTGCAGAATGAAATGGAAAGGGCAGTGCATAGAGACAGTATTCACTGAATTACTACATGTTAAAAACAACAATCGCTAAGTGTTTGTTACCATGCAAAATGTAAACACAATGTGGGTATTAGAGCCATTAATAGTGTAGTCAAGAGTGTACAATTGATGATTATCTTTGCACTTCGAATAAGCAGATATTACAATAGCGGTAACCATGGAATCTAATTAACCGGCTACTTTTAGAGCTACAAAGTATGAAAAGAATGCTCAGCAGACAGCCTCTCCTTCCCTTCCTCGTTGATAAAGAATATTGTTCAGCTGTTGCCACTTCTCTACATTTCTTACTAAATGAACTTGATGGCACACTTATTAAATCTTGACCCCCCTCCCCCCAGCAGCAAGAGGGTTAAAAAACGGAAGGTAAACAGTTTCAGCATCCACGTGCTATTCTTAAAGGGGAAAATGTGAAAATCATCCTCGTATAAGCTCAATGCTTTAGTGTAAGAGGTGATGTTACACTCATTCTCTACGTGCTTTTTCACTTCGAATGACAAAGAGATAACTGTAGGTCCAATGGGGTAGTTAGAAGAAAAAGGAAAAAAAAAACTCTAAGCCGTATTATATTTCTTTGACAAATTGTAACCTAAAGATATTTTCCGAAGTACAAGCATAGTGAAGGGTGGAGGTGGAGCTTTCATTACTCCTGCCCTAGAGCCACTTTAAGGGAATTGTACCCTGAAATGATCACATGCTCAGTTGGGATGGTGCTTAACACAGGTGTGCCATGCACAAACACACACACACACACACACACACACACATTGAGAGCAGTCAGCAGTTATCGGAAAGTTGAGGAAACACACACACACACACACACACACGGAGAGCAGTCAGCAGTTATCGGAAAGTTGAGGTTTGGGTTTGACTCATGCTTGATGAGACAATGATGTGTATTACAAAAAGAATTGCATTCGCACAACCACTCAATTCACAAGAGTTGGCCTCTACTCAGTACCTAGAAACATGTATTTCATCAAAATTTGGGGCATAATTACTGAGAGAACCCATAGAATTGTTTACAATTGAAGGCTTAAATCTTCATGCATGCAAGTAAACTTGGAGATCATATAATTCAACTCTCTCACTTTGTATAGAGGGAGACAAACATTTTGAGCCTTTAAGCAACTGGTTCAAGGTATCGTAGTTAGTAGGTGTAGTCAGCTGAAGTCTGGGTTTTCTGACTTTAGTTCCAGAGCTCCTTTCATTACATTGATGAGAAAGTGAATTGTATGAGTTCTCAGGAAAGAAATTGTTGGTGTCCCCTTGCTTTATTTAACAGGAAAAAATAACCGGTAAGTGTTTCTTAGAATCAGAAATTTTGCAGTTTCATTAAAGCATCCTAGATACATATTTTCAAATAATGTTAATCCTGAAAAACCATAAATCCTGAAATGTATGCAAGCATTTCAACCATAGGGAATATACAGCTGAAAAATCCACACCCTGACCATCTCCCCCTATTGTTCCGGCGCGGGGCCTTAATACCTTCTTTCATCAAAGATATGCAGAGTTGATACGAGAGCAAAAGAGTTGGGAAAAGGGAATATCCTGTTTGGTCATATGATAACTATGTCGATCACAAGGCAAAAGGTTGAATTGAAAAGGTGAATTTCAATTAAATTGACTTAAATAGCATCCATACATATACACGGGTATATATTCATCTATATGTATTTATATTTGTTTTTGCACTGCAGAGACCAAACCTTAAGGTTGCTCACAGACAGATTCTTGTGAAAATCAAATCAAACAGAAATAGAACAAAGACTCAAGTGGTGAGTGTACTACACACTACCTGATTGTCATTTGGTCTGTGGACCTGTTTCCATTTAATTTGCACACAAGAGGTCTTGTGCTTTTATAATTTACATAGCTCTCTTTGAGCCTGGCTCTGATTGAGTACAGTATATCTGTCCCTACCTCCTTCACCCTTGAGTCCTTTTTTTTTTTTTCCCTTCCCTTCCTCCATTTGTTTGAAATTATTGCCAGAACCTTCTACACCTCACTGGATATACTACACAAAAGACCAGACTGGTGGCTCATGGTGATAAAAACTCCATCTCCTTACCCTGCATCAACCAATGACTCTTCCCCTCCCTTATTTGTGGTACATGTTGGTGAGATGGAGATTGTGAGAAGTTTGGAACATACGTAATTCTGTGTTCTTTCTGTTCCCTTCTGAGGCCAAAAGGAAAGGCTATTAGTAAGGCAACACGACAAATACCAACAGGCACACTTAGCTATGCATCAAGATTCCTGAGTGGTAAAGGCAACATTTACAGGAGACAAGTGAGGATGGCCTTGCGACAGATATGAAAACTTGAGTATAACTAATGTGCTTTTTTATGTATAGAATATGGACTTGAACCAAAGTAAATGTTGGCTAAAGCTCAGTTCTAAAAACATTTTGATACTCTAAGAATATTTTGGGTTCAGTCAATTAAGAAAACATGTAGATTTGATACTAGTTTTAACTTATAGCCAATGCTACTATTAATTAAAAAACAGTAGTAGTGATAGCTACTGGCGTATGAGTGAAACGTGCCAGGCAACATTTGTTAAGAATTTTACATATATCTTCTCATACAATCTTCAACAGAATACTACGAGGTGGGGTCTATTTTTCGTATTACAGGTATCCCCTGCTTTTGAAAGTTCGCTTTAGGCCACTTGGCTTCTGTCGAAGACCTACATTAGTACCTATTTTCGCCAACCGAAAGAAATCTGAAGAGGATTTTTGCTTTTATGAAAAAAGGCGAAAAGCAAAAATAACATTGGTTTTGCAACGAGCCACGATACAGTCAGCATGCACCCAGAGCAGCGAGAGTGGCACTGCTGAGAGCTCCTTCCCCAGGAGCTACCCTCAACATCTCAGCATCAAGCCCCATAGCTCTGAACTATGTCTGTAATCATCTGTGCTTCATCTCCATTTATTTTGTGTATCGTTAGCAAGATGTGTTTTAAGGCAATTGCTTCTTCACTTTACGTCATTTCAGCTTATGAAAGGTTTCATAGGAATACTCTGCTTTCAAATAGTGGGGAAACCTGTAACTTCATTGTAACCCTCTAAAGGTCAGAGAGATTTAATAATAATAACACTAATAAATATGATTATAGTAAGAATACTAATAGTTAACATGTATTACATGCTGTCTGTATGATAAGTCCTACTCTACCAGTTTACATTTAATCCTATGTAATCTTCACAACAATCCAATAAAGTAGGTATGATTACCATTTACAGAGGAGGAAATTAAGGAACAGAGAGATTAAGTAATTAAAGGACACACATCTGGTAAGTGGTGAAGCCAAGTGAACCCTGTTAGTTTGACTCTGCAGTTCACACTCTATCCATAATATTCACTACCCCATATTAAATCGCTCAGATAACACACAGCCAAGCCAAGATTTGGAGGCAAATCTGTCAGACTGCTGAATCCCCTTCCTTTCTGTTGTTTACACACCAAGTCTGTTCCACCTCAAGGCATTTGCTCTTGATTTTTTCTGCCACCTAGAGCTCTGTTCCTCAACTTTCCCCAAGGCTGACCCCTCGTTTTGCAGTCCTGGCTGATCCAACCCCTTCTCAGAGAGGCCTCCTTGGAACACCTGATCTAAGTATGTTGCTCAGATATTTGTCCTCACACCAACTTGTCTCCTTGGTGGCATTTATCACTCTATGTATGTATATGTGTATGTGTTGTATGTTTACTTGTTTGCTGATGATTTATTCTCTGATTCTGCAATTCTAAGTTCCATGAAGGCAAGAACTGTGACCTTTTTCTTTACCAACATACATCAGGGCCTCTCTTAAGTTTTGCAAAGATTAGGTGCTCAAAGGGCTTGCTGAGTGAAAGAATAAGTGAGTATACCTAACCTCGGTGTTATAACTACGACTCTAACTGCTTCTCTATGTGACTGCTTGTGGTATTTTAGGTCATGGCATAGATGTAAAAAAACAAACAAAAAAACAAACTAACAAAAACAAACAAAACTGTTTGCTTCAGTGTTGAGCAAGTTTTACTTTAGCATCATGGCTTGGTTCAAGTTCCTGTTATCAAAAGCTTTATGGGAAGAAAGCTGCTAAGAACACAACATTGCACCCTCTCTTACAAGCATTCTTGCTAATGTTTTTTGCTTCTAAGTGGCTTTTCTGCCTATTTACACTTTCAAAAGTTTGCGTTTTAATTGGAGTTTTTGTTTTGCTATAACTAATAACACAATGCTGCTTGGGCAACAGCTATAGAGTTGACCATCAGAAGGAACAACTATCACTTAGGAAGTCACTAAAGAGGAATCTGGAGTTGATCAGCTTTTCCTTAATTTCCATGACAAAGAAATAGTCTTTCATTTAAAAAAATCCATCCCAGTTTTCTCTTTAGAGTTCATGTGTCTGTCTGTACCACATTGAGAGAAAATAGCTTCAGCTTGCATGTGGGTCTGGGTAGGTGTGAAGATAAAACCAATAGAGAGTTTCTTTAATGTGGTTCTAATTTGGGGCAGTAGCAATGGATGGGGAGGGAGGGGGCAGCAGAGGAGATGCCTGTGGCTGGATGTCTTTTCCTAAATCACATGTAAACTCAAAGTGTCTGGACTGCGGAGATGGGCACAGGAAAGAGGGTAAATAGTGGTAAGTTAGAAAAGGTATTTTTGTTGTAAAAAAAATAAAATAACTTAGGCACTGAAGTAAATGTCACTGTATAGGAAATAAAGTCTGGGGAGCTTTTTTATCTCAGGAATGGCCCTTCAAACCCTCACTACTACTTATTAAGCATTTATTGCATGCCAGCCACTACTAGGTATATTAGACATATCTTAATTTGCTAAATCCTTAAGTCAAGTAATTCTTATGACCTGCATTTTATTGATGAGGAAATTAAAGCACGAAGGATTAAGTAACTAACTTGCCCAGGGCCACCTAGTAATTAAATGCCAGATCCAGGATTTAAACTTCAGTCTGACTGCTACCAAAAGCCTTGACTCCTAGGATCCCACATTCTTTTTTGGAAGAAATTTTCCCACAGAATCTCAGACAGGGTGAGTTCTTAATTAAGAAATTTCCCCATTTTGAAGGCTGGGTGAAGGCTGGCAGAAGAATAAGCCATCTCCCTCCAATCAAATATGGCTATCTGCAACCCGGTTAGATTTGGACAAGCAGAGGTAGAGAGAATGATTTGTGTACATGTATTTATTTGTGCATGTGTGGGTTTAAAAATGGTCTCCAAAATCACACTAAGAGGGGGAAAAAAAGATTTGAAAGGGAAACATAATTTTATATGTTCTATAACATAACATAGAAATTGAGGGGAAAAAAAAGCCACTCTTAATGATCCAAGAATTGAAAGGATGCAGTAAGGAGGGAACCCAGTCAAGTTCCGTAAAGCACAAGTTGTTGTTGCCATTTGAACCTACTGTGGTTCAAATAATGACTTTGAAATATAACACCAAAGAGTAACAGCCTAATGTGACACAATTATCCTATAAGGTGGGTCGTGGTCCTGTCCAATAGCCTTATATTTATAAACGGCTAGGGCTTTCTTCCCATCAGGGCATACATCCACAGTCACACACATGCATTCATCTGTTACACTTTAATATTTGATATTTTAGGACCATGTGATAACAATGTCAAAAAATTGCTGGGGTCAAGACTGCCATCTAAGATGTGAACTTTTAACATCAAGGCTCTGGGATTGATGATCCCTGAGAAAAATTCCCTGGTGACCTCTACTTCTTATGACCTTAAAATTCTGTATGTATATGTTCGCTTGGTGAAGGAGGTTAAGAGCTAGGAGAGTCATAATTAACCTTAGCTCTGCCCAGTGGCGAGGCCTGGGGGACTTTGTGGGAATTTTCTCAGCCTCACCTGAGGCTGGGAACAAGGCTGCAGTGCCTGCATTGCCTGTGTTCAGTGGGTGTTCTAGGCCTTGCAGTCCTAGATTCTTACTGCTGCAGTGACTAAAAATCCGATTCTCTGAGGGACTCCATGGTCTTGTCAGGCCAGAGTCCCAGGGAATGCCACATTATGGGGGTCAAGTGCTAGGAACCCAGGGACTGGAAAAAAAACCCAGATTGGTCAAACTTACGAGAAACATTATTAAGAAGCAATCAATCTTCCTCTGGCGACATGCTGGCAGGAGTACAGGGCTGCTGAGTCCGATCCCTGGATGGGTTAGCGCTGGGACAGCCAATGCGGGCAGGCCGCCTCCCCTTGCAACTGAAGGGCGAGCTGCGTCTGGAGAAGGAACTCTGGGTGACCTCAAGGAGCGATGAATGCGGCCTGGCCTAGGACACCCGTGAGAACGTTCTCTGTTATGTTTATAAACTTTACAAAGTTATTCTCACAGTTATATAACCCCTATGTGGTACCATAGTTAATGAAGTGCTGGAAGTTAGAAAAATAGCAATGATGTTGTTTTGCCCATGCTGGGCTTTACTATATAAGGGTTAAACTCAGTGCTAATTTGCTGATGTGACACAGGATGTGATCTCTCTAGCACCGGCCACGGGTGAAGTCAATCTTCTATTTCAGGAAACTCGTAGCAATTGAATTAATATACAACCATATTAAAGTCATTTCAAAGAAAGAATGCTAATGAGCGGCTGAAATTTGCAGTTTAATCCAAATGCAGAACAAGATCATCCCATAAAAATAGCTATAATAATAATTTGTTGACTCAATAGTTTATCCTTGTTTTTATTTTTTCGTGCATCAATCTGAAATACCAAGTGTCCATTTTGAAAAATGCCACCATTCAGTCTCCGCCTCCCACAGCTGCTACATGCTTGCCTATTTAGAAAGCACTCAGCAGCCTTTTTCAATAGCGTTCTAATTCTTATCTTTTTGTAATAATAATACAAATAAATAAAAGATGAGGACTCCATCTTTATATCCATCTCCCGGCACACCATCATGCATACACACGGTGCCTAAACATTGCTTTCCACATGGGAGGCACTCAATAAATGTTGGTTAAGTAAAAGCAATGAATCAGCACAACCATTTTCAGCAAAAAGATCATTCTTTCACCTGGAGTAGAACCTGGAGGTTCAAGTCAATATTTAATTAAAGAACTAATAGTTGTGTTAAACCTAATGAACTGTTGTATCTACAAATGTCATAACATTTCTCTCTTAAGAGATCACAAAGGGACTTCTATGGCCAAAGAAGCACTTGGATCTGTAAACTTTTTGGAGAACTATAAAAATCTTAGTGTTCAGTTGGATGAATTAAACATTATAGAAAGTAATAAATGGCTGTAGCCATATCCTTTCACTAAAAGTATTCCATTTCATAAACACATTGGGAAGGAAACAATATGATTGTGATATTCAAATATATTAAGGACAACATATGTTCATTTCTTTAGTTTTCTCAGAGGACAAAGTTCCACCAAAATCATTTGTTGAGGTACTTAAAATATTGAAATGACATTATTTAAAATATTTACATTATTTATTAATATGTTTCAGAGGTAGCCTTTTAAGAATTTAGATCTTTTAATCAGGGTTTCTACCTAGATACTTTAGCTCTATGGAAAATTCCTGAAAACTGAAAAATTAAAATAAACCTTTTTTTCTTTTTATGAGACATACAAGACTGGTTACAAGATGAATAAAACTCATAAAAGAAAATAAAACAACCAAATATCAAATTGAACAAGATAAGAATTATGATGTTATTTCACCTTTTATCATCATAGATATGAAAATTTAAAAATCCTCCAATTTTCCTTTGAAAGAAAAATAAGCATATAAAATGTCAACAAGCCTTCTCTTAAATTTTTAACAGGCTCATAAAAAAGTAAACTGCAAAAAAACTTGAGAAACATTTTGCATATGATTTCCATAAAGTTGTTTCACTTCCGGAAAACTCAGAATAGTACTGCACATGTTCGGTACAGCACAGCGTAAGGAAGAGTGCCAATGAAGAAAACTGCAGATTTCAGAGTTCTTTTATCAAAAATAATGTTTCTTTATGTAATTATAATGGAGTATCTCCTTAGGTTTACAAATCGTAAATTTTGTGGAACCCACCACTACATCCTGAAAGAGAACGTAGCCCTTTCAATAACACTTCATGTCAAATTTCCTCTAAAGGTATATCTGTGTTAACGTCTCTGGTATTTGGGACAGGGGCTGACCCATTAGTTTTTCATATGAGGGAGAAGCAGGGCTCACACGAGAATAAATGACATTGTTTTATCCCGGTACAAATGCAATCAATCAATGAAAAGAAAGCAGAATCTAGGTTTAAACATTGTTTTATCCAGGTACAAATGCAATCAATTAATGAAAAGGAAGCAGAATCTAGGTTTAAATCAAATGCAAGAGGCTGGGGGCATACCATGCCTTTCTATAAACCTGCAATAACCTGTAATTTTATTTAACTTACTCCTCAAAACCTCTTCAGGAAAAGCTATTTCCACTTTTGTGAGTAGAACAGTGGGTGTACAGAGGTGAGTTACAAGTTTGAAAGCAAATTCCAAAAAAAAAAAAAAAAAACCCTTTTCACCCCAGGAAACACTAAACCAACATCATTTCCTCCTGTCAAAATCAGATGCAAATACATTTTTCTTACGAATATTTTGGTTGTATTGTGCCATGTAGACGTAAATGACTAAAATGGCCACCATGTATTTTGTAAATTCCATGTAAATCTCCATGATTTTAATAAATGTTAAATAAGATTAATCTACCTATGAGGAAATTTGTATGCTTAGGAATAATTATTACAGTTATCTGCGAGCAGTTCTTTTACTTCTGAAAGTCCAACACAGGGATAGTTCTTTGTGCAGAAAACCAGGATATTGCTGTGGAACACCCATCCAGGCTGTGTTGAGAGTCTGTCATTCACTGTAAGCTGTCTCCCAGATGCATCACAATTTCTTGGATGCCACAAGTGGATGAGGATGAATCTATTCAGAGTTCCGATGGGACCTGGTGAGAGCAATTATGCTACTAACTCTCAGCTGTTGATAACACTCAACTAGAAAAGTATAAGAAAACAGTAAAACTAAGAAACAGTATTTGGTGGAAATTATGGCTGTAGAAAAGAAACAGAGGTGAAGGATAGAACAATCTTAAAATACATTCTTTGGTACAACCGACAAGAGACAGAAGTGGCTGTGTCTGACCGTGACTGGCTGTCTGCTTGAGGATGGCGTTGAGTATTAGGACTGAAACAATGCTCATATATACCACACATGAGCTATCCTGGACCTACAGCCAATTACTTACTCAGAGGACAATCCCTTTCACATGTGAACTCATGGATTATAAGTCATTTGTTTTCCATTAATGGCGCTCATCTTTGAACAAATCATGGCAAGAAGAGCAGCTGTGTCTCTTACCTCAGAGCTATGACTCTTCATCTTGGTCACTCTTCCTGAACAGAATCCTATTAGAGGAATTTGTTTTCAGTAAGAAGACTACTTTCAAAATTACATGTGCCAGAAAGATAAATACAAGACACATTAGCGTCCATCCTGCTTTTTCCCACATAAGCAGAAGATGAAAATAACAGAGCAAAAAGGGTAATGAAAAGTGTACACTGTATTATTGAAAAATCTGATTCAGATTTGATAATTGACATCTTCTTTTCATTTATGTTTGTCATTTTATGGAAACAATCTTTAAGAATCTTCTAGCCAACAGGGCATGAAAAGGTAATCCTTGAAAACACCTAAGACAATGAGTTCACAGTGGTGCTCAGACTCGGGATGCTCTTTGAACCTTCAGAAATATTCAAGATTCATGGTGTTAGACTATCATCCTGAAAAGGAACTATATATCATACAGCATGGGTGGCTTTTTAAAGAAATAGCCATAACATGAGAGGCAAATTAGTGTGTTCCAGGAGCATGACCTCCAAAAATAAAGCCAAGGCCTGCTTGGAGGAGGAATGTACAGGAACTGACACTTCTTTCTGACTCTGCAATCTTACAATGAATTGGGCTTTAAGGCAAATAAAAAAAGGAGCTCCCACCAGAGATAAAGACAGATAAAGGGCACCTCCAAAGTAAGCTACATATAGGAGGCTTCAATGAATGCAGGTCAACTACAAACATTTGCAATAATAGGAGAATATGATTTTTCTTTTTGGAGAAATGTTCCCTCCACAGCTTATTGGAGAAGTTTGAATCATCACACACTTTTTAAAACCTAACAGTTTTTCTCAGAAATTACAAATGGTAGAGAAATAAACTTTAATACTACAAACCATTATATATCTCGTATCTGTTTTTCTTATAGGTATCTTCAAGCCACGATTGCTTTTACAATTTATTTTTCTGATGATCTTTGAGAACTAAAATTTATTTTTTGGACAGTATTTTTGAATGACTATTACTGCTAATTATTAATTATGGCTTTTAAATTGGCTAATTAACAATTTTGAACAAAAACAATTATATTTTACCTGTAACATCTCTACATACATATATGCACACATAAACAAATGACAAACAAGTTATTCTAGAATGTTGTAATGACCTTAGGACCTTCTATAGCACCCCAGTAGAAAAGATCTCTCCCTCCAGAAATTCTATAATATTAATTACCTGAATTCTCATGGCTTTGAGCCCATGGTCTTCCATCAGTGTTATCTGTGTGCATGACTGCTTGTCAAAGAAAACCATAGGCTCTCAGAAGCCTTCTTTCTAAAGGCCTATACAGTTCTTAGACTTAAACCATAGAACAGAAATTAATAATGTGTGGTGAATGAATAAAAATAAATGTGGACAACTTTTTATTCTTCTAAGGGATACCAGATGAGTCTCACAATTTCCTTAAGTGGCATTTAGTTTCAGGCTAGTAAACTGAGGTTTTAAAAATTAATAGTAGCCAAAATAATTATAGCTCAAATAGAGGAGGCTGGTATAACTAAAGTCATCATTCCAAATATGACGTACTTCCCAGCTATTATTGACTCAATGCTAATTCATATTTTAGTTATAATTCATTGAAAAAAATGGAACCTAAATGTCCAAGAACAATGGAATTAGGCGGAATAAGATGTGCTCATATAATTAAATATTTCACTCCATCTAAAAATCCTACTTTGAGGAAATTTTGATGACTTGGGGAGAATTTTATATTTGCTTTGTGGAGAAAAACGGCATAATGTAAAATTGAATATATAGCTTAATTTTGTTATAAAGAAGAAGGAGAAGGAGAAGATGGAGAAATACTTGTAAATCTCTTTGTAAGAGCATTTGAGGTGAGTTTTATTCTTTACATATTTTTGTAGTTTCTAAAATTTCTATAATAAGCATATAATACTTTTATAATTGAAAAGTTATAAAACTGTGGGGAAGAGGGTTGATCTGAATGACAAAGAAAGTAAAAAAAAAAAATCCAACAAAACAAAACAAAACAAAAACCCTTAAAAAAATCTGATTTTTATTAGGGAAACTCCAATAGAGCTAAGATAGCAAATGTCAAGACCATAGCAGTACAGATGTTACAAAGGACTGAAGATATTAAAACTTTTTAGTTTTCCCTCTCAAAATTATTACCAAACATCTTCTAGTCTAAGAAGCACATTTTAGCATTCATATTAAAACGTTCTGAAATTGGAATGGCCTAAACTTCTTTTTCTTTTTTTTTCAGCCAAAAGCTGTTAATAAACTTAACAAGAGATATTTTATAAATTTGAATTGCCAGATATAATTCTCAATTCTCTCTTTATCCACCTGACCAATCACCTTCTTCCCTCCGTCCGTCCTTCCTTCCTTTTCTTCTTTCCTCCTTCCCTTCCTCCCTTCCTGACTTCCTTCTTTGTAATATGACTGAATGCTTTGGGCTCAGGCCGAATAGACTATATCTTTGCTCCACCACCTACTTAATATGTGATCTTGGAAAAAATTTTAACACTCATAAATTCTTGGTTTCCTCATCAGAATTGATACCAAACATGCATTCTATGAGGATTGGATTTAAAAAATCTATATAAAATGCTTGGGCTCCAGTGGATGCTCAGTATTCATGGTCTTCCTGTGATGGATTCATCTCCACAGTGTTTCCCCAACATCTGGTAATATGTCTGCACAAAATAAGTACTACTGAAGGCATGGCTGCTAAGTGAGTGAAGATAATGTTTAACGGACTAAAATCTCCCAAGTCAGATATTTGCCCTTCATTAATTTTGGACAAATGTGTCTGATTTTGTTTAAATTCTTTTTAATAGTGGATCGATCATATGATGTAGATATATACCAGATCTGCAGGTGCAGATCTCCCCAAATTTATCTTTAAGAGTGAAAGATTTGTTTTCCTTTCTGCTGTGCTTGCTGCCAGCACTGCCAGCAGACAGCCCTCAGCTGTGGCCCTGCTATGCAGAGATTCACCTCACCCCACGCCATGCTCATTCCCATGAGCATGGTCGATCTTCATCTCATGGCTGGTCCACCCAGAGGTAAAAGGGTGGTTGTCTCATCCAACTCTGATGGTCAGCCCAGTTCCAGAGTTCCCAGGAGCTTGGCTGAGGCCTTATTAGAGACTGCATTACAGCCCAGCCTCTCAGTACTGCCTCCTTCCCTTCCCTCCTTTGCAAAGTACTGATCCCACATCAACTGTTCACTACCCTCAACTCAGGGTGAGCTTTCTGGCAAACGTATCTGTGACACCTCTGAAATCAGATTTCTAAAATTCACCTTTTTCTTTAGGAAAATGCCTTTCAAAAGCCTGAGACGGCTGTGTGCATTTTTAAGTGATTGGCTGTGTTTGTTAAGCCTCCTGTAATGCAGGAACATGTCTATGAATGTTTCATGGTATGCTCCTGTGAAACTGCAATTTTTCAGTGAATCCCCCTACTTCCCAGTTCCCCAGGGACAAAACTTTTCTAGTCAGAGTTGGAGGTAAGCAGACTCCAAGGCAACAGTTTCCTCCTATATTTTAAAATAGTATAATTTATAACATGAAACTAAAAACAACATAACTTAGTAATTCAATCTTGGCATTCCAATTTAATGAACTAGAGGTTTTGTTGCATTATTGTTGTGTTCTACTGGACCATTCTTTTGGGGTATGAATAGAAAGTTCTTCTTTATTAATAAATAAGTATATAAAAAAATTAAAGGTACCCTCTATGCAATTATGTTGATGTCTCATAGGAGTGCAAATTCATTAATTTAAATATTTTTTTTTAGCATATTCACAACCACAGTAGATAAGAAAGTGAAATTTGTGTCTTTTTAGTTTAAACTCCTTTTAAGTGCAGTGTAGCAAAGAAATTGGTCCCTAGTGGCGCATGAGAAGCACTTATTGGGAAAATTGTTATTGGATTACAGTTCTGGCAGCATAAAATGTGAAAAAAAGGGGCATTTCTGACATCCAAAAAGTGACCATTGATCAGAAACCTGTAACATCTACTTAAGATTCAAGTTCAGTGCAAGGCTTCTTGTCTACCTAAAACAAAAGTAACACTTGGGATCTTAGTTCTAATTCATTCATTACTATTTAACAATAATTTATCTACTGTAATTTGGGATACACACCTGATGCAAAAATCCTTTACAGATATTTAAAAACTCTGAAGAACTGCTAAAGGCATTTCCCTAAATGCTCACCCTTATCTAGATATCACAGTCTATTTAAGAGATCCTATTTGCCTCTGAAGAATGTATGTCTATTCCTGGAAGGTCACTGCTGTGTGCGAGACTGGTATTTCCTAAATTATTTCCTTAACTGTCTTTTACTTGAGCAGTCTCTGCTTTTGTAGCCTATGGCTTTCCTGTTTGTTTCCACCAGCTCTTGGTCATACTTTGGCTTTTCTCCATTCTGACCCCTTTAGTTGTTGTATGCACCGTCAGCTTACTTTCAGACAGACAGTAAGCTCTGTGAGGGCAAGGATTCTGTCTTATTCCCAGCTTTACCCTTAGCACGCAGCACTGTTTCTGATCTAGAGCAAGTGCAGAATGCCTATCTACTCACTGGATGAATACATGGATGGATATCTGGCTTCTACCTTCATTTCCCAGGTTAACTAGTGTTTCACTCTTCTAACACTGTGTGTATGCAGACTAACAAACATACAACAGATTCTTTTTAATCTCACAGTCCATGAACCTCCCACATATACTACCCCCTTGCATAGCTCTGTAATGAATTAGAAGTAACATTTTATGATTTGATGAACTCTATATCTTTTCAATGTTCAAATATGATATAACTGTTTAAGAAAAGCATGAGAAAGAACCTCCAGATATAGCAATGCAGGAGACAAGATATCTTAAACAATTATCCTGCTATAAAAAGTCTATACAAATATATACTAAATTTTTAAAATATTTGGGCTTCCCTGGTGGCACAGTGGTTAAGAATTCACCTGCCAATGCAGGGGACATGGGTTTGGACCCTGGTCCGGGAAGATCCCACATGCCGTGGAGCAACTAAGCCCATGTGCCACAACTACTGAGCCTGTGCTCCAGAGCCCGCGAGCCACAACTACTGAAGCTTGCGTGCCTAGAGCCCGTGCTCCACAACAAGAGAAGCCACCACAATGAGAAGCCCGTGCACCGCATTGAAGAGTAGCCCCCACTCGCTGCAACCAGAGCAAAGCCCACATGCAGCAATGAAGACCCAACACAGCCAAAAATAAAATAAATAAAATAAATAAATTTTAAAAAGTTACTTAAAATTCACTTTAAAGTAAAATGAAATAATAAAATAAAATAAAATAAAATGTTTAACTGAGTAGGCCAGAGGTAGAGAAAATTCTCAGGGGCCAAACATGAGTGAGAGCAAGAATCTAGAGTAGTAAAGGCTTTGAAGCCCAAAATAAAACCAAACAAAGCTGAAATAACTGAGAGGCAACTGCTATTCCTTGGGGATCTGTTCAGTTTTGAATTTGAGTGACAAAGACAGGAGGCAAATCTTAGAGAACACCTAACTTGGGGAATCTGACAGGATAACATCACATAAAACCAAGACCACAAAGGTCTTCACCCATAGAGAATGGGTGAAGAAGAAAACTTGTTTTACATAGGAATAGCAGAGAAATTTATGTATAGGTAGAAAAAAATTTTCTCCTGTTAATTCATAAGCCAGCCCTCACTCAAGTTTATAGCTCATACATATTCACACTACCTGTTTTGGCCAAAAAAGTCAAATCCAGAAATTATTTTAAGAGATATTTGGTTTGGAAGTTCCAAATTAGAAGTAACAAATATCCTTTATAGAGGAAAGCCCCATGAAACTAGGTTTCAAGGCATTTACCCAGACAAAGTTGATCAAACATAGAATTGAATGAAGTAGTACAAAATATAATACAGAAATTCATCCGTATATACTGATGGCCACAATACATTGAAATGGACTAAGCAGTCCAGTTAAATAAAAGAAAAATATTGGACGATGGAGATTTAAAAAAATCCATATGCATGATATTTACAAAGAAAAACCTAAAAGATAAGACTAAAAAATGCTTAAAATAAAAGGATAAAAAAGAAAAAATACTAACCAAAAAGGATTGTATATTGTAAAAACAAAATAATTAAAATAATTCAAAATAGACTTCAATATTAAAAGCATTACTAGGTATTGAAAAATATCATTATGTAATTTAAAAAGATTTATATCTGGAAGATGGAAAGTTCTAAATATGTTTATTGCTATTAACACAGCCTAAAAATATAGAAAATAAAAATGGGAAGAATTGCATGAAGAAACTGATAAATATGCTTTAATTGGGGGATATTTTAGCACAACTTTTTCAGCAGTTGCTAGGTTAAGGAGACAAAAATGAATACGAATATAGATTTGAAAACCACACACAGCAAACTTTATCTAAAATATTTGTAAAAAAAAAATAAAATATTTGTATAAAACATAAACATCTAACAGTTGAATTTGAAAACTGACAACCCACTAGACCATTATTCATGTCTCAACAAAATTCAGAATAATTTTAAATAAATAATGAGTCAATGAATAAATCATTATAGAAATTAGAAATTAGTACAGAATAATAATAAAAGTACTAAATGTAATAGATATCAAAATTTGAGAAATGTAGCTAAAATGGTCCTTAGAGGCAAAATTGTAGCCTTAAAATGGTAACATTAAAAAACCAGAAAGGTTCAAAATTAATGAACTATAAATCTAAGTTTTAGAGTTCAAAAAAAATACAGAACACACCCTAAGAAAATGAAATAATAAAAAAGAGATAGATAAAGCAGAAATAAATGAAATAGAAAACAGAGAAAATCAATGAAATCTAAGATTTGCTGTTCAAAAGGATTAATGAAATTTATAAAACTCAGACAAGATTGACCAGATACTTGCAAAAATGTTCAATATTTAAAAGTAAAAGGGCTCACCAAAACAAAAGCTATTGATATTTAAAAGAATATAAAAGTAGCATGAACCACTCTCTGGCAATAAATTTGAGAACATCTATGAAAGAGATACATTCCTAGGAAAATACAACCAAATCTGAGTCAAGGAAAACAAAAGAAAGGGAATATATATTGTCCTTTAACTCTTAAAGAAATTAAAACAGAGGTTAAAAATTCCCCACCAAAAAACTACGACATTTCAAGTAATTTTACAAAATGGTTTTACTGAACATTCAAGGAAAAAATAATTTCTGTACAAAAAATCTGGCAGAGACTAGAAGAAGAAAGAACATGCCCCAAGTCATTTAATAAGATTTTTAGCGTAAACTGAAAATCAACACCAGACAAGGACAAAGCAAGGCAAATCACTAGCCAATCTCACATATGTGCAAAGATGCAAAAATCCCAAAACAAAACTAACAAATGGAATCCCACCATGTATAAAAAAGAAACTATATGAAATCCATTGTGTGTTTATCACAGAAATGCAAATGTGAATCAACATTAGAAATTCCATTAACACATACTTTATCATATTTAGCAGATTAAAGAAAAAAAAAACCCAAATTTTCTCAAGATGCAGAAGCTTTTTATAATATTCAAACTTTATTTATGAAAAAAGTCCTAAACAATGTAAAGAGAGAAGGGATTTTTCTTAAAATGTTACAGGGTATCTGCAAAAAATTCTATTACAATTATGATACTTAATGGTAAAACTTAAAAATGCTGTCTTTAAAATCACTTATCTGAAAAATGCCAGCTAGCAACACTTCCATTTATCATTATAGCTGAGGCTCTTATCAGTGTAGTAAGACAAAAGAAAAAAAAAAAAAAAAGACAAGGATTAGAAAAGAAGAAAGAAGAGTATAATATACTGAGAACATAGCAGTATACAAAGATCTAAAAGAATATTCCCAGAAAACTATTCACAAATTATTAGAATTAATAAGAAGATTTATTAAATGCCAGATATAAAAAGAGTTAGTCACATCTCTTTATGTCAGTAATAATTAAAAATATAAAATCTTAAAAGAATATTATTTATAATAACAGCACAAAATATTAGGGATCCAGGAACAAATCTAACAAAATACATGCAAGAACTTTATGGAACAAAATTTTATATTTATTCAAGAGATATTAATGAAGACCAAAAAAATCTAGAGGTATACTATATTCAAGGATAGGAAGACTCAGTTTCATGAAGACATCTACCCTCCCCAATTTGAGCTATAGATTCAGTGCAAGGCCAACCAAATTTCCAAAGTTTTCTTTTTCCTCACGTGTAGAGGGTGAGTAATGTGATTCCAAAATACATATGGGAAAATAAGACAAAAAAAACTATCCTAGATATTCCTGAAGAAGTTGGAATAATTAGCATTATCATATATCAAGACTTATTAGAACTAAAGTAAAGAAAATGTTATGGTATTGGTCAGAAATAGACAAATAGACAAGTGTATTCAATAGAGAGCCCAGATACAGACCCAAATGTATATGAAATTTGATGCATAAAAAATTGGCAGGGGCTTCCCTGGTGGCGCAGTGGTTGAGAATCTGCCTGCCAATGCAGGGGACACAGGTTCGAGCCCTGGTCTGGGAAGATCCCACATACCGCAGAGCAACTGGGCCCGTGAGCCACAATTGCTGAGCCTGCGCATCTGGAGCCTGTGCTCCGCAACAAGAGAGGCCGCGATAATGAGAGGCCCGCACACCGCGATGAAGAGTGGCACCCACTTGCTGCAACTAGAGAAAGCCCTTGCACAGAAACGAAGACCAACACAGACATAAATAAATAAATAATAAATTAATTAAAAAAAAAATTGTCAGTGCAATCTAGTGGGAAAAGCACAGGCAATTCAATAAATTAGTATGGGACTAACGGTTATACATAGGCAAAAATCCAACCTCACAACATACACAATTCTTTGTGGCCTAATGTCTTAAATGTGGAAAGAAAACATAAGAGCTTTTGGAAGAAAGTTTAGGAGAACATTTTTATGACCTAGGTATAGGAAAGGCTTTCGTAAACTAGACCCTCAAAAGGACAGATCATAAAGGTAAAGGCTGATAAATTTCTCTTCATTAAAATTTAAAATCTTTCATCAAAAGCTAGCATAAAGACACTGAGGAACCCAGGTGGGCTCCAGTGTTGGGTTGCCTCGGGCCAAACAACCAAGAGGGAGGGAACCCAGCCCCACCCATCAGCAGTCAAGCGGATTAAAGTTTTACTGAGCTCTGCCCAACAGAGCAACACCCAGCTCTACCCACCACCGGTCCCTCCCATCAGGGAACTTGCACAAGCCTCTTAGATAGCCTCATCCACCAGACGGCAGACAGCAGAAGCAAGAAGAACCACAATCCTGCAGCCTGTGGAACAAAAACCACATTTGCAGAAAGATAGACAAGATGAAAAGGCAGAGGGCTATGTACCAGATGAAGGAACAAGATAAAACCCCAGAAAAACAACTAAACAAAGTGGAGATAGGCAACCTTCCAGAAAAAGAATTCAGAATAATGGTAGTGAAGATGACCCAGGACCTCAGAAAAAGAATGGAGGCAAAGATCGAGAAGATGCAAGAAATGTTTAACAAAGACCTAGAAGAATTAAAGAACAAACAAACAGAGATGAACAATATAATAACTGAAATGAAAACTACACTAGAAGGAATCAATAGCAGAATAACTGAGGCGGAAGAACAGATAAGTGACCAGGAAGACAGAATGGTGGAATTCACTGCTGCGGAACAGACTAAAGAGAAAAGAATGAAAAGAAATGAAGACAGCCTAAGAGGCCTCTGGGACAACATTAAATGCACCAACATTCGCATTATAGGGGTCCCAGAAGGAGAAGAGAGAGAGAAAGAACCTGAGAAAATATTTGAAGAGATTATAGTCGAAAACTTCCCTAACATGGGAAAGGAAATAGCCACCCAAGTCCAGGAAGCACAGAGAGTCCCATACAGGATAAACCCAAGGAGAAACATGCTGAGACACATAGTAATCAAAGTGGCAAAATTTAAAGACAATGAAAAATTATTGAAAGCAGCAAGGGAAAAACGACAAATAATATACAAGGGAACTCCCATAAGGTTAAGAGCTGATTTCTCAGCAGAAACTCTACAAGCCAGAAGGGAGTGGCATGATATACTTAAAGTGATGAAAGGGAAGAACCTACAACCAAGATTACTCTACCCGGCAAGGATCTCATTCAGATTCGATGGAGAAATCAAAAGCTTTACAGACAAGCAAAAGCTAAAAGAATTCAGCACCACCAAACCAGCTCTACAACAAATGCTAAAGGAACTTCTCTAAGTGGGAAACACAAGAGAAGAAAAACCTACAGAAACAAACCCGAAACAATTAAGAAAATGGTGATAGGAACATACGTATCAATAATTACCTTAAACGTGAATGGATTAAATGCCCCAACCAAAAGACACAGGCTTGCTGAATGGATACAAAAACAAGACCCATCTATATGCTGTCTACAAGAGACCCACTTCAGACCTAGGGACACATACAGACTGAAAGTCAGGGGATGGAAAAAGATATTCCATGCAAATGGAAATCAAAAGAAAGCTGGAGTAGCAATACTCATATCAGATAAAATAGACTTGAAAATAAAGAATGTTACAAAAGACAAGGAAGGACACTACATAATGATCAAGGAATCAATCCAAGAAGAAGATATAACAATTATAAATATATATGCACCCAACATAGGAGCACCTCAATACATAAGGCAGCTGCTAACAGCTATAAAAGAGGAAATCGACAGTAACACAATGACAGTGGGGGACTTTAACACCTCACTTACACCAATGGACAGATCATTCAAAATGAAAATAAATAAGGAAACAGAAGCTTTAAAAGACTCAATAGACCAGATAGATTTAATTGATATTTATAGGACATTCCATCCAGAAACAGCAGATTACACTTTCTTCTCAAGTGCGCACGGAATATTCTCCAAGATAGATCACATCTTGGGTCACAAATCAAGCGTCAGTAAATTTAAGAAAATTGAAATCATATCAAGCATCTTTTCTGACCACAACTCTATGAAATTACAAATGAATTACAGGGAAAAAAACGTAAAAAACACAAACACATGGAGGCTAAACAATACATTACTAAATAACCAAGAGATCACTGAAGAAATCAAAGAGGAAATCAAAAAATACCTAGAAACAAATAACAATACAAACAAGACGATCCAAAACCTATGGGATGCAGCAAAAGCAGTTCTAAGAGGGAAGTTTATAGCTATACAAGCCTATCTCAAGAAACAAGAAAAATCTCAAGTAAACAATCTAACCTTACACCTAAAGAAACTAGAGAAAGAAGAACAAACAAAACCCAAAGTCAGCAGAAGGAAAGAAATCATAAAGATCAGAGCAGAAATAAATGAAATAGAAACAAAGAAAACAATAGCTAGGATCAATAAAACTAAAAGCTCGTTCTCTGAGAAGATAAACAAAATTGATAAACCATTAGCCAGACTCATCAAGCAAAAGAGGGAGAGGACTCAAATCAATAAAATTAGAAATGAAAAAGGAGAAGTTATAACAGACACCGCAGAAATACAAAGCATCCTAAGAGACTACTACAAGCAACTCTATGCCAATAAAATGGACAACCTGGAAGAAATGGACAAATTCTTAGAAAGGTATAACCTTCCAAGACTGAACCTGGAAGAAATAGAAAATATGAACAGACCAATCACAAGTAATGAAATTGAAACTGATTAAATATCTTCCAACAAACAAAAGTCCAGGACCAGATGGCTTCACAGGTGAATTCTATCAAACATTTAGAGAAGAGCTAACACCCATCCTTCTCAAACTCTTCCCAAAAATTGTGGAGGAAGGAACATTCCCAAACTCATTCTATGAGGCCGCCATCATCCTGATACCAAAACCAGACAAAGTTACTACAAAAAAAGAAAATTAAAGACCAATATCACTGATGAATATAGATGCAAAAATCCTCAACAAAATACTAGCAAACAGAATCCAACAACACATTAAAAGGATCATACACCACGATCAAGTGGGATTTATCCCAGGGATGCAAGGATTCTTCAATATACACAAATCAATCAATGTGATATACCATATTAACAAACTGAAGAATAAAAACCATATGATCATCTAAATAGATGCAGAAAAAGCTTTTGACAAAATTCAACACACATTTATGATAAAAACTCTCCAGAAAGTGGGCATAGAGGGAACCTACCTCAACATAATAAAGGCCATAGATGACAAACCCACAGCAAACATCATTCTCAACGGTGAAAAACTGAAAGCATTTCCTCTAAGATCAGGAACAAGACAAGGAAGTCCACTCTCATCACTATTATTCAAAATAGTTTTGGAAGTCCTAGTCATGGCAATCAGAGAAGAAAAAGAAATAAAAAGACCACAAATTGGAAAAGAAGAAGTAAAACTGTCACTGTTAGCAGATGACATGATACTATACATAGAGAATCCTAAAAATGCCACCAGGAAACTACTAGAGCTAATCAATGAATTTGGTAAAGTTGCAGGATGCAAAATTAATGCACAGAAATCTCTTGCACACTTATACACTAATGATGATAAATCTGAAAGAGAAATTAAGGAAACATTCCCATTTATCATTGCAACAAAAAGAATAAAATACTTAGGAATAAACCTACCTAGGGAGACAAAAGACCTGTATGCAGAGAACTATAAGACACTGATGAAAGAAATTAAAGATGATACAAACAGATGGAGAGTTATACCATGTTCTTGGATTGGAAGCATCAATATTGTGAAAATGACTATACTACCCAAAGCAATCTACAGATTCAATGCAATCCCTATCAAATTACCAATGGCATTTTTTACAGAAGTAGAACAAAAAATCTTAAAATTTGTTTGGAGACACAAAAGACCCCGAATAGCCAAAGCAGTCTTGAGGGAAAAAAATGGAGCTGGAGGAATCAGACTCCCTGACTTCAGACTATACTGCCAAGCTACAGTAATCAAGACAATATGGCACTGGCAGAAAAACAGAAACATAGATCAATGGAACAAGATAGAAAGCCCAGAGATAAACCCACACACATATGGTCAGCTTATTTTTGATAAAGGAGGCAAGACTATGCAATGGAGAAAGGATAGCCTCTTCAATAAGTGGTGCTGGGAAAACTGGACAGCTACATGTAAAAGAATGAAATTAGAACACTCCCTAACACCATACACAAAAATAGACTCAAAATGGATTCGAGACCTAAATGTAAGTCCGGACACTATAAAACTCTTAGAGGAAAACATAGGAAGAACACTCTTTGACATAAATCACAGCAAGATCTTTTTTGATCCACCTCTAGAGTAATGGAAATAAAAACAAAAATAAACAAATGGGACCTAATGAAACTTCAGAGCTTTTGCACAGCAAAGGAAACCATTAACAAGAAGAAAAAACAACCCTCAGAATGGGAGAAAATATTTGCAAACGAATCAACAGACAAAGGATTAATCTCCAAAATATATAAACAGCTCATGCAGCTCAATATTAAAAAAACAAACAACCCAATCCAAAAATGGGCAGAAGACCTAAACAGACATTTCTCCAAAGAAGACATACAGATGGCCAAGAAGCACATGAAAAGCTGCTCAACATCACTAATTATTAGAGAAATGCAAATCAAAACTACAATGAGGTATCACCTCACACCAGTTAGAATGGGCATCATCAGAAAATCTACAAGCAACAAATGCTGGAGAGGGTGTGGAGAAAAGGGAACCCTCTTGCACTGTTGGTGGGAATGTAAATTGATACAGCCACTATGGAGAACAGTATGGAGGTTCCTTAAAAAACTAAAAATTGAATTACCATATGATCCAGCAATCCCACTACTGGGCATATACCCAGAGAAAACCATAATTTAAAAAGACACATGCACCCCAATGTTCATTGCAGCACTATTTACAATAGCCAGGTCATGGAAGCAACCTAAATGCCCATCGACAGACGAATGGATAAAGAAGATGTGGTACATATATGCAATGGACTATTACTCAGCCATAGAAAGGAATGAAATTGGGTCATTTGTAGAGACGTGGATGGATCTAGAGACTGTCATACAGAGTGAAGTAAGTCAGAAAGAGAAAAACAAGTATCGTATGTTAGCGCATATATGTGGAACTAGAAAAATGGTACAGATGAACCGGTTTGCAGGGAAGAAATTGAGACACAGAAGTAGAGAACAAATGTATGGACAACAAGGAGGGAAAGCAGTGGGGGAGGTGGTGGTGGTGTGATGAATTGGGAGATTGGGATTGACATGTATACACTGATGTGTATAAAATTGATGACTAATAAGGACCTGCTGTATAAAAATAAAATAAAATTAAATTAAAAATTAAAAAAAAAAAACACTAGGGTCACAAAAGGCAAACACAGGCTGATAATTTGCTCAAGGTCAAAAGAAACCAAAGGGAATGACAACTCATTGCAATCTGTTATCTTGGAATGGACCCTGATCCAGATTTTTATTTTATTTTATTTGCTATCAAAGACTATTGGGACAATTGGCAAAGTACGAATAAGGAGTGTAGATTAGATAATGGTATTACATCAATGCTATTTACCTGATTAAAAAAAATTAAAAAAAAAAAAAAAAACGTTAGCATAAAGAGAATAAAAAAGGAAACCACAAAATGGGAGAATATATTTGCAATATGTGTATAAATGACAAAGGAATGATATCCAGAATATAAAAAGAAGAAATCAATAAAGGATACATAACTCAATAATAAAGTGATCAAAAGATTTGACTAGCACTGTATGTAAGAGGAAACATTCATAGCCCTAAGATATTCAACTCATTAGTCATTAGATAAATGAAAATTAACACCATTATATGATACCATTTCCTATACAACAGATTTCTAAAGGATATAAAAGCCATACAATATTAAGTATCTTCAAGGGCATGGGCAATAAGAATACACTGCTAATAGAATATAAACTGATACAACCATTATTAAAAACAATTTGAGACGACTTTGGAAAGCAATTCAACTCCTAGGCAGTGGTTCTCAAAGGGTGATCTGAAAATTTTTTCGGGAAGTCTGCGAGGTCCTCTTCCCTCCAACTATATAGTTGTGCAAGACTAGGTATTTCTTAGGTACTTCAGGCAAAACTACAAACCCAGCAGATTGAATGCAGAGCAGATATGAGAATTTAGTTGTTTTCCTTAAAGCCAGACACTAAAAGATTTTCAAAAATTTAGGATAATGTCACTCTTTTCATTAATTTTTTTTGTTTTAAAAAATAGTTATTCTTTGCAAAAATGTTACTAGAATTAACATGTAATGGGATTATTATTAGTTTTAAATAAATTAAGAAAAATTTAAACATTTCTGAATTTTAATTTCTAATACTATGAAAATGTATAAAGGTATAATCTATATAAACAAAAACTCTTAGGAGTCCTCAACAATTGTCTAGAGTGAAAAGGGGTCGTGAGACCAGAAAGTTTGATAATTGTTGCACTAAAACCTTTTACAAGTATAAATTAGGAGATATGCACAATAATATATATAATATATATGGTGAAAATTTATCTATAGGTACTAATATGGATAGGCTTCAGAAACATGATGTTAGGTGAGAAAAGCAAATCATACATATAGTATAAATTACTGGACCTAAACAATACAATTATTATATTATATAATATATTGTTTAGGGAGAAATACATGTGTAGGAACCTATGAAGAAAAATACAGAAATAAATAGGGAAATACAGAACATAAAATCATTTAGGTTTGCGATTAACTCTAGGGAAACAGGAGGAGTATAGAGGAGCCTCAAAACTTGTTATGTGTTCTGTTCATTCAGCAGTGTGGTAGTTACATGGGTGTTTGTTTTATTTTTAGTTTTCAAAACTTACCCATATATTACAAATATTCTGTGTGTCATATTTAATTAGAGCATTTTTAATTTATAAGAAAAGCATTTGAATAAAGGAGAAGGGGGAAAAAAGGGAGAGAAAAGAAGGGGGAAAGAAGGACCAAGGAAGGCAGGCAGTATTTCCTGACCTTTAATGAGGGCTAAATAAATCTATTAAATGCACCTCCTCCAATGTTAACCAACTTTTCTGTGCTGAGGGGAGATAACATTTTGGGGAAAGACATCACCTGCTCTGACCTATACTTCCTAAAACACTGTTAAAACACCTATTGTCAAACTCTTTCAGATAAAGAGACACATTTGTGATGAAAGAGATGCTGAGCAGATTTATCTCTAGGATTGGCCCAATACCATATACAATTTATAGAGCTGTACAGGTAATTGGGATCAGAGGAAATGGTCTCAAAAAGGGTTTAGAGTTTTTGCTTGAAAGTATGGAGTCCCTTCCCCAGGACAACCTACCCCCGGCTTCCTGACACTCACTCAAGACCTAAGGTGAGACAAACACATCAGCCTTTCACACTGAGCCCAGTGACCTTGTGACCATGTCCTGAACATACTAATAACTGGGTGACGATGCCCTCTAAAGGGGAATGTGTGACAGAGAATAGTGGGAGCCTGGGTGCAGGACTTTTCATTATTTCCTAATTGCAATGAGTGAGGTTTTTCTTTTTTTTTTTACCACCCTTTACATGGCTGCTTTGTGTACTCTTATAATTATATATTTAGCAACTTTGGCACCTATTTTGCCACTTTTTAATTGTGTTTCTAAATATAATTGGGAAAACAAAGAAATACACCTAGGAAAAGGAAAATGGAAAAATAAGGGGAAAAACATTTTAAAAAATTGCACTACTTAGACTATGCTTGTGCCAGCAAACTATTCCTAACAGTAACTCCAGGGACCAGCAGTGCTTCAGATATACACCTCCTGTTACAATGTCATCCTTTTTGTATGTTAGGAATCAAAGATTTAGGGAAATGCTAGACCCCTTTTAGAGTGTGTGAAATATCAGCAGCGTGTCAGCTTACGCTCTAATCTGCTTTTTCAAATACCCAACACACTTGTAGCACAATGATTTATCGAAAAGTTAATGTGGCAGAATAACCACACTGAAAATTAACTGTGCCTTACGGGTTTACCATGAAATACTGAGAAGCTTTTTTCCAACACTTTTTAAAGAGGGCAGCCAAGGCTTTAGAGTTTGGTGGTTTTAGCCTCCCTTTCCTCAGGGAATAGTTGAGAGGTCCTTACTTTGCAAAACTAAGACTATGAGAGTTTGTTTGAAAAGAGAAGGAGAAGAGTAGCCCAAACACAGAGATTCTGTCATGCTCAGGGTATGAAGATTGAAGATGGGACAGGAACAGTAAATACAGAGGCCTTAGAGGTCACGGGGGAGTCTCCAGGGACAGGGTGTGAGAAAAGAAGACGTGGATGTCATGAGCAAAGGATTTGCTAGTCTTGGACTCTCATGGATATTATGCATCTCAGCAGTGATCATGATGCACTGAAAGCAAAAGGATAAAGGACTCTTCCACAATTTCTTAAGTTCTTGGATTGCATAAACCCCAGGATTCTCATGCAATGCCAATTCAGTGGAGGACCCTAGAAAATTAACTGAGGTTGATTTCCCATCAACTCTACTGAGTGGGCAAGGTGGTAGGGAAGAGGGGCAAGAGTTAGATTTAATCTGATTCTAGAAATCACCTTTCACAGAGCACATGTGTCTTACAGAGCCCAAGTGGGCTGGGAGTCAGGTGGGTTGAGCTCATTCCTTGTTGTAGAACACAGGACGTCAGAGCTGAAGGTTAAAGTTATGGTTTTGGAGGCCGACAGCCTGGTCCTGGTTCTGCCTCTTATCTCCTCAATCTCTATAAACTAAAGTGTCTTCACTTATAAAAAAGGAGAGTCTACCAATCTGGGTCTCTAGTTACTAATAGAGATAGTGGGAAGATTCCATCTGATAGCTACATAAAATGCTCATCTTAGTGCCTCACATATTAATGAATGCTCAATAAATATTAGCTATCATTTTAAATATGATGCTAATTATTCTGAAACTCAGTTTTCCTAATCTATGAAAGAAGGTCTATGTAAATGACCACCTTCCTGCCTGGGCTTCTAGAAAGGTTAATACATTTGAGGAATCGGGTTGTAGAAAAAGAAATATATGAAAGAAAGTTCCCCAAAATAATTTCAATGGGTACCATTTACTAAAGATCAAAAGTGAACAAGATCTATGCTAGTTTCTTTCATCCATATGATTCCACCAAATCCTTCAAGTCACCCTGAAAGGTGGATTACACAGATTAGCAAAAAAGTTGAGTATCTGCTCATGACCACAACGAGTAAATGGTTTAGCCTGGGCTGACACATGGTTACTTTGTGCTCTGATAATTTTAGAAGGATTATAATCTTAAATTCTTCCTTCCTGATTATAATGCTTAATAATAGCTACCAAATACAGAGTAACTTTTACATGCCTGGCTCTAGTCTGGGACTTTAACCTATGTTTCATCATTTGCATCTCACAAGAAACCAACATGATAGTTACCGTATCTCCATTTTACAGATGAAAAACATTTAGAGACTGATGGAGAAAGACACAGTATAATGTAAGAGTTGTAGCTAAAACTGAAATCTGCTTGAATTCGAAGACTTTGCTCCGCCACCCCCCATTATAATTCACTGTCTCATGTAACACTGGTATTCTACTCCCAGGTATCTACTTAAGAGAAACGAAAATATACACCCACCCGGACTTGCACACTACTTGCAATCTTAGCAACATTGCTCACAATAGTAAAAAATTGGAAACAACCTAAATGTCCATCAACTGGTGAATGGACAGACAAAATGTGATATATTTATAAAATGAGATACTACTTAGTGGTAAAAAGGAACAAACTACTGATATATGCTCTGACAGTGACAAATCTCAAAAACATTGTGCTTAGTGAACGAAGCCAACACTGGAAGACACATATTATATAATTCCATTTATGTCAAATATCCAGAGAAGGAAAATGTATACAGATAGAAAGTACATTATGGTTGTTTGGGGCAGGGGCTGGGATAGAAATATAGATGCTGCTTCTGAAGATAAAGTCTCAAGATGAGACAGACCTTTCTTATACCACCCAAAAGTGACAGTGGGCTATGGGCACATTGGTCAGTCTCTTCAGTTGGACAGCAAAATGTTCCTGCCTCGGTTTCTTTTTCCTGAAATACGTTATTCAGTCACTGATCAATTGGAGTAAAGTTCAGGGAATGAGAGGACAAAATCTGACTTACTTTTGAGCAAATACCATAGAGTACAAATTCTGTATGTATAGAATCCTATTTCAACAACTGATTAGAATAAAGTCATGTTTCCTTTTGCTTCTTCTAGCAAGTTCCCTCCATTCTTTCTGCTACAGAAATTATAGAGAAAATAAAGTGCACAAAGGATAGGAACAGATTTGTGTGTATTGAGTGGGTGTGTATATGTGTGTGTTGGGAGGAGTAGAAAATAACCAAAGTTGAAAAGAGGTTCTGAATATTGGTCCATAAAGAAGCCGAAATTAATTCCACACCAACTGAGACATTACATCCATAGGCCCAACTGGGTAAAATTAAAGCTAGAACTCAATAGATATTAAATAACAATAATAAAATAACTGGAGTCTTTAGATTTTAATGAGCGGTCATTAGTTGCTCTTTCTATCAATATAATGGGCTATAAAGATGAGCTCTTGCCCAGTTATAGTTATTAAAGACTACTTTTATTTTTCCTAAAAATAAAATGCCTGAAGATGCTCTACTGAGACTCCAACTTTGTTCATGACATCCTGACACCTTGGTTGAGAAAGCCAACAGGGAAATTCTGCATTCTGTGTTTTAAGACCTGATCCTGGCCTGGTCTTGCCATGTCACATCGTGAAGATTTGTCTCCTTATCGCTTTTCTATAAACCTTAAAGAAAATTTACGTGAACGAATGCCACCTCTTTGTCTTAACTTTAACATGTAGTAAGTAGATAAAAAAGATTATGGTGGGGAAAAGCAGAGAAAGTGCAAGTAGACGTTGAAGGCACAAACTGTCATTCTATGTCAAAGACCCACGCTTTCCATGCTGGTTGAAATACATCTGGAGAAGCACTCAGACTACAGTGTTTTTGAGAGGGTGAGAACAATGGTAAGAAGCTTAGCAAACATCATATAGAAAAAAAAAAAAAAAAAAAGAAAGCCCAGATCATGAACTGAAAAACCTTCTAGGAGACAAATGAGTAATAAATGTGAACAAAGCAGGCCAGGTATAATGGACAGTTTTCACCTCCTTAAAGAATTATTCTTGTTCCTATTCTCTTAAAAATGCAGACTTCAGTACTTCTTTCTCCACCTATCCTTTAATAGCAAAATGGGTCCAAGAAATATTACCTCTTTTCTTAAGAAAAATAAAAGCACAAGCAGGTTGCTGAGTCATTGAGAGGAATCTGAATAGAGGAGACTCCGTGTCTCATGGAATAGTGGTTACTTGGAACGCGATTGATAGAGTATCGTTATTAAGGAAAGACGGGGATCCACCATTTTACATAAAAATCTCCCAACTTTTAAATATTAGCTATACTGCAATTAAAGAGAAAAACACTTCTGTGAAGACCAATGTTGTGTCAGTGTAGTAAATCACATCCGTGAGACAAATATGGCCATAGGCATCCATGACATCTCTGAAAAATGGACGATAAAAGAGGAAATTCAGAGCTGGAGACATGAAAGAGGGCCTAGTAGAGCAGACATATTCTGGATCAGTCTAGAAGAGAGAAATAGCCCAATGAATGAAAGTTACTAAAAGGAATATATCAGTGCCTCAGGAGAAAAAACAGTCTTCAAAGTGAAATTTCTATGAGTAAAATGGTTTGGCTCATGAAGTGACAAGCACCCTGTGATGGCTAATTTTATGAGATGACTTGACTGGACCAAGGGATACCCAGATAGCTGGTAAAACATTATTTCTTGGTGTGTCTGTGAGGGTGTGTCTGGAAGAGATTAGCACTGAAGCAGCAGACTGAGATAAGATCACACTCACCAGGCCAGGGGAGCATCACCCAATCCTGTGAGGGACTGAATGGAACAAAATGACAGAGCAAGGTGAATTCGTTCTGTCTGCTTCAGCCATCTTCTCCTGCCCTTGACACCGGCCTCCTGGTTCTTGAGTTTTCAGACTCAAACTGGAATTTATATAATTGGCCCTGGATTCTCAGGCCTTCCAACTTCGTGCTGAATTACATCACCAGTTTTCCTGGTTTTCAAGCTTGCAGACAGAAAATTGTGCGACTTCTCAGCCTCCATAATTCTGTAAGCCAATGCCCATAATACATCTCCTCAAATAATACATATATATGTCTATATATATATATATATATGTATGTATATGTGCATGAGTGTGTGTGTATATATATATATATATATATATATATATATATATATATATATATATATATATAAATCTCCTATTGGTTCTGTTTCTCTGGAGAACCTTATACAATATACACCCCATTGTTGGCCTCAAGTTGAATGATCCTCAGTCAGAGATATGCTGAAGAAACTATTTCTTGCTTCCTCTCTGAGAGCTCTAAGATCCCTTTTAACTAGGAAAGTCAGTGACTTTCACCCAGACTCTCAGCGGTTAAACAAGGGAAACCACATAGCATACACTAAGTTCAGTTCCTTAATATTTAAAATTGATTTACTCACTATTTACTCAATTTGAATAATCATTATGTCTTCACTGGCTCTGGAGTAAGACTGCTTGAATTTGAATTCAGGCTTTATCATTGTGAATTTTGTATCCTCGAACAAGTTATTTAAGTTCTATGAAACTAAGCTTACTAATCTGCAAAATGGGTTTGGTAGCAGTACCCCTCTCACAGTGTTCTTGGGTAGGTTATATTAAATAACAGATATAAAATGCTTAAAATAATGCCTGTAACATAATAATTGCTTGATCAATCCAGAGAAGCATACAAATAGACTAAAGTGTTTCTGAGAGGGTGAGAAAAATAGTAAGGGGTCTGGTAAACAAGAGTGGTGAGAGAAGTAAAGTATCAGCAGTGACTCCAGTGGTAGTCACGTGACACTTTGGGGGCCTGATAGAAATGTGTTATAAATGTAGGTACATATTGTGATTCAATCAGAATGTAAACTCTATGAGAGCAGTGACTGTGTCTGTCTTCTTCACTGTATCCCCAGTGCTAGTCCAGTAGGTTGTTGAAATCACAAGTTTTAAATAAAGGGAGGGTCAACAGAATCTCTTCATAAACCTAAGTCTGATGGGAGAACATTGAAAATAACGATAGAGTACTTAGGTTTAAAAATATGTAAACAGCTTGTGTTTGCCTGATTTGACCTGCAGTTTCACAGATTCTTCACGTTCTTGATAAATATATCTTAAAACTTTGAATATCCTTATTTTTGTGCACATCAATAAAACATATTGTTCTGTGAAGTCTATTTGAAAACCATAAAAGCCCCCTTCAGACCTGATGAGAGTGATTCAGCTGGGTCCATTGACTCACAATAAGTGGGAGTCAAGGGCACATTTTCACAAAACTACAAATCACAGGGATGATAACAAAAATTTGTAAAGCCCAGTAAATATTTAGCAACTGATCAGAATGAACATCCAGCCAATCAGAATAGATGTCAGCCGTGAACAACGAGTCAAGATAAACTGATGGGTTCAGGCTGAATATCAGCTCCATAAATTAGAGGCCTGACTCTTTGGGTCATTTGCTTATAAAAAGCCATAATCTCAAGTGTTAGGTTCTCAAATGTCAAAGCTCTCTTGCTTAATCATACATACTTAAGTGATTATAGAGTTCTATGGTAACACTTAGAATACAATACCCCACGAACACACTACCACTATTATATCTTGATCTGAGCAGGTTATTGGGTTGAACTGATGCCCTCATCAAATAGCTGTTCCAGCGTCCAAAATGCAGACGCTGTTTTGCTTGGGGCATGTTCACAACCCTGACCTGGGGTTCTCCATGTCCAGTCCAAGAGACACTAGTTTAGAAGAGCAGAGCCTTCTGTTTTCCCTCCGTAGGTCCAGAGTGTCCTGTACCTTTTTAAGTACTTTGTTAGGACTTAAATCAATGCTCTAATTACAGGCAAGAGGAAAGAACATTAGAAACCAATGCCAAAAATGAATGGAGAGAGCTGCTTCTTTTCATGAGCAAAGAGAGTTATATAAACTGCTCAAATCTGCTGCCTTCACTAATTTTTTTTTTTTTACCATCCTTATTGGAGTATAATTGCTTTACAATGGTGTGTTAGTTTCTGCTTTATAACTAATGTTGAGGCGTTTAAGGCAAATGAGAGCATCACCCTTCTCTCTGCTCCCCTTAACATTTGGGTTAGCACCATTTAAAAAAATTTTGGAAAACCAACGGATATTTATGGGTAACATATAGAGGAAGAGATTTGTGACACCAGGAGGTTAAGCTGGACAATTCTTATCACTAACAGATGATTCAGTTGGGGTCATTAATATCAATTGAGATACTGTCAACATATGCTCTGTTTACCAAAATCTTTACTGATTGGACTCAAGATCTATGTTGCAGACAGGACTAGACATCAGAATTAAAAGGCATTTAACATTCTCTAATTGCATCTACTTTAAAAATAAATTTAGGTTTTAGAATATTGAACCATTGCTGACCAGCCTTTCATGAAATTTAGTCTTCAGACCACCGAAGTCAGAATTCCCTGACTGTTAAAAATGTAGATCCAAAACTCTCAACCAACATCTATTGATCAACTAGGGACTGTACCTTACCAAGTTTCCTATCCTTAACTTCCTGGATGTTACTTAGTCAATAGTAAGTGCTCAGTAGGTTTGTTGAATAACATGATTTATTAATTAATGAGACCCTGGGATAGATAAATTGGCTGGGATTAAATTAACCAGGGATTTGCTTTTTATCTTTCTTCCCACTGATCTTCAGTTGGCAGAACTAAGATAGTTGGAAAAATACAAGTCAAAACATTTTCTACAGTTCCCTTTAGGCTTCCAACTTTCCATCAAGTCAGTAATCTTTAAGACCATGAAGCTAGTTTTGGAGCAGTTCTCTGCTGGCTACAACTCAAAAGAACCTAAATTGTCTAGAGTTAAAGCTTAAATCTCAGACAAATAAGCAAATATTCAACATCTGATGAAGAGTTGGAGGAAGCAAGATGTGGAGAAAATGCAGAAGTAAAAATGCAAGATGAAGAGGGCAGCAACTGACAAATGCATATGTACTTGTCATGCACACAGCTGTCATGGGTAAACCGTGAGGACAGGCGTGACCATTGAATGAGTAGATGGCGTCCAACGCGGTGTGGTTTAGGTGTCAAAAACCCTTCAGATACTCCAAAAGCATCTCTTCCACCAGTCTTTCTTACTCAAGCATGAAGAATCAGATTATCAGAATACCTAATCAGCAATTCCCATCCTAGGTCCCACAAAGTCAGAGCTTACTCAGTTTAACATGAAATGCTGGGTTAAATCAAGTTTTTATTGCATGTCATCTCAGAATCTTCACTACTCCAACGGGCATGTTAACATACCTCCAAGAGCCAGCAAGTAACATGTGTGTGCGTAGAGAATGAGGTTGGTTTGCTCGATTAAGAAGCACAAGAAGGGGTTGTCAAGAGCGTTGATAAGGGAGTAGAGTAGGGCACAAGTTAGCCAGCAGCTGCTATCATGAATGTCACTTAGTGTATAATTTCACTGTTTTTATAACAAGCACTCTTGGTGAATGAC
Organism: Eschrichtius robustus; assembly: GCF_028021215.1. NCBI lineage: Eukaryota > Metazoa > Chordata > Mammalia > Artiodactyla > Eschrichtiidae > Eschrichtius > Eschrichtius robustus. The sequence goes on from NC_090826.1 coordinate 77,464,617, forward strand.
ATTGCCGATACCCCTGGGAGACAGCACACAACCTGGGACCAAGCCCTTATTCTGTGCTTTTTAATTCAGCGATCCAACACCTGTTTGTCCCCTCAAAAAAAAAAAAAAGAAAAATTAGGGAGACCTGCTGGCTCTCGGGGGTGTGTTGACAACAAATCCCACTGAAGACAGTAGTGGACTTTGAAGAAACTGATCATGTGCTATCTGGAAAAAGATTATTTAATGATACGTCCCTTTCCCTAAGGGCAGCCTATGCTGCTTTTGCTCTTCCTGCATTTCCTTTCTCTTCCAGAGCCCCACAGTTTGACTCCTCCAGGTCATTTTGAACATGAAGAAAGCCAAGAAAATTTGATGTCTGCTGTGGACGATAATGTATTTGAAGGGATTGGAACACACCCTCGGTGGGTCCTCTCCCACACGCATACACAGAACAGCATGCCAAATGCAAAATGACCCAAGGGCGGGTCATGTTCAGGAGCACCGACTTAAAAGCTCTTTAATTTTTTGAAAAAGAAAAGCCAAAATTTATCTGTTTGAGCTCTGTGTCCCATCTGATCAAAGTCCAAGAACACGAACTGGATCATAAAACAAGTAAAACACATCAGCGTTGGAGAATGAGAAGGCTAGAGAAACCCTATCAGGAAACATGTGCGCTGATACGGCCAAAAAGCCATCTTCCGGTCCCTAGCTCTGGTCTTGCCCTCCTTTCTCTGGGGGAGGCGGGTGTAAGGTTGTCCCTCCACGTTGAATTCTTCCACGCCACACGTGAGCCATTCTACTCCTTCCTCAGTATTGCTCAGCCTTCCTCTGCTCTGGCCTGACCTTGTCTTCAGTCTCAGCAAACCCACTGTGCCCTGCTCTTCTTCCTACCCTTCACCTTGTACCACATACATGTCCTGCATAAAGAAAGGCTTATCTAGATGGTTCCAAACTAGGTTTGAAGGAGAAGAAGCCGGATGGGGTCTATTTGAATAGATGTTGTCATCATCCAAAGTCTTTTATGAACGCTCTCCCCTCAGTACAGCTCCTAACAATACACTCTTCTCCCCAGGCCTTCCTTCTCTTTTAAGTATTTATCGGGCCGACCTATTTTGAATGCAGTACCTGTGATACATGGGCTATGAAAGACTTAGCTGTTTGGGAACTGCTTAAGCTCATTAGAAAATCTAGAATTGAACCTCTGTCAATTTTTCCCTGAGTGGGGCTAGCACCCTGACTTATGAAAAAATAGCATGCACTTCAAAAATTGAAGTTCTCTGCAACAAATCTCTGTTGAGGAGTTAAGCAACCGAAAGTCACATTTACTGAGCATTTACTACCTGCCAGACACTTTTACATACCTCATCATTGTCTCTTCAGTTAAGCACTGAGGGGGGGGGGGTATCATTCCCTCTTTAGGGACAAGAACACAGAGGCTGGGAGTGCATGGTAAGTGGAGTTAGGAGGATTCAGATGCAGGCCTGTGTCATTCCTGCTGCCACAATCTGGGCACCTAGTAAAGGGTGAATCTATTATCCAGAGTCTCTGAAGCTACAGCTTGTGCTCTTATCCTCCACATTCTAATGCCTTCTAATATAAGCTCCATTGATGGATTCCCATCACACAAAGGATGAAGTCCCTTTTTAACTTGGCTTCCACCTGCCTCTCAAGCCTCACTGTGCACCATTCACCCAATCCAGACCCACACCCAACTTCGTGTAGTTTTCCAAATAGGAAATGCTCTTTCATAGCTCCATAGCTTTGAGAGGCTATTCTTTCTACCAAAACAACTTTTCTCCATACACACCCAGAAAATTCCTATTCTTCAACAGTCAGCTCATGGGCCACTTACCTTGTTCAGCTTTACCCTGACTTCCCCACCGCTAGGTAATTAGATAATTTATTGTGTCTCCATATTTACATATGTACCTATATTATTCACGAGATTATGAGTTTTCCAGGTTATCTTCCCAATAATAGCATCCCCGGGGCCTGGCATAGTTTGATGCATAGTGAGACTTCAATAAAAATCTATTGACTGAATATATTATTCTACAGCATAGGGCCCAAAGAACTAACTTGTATCAGCCTTTCAAGTTAGAGTGGGTGTTAGTTGTATCATGTTTTGTAACTGTTGATCATTTACTTAGCTTTCTTATTCTTCCCAACCCTGCTTTTCTGTTTTGTCAATTCTGTCATCAGCCAGCAATCCCAATTAGTGTTAACTTCATTATTTTTGTTTCTGTGGCCTCAGTGCACTTCCTGACACACTCTTTTCGGAGCCAGGCTCCCTTTCCAGATGCCCTGACGTCCGCCATTGCAATTCCGCACCCCCACTTTCCCGGCAGATGGGAACTCCCAACACTGGTGTGGCAACAATTTAAATTCTCTCCCTAACTCACCAGTTTTAACAATGCCAAGAAAACCAATCCAATAGAAAGAAAGAAAAAAAAAATAAAAGGCTGTTCATGCAGATGATTTGCAGCAAGAGGTACAAGCAAAGCTGTTCCCAGCTGGAAACAAGTGATCTCAGCTTTGGGTCCCTCACCTCCTGCCCCAGGTTAACAGGGACCCTCGGTGAGCAATCAGGTTCTCCATCCTAAAGTGCAGCAGAACATCATGGCCCAGCTCATCTCCTTCCCGTCAGATAAAACATTCTTTTGCCTCTAATTAAAAAGATTAATAAAGGAATAGCACACATCAGGTTCACATCAATCATTGCCCATGTGGTTCTTATTACTGTAATTAAAAGTTATCTTCCCCAAATTTCGGGATGAAAGTGCCATGATCTACAATTGAAAACACATTGTAGGTTTTACATTTTCCAACTTCATTCATTTTCCTTCTTTACAAAAAGAGTGGCAAAGCAATCCTCTTATGGCTGATAGTTTAGAGGTGTCCTTAATAGCAATCTATCAGCAAAAATGCACTTTTCTATTTTTTGAAACACCCTGAAAGAGGTGCATTTTCCTTTTGTATTCAAAATGAATGATTGCTTATTTTTATAATTCTTACGCTTGCCTTTTCTTTTTGTTCAGCTATCAGTGCTTTTGAAAATTCTGATATGAAGGGCATTTTTAATGACAAGTTAAAATTTTACTGAAGACTCCGCTATCGTGCTTGGGATAGAACAAGACAAACTTAATGCTTGAAGAATTTATATCTCCTAGAATGTCTTCCCCAAACTGACACAAAACACCAACATGCCCTGGCCCCTGGGTTCACCTGGAAATGTGTGTGATTCTGGGGACCCTGAATTCTTTTATACAATCTGAAGGAGTGGAGTCAACCCTGGGTCAATTTCTGGGGGATTAGCAACTCAATTTCAATGCAATCAAATTTTATTAAGAACCCACAGGTCAATCAGGCACCATGGCTTACGAGTTTATTAGGCTGCAGCCAGAATGCAAACAGCTGGAGATATAGAAAGTGGTTTGGAAAGTTCATAGTTTACATTCTCTTTGTGGATATGAGGTCTCCAGGCAAAAAGGATTCTTCTAGAAGAACAGTTGATTCTCAAGGTTCCTGTTTTTTTCCTATGCCAGTATGTATCCCTCTCCTTTGTCTGAAACTACAGTTCTAACTGGAATCCTTCCTCTCCCCGACTCTCTCACATTCTGGTTGCTGGAAGCCTTCACTGGTTGAAATGCATGGGCATTGCCTTTTCTCGAGGCTCTCAGCCTTCCGACCCAGGGCTCTATCTCCTCTCTGTTTCTCTTATCTGTGTCAAAGCAGGGGGCTTGTAACATTCTTTGCACATCTCACATCTGCACAGTTCAAAGCAGGAGCCTGCAGTCTCAGTGTTTTTTCTTATCTATCAAGGCTTTCCTGTGCAAACAAGGGCCGCAGCAGCCTCATCTACATGACTCAACACACTTAAGAGACAGGGCTGATTGCCTCTATATTCTAGTTTCTTACTTCTGTGAGAAAGTGCATGCAACTCCAACTGGCATGCAATCCACTACTTAAAAACTTTATTGTTTTTAGCTTATTGAAATCTCACTCCACCAGGGTCCATTGCATTGGACCACAGTCCTTGTCCTCAGGAACTTAATGGCCTATTCCAAGACATCCACATCTGTGTAGAGCCACATTCCCAGACCAAAGTACTACTTCTTTTTCTAAAATCGCGTGATGCATATTATTTTCATCATCGAAATGGTACTAAACACAGTGTTCTTTGTATCTTGGCTTTTTGGTTCAATTCTTTCTACCCTAGACTGTGAGTCTCTAGAGCCTGGGAGATCTGTCTTTTCTCCTTTTGGTGTCCAGCACCTCTCATAATGTTCTCACATTGCAAGTACTCAGTGTTCTTAAGGATGCTACCTTTTAGAGATTCCCACAGTGGGGAAAGTCAGAGTGTCATAGAGTTAGGCCTGGCAGGTGGAAAGTGTGTGCGTGGAAATGCTTGTAGTTATGGATAATTAATACTCTTCTGCCATGCCTGCCCATGTCAGAGGCTGTCATCTTGGCCCCCCTTGGATTTCTCAAAAGCTGCTCATCTGTGCTCAGAGCCTCTCTTGCCTGTGCCAATGTTTTCAGGTAATGCGGTAAAGGATGGGGTCAGAATTTCTTTGCCAGACAAAGAGTCTCCACTTACCTAAACAGTGCTCAAAAAAGTGCAATGCAGACCACCGACAGTGAGCTGCGCTTACAGGATGGAATCTTAAAGAATCAAATTAAAATGTTCATGAGGGCAGTCAACCTCTATACCCTTCTGAGGAACTGTCTGAGAGTGGAGCCTGTCCTCTGCCAAACACATAGGACATGGCCCAAACCTCAGGATGGAGAGCCAAACATTGGGATGGAGAACATCTTTTCGGCTCAGAGCTAGGGGTTCCTAGTTTGGGTCCAAGGCTACATGGAAGGACTGATCTACGTACTGAATGCAGAGGCAGAGGCCATACATGCAGAAAGAGAGGAAAAACATAGAAGCGACTCTACGTGCCAAACATTGAAAATGCTGGGAGTACATTCTCAAAAACAGTCACTTTGTGTTAACTTGTCACCCACTGATACCCCTATAGTTCTTTACTGGGGAACGTACCGATATCGAAAGTTAAATTTTTCAACGGAGAGCCGTACCTTTCAAATATTGTAGCTCTGCAAACATTTTCAATGAAATCAAGTGAAAACATATCATTTGAGACAACAGATATTTTCCACATTTTCCTTTGTTCTTCTTGGATACTTTTCTAACTTATGTTTGGTTTCATCATTTTTAGGACCAGAAAACATTATCAGTGGGACAGCTAGAGCACCAGCCCAACAGAGCATTCTGAAACAAGCAACAGAAGCACATTGTTTGGGCTGCAGATCCTTTTTTTACTTTTCCATATGTTGGTCTACATGGAGCTAATGATAAGGCAGAGTGTCTGTCACCCCGACAGCTAGTCTGGAGGCTCTTGTAGGGAAAAAAAAACCCAGCACAACACATTGGTTGGAAGTGAAAATGGACGTTTGGATGGAATGTTTTGTAGGTAAGGGGCTTGCTTTCCAACTAGTCTGCAAAATCCTTGAGACGCATCCATGTACCTATCATCCATAATGCATGGTTTATTTTTAGTACACATTTACATACAAAGTTGATGCTAAGTCCTCGATGAACACTTCTTTCCAAAAAAAAAGTTTACTGGCGGTTGCAGAGATACAATCTCCTTTTAAATGGCATCCATCATGCTTTGCCTTGGTGGCTGGCCACGCATGTTAAAGACAGCTTCTCCTACCCTGCTGAAAAAGGACTCCCACCCTCAAAAAACAAGAACAACCTAACGATGCTTCATCCTGTGTCATGTCTGGCCAAGCTACACTTCCTTTTATCCCTTTCACTCTTTGATTATCAGATAAGTGACGTCCACAGCTCTATATAATTTTCTATGTTATGTATTAAAAGCAGATACACATTGATGACAGAAACATGTTGAAGACGTGCTGTAATTTAAGATTCATAGAGGATAATACAGATGGAAGAGGCAAAAAAAAATGGGAACATTAAATGAAACCTGCAAGAAATCCCTCCTCCTGAAGTGATGGTAACAATAAATAAGGAGATGAGTTATTATTGGTCTATTGCCATAACCTGCCATGTTATAAAATGAGTTTAGTTCCAGAGTAGGCCTAGAATAGGCTCAGAAATTCCACTCCAATATGTAGAAGTCCTATAATATCTAGGCTTACTACAAACCAAAGCATAACATACCTAGCGTATCCCAGGACGACATCAGAAATTCAATACCAAACTGCTCGTGGAGAGGTCAGAGAATTCTGGACCAGCCTGAGCACACACTGTCCATGTGTGGGTGAGATCTTTACCTGGAAGACTTCCATGCCTGCTCCGATCTCCTGGAAACTGATTTTCCAGAGCCGAACCAGAACAAACCAGCCTCCAGGGTTTGAGCAAAATAGGGAGAAATGCTTCATGTAATCATGCTTCATCTTGGCCATTTAAAATAACCTTTGAATTGTGGAGCCAGTGTTTACAGAAATGGATGGGATGGGCTACCTAGGGTTTAGTACTTGAAAAAAATGTTACAAAATCTTTGTGGTGAATACAGCTAAGTATTCAGATTTTTGAGGTAGTTTTTTTTAAAACTTTACAATAGCCCAGAATTTGGTCTTAAGTTAGAACAAGAAAGCCACAGAGGAACAATATTTCTTTTAAATTACTCCACACTATGAGATTGCATGGGGAGCAGATGAAGGTGTAATAATAGAGTTCAACATATTGTATTTCAAGGACAAGAAGTAGTGTTTAGCAGGCCTTTTGAACATTTTGAACATGTCTAAAAGCAAAAAACAAGAGCCTTGCCGAAACATTAAACATTAGGGGAAGATTATTTGTTCAGATCCCTGTTTCAAGTTGCACAAAGAAATCATAAACAAAGGTGCTGGATTTGCTACATAGAATGCATTCTGCTTCATGAATATAGAGGCAACTGTGGGGTGGTAACCATCAGTGTTTATCATTTTACCATCATGATATATAGTCTGTAGCTTGGAGGCAAACTGCCTTAGAAAAATGGGCCTCTCCAGCTTCTCCATTCTCCCCCAGAGGAACCACAAAAACAAACCAGGGCTTTTCCTTGAGCTTTCCGGTCAGATCATCAATAACCAAGTGTCCAATAGTGAAAGACCCCCAAAGCAAACTCATCATGGCCTGGGCAATATGAACCCTCATCATTTTGGTGATACTGTTTTGAGAAAGACATGTTTTGTGTTGTCAATGTTTCATTTCCAGCTGATCTGCTGTGACTCATTTGAACTGACCAGGGACAATAGTCAGCTTCTGAATGCAAGCATTTCACTTTATTCACTGAAATGGGGCCTTCAAGAGCTAGACATTCGACGGGTTTCATGCTTCCTGGCTGATAGTGGTGGCTGGATGATGTGGAAGGTAGAATAGTGCCAAGGAAACTGGAAGCTGGTTTAGTCAATACTGCTTTTTTCCCTCCTGCTTTTCTCTTTCCTTTTGCAATTCCTAAACAAAGGCTTTTCTTACGGTTCGAACAAACCATATCTAACTGCTATTTATTGAGCACTGCACAAAATACTTTATCATGCGTCCTCCAATTTAAACATTACAGAGACCCCGTGTGGTAAGTATTTTACAAATAAACAGTGGCACAGAGAGGTTATGTAATTTACCTGAGGTCACACAGCTAGTGCATGAAATCCAAGCCTTTATAAATCGAAAGCTGTTACCCACTATGCTATAAATGATTTTCATGAGCCACAGTGATGTTAGCTTACAAATTTCCGACTCTCAAATTTATCCTTTCATTCCTACTTCTGCTTAACTCTCATCACAATCTCTTTTACCTATGCACCACTTTTATCTCCTTATTCTGTGAACTTATTTTTAAATTCAATTTGTTTTGCTTTCAGAATTATTCTGTATCTTCAATAGACAACATCGTCTGCCACTTCTATGGGAAACAGACAGAAAGGTGTTCAGTGGGCAGAGGCGAACTCTCCATCCCCAGGAGTCTGCTTATAATATTGCATTATTTGTCTCAAGGTGGCACCCCTAATTCTATTCCAGGCCCCAAAAGACCCAGATCCACTTCACTGTGGAAAGCAAGCTGTTCGAAAGCCATAGAGAGGCAGACAGTAGTGGGAGGAAAATACGTTATGATGCCTCTGAAGTTGAAAGCCAACACAAAAGGAAAAGAACATAAAAGACAAGACAAGATTGAAGTGAAGGTCAGAAAGCACTACAAGTTTAAGAGTGAAGAGACAAGAAAACTTGCTAGAATAAAACGTATGTAAAACATTAAAGGTCCATATTGAAGATTAATGACCACTGAAAAGAATAAGGTGAGATTCATTCATTATACCTCCAGCAAATATGCATTGAGGGTCTACTATCTTTCTAGAACTGGGGTACATCAGTAAACAAGCAGATAAACTCCTTGTCCTCCTTGTGGCATCCACAGTTTTTTGGAGGAGAGATAGATACAGACCAATAACTATAAAGTTTGAAGAGTGTTTCAAAGCTCTGCAAAGTGCTTTAGTATCTGAAACCTGAAGGGCTAGTACACATTGTCCCGCAAAGATCAGGGAGATAAATGATAAGAGCACTGCATGGAAAATGTCAAAAAAAGGTTTTAATAATGCCTTTTCTCTCCTTGGGTTCAGGCCAGTCTAGTTCATTAAGAAGTTCATTGAGTTTCTACCCTATTTGATTGTTCTATTTTTTTTTTTTTTTAAACCTCTTTATTGGAGCATAATTGCTTTACAATGGTGTGTTAGTCTCTGCTGCATAACAAAGTGAATCAGTTATACATGTACATATGTTCCCATATCTCTTCCCTCTTGCATCTCCCTCCCTCCCACCCTCCCTATCCCACATATGGAATCTAAGGGAGAATAAAGGTCATGAAGAACCTAGTGGCAAGACGGGATTGTTCTATTTTTATACCCATCTTCTGCAGAGTATGCTGAAGTCTGTTTGGGGATCATACCCTATGATAACTCGGAAAAGAAGATGATAGTGTGTCTGTATTTTTTTGCCATTGAAATATCCGACATGTTTGGGTGCACAATGAGCAAACAGAGATGTGAATGAAGCGAAATGACGGAAGGAAGTAATGATGGAAAACTGAAAGTGAAAAGGCCAGGCAGCAGATTTCACAAATGGTTTGAACACCAACGGTCAGTGCATATCCAGCCCAGAGTTAGGCTCCCGCCCAAATATCATATTACAGGGAACATATACCGGAGAAGGATTACAAAGTGCACAAGACGAGGATTAAAAAGTCTTGGTATGGGGCAAGGTTCGTACCTGGACTCTATGGAAAGCGAAGAATGTGGGGCATAAAGTGGTGTTCCTCGTCCCGAGCCCCAGAAGAGCTGCAGTGACGTGGCTGGAAGAAAAGATAGATGTAAGAGCAAAACCTCAACGAGTTATACAGGCATTAGAACCAATCTGTTTACATGTGGGAGGTGATTACCCAAGTCAGCAGGAGATGCCGTGCATGTGCAAACACTAACCAAGAGACCTGGGCTGGCGCTAGGCATCCAAAGTGCGTAACGGCGGTGAGTACCAGCGGTGAAAAAAGAGAGAGCTCCTCTGTCTCCTAGCCTTACAAAATGCCTTTTTCTTTTGTGGATATATATACAGGGCTGTTCGCGACATTACCAGCTCTTCAGGGCTAATGAAAACTGCCGTCAATTGACAAACAGCTATGAAAGCTGGAAAGTAAAATGGGGGCACAGAAAGCCAACCAGAGCAGTTCCTATTAGAAGATCAACAAAAAATTTACAGTGAAATCAAAACAATATCTGGCCACTTAGCAAAGACTCAGTTTCCTATGCTATGAAAAGAAGAATTTTTCTAGGCTACGGCTAAGTGAATTGCGTAGAAGTCCCAGAAACACCTGCTCTTTTACTGACTGACCCCGTTACCTCCCCGCTGCTTCTGTCCTCTGTATTAACTGTCCTACTTCTTAAGTAATGGTGGGGGGGGGGGGACCTCGTCCCAGCAGCTCTCCATTAGGGAATCCTCCTCAATATTGTCTCTCTGGACCACAGGAATGGGTGCTTCAGCATAACCACTCTGGATGATATTCCTTAAGATGAAACATTGTTTTGCGATTCTTTCATTCATTCTCTCACTGGATATGGTTGATGTGCTGTCTGCATGCCGTGGACTTGTTTAGAGCTGGACATCACATGGTAACTGATAGTAAGGAGAAACTGTTTTGGTTAACATTAACTGAGGAGTGAGGCGGACCTGAAAAAGATGACCCCTCCCCCTTCACCCCAGCACTGCGGACTTTCTGATTATCTCAAGGACCATTTAATGACTCTTCAAACAAAAACTTTTTTCAGTTTTAAAATGTGCTCATACCTGACTGCACTTAAGGGAGGGAATAGGTGAGGTCACAAGTGAATATTGCAGGGTGTTCTGAACTTGCACACACCTTAAGTGGAGGCCAATTCTTATTCCAGTCTTAGTGGCTTAGTTTCGAACTATGCTAAGCTAACTGGTTACCATAACTTTGATCCTGACAGATGAATACAGGCCTAATACCAGGGTTGGAAATCTGAACAAAGTACAGGGCCAAAAAAGTACAGGGAAGAAAAGCATCATCAACGTATGTCAAGCAATTAATAAAAAGAATTATGTTGTGAAAAAAAAAAAAAATTATGTTGTGATTTCTTTCTCATTCTAAATAAATACCTTCTAATTTTCTATTTCTAATAATGTTTTCTTGTTTTCAAGAAACTCCCCTGCCCCAACTGTATATGCTTTAGCCCCCACGAAACCTGGACCTGCCTCTGGTAGACAGAAGTGAATTCCTCTTTCTTGGCTCTGCTGCTCTCTAGCTATGAAAACCTGGGCTCGTCACTTAACTTATCTATTTATTGCTGTTGTTGTAATAATAATAATGATGATGATGATAATAATAATTTTACTTCATGTTCCCTTAAAGCATTCATAACAATACTTTCAAGGCATGGCAATAGTAAATTTTAGAGAAGGTTATCTATGGAAAAGTACTTGGCAAGTTAAAAATAGTACATTATTTAAAGCATTATTTAAAAAGCCACTAGCCCTCCTAACTTCAGTTTAGAATTGCATCTACTGCTTCAGCCTCAAAAGTTGTCTGTGGGACTTGTATTGTTGTTTGGCTCTGGAATTCCGGGTATTTTAAAATGTTACTTGTAATGTAACTTATTTTGTAATGTATCTTGACTCACTACCTAATCCCAAACTCCTTCAAGGGGACATTGAATTATTTACTTCCTTTTAAAGACCTCTTTAGATCTCACTGAGACACTGTATGTAAGTGCTTAATAAATATTTGTGGATTTGTTCAACTGGCTTGAATTCTAAGATTTTGCACCCTAATCAACCAACCATCCATCCATCCATCCATCTATGTGTCCATCCATCCATTTAAAAAGCATCTAAATGTGCCTAATGCATGCTACCGTGGAAGCCCAGAATGTCAACAGATGAAAGCAAGGCTGCTCTGATTGAATTGCACTGGAGGACCCGGAGCTCAGCTTGGGTGGCTTGGCAGCGTTTGAGGCTTATAGCTCTGGATGGGAGTGGGTGAGGTGCGCAGATCACTCTCCCCAGGACATCATTCTGCCAGGTACTATGCCAGGTGCTGGTGATATAACAACTAATACCATACAGTGCCTTCCCTCCAAAAGCTTAAGTTGTCATGGGAAAGACGAAGAGATAACGAGACAAATCATAATAACCTTGCCTGAAGGGGTTAAGGAAAGCTATGCAGAGGGGATATCTTTTGAAGTAGGCCTTGAAGAATGAGGGGACACTCCAGCAGGCACAAAGAGTAGGGAGCACTCCTAGGATAGGCATCAGCATCCACAAAGGCACAGAGATATGGAAGCACCTGCCAGTGAAGAAGAGAGGGGACCTCCCTCTATGGCTCTGATACCGCATACCTGGAGATGGAGCAGAGCCTCAGCGCAGTGTGGTCCTGCAGAGCTTGGCTGACTCTATCCTGAATTTTATTCTTTATTCTGAATTCAATGAGCAGCCACTGAGGATTTTAAATGGGGTGTCATGATCAACTTTGCATTCCAAAAACAATATAGAGACACCCCATTGATTCTGAGCTTCCAGAACTGGAATCTTTTTTTTTTTTTTTCTTTTTATTATTTATTTATTTATTTATTTATTTATTTATTTTTGGCTGTGTTGGGTCTTCGTTTCTGTGCGAGGGCCCCCTCTAGTTGCGGCAAGCGGGGGCCACTCTTCATCGCGGTGCACGGGCCTCTCACTATCGCGGCCTCTCTTGTTGCCGAGCACAGGCTCCAGACGCGCAGGCTCAGTAATTGTGGCTCACGGGCCTTGCCGCTCCACGGCACGTGGGATCTTCCCAGACCAGGGCTCGAACCCGTGTGCCCTGCACCGGCAGGCAGACTCTCAACCACTGCGCCACCAGGGAAGCCCCAGAACTGGAATCTTATATCCGGATTTCCAAGGGATTTGCCACTTGATACACGATGACTATGAATTCTTCAGGGTGGTTCATAGAAGCCACGATCACAGATTCAGCCCCTCGGGTATTAACTGAATGTAATCTGAAATGGGAAGCTTCAGTAGAAGTAAGGAAACAGAAAGAAAGAATATTTGAAATATAACTCTTTTAATTTAAAAGTCTTCCAAAAAGTAAGAATTCTGGGACTATGATATTTTCTCTCTTTCTCTAACCGTGCTTTTCTTCTAAACAATTTTCTGAGATTTCTCCATTGATTAAAATTAGGATTTCACTGTGGGAACCCTTCCGTTTTAGCCAAACACAGATTACTCTTTGTATAATACTGTGCACAGTAAGATGGTATATGCCTACTTTTGTGTATATAAAAACGATTAAGAAATTCTGTCCTGAATGTGAAAACCAGAATGAAATGAAACACATTAGGCGCAAAGCAAAGAAGTAAAGTACCACCTGGAAGGCAAAAACTACGGGTTCCAACATGGGCATATCTGTAGTTCTATCAAAAAGATGATCAGGCAAAAAAAGCTGCTTGCATTAAGATCCACGCCTCTGAATTCTCCAGAATGCAGGCACCAGTCAAGGGTGGGGAGATCCAACACTTCCCTGGGCAGATCCTCAGGGTAGAACGAGGTCCCCAAAGAGCAGAAATGTTAATGATTAACCTCAATGTTGGGCCCCGCATTAAGAGTTCATATTTGTAAATGCTTTTTGACCCTCAGTTAAGCTGTTTTCTCTACCAGCGCTCCCTCAGTAACTCCAAAGCTTTTTTCTTTTTTTCAGCTGAGACCTGGGCTGGGAGCAGTGGGGCTTGTATTTGGGGAGGAAGAGTTAGAGCCCCTTTAAACCCGGGAAAAGGTTAATCCCTGTCTTTAAGAAAATAGGCTAAGAAAAGGCTCAAGGGAGTGTAGGACATCAAAGAACTCTTTTAAAACAACTTTTTTGACGATTTAAATGAAAATGAGGCAGATATATATGGATTAAATTTTCCCTTTAAAGCAGCCTGAGGTTTAAAGATTAAGGGGAAGAGGGATGGAGGTAAAATGTACTGGGGGTTTATTATCAGAGTTTCAACTAACCTGAAACCGAGGTCATTAACCCATGATGTGTCCACGTGCATCCCAACACGCACGTTCGCGCACACGCGCGCGCGCACACACACACCCGTGTTCCATGTGCTGTGAACCAGTCCCTTCACACTTGATGATTTATGCAGCTTGCCAGGAGAGAAGTAGGCCATGCCAGCCTTGAAAGCACTTTAGTTTGGTTGTTTTTACTCATGAAGGACATGTTGTCCTGTAATTATTCTGTCATTTCTTAAAAGGTGAAATCCTTAACAGGCTTGTGCTTTTTGTGTTGCTAGAAATGTTCTTGTCAGAGCACGTCTGACGAAGTTGGAATCCCCATTCCACGTCTCCTTTATGAGGAACAAAGAGGAGCTGGACATTTTAAAATGTGTTAGAGAATCTAGAGAAAAGAATATTAGGGAGGACATAGATAAGATACAGAAAAATTGCAAACAACATTCCTGTTTCCTCTTTAGGCTCTCAAAACACCTAAAAAAATGCTTTCTGTCATTAACTTTTTTTTTCTTTCTCTCTCTGTCAACAAACAAGTATAATTTTGTATCTGTATGTGATAACAAAATAGGGTAGGGTAAAAATAGGTAATGTTTAACTCAGACAAAATGAAAAACATACAACTCCAACCAATGTAAATATTAAAGTTATGTTTTAATACTTAGGAAAATCTAAAGGAGATGCTGGCATTGATCAGGTGAGTTATTTGTTCTCTGTATTACTGATAAAACTTGCAAGGTTGGTGAATTAAAAAGGAAAAGTTTAGAGCCTCAAATAATCAGGAATTTGACCATTTCAAAGATCAAATGCAATAGGAATGCAACGTTTTTCCATATCAAAAATAATCTTTCAGTTTGAAAGGTCTAGCACGGTGAAATGTTGTAGGTTGTTTCTGGGCCAAGTCAGAATGAAGAGTTAGCAAGCTTATCATCACCTTAAGAATGATGTTTTAATTTCATGAATTGTAAAAAGTCTTGCCTTCTCTAAGTCCACAGGAAAGTCAGATCAATAGATGACATGTCCGTGTACCGTATAGCTTTGTATGATTGTGAAAGCAGAAGTCTAACTTCTCTGTATGATATAGGCAGTTACTTTCTGGTGAGTTCTCAAGGGTGGGTATCCTCCAGAGGTTCTTAAGCTGTGGTCATTAAACACAGCTACCCATTCATTTAGGCCAGCCCATAGCAGCACAATCACTGATGATTCTATTAGCTACCTGTCCTCTGCCAGGGCACTTTAACAATCAAACTTCCCTTCTTTTATTTATTTATTTATTTATTTATTTATTTATTTATTTATTTATTTATTTATTTATTTATTTACTTATGGCTGTGTTGGGTCTTCGTTTCTGTGCGAGGGCTTTCTCTAGTTGCGGCAAGTGGGGGCCACTCTTCATCGCGGTGCGCGGGGCCTCTCACTGTCGTGGCCTCTCCTGTTGCGGAGCACAGGCTCCAGACGCGCAGGCTCAGTAGTTGTGGCTCACGGGCCCAGTTGCTCCGCGGCATGTGGGATCTTCCCAGACCAGGGCTCGAACCCATGTCCCCTGCATTGGCAGGCAGATTCTCAACCACTGCGCCACCAGGGAAGCCGCCAAACTTCCCTTCTTATCCTCTAACCTCCATGCAATTGCTCAGAAATCTCTTTTAACTTGAACTTTTGAAAATATGACCAGAAACAATCACAGAAGTCAAAGCTGAGATTCAGCCAGTGCACAATGGCTCACAGCTACAGTGTTGTTTATGTTTGGAGTCGCTTCAGATTGTTTGTGGCATCAACTTTGTTGGTCAGTGTTCTTGCCAAACCGATTTTTACATATTTTGAATACTACCCATGAATGGATGCATGGTGATTAGTATCCTGAATCCCCAGGTTAATGTTACTACCTCTCAATTAACACTGCCACTGACTTGGTTCAGGCCCTTGTCATATTTTGCCAAGACTATTGCAATAGGCCCTGATAGGGCATGAGATCAGCTGGGTTCACTATAGGATATAGGCATGCTGAGACAGGCCCAGGTAGGTAAGTCTGCCCAGCAAGGCTCTATTATTATGATAAATATAGAACATTCAAGAAAAATAAAAAAAGATTCAGGGAAGATAGAAACCAAAAAAGAAGTTTTGGTTTAAGAGAGACGGGCTAATGTCAGAGGAAAGAGGTGATTCTGAAGATGACAGCATATCTGTATTCAGAGTGTCCTCCTGCCAGCCTCTTAGACTTTTGTCTGAGTTTTGGGCGGCTGTAGGTGGAAAACATAAGTTAATTTCATCTCAGTCTCGACAGGACATTGGAAGCATTTGGTGACATTGATTTCCACACCTTCTGCAGCCAGGGGAAGAGGTGTCCTTGCAGAAACCACAGTTCCATCAGTAGTCTTGGTGGAGATCTCCATAGGTGGCCATAGGAACAGCAGCCTTTGCCCCTTAACTGTGCATTAGCTACAAAACAGCCTTTTGGACATTGACAACTATGGGGGACATGACCACAGAAAGCCAGTGTTCTTCTCCTGCATCCATTCACTGATTCTAACCAATATTTGTTGAGTACCTACTATATTCCAAGAACTAGGGGTTATGAATATTGCATTAAAAACAACATATCTACCTTTGTTATATATTATATTTTATAAATATATTATATATATTATAAATATATATGTTATAAATATATTTTCCATCCCAACTGAGTATGCACACACATTTATACATAATGAAACAAAGTTTCATGAAGCAGGGTTAACTCTTGCCATGAAAGCACTCTGATATTTTCTATTTTCAATGGATATTTTCTATTAGATTGTATCTTATATTCTTTTATTTTAAAAAATATGATAGTTTGTTCTACCAAATTGATTATGGACCAATAATGGATTCTGACTCATACTATGAAAAACACTTTTCTAATAGGGATTTCAACTGTGATATCTAATATTTATTGAGCATTTACTATGCGCTAGGTATGATT
Organism: Eschrichtius robustus; assembly: GCF_028021215.1. Taxonomy (NCBI): domain Eukaryota; kingdom Metazoa; phylum Chordata; class Mammalia; order Artiodactyla; family Eschrichtiidae; genus Eschrichtius; species Eschrichtius robustus. Next base: position 77,481,116 of record NC_090826.1, read on the forward strand.
CTAAGTACTTTACACATATGAACTTATTTAGTCCTCGTAATTTTACTGCTTTCACTCGGCTAGTAAGTGGAGAAGGCAGAATTTAGTTCCAGGCAGTCTTGCTCCAGATCCTATACACTTAAACATGGAGGGAGGAAGCAGTGAATATTACAGGATAACCAAAGGGGTTAACCTTGTAGGAGCCACCTTTGAAGACTCTCACATCTATTTAGGAAAAAAAAAAATTAGTGGGTGTCGTTTGTGAATAATCCGGGAAATAATGCCCTGTGACTGTTCCTGCAAAGCTATTTTTACTTTCAGGCTGTTATGGCCTGGAAATTGCTGTCTCATTTCATCTCTGCTTCTGCTAGAGTTGAATGCTTTCAATGTAAATCCGATGTTTTCATCCTCTGACTTCAGAACTTTCAGTGGATCGCCAGTGAACAATTGATAAAGTCCACTTGCCTTGGCATGGAATGTATGTCCCTTTCTGCCCCACCCCTGACTACCAAACTTGTAGTCAGCTTCAATTCCCATCACTCCCCAATAAGCATCTACATCACAAACAGGCCTTAGTAGTTGGCAATCACCAAATATATCATGGCCTTTCCTGCCTCTGTGCTTTTGAATACACCCTTGGTCTTTGCATATGCTTTCCACCTTGCCTAGGATTCCCTGGTCATGTTCATTTACTATGAAGTTAGTTCCTTGATAAGAAGCAATGCTGTATGGAATACCATGACAGTAGATAAAGCATTCTATACATCCACATATGGCAGTTTTGGCAGAAACTTTGTGTGCGGGGAAGGCAAACCCATACTCAGAATAAGTGTCCATTTCAGTAAGAACAAAGCATTGCCTCTTCCATGATTAAAGCAGTTCCAATGCCATCAACCAGGTAGCTGGCTGATAACCCTAGAGAATGGTACCATATCAGGGACTCTGTATTGGTATCTAATGCTGGCATACTAGGCACTTAACAGTGGCTGAACCCAGGTCAGTGTTGGTGAATGGAAGTCTATGTTGCTGAGCCCATGTATAACCACTGTCTCCATGGCCACTTGGTTCATGAGTCCCTTGGGCAATGACAGGGGTGGCTGGGGAAAGAGACTTATTGGTATTCACAGATGGGTCATCCTATCCACTTGGTTAATAAAATTCTTTTCTACTAAAGTCACCCTTTGGTGAATATTCACATGGGACAAAAATATCTTCACATTTTTTGTCCATTCAGAGAAGCCTACCCACATACCTCTTCCCCAAACTTCCTTGTTGCTAATTTTCCAATCATATTCCTTCTAAGGGTCTAACAATCCAGCCAAACCATTGGCCACAGCCCACGAATGTATATAGACTCTTACCTCTTGCCATTTAAAAATTGTGTATCATCAAAACCCTTAAATTTCAAAAAGCACTGTAAATATGGTACCATTTCTCAGTATGTTCAACTCAGTCAATTTTTTCTTTGCCACTGGACTAGGTAGTTTCTTTCGCTGAGCTTCAGATAATATAGTTAGCTTGTTAGACAAGTAGCTAGAAACCGTGCTATAAGATTCACATACTATAACTTAACACCACAGGAACAACTGCAGAGGAAAATGCTCACCATATGAGCAGCATGTGGGAACTGAGACCTTAAGACAGAAGAACAAATTCACACATCTCTTCTCACTCTCCAGACACATAAATAAGTACATAAATAAATAAATATAAGCAAGACAATCAGCCAGTCAGCCCAGGGTAGGTATTATTTTCAAAATCAATATTAAACTCTACTTCAACAATAAAAACTGTTTATTGAATACGTATTCTCTTCGAGAAACACACTGGGTTCTGGGGATATATGGCTGGACATACCTTGTCATTGCCGATATTCTACATCAAAGACAGAACACCTATCTTTGCTCTTAAGGGGCTTGCATTGTGAAAGACATAAAGGATAATTACTGACAGCGTTTACTGAAGCTCCTATAAACTTAACTCTCTCTATCTCTATATTTATATATAAACATATGTAAATAAATTATATATATAAATCTTCATATATTAATGACAATAAAGAAACATCACCTATGTTTTGCTGATATTATAACTCAGAATAATAGTGTGGAGTAAACAGCATGCAGTGTTTATTGTATACCAAACAATGAGACACACTGTTTTTACATATATTATCCACTTAATAGTTATATAAAACCTATGGTTATTATTATCACGATTAAACGTATGAGAAAATCGGGACTTAAAGAGATCACTTAATCAATGTCCCCAGACTAGTTTAAGGTAGAGGTGGGATTTCTGTTTGAGTCTAAATCTCCTGCTCTTAGCCATCGAGTGAAATTCTTCCAAGAAGATAACAAATGAACACTTCAGTTTCTCCTCAGTAAGAACTTTATGAGTTGATCCCTTTACCTTAGTTATCCATCCACAACTTCTGTGGTGTAAACAATAAAAAGTCCTGGGTTCAAGTTCTTAATTCTTTATTGCCTGGTTATGTGATCTTGGTAAAGTCATTTAATCTTGCTCATCCTAATAACTTATCTGTAAATGGGTTAAACAGTAAGTAGCTTATATTATTGGCAAGTTTTAGATAGTCAAGTGTTTTGTCAATTGAAAAGTTGAATCCAAGTATAAAATGAATGCTATCTGCCTTCTGTGCAATGTCACAAGAGGCTAAATGAAAGTTAAAAATAGTACCAATTTTGAAAATTCTCTGTATCAGTATTTTACCCAAGAATTATTATCATCCCCATCACAAAATATAAAATCAAAAGAAATCAACTCAAGAAAATCATTAATTCCTGAAAGAATTTGATGGGAGAGTTAAAAAGATCTCTATCTGAAAAGTAGAGAGTGGGTACCTATACAGACCAGCTGAGGCCTAGTTAATCTCCTCAAGCCTCAATTTCCTCCTTTTAAAACTATGAGGTTGTACTAAGGAATCTCCAAACGCCTTACAGGTCTGACACTCTATCCATGAAACCTTCAGGATCCTTTGGCTGTGACCACCACTATTCACTTTACTCTGACCAGACTGGAGAATCTTACAAAATCTTTCACCCAATTGATCTGGATGCATTTTAGCCTCAGAAACTCTAAAGATAGTGTGCCATTTGGTCTGCTTTTCTGAATTGAATTGACCTCTCAGCTTTTTAAATGTATCTTCCATTGACTTCAATACTGACCACTTAATCCCTGGAAATTAATGGAGGGAATTTGAATTTGAATTTCCCTGGTGTTATTGGTGTATGGAAAATCTTGCTACTTAAATCTCACTTTTGTGTGTTACACTGTAATTTTTAAGAGATCATCATAGCAATCTCCTGTTTCTGTTAACTCTCTCTGAAAATCCAAATGGGTTTATTTCTTAAATTGCTAATAACCTTACCCAGTCAGACAAATTATCAAGTATATGGACTACAGTTGAACACAAACTCATTTTGTGTAATGAAGTCAAGAAAAGTACAAAGATTTCCATTTTGAGAGTAAAACTGCCAGGGTGAATTACTTGAAATGCAGTTCAACAAGATGAAATGCCATAAATTATACTGAAAATTTCTTTGTGTAAGTATTCAGCTCAGTATGCTTTTATCGATAAAGCAGCACTTTTCTCCCCTTTTTAACGGGGCTAACAAGTACATTACCCTGAAAAAGAATTTGACTTCTATTAGCTGACTACAGCACTTGAACAAAAAATTTCTATTGTCTTATGCTAATTTTAGCAGAAAAAAATATCCCCCCTAAGAAGGTCTGCCCGGTATCCTCACCTGCCTTGTACCCTTTTGGTCTCTCCTGTAAGTGTAGCTCAAGAGAGGAAGTTATGCCACTCAAGTTAAAAGCAGCAACCAAGGTGAAAGGAAAGGATTCACAGGTACAACACAACAAATGTACTGCTTCACAAAGATGCTTTTTCACACAAAAGTCTGGCAGAGCTCAGGAATCAGAACAGAAGGTAATACAGAGTTCTACCAGGCTGGGCTGGAAGTTCTCGAAGCATGCTGGATGATTCCCCATGCACTTTTCCCCAACTGGGCGTGTGTTTTGGCAGTCAGTCTTCTGCTTAGGTTCTGCCATTTGATTTTCAGGAACTTGCTAGAGTATACAAATGTTAAAAAAAAAAAAAAAAAAAAATCAAGATTTTTAAGTTCCATATGCTTAAGTACAGTCTTCACAAGTGACCAGCGCATTCCAAAGAGACCTGTTTGAAAGCTTGGACAAAACCTCTGCCGAGTCAGAGAGGAAAGGGCCTCGTTCCCTTTGCATTAGTCACTCGGTAAAAGATTAATCCTAATGAACTCCTTTCTACAGTCAGGCACACCCAGGCTTTGCATTACATACCTACGATTTCTCAATATTTAGGCCCAAATGTGTACACTCAGATGTTGATAGATATCGTCTTTCCAGAAACCATTAACCACAGTATTAACAGTAATCACTTAGTGAGGTTAAGGAATGAGGCCCAGCAGGGGGCTGTTCACAGTTGCTGGGGAAGCAGTGGTTCAGAGCAGAGTAAAAGGACACATTGATGGAACTTACACTTCTAAAAACAGAATGAAAAGAAAACCCAGTCCCCTATCTTTCTGTTTCATCTGTTCTACACTGCCATTCCTTCCTCTGTGTCTTTGCTAAGCCAGTTTTCAGCAGGTAGTGCTGCTGGCTTAATTGATTTCATCAGTTAATGGTAGTCACTGTGATGGAGTTGGAAGTTTTAGTTTTATACTCAAGAAATCAGCAGGGAGACAGTACTTCCGGATACCATTGCGAGACCCTGGGAGAACAGTCACACAAGGACTGCTATATTCACCGGAGAGCGAGTGCCACAATTCACTACCTTTCCACTACGACCCGCCTCCACGCTAGCCCACCCACCTCTGGACAGCTGGTGGAGAAACCTGCCCTGTGATTGCACTTCTAGGAGTTACGAGCTGATGCCTTAGCCATCCTTATTCCAGTGTGGTTCTGAAATTAAATTTCATTTATATTCCATGAGTGCTTTGCCTTATGAAAAGGTTTTTTTATATCTTATTTTTCTCACCGGTCTCTTGGGACTTTCGTGACGTTTGAGATTGAGAAGACAAAAAGGTAAAGAAACTGGAAGAGACAAAAATTGAGATAAAGCGAAAAGGGCGTGTGAAGCAGAGAGAAAATAAATCCAGTCAGTGGTAGGATTCAATTTGAACTTAGATTTAATGAATTTAAAAATAAATGTTAATTTGATTGAGCCATATATATGGGCACATACACAGCACAATGCTAGGTGATGTTGACTTAACAGGCAGATCGTGAGACATTCTCTCACCTTAAAAGGCTGATATTTTAGTGGAGGAAACAGATCAATAATATTTGCTGCCATCACTTTTGTCATTTTTGCCAAGCTTTGAGTGAAACTCAAACAGGCTGTGTCACTTTTAATCCTCCCTACACTAAGTGATTAAGTACCATTAGTGTTCCCATTTTGTAGATAAGGAATCTGAGGCTCAGAAAAATTAAGTAACTTTGCCTAAGAGCAAAGTTACTGTTGTCTTTATAGACAATAAAGAAGCAGTCCAGGAATCAAGTTTAGATCTTCTAAACTCAGGAATCATGTTCTTTAGGATTATGATTTAGTGGCTGGCCAAGGATACAATGAATAATAATTCCAATAGATTGGAAGAAAGGCTAAAAGAGAGATAGGAAAAAGTTCTTTGGGAGAACAAAATGAGAAATAGTTCATTTTAAATTGTTTCATTAGGAAGTTGCTTGTTGATCCATAGATGTTTCAATGCCTTCAAGATATTACCAAGAGTCTTGAATGTCACCTTAAGGTGGTTGTTTCAGGACCTGAGGTGCTCTCTCACCTTTCTGGTTCAGGGTAAAAAGCCTCAGGCTCTGTGAACTTAATCCGCAGCACACTTTGTTTTGTGAGAAGTAGCAGAGTAGTAGATGTGTACCAGCACCCGAGGTGAACAGCCTGTGAGATCAAAGAACAGGAACCAACAGAATGTGGTGCTGGGACCACAAGAACTTTCAGAAGCAACAGGAGCGGCCAGCTGTGTGAACTTAGCCTTCTTTTCTCCAGGAGAAGGTAAAGTCCATGAGGTCTGGGACACTCTTTACCTTGTACACTGTTACAATGTCAGCAATTAAAATAGTGCTCTGTAAATGTTATAACTTAATGAGTTTAAACAACTTCAGTGGACTGGGAAAGAGCTGGCTGTCATCATAGATTCTGCCATTACTCTTTTTTTTTTTTTTTTTTTGACTCACCATTCCATCATATATCTCAGACCTTACTTCTGACCTTCCTTATGTTTGATTTGAAGTATATCCTTCAGTCATTCCTACACTGAGATTCTACTTAAGATAAACTCAGCTTTTGTTTCATAAGAATATTTTACTTTACCTCCACTCTTAAATAATAGTTAAGTAAGCATATGTAATAAAGAGTTTGGGTCCATATTTGACGCTTGACTACTGACCCCTTTCAAGCCCCACCACTTGCCCCTTTCTTTCTGCTACACATCTGGGAGAGCTAATAAGAAAACCTGGGTGCTCCCTCTTTTGGAGCCAATAAGAAGCTCAAACCATGCAAACGAGCTCCATGCAAGAGAACTCTGATGCCAAATCAAGCCCATAACCACCATAAACCCCAAGCCGTTTACCACTCCCTGCTCTCAAGCCACGTTTGGACCAGCTTGGGAACCTGCCCTGCTTTCTCCAGAAAGCCTCATTATGTGAGTAATAAAGCATTCCTTATCCTCTTGGTGTATGTGTGACATTATTAGTTTCAACATCTGAACTAAATTTAAGGTGGGAGTGGATCCATTCTGCCTTTGAGGAGTGACACAACAATCAGTGCAGTAAGCAGGGTATCTAGGCAATGACTTCCACCACCAGGGGTTTTTCTTTTCTTGCTAAACGTCACTGCTGCCTTCTGACGAGAACATCTCTTTAGCTGTGAAGCTGCTTGCTGGCAAGCTTGCACTTTGAACTGTGCTTCTTTGTACTGCATTTGCTGAGTTCTCCTATACCTAAGTTGAAAGTTTTGATAACTGGCATTTAAGGACAGGCATATGGGGTTGGGGCCTTCCGTAAAGTGGCACTGGGTTGTGTGCTTAGCAGGGGCCTATCTGAATGTCTCAGGTTGAATTGTCTGTCTTGATTCCAGTATAAGCCATGACTGATGCTAGGATAAAGGGAACAACTCTTACCCTGTGACTTTGGGGTCTGTGTCTCAACCAGGTATTGGCTTACATTCTAGAGAGCTCTCAAGGGAAAGACTGATGCCCTGTGCAGTACACAGGCCCACTGGGTAACCACCTGTAGGGAGGAAGAATATTCACCATGTGCCATGCTGAGGTCCACGCTCCTAAGAACAGATGTTTCACTAAGACCCTAAAAAATGCCTTTGCCACTGCTGCTAACTACGCCTCAGTCATCAAAAAAATATCCTGATGCTCAGGGTTATAGGGATAACACCTATGACCAGACTATGGCACAGCCAAATGGTTAATTCAACTGTTACCGTGAGGGAAAACCTGAACCCTGCTGGTACTAACATAAAACTCTCCGGAGGAAGAAACTCATCAATATGAGCAGGATGGAGAGGGCCTCCACAGAGTATATATAGTAGCCACAAAACAAATAAATACATTTAAAAATCCTGAATATACGGTTCAGAAACAAAAAACTGACACAAAGTCCCATATGTTGACCCATTTAGAAATCCAAATTTACTAAAAGAAATTTTGCAACCAAAAGACAAAAGATTGGTTTTTGTGCCTCTGTAGTATAGGTTCTGAATTAACTTTAACATCTACCGAGATATATCAATTGGCAAATTTTCATGGCCTAAATCACTACTGGGGCTCAAATTACAGTTATACTTGGATATTCCACTAAATTTAAACACAATACCACCTTTAATCTTAGAGGATTTATTGAACATAAAAGAGAGAACTAACTTGTATGTCACATCTTAACCACTGGAACTATTGCTTTGCCTAAATCTCCCATAGTCATATCACTTATTGCCCTAAAATATCCCATAATGGGCACAAATAATCTGACTCAATGATAATAAATTATAATTAAGTCTTTGGTACTTTCAGTTGGCTTTACAAAAAGACCTAAGGGACATCCTCACCTTCCCGCCCCTGATTAAAAACAGTTAACACACTCAATATAAATTAAAATGGGGCTTTCAAGGATTGAAACCTATTACACAAGCCCTATTTAGAGAAAGGGCGATTATTGCCACAGTTTTTCTATTTAAAAAGCCAACTTAGTCTGTTTTTAACCTGGAAAGAATGAATAGCACCTTATTTTGGATTACTGCAATTTAATGCTGTGGTCCTCATATTCAATATTATTGAAATTACTGACTCTACACAATCAGCAACTGATAAGTCCTTTTCAGTCATGGATTCAGCTAAGTCTATTCTGTGCCTGTTTCAACAGGCTCTCAGTCACAGTTTGCCTTCACTTTCAAAGGGACACAATACACACTTACCTGGCTACCTAGGCACACTTCTTTGGTGGTGGCAGAAAGTTCAAACCATGCAAGCCTGGGATCATGCAAGGAAATCCACACCTCGCCCTCTAACTACATAACCATCATAAGACAGTCACCTTACCCTCCTCTCTCAAGACATTTTCAGAGTGGCTTGGGAGTCTGCTTTCTCCATAAAGCCTCATTCTATGACTAATAAAACTTTTCATACCCTTTTGGTGTATGTATGGCACCACCAGTCATGATATCTGAGCTAAATTTTGAGGGGAGAGCCCATCCATCTCTGTGGGGTGATTACAAAAGCATACAGTTCTAGTTGATGGCTGTTTGGTTTTAACATACTGAAAGCATTACTCCATCATCTTTTGATTTTTAGTGTTGCTATTGATAATTCTGCTGCTATTATAATTTTATTCTTTCAGTGTTTTCCTTCTCTTTGGCTGATTTCAGAAGCTTTTTAAAAAATTTGGTGTTCTGAAATTTCACTATGATGGAGCTAAGTGTGGACTGAATTATATTTATCATTTTTGAGACTACTAGTACTTCTTGAATCTGACAATTCACATTCATATCAATTTTGGAAGAATTTCTCAATTATTTCATATTTTATTTCATCATATTGTCTCTTCTCCATTCCCTCTGTTCTTTTCTTCTGAACTCCTTTGGAATACATGTTTGACTTTTTAAATTTGATCCTCTGTGTCTCTTAAACTCTCCTCCATATTATCCTTCTCTTTATCTTTCTATGCTACATTATAATTTCCAAAGATCTATCTTCCTGTTTCCTAATTCTCTCTTTAGCTAGATCTAATCTTTCATTTAACTAGATCATTAGTTTTATATTTTAAATGATTATATTTAAATTTGTTATATGTTCTATTTCTTTCCTTTCAATAGCTGACTAGTCTTTATTATAGTATTGTATTCATCATGTTTTCATTGCCTTTAAAAATATTTAGTTATTTTAAGCACAATTATTTTACAGTATCTACATTTCTTATGTGAAGGTAGACTGTATAATCCTGTTTCCTATGTGTGATCACTATTATTTATGGTGAATTGTTTTCTAATGTGAAATTCTTTGTAAATTCTAAATTGTGAGCTCATTTTGAATAGAAATTTATCTATGAGAATTATATTCAGCATGTTGCGGCTCTATCCCTCCATAAATGTTTTTGTGTTTGCTTGTACATAGAATCCCAGATCTGGTCTATGACATGTAAATTTCTTATTGTGAAGGGGTCCTTGCTCACATTGATAGTATAAATTTGAAAGCACCTCTGCCTGAAGAAAAGCATTAGGTTAAAAGTCTAAAGTATAATATGTACTTTTACCACATAAGAGTTTACATTTATACAGAAAAGCATATCTGTCATTTTCCTATATCAGTGGGCAGGATTTTAAAATTTATGCTGTCTGGTTCCAGATTTATAAATGGGGTCTGAGTTATGACTCTGGCCCTTATTAGGGCTTCTAGGTACTTCTCTTTATTCCTTGGTTGCTGAGACTAGTACCCCTTCCTACTAGCATTAGTTATCAGCTCCAGCTCACTGCACTGATGGTCAGTTTCCTATCTATTTTTGAACCATGTGGTTTTCCCTTACTTCCTTGTGATCTGGCCTATGCATTAAAAAATGTGTGATATATTTTTTTCTAAAATTTCTGGATGCTTCATTGCTGGGAGAGTTTTCAAGCTAGCTAGTCTGTCATTGCTAGAAATGGAAGTCTTCAAAAAAGCATTTCCTCCCTTTGTGCTGTAGTATGTACTTAGTGTGCTTTGAAATTGGACAGCACTAGACTGTGGAGTATGTCAATTATCACAGGTGTCTGGGTGCATTTGGAGTAAATAAAGGAGTCATATTTCTACACATTAGCCTAGACCTTTTATGTCACAAATTTCTCTGATGCGAGATGGAGAGTAGCTGTGTTGTACTGGTATATGTGCATACTTATCCAAAAATGCTGGCCATTCTGACTGGTGTGAGGTGATACCTCATTGTAGTTTTGATTTGCATTTCTCTAATGATTAGTGATGTAGTTTTGATTTGCATTTCTCTAATGATTAGTGATGTTGAGCATTCTTTGGAGATCAGCTCAGTCCTTTGTGACCACCTAGAGGGGTGGGATAGGGAGGGTGGGAGGGAGACACAAGAGGGAGGAGATATGGGGATATATGTATATGTATAGCTGATTCACTTTGTTATAAAGCAGAAAATAACACACCATTGTAAAGCAATTATACTCCAATAAAGATGTTAAAAAAATGCATATTTATTTGTGTACATAAATGGATACATACGTAGACATAGATATTTCGCTTTGGAAATCACTGCTCTTCAGCTTCTGATTCTCTTATCCAGCTGTGTTTCTTAATTACTTTTCCTGAGGGGTGGCACTCACCATGCTTCTCAAAGCAGTCTGGATTCAGAGTTGGCAATATTTTTTTCTCTCACAGCCCCAGTGCAGTAGAATCCAATCATTCCAGCCCTAATAACTGTGCCACTATGTTTTGTGTGCTACTAATTAGACTAAGGATCCAGTGCTCCTATAATGACCACTCCTGAGCTAATGCTTTAATGCTTTTCCTCATGTGCCGAAGTTCTTCAACTGACTTCTTTATTAGTTTCTGCCCACTGTCTTGAAAATTCCTATTCTGAGATAGCTTAGCTCTGAATCTGCATCTGCTCTACTTTATTCTGGCCAGTGTCTCTCCCTGGGCACAGAACACCTGTCCCGATTGCAGGTATGATGATAGAGGTATTACAACCATCACCAAACTTCTTGAAAACTCTCCCAAGTATGGATCACCTTGGATTCTCTATAAGAGTTACCCATTGACCTGGGGCCCTGAGACTCTCCTTGGGAAACCTGATATGTCATATTTTCTAAGTTGTCTATGTCTAGCCATGTTCTTTAGCCATCATGCTTTGAATGTCTTTTCCCTGTTCATGAGAGGTATCATAAATGCTTACAACCAACTTTTCAGATAAGTCATTTCAACTACTTGATATGTCATTATCAACTATTTGTATATATAAATATATTTATATATATTCTCTTCATTTTATAAACAAAATATGTAAATAGAAGATGAGCTGCCAAAATATTCTTTCAGGCTAATAATTTGGATATTTATTTGCAAGCTTGCCTTAGCTATTAGTCCTTAAAATAGAGATGAACTCCTTTATCTCTGACCTTTCATTTTTATAATAATATAATAGAACATACTTTCCATGATTGTTCTTATTATGAGCATTCAATTCTTATTCTCTCACCAATAAACTTAAAGTAACTATGCAACTCTACAATAAAAATTGGCCACTTGGGATGTACAACCCCGATACAGATATTCTCAATATTTTAGTAATAGGACAAAACCCTTATTTCAGTCTTCTGTGAGTGTGGTACCAGGTACCAGGAAAAAAAGAACTCATAAAATTGGTGGGTGAGGGAATAGGGCCAACTAGAATAAGGACTTGGTGCCAACAAGGGTTTTAAAGAGAATGAGGGATGAGTTGTGAGAGATCAGGGGAATGAGGACAAAACTGGAAGGAAATGAAGAGGAGCTATTCATAGAAAGGGAAGAGATGGTCTGAAAAGAAAGGCCTGAAAGGATTGGGAAACATTTTCAATTACCAGGACAAAGGAACTGGGCAAACACTTCTAAAATGGTAGAAAAGAATGAAGACCTGGGACTTCCCTGGTGGCGCAGTGGTTAAGAATCCACCTGCCAATGCAGGGCACACGGGTTCAATCCCTGGTCCAGGAAGGTCCCACATGCCTCGGAGCAACTAAGCTCGTGCGCCACAACTACTGAGCCTGCGCTCTAGAGCCCGCGAGCCACAACTACTGAAGCCTGTGCACCTAGAGCCCGTGCCCCGCAAAAAGAGAAGCCACCTCAATGAGAAGCCCGCGCACCGCAACAAAGAGTAACCCCTGCTCGCCACAACCAGAGAAAGCCCACGGGCAGCAAGGAAAACCCTACGCAGCCAAATAAATTAAATAAATAAATAAATTTATTAAAAAAAAAAATAGAACAAAGACCCTGCTGCAGAGAATGAGGGCCTTTTTTGGCGGGGGTAGGGGGAGTATTTGGAGTCAGAATTTAATGGAGTCTTCTGGCAGACGTTTATTCAACTGAATCTTGTAAAATTTATTTCTGGAATTTAGAATTGGAAAGTTGGATGTAACAGAATATTTAAGTAAAAAACTATGTAAAATATACCAATAGCAAAAATATGAACTCAAGTCTTGTAAACTTTTAAAACATTAATCTTATTTTTTCCTCAGGAAATGATTATAATTCCATCCATAACCATAAGAAAGATTAATCTGAAATTTAAAAAACCTTCACATGCTCAAATTATTCTTAATAATCAAGATAAAATGTGTTTTGTGGGAGTCAGAAATAAAAATAAAGTATATAAAAGTATGCCACCAAGTAGAAAACCAGCTGAGGCCTATTTTTTTTTTTTTTTAAGTTTTAATATCTACTAAGTAGCCCACATGAAACGTGTATCTTAACATATTTGTCCTATTCAAACATATTAGTCATATTCAATGCATTTTAAAATATCACCATACATATACTTCATAAATGTAATTTAGAAAAACTTTGCTAATTTTCACTTCCCTAATCTGCAAACCCCCAGTTCTCACAAAGAACCCTGCAGTTTCACTTCACTTCTCAGCAAAGATTTAATAGCTGAGAGCTCTATCATGTTCTCATATTACTAAGACTTCATTATTTTTACATGCCACACTACAGGACACTTACGAATATACTATTAAGTATTATCATAAATAATTAAAATACAACTACATGACAAAATGAAAGAACAAAGCGTATTCTGTGTTGCAGTCAACTTGTGTGTATGTTGGCGAAAGCGAGCTAAGCACATATTTTTAAAATAGAAAATCAATTACTAAGAGCAACCTCAGTCAGACTGCAATGGACCTCCCTCTCATTAGTGTGAGTTAGCGAGGTCTTTTTCTGGCTCCTACCTGCCAAGTAAATCATATAGTCATTGTATCATTATCGCTGTTTAATGGAAAAAAAAAATTAAGTACCAATAAAGCTTTGTCTTTGTGCCAGCCTGTTCCACATAGCCATGCTTTTCACTCCTAGTTGACTTGGTGGATCCAGCACTTTTACCACTCCTTCCCTTGCCCCACACGCTGTAAGTCTTTACTGTCCTATTAATTGGTCAACATGCATTTACAAGCACATACCATGTGGTCAGCCCTATACAGACAATGTTCAGGATATGTAAGTGTCATGGTCTTTGCCTTTAAGGAGTTCGCAATATAATTTGGGAAACAAGATTACACCATAGAAGAGAGAGAGAGAAAAAAAAAGAGTGCATATAATGAAGTTTTACTTAGTGTTGGTCTTCACTTTTGAAACTACATGTTAGATGAGGCCGAATCCAGAAAAACTTCCCAGATTCTACGAGCCTGGCTTAAGTGTTGGTCACGTGTGTTCTGCTAGCATCCTGCATTTACTCTGTAAAAAGTTGCCCATTTACATAGCATTAATGGAATCCATGTATTGTAATTTAACTTCTCTCACCGGACCATACTCATCTTGAGGACAGGGGCTGAATCTTGTTCACAGCACTGTTTCTCCTCAAATGGAGTGCCAGGCACAGAAGGTGATCAGGAGCATGGCATTAGGCGAGGCTGCAGACTACGGCGCTCTGAGCTACACAGGGCCTTGTACGTGGCTGTGTTTCAGAGTCTGGCCTTCAGCCCTAGAACAATGGAAAGCCAGTGAAGGCTTTGAAGCAGGCAAAATGGCACGAGCAAATTCAAGTTTTGAAAAGAACCCTCCATCCACAATGTATTGAAGAGCAGAGAAAATGATGCAGGGAGCTCAGATAATTTGAAATAAACATTTCGTTAAGTAAGGAGGGGCAGCCAAAATTAACATGTGTTTTGTGGTGTGATTTACCCAAATTTGGGTAATAGCCAGGTTTTCTTGGCCAGTAACATGGAAGTGTGGTTATTGCTCTGTTGTTATGAATCAGCTCATTATTTCTGAAAGTAAACAACTTAAATTATATTACGATCACTTTTGATAATTTTTGATAGCCTAGAGTATATACTGTGTTAGAAGCTGGGGATAGATATTGAAGCAAATTAAAGGTAATACAGAAATATATTGAAAAAGTTTTACGTGTTCTCTTAGTAGGTGGCTCTGCTGAGACATTCCAAATGGAGCATTTTGTTTTCTAAATCTATTATGAGTTGCTAATCCTTGCTAGGTGTGCAATCCAAACTGCTGCATTTTTAAGTAGCGATTTGCCATACCTTTTGTTGGGGAATATGAAGTTGTCTATTCAATGTGCAAGAAGATAAAATTGGTTTGAGCTTTAGGAATCCCATGGGAAACTGGGACTATTCGGGGTTTCTAGGATATGTGGCTCTGGGCTGGGAGTGGAGTAAGGAGGTAGCACGAAGTTTTCGTAGGTTGCAGCTAATTCCACCTGATTTTAGCAGGGACAATGGTTCTCTCCTCATGTTACTCTCCCTGCTTTAAACCTTTCAGTGGCTCTGCCTTGCTCTTTGGGTCACTTCCAAAGCTTTAATAGGATCTGCCATGCCCTGCATGGGCTGGCTGCCTCCTACCAACCACCCCAGCTCCATTTCACACCTTTCTCTCCAGGGGTCCAGGTAAGTTCCTTAAATGTGCCCTTCTTCCTTTGACAAGGGATGTTTGACCTCTTTCTACCCTCTGCTTGGAATGCTCCCTACCCCATTCCCATCCCCACCTCCAATCTAGCTGTTTAATTGATTCCTACCGTTTCTTTAAATCTTAGTTCAATAGTTACTTTTTCAGGCAAGCCTTCTTTGAGACCCTCTCTCCACTACTTCCACCCCAGACTAGGTGAAACTGGCTCATGTTATGCCCACATAGCACTAATAATTATCCTTTACAGCAGTTACACTTGTACTTTTAATTAATTAATTTACATCATTATTTGATGGATGCCTCCTTCTCATCAAACTGTGAGCTCTGTGGGGATGATAAATATGTCTGTTTTTTTGCAACATTACATCATCCCCAGAGTAATGTAAACCCAACACGTAGTAGGTGCTCAATAAATACTTTTTTTTCAATAAATACTTTTGAATAAATAAATAAGTGAATGAATACATAACTCTAATAATAATCTTTTCCTTAATTTTCTTCTCTCTCTGTGATCTCGGCCATTTGCTGGAAATTGGATTTTTCTCTGTGTTTCGCTTAGGGTCACCTACTCTCTAGGTGCAGTTGTAGATGCTTCCAGTGCCATACGTAGACTAGCAGGTGAGAGGATGGTACCCACCGTGGCAGAGGCTTAATTCCAGGAAGTCCTATATAAACCCATGGGGGGAAGTATTGCAGCTTCCCATTGTGTTCTCTTGCATCTGAGAAGAGACAATAAAACAAAAATGCAAAAGGGCCAAGAGGCCCTAAAGAGATCTTGGGTGCATTAGACCTCTTGGCTCATTCGCTGCCATCTAAAAGGTTTACTCTGGACCTGATGAGCCTATATTTTATTTTTCTAGAGAAAAAGGTGAGATTTAAAGGGAGTTGGCCTCGAGTAAAAAACAGCAACTGTACTAAAAACCATGGACAATTAGGTCCTCATAAATTCACTTAAAAGTTCATCTTTCAGGCTTTTTTCTAGTGGGATTTCTAGAAACATATAGAGTGTGGATGCTCCTTACAATTTAGGAGAAGCAGGATTTGTTTCCCTCCTTTCCTGTAGCGCATATGTGGGACTCCTAACGACCTCAGAAAGAGAAAGGACTGAAGGGTGACTCTAACCCTTGCCTAATCTTGTATTCCTCTTAAATTCATTCTTACTGTCCTCTGCCTGAAAGTGGCCGCTGTGTCAGTGGGGACAGGAAGACTTCAGGCAGATGGTTACTGGAAAATGGAGACAGGCGACAGGTAACTGAAACAGGGACAACTGCACGATGACTTGCACCACTGTTGGTTCTGCGGCCAGAGCTCCAGAAATTCCTCTGGCTCTGGTTGTCACAGACACAGCCGTGTGGTCCCAGCGAGGGTGAGGAGGGCTCGAGTCCAGCAACAAACATCAGCCGCAGGAATCCACACATGCTCTCAGGAGTGGCAGCACAGAGCCGGCCAGGCGCCTACTGGGGGCCTTGTTTGTAGTCCTCTTTAAAGTTGCAATCAAATGGCAGAACGCAGTTTTGAAGCCTCCTTTGAACAATTTTATTGTCTGTTCCCTTTGCCACAGAAGAGTAAAGCTGATAAACTGCTAAATAATCCACTTTTGTATATTTCATTTGAAAACATTAAAATTTTAAATACTTACTTTATAGCCCTGATAAAGCATGACAGGGACTCAGCACTGGCCTCCCTGCGCTCCTCTGGTGGGTGGATTTGAGATGCTTGGTTTAACAGCACGCTAAGGGACTGTCACTGGCCTGGATTCCACCCCCAGGCCATGACTCACTGATTGGAGAGAGTTACTACTCCTGGGAAGCAACAGTTTCATATATTTCCAGGTAAGAGGCTGGGCCCAAGATAGAAGTGGAATCTAGTCTTTCAGCGTCAACTGGAGGAATCAATCATACTTATTGGGAAAGAACAACACAGATGGAAGTGGATCCCAGATTGGGATGGGAGGAACCCAACAATATAATTATTTAACACTTTGGAATATTCATCTGTCTTTTTGAGGATAACGATTAGGTCTTATTCATCTTTGTATGCCCAATGTTTTGTGCAGTGCTTGGCACAAAGCAGATGCTCAATAAATATTTATTTGATGAATAAGTAAATGAATGAAAAAGCAAACTGAGTAAACCTCGAATGGAATTGCCCTGTATATTAGTTTCCTCGAATTCATGTAAGGAAGCATTACAAACTATGACTTAACCAACAAAAATTTGTTGTCTCAGTTTTGGAGGCTATAAATCTGAGATCAAAGTGTCAGCAAATTCGTGCTTCCTCTGAAGGCACTAGGGAAGTATCTGGCTCAGGCCTCTTTCTTTGCTTCTGGTAGTTCCTTGGCTTTTGACAGTGTAACTCCTGTTTTTACATGGCATTCTTCCTGTGTGTGTATACATGTCAGATTCCAAATTTTTTTCCTTATCCAAGGACACCCGCCATATTGGATTAGGGGCCCACCCTATACCAGCATGACTTCATCTTAATTTAACTAATTATATCTGCAATGTCTATTTCCAAAAATAGGTCACATTCTAAGGTACTGGAGGAGGTTAAGATGTCAACATATGAATTGGAGTGGGGGGGCACAATTCAATGCATAACGCCTTTTTTCTTGTACGTTCAGGAGTGGAATTTTATTATAAAAATATTCAAAGAGCACTCATTTAATAGGTACTTTCCTGGATGTCAAGAGATATGGGTTCTGAACTCCATTCAGCCATTAACCACTGGTGTGAATATAAACAGGAATTTCATTTGGGTTAATGAGGAGGCTGAGATGTTTGATCTTCAAGGTGCTTTTTAGCTCAAACTTTGTATAATTTTCTTAGCCATTCATTTGAAACACACCTCTTATATGGCCCTTCCTTAGTGCTCCTTGCTTATTGCTGCACATTTAGATTAGACTTTCAGAATTCTACAGTAATTGAGTCCAGCAATGTTTCTTTAAAGAATTCAAGAACTTGGTCTTCCTGCTTCAGAGGCCAATGTCCTGAACTCATAAAGCCAGGGACCATGTCTGTTTCTCTTACTGCTGAATTTCAATAGCTAACATAGTGCCTGGCATTCAATACTCAATAATAGTAAACACTCAATAAATAGGTGTTGAATAAATATTGAATGAATGAATGTACTTATTTCAAAATTATTTCCATAAATTTGTCAGCTAGGTTCAACTCCATATATGTTTAAATCTTTCCTCCTCACTATTCACATTTCCCTGTAATTACCAATTCCAATGTAACTTAGAGCTCAAAAATCTCATGTTTAATGTCCATAAATCAATGGTTGTCTATAGATAAAATAATTTCAAGGTATCTAAGGGATTATGTGGAATATTTAGGGCATTGTGAAGAAGTCAACATACAGGAAACACAGTCATTGTATAAAAACTGGCAGGAAATGACACTTATAAATTTCCTTCAGTGCAATCTGGTGGAGAAAATTAGCACCTCTCCATGGGCTTTTCTTAATAAATCTTACAGTCTCTATTTCTGTATATATTTTATATCATTTTATGAAATAGGAGACTGACGTATATATGATATAAAGACTGTAAGTAGAAGGTTGAGAATATAGGAAGCATTAATTTCTGTGTTACCGTGATGTTTGGGCACAATGGATCATGTATGGTGGTCACAGAAGGTGCATGTGAAGAGTCAAGAACAGTGCTCTATGAATAATAAAATTTATAAACTTTCTTTTGTTATTATTATTTAAGGCCCCAAAGAGATTTGGGCTTTTATATAATTTTCAGGGCTTTGACATTATTTCTTTATTTTTAAGACTTGAGATTTAAACTTGTCCTAGGAAAATGGAGGAAGAGGTGTTATTTTTGCAGCTACTGTGTCACATGTGGTTAAGCCAAGAGACCTCAGTACTGTCCCATCAATCCCACCACCAACAGGGGGGCTTTCAGAGGAGGACGTAACCTGCTAAGAGCAATACCAAGCACAATTTATGAAGTAACCTAATTCTAAAAGCATTTTAATAATTGGAGGGAGAATTTTAAGTTAGGGGAATAGAAACCAAGGAGTATTTCATTCCTCCTTCTATTTCCACCTAACCCATGTAACCCCTTGCTAGTCAAACTGCAGTAACCCACTTGCCGGGAATGGAGAACTGTTTGAAAAATCTTATAGGGTACAGAGGTGCCTTCATCTTCCCGAATAGTAAATGGAACAAGACTCTTCCAATGACAACGTTAGAAAATTATATCTAGTTTAATTTTTCTCCTACATCCTGGTTTCATTTATGAAACTGTTCGGTTCTCCAGGGCTGCTGCTGAAATCAGGAAAGCCTTTCTGCCAAAGAAGAAAAGGTTTCCATTTGACAGAAATACTGTTCAGAGTGATTGATTTAAAAGTGCTGAACTCATATTCAGAGTCTGAAATCCAGGAACCACCAGCTGGGCTGGGATTCAAAATTACAAGGCTGGAGTGAGTTTCTGAGTTGTGATGCATTAAGCAGTGGGGGCAATTGCTTTTCTCACCTATCTCACAAGGGATGGAGGAAGGGAAACATTTAAGAATTAAGAAAAGAAATCTTCGGACTGTTGAGTTACTGCATCTTGCTCTGCTAGAGGCAGAATCACAGTTTGCATTTAGTAGGGAAACTTCAGTGAGGAATTTAATAAATCTTTCGGTAACTATGAATTGTTTGAAAGGGAAATTGGAGGAGACTAAACAAATAATAGACGAGGAAAACCGTATGGACCAGTCACTTTACTAAGGCTGGACCTACGCAATATGTAGCTGGCTGAGAGCAGGATGCACCTATTTGAAACAAGCAAAGCATTTCCAGGGTGTGAACTAAAAGGAGCTGGTCTACTGGAAAAAATACCATTTGAATATTCTGCAAGAAACAGTAAGCATGAACAATGGTGCTAGGAGATTAAGACATATAATGTTCACTTAACTCTTTTAATTTGGGTGCTGTGGTTTTTAACAGAAGAATTTATCAGCGGTTTGTTGTTTCTTCTTTTTTCCTTACGCATGCCGAGCTATTTCCTTGCAAGCCATTTTAAATAAAAATATTTTTAAAGGGGACACAATGTTAAAGGAGATGTATAAATAAGACAAGTGTTAATTACAGTGTCTAAAAAGAATGTTTTTATCCTGTAAATCGCAGCCCAACTGTTTACACAGGGTGAGAGCTCTCCATTCTGGAGCTGCACTTTCCATCAAGTCACGGAGTGTAAATCTGGGCAATAAATGATCAGAAGGTACTGTACTGTGTAACTTGCACAATGTTCATAAAACAAATTAATGAACAAATAAATATTCTCTGATGGATGACTTGGCAAAAGTATATCTCACAAAAATGCCTTCGTCTTTTGTTGGGGAGAATGGCACGGAAGTGACATCCCTTTGAACAGTGTAGCTGATCTCAAAGAGATTAATGTTTGGAAAGTAATCTTAGTGCCTGATCTGAGAGCCTTGACATCGGCCAAACCCCTGTGGCTGTCAGTGGGGGACCTGCCTGTGGCGAGGACACGGGAATCAAGCTAGACTCTCACCTTCTGGTCACAAAGCCACCAACCCACTTGAAATTCTCAGAGACCTAAGTATTGATTTGTATCCCCAGACAGAAGTTTGTGGGGCTTCATTCTGAGTAGAAGTAACCTTATAAGCTCGAAAATCTGCAGATTTTCGAGCTTATAAGGAAGATGACTTTCCTTAAAGGAAAATGACTTTCCGTAAAGAAATGCTCGTAAAAAAATAAAAATGCCAGCTGCTGTCCCCCGAGTTTGGGTGGGAGGGTATACACATGTCCTGAGCCAGATTTGCTGAGCTGACTTCGCAATGAACACCCGTCTCATGCTGCTCGTTTGTCAGGTAGGCATATATGATGGCGCTATAGTCCGCAACATGAAGTCTAAATTCTGCGGTGTGGCCTTTAAGATCCTGATTAATACGACTGGGCTTCTCATTCATGATCAAGTCTCAGCAAATCCAAACGGAAATAGTTCTACTTTTTCCTCCCTTTCTACATCATCTCTGGCTCTTCCAACTCTTATTCCTATTTTCCTCTCCAAAGTTTTGCGCATACTGCTTCTTCCTTGGCCCTACATTCACCCACCTTTCCTCCTGTGGAAATACTTCCCAGTCCATCCTACAAGGCACAAATTAAGCACCCATTTCTCAGTGAAGCTTTCCCAACTGTTCCATCCTGTGATGATTTCTCCATTATTTGAATTTTTGGTTTTAGAACTTGACAGCACACTGAATACCTTTTCTTGTCATTGTTTGACTTCTGCTCATTTTACTTTCCAAAGTACTTCTAAGACTTTGAGGTCAGAGACTGTCCTATAAAAAGCCACTGCACCTCGTGTGAATATTTAAAATAGGCAATTTGAAATAGTGCAACTTAAAATATTAATAACACCTATGCACAAAGTTTGAAATAATTATTTAAAAATTAATTTGTAATTTTAAAAAGTCATCAAGAATCTTACAACTTCAAAGTTTTAGGTTTTAGCCTCATAAAAGCATCTCTTTAGCTGCTAAACAGAAATATTCTTCTTCTGTCAGTATCATGTGAGCCATGCTTCTATTTATCTGAAATAAACTTTTCATAAGTCATTTTGGTAACTATTTTGTGGTTATTTTAATTTCAATATAATTATCATTTTAAAATTACAATCTATTAAAAGTGAATCCAATCATTTGTCAACATTAATACTAATAATTAGTATTAAAGAAATATGCACCAAATAAATAACTTTGAATTGGAAGTTAGATTTGATAAGAAGATATCAAGAAAGCCAAATAGCCACCATGATGTACCTTGAATCATTTAGGACAAAGTCCTCTGTGAAATTTTGGAGAGAGTATGGTGAACAAAAAAAACAACGTTAACATTAAATACATTTTAGTATTCTCAAAAACTGTAAAATAATCCAGTCAAGAATGATTTTTAAATGGAAAAAAAAAAAAAAAAAGCCTCACCATGTGGTGTGGCTGTAAGATACCCTTAATCTTCCCCAAAGCTATGAAGGCCAGAGATATATGAATGAATTCTGGCATGCCATGCCCCTGCTTTGTATTTCTTACATTAATTATGTAAATTCTGAATTCTGGAGAATCACACACACCTTTCCTTCATTATGTTGTTCCCTATATCATAAGCTTGCCAGATAAAACATAGGATGCCCAGTTAAATTTAAATTTTGGATAAACAATAAAGAAATAGTTGGTATAAGTTTCCCTAAATATTGCATGAGATCTACTTATAATAAAAATATTCATTGCTTATCTAAACTTCAAATTTAACGGGGTGCCCTCTATTTTAGAAACTAGCTGAATGATTTATAATAATTAAAACACTATTTTGTGTGTGTGTGTGTGTGTGCGTGCACAATAACCCAGTTTGAAAGATACTTAATTATGAGTCATCTGATACAGCCTTTCACCACCACTTCCTGGGCACTTAGTTGATACACATCATCTTCCCAAAGCCCTTCATGATTCTTCCAACTAGAATCACTCTTTCATCTTTTTTCCAAATACAATTTGTGCTTTTCCTTGGGCACTAATTCATATATTCAACAACTATTTATTGAGCACCTACTAAGAGCCAGCCACTGTTCTAGGCTTGGGAGACTAGTAATGAACAAAATGGACAAAGATCCTGCTTTCATGGAGTTTACATTCAAGTGGCAGAAACAAAGAAATGACCTAAAAAGTATATAGTTTGTCTGGTGGTGATAAATTTTCTGAAGACAAATAAAGCAGAATAAAGAAGATGGAGGGTGGGGGTAGGGAGTGGAGGTATCCTTCAGTAGGTGGTCAGGGAAGGCCACTTTGATAAAGTCCCAATTTAACGGACACCCGAAGAAGAGTGCGAGCCACGCAGATATCTAGGGTAAGAATATACAGGCAAAGGGACCCTAAAAATAACAGAGTATGATTGTTGTGTTCCATGAGTGGTAAGAAAGCCAGTGTGCCCAGAAGTGAGAGAGCAAAGTGGAGAGGAAGGGAGAAGAGAAGAAAGAGATAGCTTGGGGCCACATTCAGGTTATTTCTGAGTAGATCATACTTGGAATGCAAAACAGTAAACTCCTCTCTGGCAAGGACCATGAACTGGGGAATACGGGCAACAGTGTTTGAATGTGAGATTGATCTGGCTGGGGCATTTATCTCTCTGTAGATTACAGCTCTGATTTAGCAGGAGGAAGGGCTGGGAATTGTTCTTTCACTGCTCCAGTTGGTTTCCTCCTAAAGATGAAAGTTTGAATGATTAGAGTGCGTTTCCTACATCTGAGAGAGATGACCTTTTGCTGAAGCCACATCAGCCAGTGCATTATCTGTCTAGAATAGCTAAGAGGATTCTTGCTCCACAGTCACCGGTAGTCCTTATTTCTTTAACAGTACCCATAATTCTGCCTAAATCATAACAAATTAGAAGTAAATGTTTGCTAAACTGAGTTCTTGAGCCCCTCAATCTTTACTTCCATTCATTGGGTTGATGTTATTTGGTAACTACAAAAGCCTCATCAATTCAGTAAGGATGGAAATTGCCCTATTTCACATGATGCCGTTTGTTGACCTGTTCTTCTCCCAGACGTGACATTGCTCCAGAGATTCTTCCAAATTTTTAACTCAAATTGCATCAAGTGGTTATCATGAATGGTCCCTAGTGATACTTTCTTTCATCCAGTTCCTTCCTTATACAGTGTTATCTCTACAGACGCTGCTGCTGTTAATAGATAACCCCACACTGTATTCATCTGTCCTGGCATCTTCTGCTCATCACCAATAGGCACATTTTGACCGCAGAAACAAATAACATTTTGACCCCATCTGACCCCATTTATTTTGTTTGTGACTGCAAAATCCAAGTCTTGAATGCCTGTAGCAAGGTAACTGTCCTTGACCCATTGGTGATCTTTTTTTCTGCCTTCAAGACACACATTCAGTCCTCATGTTCTTTCCTGCAAATTCCAGTCTCCTAATCTTTGAGCCTGAAGGTCTCCACAGTAATCCCATAACTTCCCTCTGTTGGCGCATTCACTCTTATCCAGTGAAAATTCTTTCAATTTTTCCCTTCTATAGGATCCTCTTTTTTTCTCTGTACAACGTGGGAGCTCAATAAATATGGATTGTGTGACTAGTGACTAGTTTGTATGTGTCACACTGTCTGATTTTCTTTATTTAACATTTCCTCAAGCACCACTTTCTTGCAGACACCTATTTTGAAGAACTACCTTTCCAAAGTGATCATCATTTATACACTTACTCATATTTGGCAAATATACTAAAGTTACAAACAAAGAGATGAGGTGGAGTAGACTGATGAGTTATCAGAAAATGTTCTGTGAAGTGAGGTCAATAAATGTCCCATTGAAATTTAAATTCACATTGTGAGTCACAAAATCTCTACTTCCTAAAAGTTTCCTGGTCTGTCCCACATGATAGATATTTAGCAGATACATTTAAAAAAGCCACCATGTCTCTAATCCACAAAGCTCTTTCTCTTTTGGTAACATTAGTAAAAGAAAAACACATTTATTGTCCTTGCTAAGCTTAAAACAACAGGCAAAGCAAGCTAAGGTTTCTTCCTGCTCTGCAGTGCCTCTCTTTCTCTTTCAGCTGAATTATAGTCTTACTATTACTCTGAATGAAGATTACGATGAACAGTTACCTTCAAGTAGACGACCAGTTGGGATCTGGGGGGCTCATAACTGTTCCCCAGTGGTTAGTCCTTCCCTTTCTGGAAACACAGTCTTCAGATGTATTTGTTCTTCTACCCACGTAGATGTTCCCCAAAACCATTCTGTGGTTCTTCTCCTTACTGTGTTTCTTCCTAAATTCTACTATGGCAATCTGGGCACACATCCAACATCAGTAAATGAAAACCTCTTCATGCAGCCCAGCTTCAGCATTGCATACCAGCAGTTGAATGCTGTCTTTCCTGTCCCACATCCAAACGTTAGCATATGCAATATCAATAAGCTGTTCCTTTCATCTTCTCAACACTGTGGAGGTGTTTATATTTGTGTGGGACATTTAAGCAATTCCAGCCAATGGGCTTTTACATCGGGCTAGGCCCCAGGCGGGGAACAGCCTCAATTGGAAACAGGAACTGAAAGTGTTCTTGGTAAAATTCTGTATCTGCCCAAATGTAGCTGTCTAACTCAATGCCTGACCTTCTTTAAAAAGGTCATCCTCGGAATTATGGGGCAGTTTGATAAGCTGGAATATACTAATTTATTGGCCATTAAAAAAAGAGGAAATTTTATTATGGATTACTCTGCTTTCTTGAAAACTTTTTTTTGTAATTAAAAACATCTGGAAGGCATTTTAATATATCACAAACAAGAGGAAATCCAAAGCACGTGACTTCTAAGAAAATGATGCAAATTGAATTCCTTGCCAAAATTTACTGTAATCTGTTTTTCTTTTTTTCCGGGGTGGGAGTTTGAAGGTGAGGGATTCAAGAAAGGAGGGCAAATGAGAACAGCATTGAGAATTCTGCAGAGAAAACAGTCATTTCAAAATTCGTCTACTGCTATTTTTGGCCAGTGTTAGAAGACATTACACACTGGCAGAGTCTCTGAAATATATTTGGTTTCTTCTTAAAAATTAGTCATTGTACTGGTAAATTTCTTTCTGAAATAGACAAATAATTACATAAACATAGACTAAGTGTTCGTAATAAGAAGTAGAAAGAAACATCTTCCAGGGTGAACTTAGGTAAAGAGCAAGCTGTGCTTAGTACTTTATTCTTCCTCTCTATACCCATTTTTTATTTGGATAATAGCATAATACACGCAGTTCTAATATACAGCACCCAAAATTGATGTCTGCATATAACATTGCAAATGTTTCTCAATTTGTCTTTCATCAGACAGGGCATAAGGTAGCTTACAATATAAATGATGTTATTTTGAGGACTTTCTTCTTTATTTAACCCTGGAGATAAATGGAAAATAATCATCAATCTCAGGAATTGAGTTCTTTTAATATTGTGGGTAATACACACACACACACACGCACACACACACACACACATATACACACACACAAACACTCCTCCATAAAACAAACCTAACAGTAACAATGTGGCCAATGGTCACCTTATTTGGCTTCCAATTCTTGGATGGACACGATAATTTCATGAAAACAACTTTGATGCAGAGTATGTTTTACACTATATAAATAGTTTATGAAAGCTCATTGAACTGCTGTAAATATGTACTTACACAAAGAATCAGTGGTCTTTTTAAAGATGCAGGAACCTCTTATTTTGCTGGACAAATTCCAGATTTGGTATTTTTTTTAAAAAGCATGTGAACTAAAGGAAAACAAACCTCTGTTCAAATTGTAACTTTGGACTTTATAGCAGTGACTTCTTTGAATTTCAAGCTCTTTGCCTCTAAAACAGAAAGAGATTACCCATATTTTCTAAGAATTAAATGAGATAATACTTATGTATAAAGAATCTGACACTCAATATTATGACATAGTATGAGTGTGTTTCGTGTTTGGTAATTGCAATCGTTGTTGCTTTTGTTGTGGTCATCCATTTACAATGCTTGGTGTCAGTCTATTCATCTCTTGTAAAAATAAAATACAGTGTGTGTGTGTGTGTGGAAAAAATGTAAACAATGGTTGATAGGATAATGAGATTAGAGATGGTCTTTTAAATTTTTCATTGCTATGCTAATACAATACCTTTATAAAACCTAAAAATCTTGAAACAACACATTTTTTAAAAATTGTGGTAAAATACACAAAACAGAAAATTTATCATTTCAACCATTTTAAAGTGGACAGTTCAGTGATATTATGTCAACAAATTTTTAAAACTTTCAGATGGCACCTGAATAAAATATGTGTTGTCCATTGGTGATTTTAATATATCTGGTATATAACTGAAGTCACCACAAAACTTTTTCTGGGAAATTGGCAGATCATAAACATAAAAAATTATTTTGCTTTATATTAAACCTTATTGTTTTACTGTTTCAAAATTCAAATTTACTCACAAGAAAGAGTCAGTTTCATATTAGATTTGGTTTAACAAATGCTCCTGCTATTCATTCTTATCACCAAAAAAGAAAGACTATTTGTGACTTAACGATAATATGTTCCAGAAAATTAAAAGTTAAGGTCTCTTAGAAACAATACAAACGTTATCAGTAGAAGTGAAGTATACCAAATTTATATATTCAGGAGAATGTGAAACTTATACCATTGATTGTTAAAGGGTTTTAAAAGCTTTTTATTACATTTGGTAACAAAATTCTAGGCTTAGTTGTAAAATCCTGGGTTAACTATCATTTGGAAATTTAAATATACATTACAGTAAACATTTAGAAAATGTTTTTCTAAAATGTTCCATCTAGGTCAATAAACTTGTCTGTAGAAGTCTTTTAAAAAAAAAAGAAGAATCTGATACTGATTCTGGAATATAATGGGACCGTGAGTGATAGCTATTTTTATATTTGGTATTAAATGCATTATTATGCAAATAATTCCATTAAAAAAAGCAGCCAGTGGCAAGGCTATTTACTGTTCTAATTCTTTTTCAGGAGGGTGCTATTCTGCTTTGCCTCTCTATTTCTGCTCAAGAAGTTGATCAATTGATTGAATGATGAATTCATCCCTTCAGCACATTTTACCATGTGGGTGTGGGCCCTGCCTCTACCACTCCAGACACTGAGGCAGTCACCTTAGAAGGCTTAGATGTGGTCCTAACAGTCAAGGAGCTCTCGGTTTATGTAAAGAAACAACTAACTAAAAAACTTCCATTTATTTAGTGCCAGATGTTGTGAGAGATGCTGAAGATAAGAAATAAGGAAGACAAGCTTTCGGCTCAGCAGGAGGTGTTCAGGGCTGCATTTGTCCTTCCAAGCAAAGACAGAGGTAACAACTGGCCAACTGAGAAGGTCATCAGTGTTGACTATGGGAGCTGAGGGATGGATCAGAAGTCAAAGTATACTTTTATGTAATGTGGAAGATCTAAATAAAATTAATAAAAATCAGTATTTAGAGTTCTATTTACAAATATTGATAAGAAAGAAACTTGCTCATAGAAAAATGTTATGAATTAATTAAGTCCTTTAAGGAGTGTATAAACCCTATTAGGAAGTTTACATTTTCCAGATAGTTGGAACTAGTTATATGGGGTTTGGGTGTGGAGAGTAAGATATTCAAAGAGGATGGACACTGAAACAAGAAAGACATGGTCCTACATTCCAACTCTGTAGTTTTCCAACATGAAGCATTGAGCCAGTTATATAACCTTTCCTAGCTTTGATTTCCTCACCTGCAAAGTAAGAATAATATATTCAGAGTTGTTGTGAGGATTAATGTTAATTTATATTAAGAATTTGGCAGATAGGTAGCACTCAATAAATGATGTCTGTTATTATGGCCGTTATTATTATCATCTTTAAGAAGGCCAAAGGATTTAATTTAAAACCACTTTCCCTGCAATGAAAATATAATTCATATCATTTATAAATTTACACATTTCTCCTGTTTTGGTGTGGACATTAGCTAGTGTTTGGTCATTGGCCATGATATGTGTTGGAAGTTTTGATTATTTACTATTTTCTAAGAACTTTGTTTAAAAAATGCAGAGTATAGCTCATTCAAAATGACAGCCAGTGTTTTATAAAATTTAAGAAAAGCTAATGTGAAGAAGAAAGAATAATTTAAAACCCATATTTGAAGTAGATGATAGTGGATTATATCTACCACTCTCCTGATTCCTCTGTCCTTAATAAGAGCTCAAAGCAACAACCTGAATAATACTCAACTACAGATTAGGTGAGTGAGAACAGACTTTTATTACAAGGGAAATTACAAGGTTAATTTGCATTGACTAGTTTAAACAACAGTCTACCAACTACACTAAACTTAGAAAATATTACACAGAGACAGAAATGGAAGGGACTAGGTTAAGATAATGCTTTTTCTTTTCACATTCATATTTCAGAATCATGATATCTTAAAATAGGTTGTCAGACGGGTTAATGGCCCTTACTATTTCATTTTAACACTAAATACCAAAAAAAAAAAAAAAAAAGTTTATGGAATCTGCATGTTGAAATAGGCTTCCATAAGCCCAAATCTAATAGTTGTTAGTTACACAAGAGGCACGAAGAACATTAAAACCTTCCATGAGAGAAGTATGTGTACTAGACCAGGGATTCCATCATAAATATTGCTATGAAGAGTATGGTATAAAAAAATTAAAGCAATCAACTGCAGATAAAATATTAATGTTACAAAAACATGTGCTGTATTGAGAGAAAGATATGGGGAAGCAAAATAAGATGCACTAGTATACATAGAATATTAATAGCTGAGTCACCAATTTTGTTTAAGCCTGACATGTTACCTATTACCTTCATAGGATTCAGCATAGTCTTTTTCTCATTTTGGATCTTGGCTTATAGTGATATTCTTTAGATTGCAATATCTACTCATATGGTTTACCAATTTGTATTGTCAACCAGTCCGTGTACATACATTTTGAAGGGATATTTAGCTTTTGCTAGTGGAGCCATTTACAGATCAGAAAGTAAAACAAGGGGAAATCTCTCAGTTACATGTTAAGAAATTAAAAAAAACAAAAACAAATAAACAAAAAACTCTCCAGAATTAGAACAAGGTAAGTATATTAGAACAAGATGAATATGCTCAATGATCATTAGCTATAACCTTATGCACTTAAGGATGTCGGCCACCATCTAACAGATAAAAAGGGTAAAAAATATTTAGAGCTGTTACTCACACTGCCCATGTTAAAGTATTACAACCATAAGAGGCTATCAGCAAATTTTAAAACAATGCCCAATTACTCTTCCTCTGTGCTCAGTTACCGATACTATCTGCCAAGCTATAGTCAAACTCTGTAAATAAATAAACCAATAAAGTCCTTGAGGAAAAGTCCTTAATCTACAACACAGTGATTTTGTAGCTTGAAAAGAAAAACTTTGCAAAATAAACTTTTGCAGAATAATACTAGAAACCATATATTTATCTTTCTACCTAAGGTGTTAAAAAAACATAGGCAATAAGGTCTGTTAATTTAACAGAATAATGTTGAACCAAACTGGGTGCTGGTGTTATTTTGGAGAATAAAATGGACTTGGTCTGTGTCCTCATAGAGCTTGTGGGCCACTATATTATCCCTTAATATCCCTAATATCCTTCTTATCCTTCTTTATCCATTCAGGGAAGATAGATATTAACCAAACAATCATCCAACCATATAAACTCTGCCTAGAATGTAAAGAGCAAAGGTGTGCATGGTAGAAAATAATGCTGCAAAAGTAGGAAATCTGAAGTCTCGCATGTAAACTTCATCTCAGTTGTAGCCCTCAGTTTCCTAATGAGTAATATTACACATGAGATAAAATTTCTGATTTCTTCCTGCATTATCACATGTTATGAAAAATGAAAAAAATACTAGATAATCTTTGAGAGAAAACATGTTATATAAATCCTAGATGTTCTCATTTATATCAATTTATTTAACACAGTTTGGTTGTATGCTCATGAGACTCAAGAAGAAACTCATCATGGTCCTGCTCACTTAAAACAGTAGAATAAAGTATACTCACTAGGAATCTTCATAAAAGGCAGAGAATGATAATGATCATGTGACTATAGAAGGAAAATGAGATTGGGCTCTCAGATGATGGAAAAAGACCATTTTGACTGGAGAAGTGGTCAGTAGGCTGAACCTTGACATATAGGTAAGATGTAGGCTTGTGAAAATGGCAAAGAGAGAGCTCAGGAGGAAAAAAACTAGGCACAGAATCAAAAAGGCCCTCACATTTGGTCAGTTAGACAATCTATCCTCCAGGTTTTCCCAGGTACTTATGATCTAGACATAAGCTAGAAGCTCAGGATCCTGAGCTATGTGACAGGAACACTGAGAGACAGGCTGCAGTGGGACTGGGAGCCAGATTATGGCTGATCTTGACTGAAAATTAATGACGCTTCACTTTGGTAAGCAAAGATAATCACTGGACTTTTTACTGTGATCACAGCTCTTCCTTGGGAAGATTAATTTCTCAGCATTTTGCCGAGTTGGTAAGAGATAAGGCAAGGCTTAGCAAGAAATAGGTTAGGATAAATGGAAATGGGAAGGTTTGGAGTGATCTAAATATTAGAAGACTGAGTAGTTGAATTACTTAGGTGGTGAGGAAAAGAAAATAATCTAAAACCACCCCCATGTTTCAAGCTCAGTTTACTGAGGGAATGTAACAATCAGTGGTGTGCTAGAAAATGTTCAACAATCTGCTTGAACAAGAGAAAGAAAGAAAGAAAGGAAGGAAGAAAGAAGGAGAGAAGAGAGAGGGAAGGAGGAAGGAAGGAAGGGAGGAAGGGAGGAAGAAGAAGAAGGATGAGGAGGAGAAGGAGGAGAGGAAGAAGGAGAAGAAAAAGAAGGGGAAGAGGAAGGAGAAGAAGAAGAAAACAAAGCCCTGATTTGTAGCATTTGCCATTATCTGTGGTGTAAATGCTTCCACTATGGCCAACCTCAGAGTTGGGAAGAGATGTACACAGTGAACCCTCATATGCTGGTAAGAGCCAGCTCTAGCACATGGCTGCCAGTTATGGACACAGAGGAATGAAGATGAGGGGATCCAAAAAGGGAGCTGGGAACTTCAACTTCGGACACATTGAATTGCAGGAATTACTGGGAGTATCTAAATGGCAATATTCAGCAAGCAGTTGGAAATGCTGGATTGTAGTCCCGTGGCGAAATCAGCCATATATATAAATGATATTAAAGATAAATAAGATTACCTAGGTAGAGAATTCAGGGAGACAAAAAATAGAAATAATGACAGAATCTTAGAAAATATCTGTATTGGGGGAGCAAGGGGAGGCAGGAAAAGAATAGTCTGGAGAGGTAGGAGGCAAATCAGAAGAGTGCTAGAAACCATGAGTGCTAGAAACCAAGAAACACATCTTAAGAGGGCTTGGCTAAAGTGCCAAGGGTGGGAGGGAGGTCAAGGATAATTAAACTGAAATAAAAGTCTTCGAGGCGAGTCTCTTTAGGCCACTGGGACCCTGGAGGATGCAGTTTCAGCAGAGCTGTGGGTTGAGAGAGAGTTTCTGCAGTGTATATCTTCTCATTCTCTTAATATGTTTGACAGTGAAAGGAATGAGAAAAGATGAAATGGTAGCATTTTTAATTTTTTTGAGTTATTATTATTTTAATGGAAATTTAGCTGCAACATTAGAAGAAAAACAAACTCTCATAAGCCTCATGAGTAGCAAAAATGGCTTTAGTCCAAAGTTAAAAGCTTGTGAGCCCCAATGGGGCTGACCCTAGGGCTGCCCATTATTTGCTATGAGCCTCGCTTAGTCAGACCATTTGGGAGAAAAGAGACTCTCATGGGCAGCTGTGACCAAGCAAACAGAAGCAGTGGAATGAACCAACATGAATCGCATGAAGAGGATGAATATGACAAAGCATTTGGTTTAGGGAAAATATGGGCGTGGGGAGAATGAGGGAGACAATGCCAAGAACAAATATCTGAAAAAATACATTTTTCTAGAATGACTTGTGTTGTTCAGCCAGTTTAAAGCTTAACATAACAAAACTGTCTTCTGAGCCCACAATTCTTATTATTTTCCAAGTTGCTCCCCACTTTGTTTTCTTCTTGCCTGGAATAGATGATTTCCTCATTACCCCATTTCCAGATTCTACCCAAAAGAGTAAGTATAGCCCATCCTACTTCCTCCTTAATGTCTTCTCTAACTCAATATTTTCAAGATGCTCAGATAAACTACACTGTGTTGTCTATGCAATGCATAATAAAGAACAATAAATATCTATTAAGTACTTATTACAAGCAGTGCGCACGTGTTGACACAGTTATTCCAAGTCTTGTACAGTATTCTGATTATTTTCTGTATGCATCTGGTTACTTACATTTGAAAAGTTAGGATCTTATATTTTCCTTTTGTAAACTTTTTTTTTATATAAGGCACAGTTATAGGCTGGTTAAAAAACTATTAACTGATGCTTGTTGAATTGGATTGAAATTTTAAAAACAAAAAAAAAATTTTCATTGAAATCTTTATGTGTAGTACAAGATAGAAACTCTTGTATAGCTGAAGATAAACTATAGTGTATATTTATTTAAAACACTGTTTTTAACAGTAGGTTCTGGAGGAAAGGAATGGTTCTTCTAAGAAATGAATTTGGGAACAACTGGAAGATAAAAGTAATTTATCAATATCATCAATTCAACTGTAACAGGGAAAAGACTTTTTGAAATAAATTAATTGACCCTCCCCCTATTCAGCCAGAGGCATACATTATTTGAGGCAGGATTTGGATTATTAAAGCAGGAATACAAAGAGGAAAGAAAAAGTCAGTGTTCTAGGAAGGTTGTTGTTTTTATTTTTTATCAGTGTGTAGTGAGACAAAATTTATAAATAAGAATTTGTGGCAAAAGAAAGGGGCTTTCTAAATTCCAAGAGCTATTCACCTATACAAGTTAGATCTTGGAGGTATGAAAATATGTTTTAGTATATAGAGAAAAAGAAAACTTAATGTAGGGAAAGCTCAACTTCAGCAAAAGAAAGCAAAAGATATAGTCCTGATAGTGATTCTGAGAGAATTTAAGGAGAGGAGGCAAGAATCCTAGTTATGTGTCCTGGCTTTCCCCTGAGGAAGTTGCAAGAAGTAAGAGGGAAGGATTGAAAAAATTGTCTGTACATGATGTTTCAGATATAGCTCAGGAAAATTACAGACCTCTGAAGAAAATACCTCAGGTCAGAATGATCATGGCCACAAGATGCCATCTAAGATGTTTCTAGGATGTCCTTTAAAAATTGCTGTCCTAGAAGTATTTAATCAGAGGAAAGTCTTGAGAAGGACCTTCACAGGGTGGCTCACATCAACATCGGGGTAACCTCTATAGAGGAGAAAGGGCTGCATGGCATACTGAGGCAGAGAGGAAGGGATAGTAGGGAAGAGATCTAGATGTTCCCTTAAGAAAGTACAATAGGAGGTACAAGAAGGTAGTTAAATTGAGAAGCAACAGATGTTCAATGAGACCACCATGGTGGGACTAGGAGCAGACAAAAGGAAGCTGACCAGAGGTACTGTAGAATCAATGAGAGCTGAGGTAAGGCTGATAGGCCAGTGAAAGCTGAGATGGATATATCTTTGAAATTTACAAACCATGAATTTCAGCAGTGGCATTATGCTCATCCCCCCTCCACCACCACCCTCCAAAAAAACCCAAACAACGAAAAAGCAGTATTAACAACAATTCAGTGGACACTAGTGTCAGATGGCTAGTGACTAAAGAGACCAGACTGGCTTTGTCACATTATAGACCAGCAAAGATATGAAGGACAACATGAAGACCTTCTTCCTTTTTGCAAGGTGGATACAGAAGCTTCTCCATGAACCTAGACGCCATCTTGAGAAAAAGGACAGAAAGAAGAGAAATACCACTAAGAAAAAGCTTGCCTTTAAATTAACTGAATATTTACCCCAAGACTTTGTTTAAATGCATGAGTCTGGGATTCTTTTATTTACCAAGTTTAAGTTTGTATTCACTGATACCCAACAGGATGGCGAGCTTGAACATTTAGATTAGTCATGGCAAATGAATGGCA
This sequence comes from Eschrichtius robustus, assembly GCF_028021215.1. Taxonomy (NCBI): domain Eukaryota; kingdom Metazoa; phylum Chordata; class Mammalia; order Artiodactyla; family Eschrichtiidae; genus Eschrichtius; species Eschrichtius robustus. The sequence goes on from NC_090826.1 coordinate 77,515,890, forward strand.
ACATTTCTTTTTGCACATTTTGAATCACAGACTACACATTTTAATACATAAACTAATAGGAGAGTAACAAAAATGTTGAAAAACATGGTTTTCTTCAAACCATTTTTTATGTTGCCACAATATTTTGCTGCCATTTTTCATTTACAGTCAAAAGTAGATAAAGAAAATAACTGAAGACAATTTTTTCTTTGTACAAGAAAGTAGTCTACGTAGTGAGATCTGAATAGTAATGGTAAAGCAAGGCACAATCTCACATCACAGGATTAAGCTATTAAGACTAGTGTTACTGCTAGGAAACTGAGCACAATCCACATTTTCAACATCTGAAGCATTACAAATGAAGGGAAAAACCTTCTTTTCTAAAACAAACAAACTATGATTAAATAAAATACATTAAAGTTTATTAATAAAGGTATATATAGTATCTAGAAAGTTGTGTTTATTTAAATCTTGCTCTAAAATTGTGTCCTTCTTTTGATAGACTATGGAAATGTTAAAATGCAGCAATGTATCTATTACTTATTTTAAGAGATGTTTTATTTTATAAGAAAAAGCTTAATTGAGGGAAAACATATACTATATGAAATTCAGAAATTTATGACTGTACAGTGCCATATAGAATGGGCTCATATTCATAAGCCAGACATCATCAATAACCTGTTGGCAGATACCCAGACAGGAGATGCAGTTTCAGGGAAGAGTCCCAAAGCTGTTAGGTGGCAACAGATACCACATTAATAAAGACACAATTTTACAAGTAATCTGTATACGATATTGAGATTATCATAGAAGTTGAAGAAACCTTGTCAATTGAAATTTGGGTTTTTTTAAATATAAAAATAAAGCTGCATGGAACTTTTTCTTTCTGGCTGAAAACTGTTAGTTTATTAAAAACAAAATTTTGGTATAGTTACTTGGAAGACATATATTTACTATTGCATGGTGCTTTCCAATGCTCTTGAAAAAGTCATTCATATTTATTGTTATATTATTTTTCTGAAGAGTTACCATTGCATAGCTCAGCAAATACCACAAATTTTATAATAAAAATTTTAAAATAACTTGATAGTTGTATCTTCTTATATTCTCCCTCCCAATCCATTTTTTTGGGGGTTTTTTTTTCAAAAAAAAACACTAAGAAGAATTTTGAAGATTAAATTTCCCACAGTTGTGCCTTAGGTGAAGAAATGTTATAAAAGTGAAAATGGAAACATTAAAAGAAGATACAAATGTGTAATATGGATATACAAACATAATTAACTTAATGTAATCAAAGGAGAAGAAGTAAAAACAAGATTTCAAATTGTTGCCCACTAAATTTGGCAGAAAGTTGTCTGTTTTGTTTTATTATTAATACTCATACTTGCCACTGGACAGTAAGAGACAAACTCTCATCCACAGTTGGTGGAAGCACAATTTGGTGCAATCTTTCTGTAAATCACTTTGAAAACATGTATGGAATGTCTACAAATGTTCATAGAGTTTGAACCACAATCTCCATACCTGAGAATTTAACCTAAAGATATAGAGGTATGTCAGGGAATCATGTGCAAGCACTTTCACTGAATATTTATTATAAGGGAAACATGGAAATACTCTAAATGTCCAAAGATAAGAAACTGATTAAATCAATATAGAACTCTTTTTGCTTGCCCAGTTTAAAGATGGCAATATGAGCTCCTGAATTCAATTCTCCACTTGCCTACATCAAACTTGACCCAAGGGGCCATTTCATTCCAGGATTAATCCATTTGTTAATGATGTAGTATGTTGTTGATTAAGAACATTTTCAAAGGATATATGAGACAACAGAAAATGCTCACCATGAAAGTTTTTGTTAGTGTGTGTGTATTTGGGAGGGGGAGAGAAATAGTCCAAAATGCTAATAGAGTTTATCTCTCAGTGGTAAAATTTTCTTCTTTAACTTTTCTGAATTTTACAAATTTTCTACCATGAAAGTTCATTAGTTTTAAAATCAGAAAAAAAGTAAAATGATTAACACGGAAGACAAAATAAGTCCTGAAAACATCATATCTGTTATAGTTTACAAATAAAATTCAAGTTTCCCCAAATTCACCTGTTTGTAAACAATATTCTATTAAATATTTTCATAAAAATAGAAATGAAGTTCAGAAACTTTCAAAAAATAGTGTTAGACCTCTGCCCCCAAATCATGAATAATAAAAATAGTATTTCACATTTTTATAGTAATCCACATTTTTTCAAGCAGTTACATTTATATAAATCATCTGTCTCTTCTCCCTCAACCTGATTTGATTATAGAATCAGAGAATCTAAGCTGGAAGGAACCCTAGGAGCCAACCAATTGAAATCCTGCTTAGTGCAAAGGAATTTATCATAACACCCCTGAGAGAGGCTTTTTTCAACCATATGAATGTTTCTAGAGCTCATGACTCCACAAGGCTTTTTCATTTTCTGGACAGTTTTGGTTGTTTTAAAGTCCTTATATTAAATGAAAACAAGTCAAAAGAAAGCAGTGGCTACTAATTCTGAACTTTCTTATGTAAAAAATGCATTGGCCATTCCCAATCCTGGGTTTCTATTTTTCTAAAAGTGTGGTCCACAGACTACCTGCATGAAACCACCTGAGAACTTCTTTTGAAATGTAGATTTCCAAGCCCCACCTGACACCTTCTGAACCAGGATATCTGGAGGTGGAGCCCTGAATATACATTTTTCACTAACTTCTTAACTGATTCTTGGATGTCTGAGTGGGTAGAAGGCCCTACTGGGAAGGAATAGCCCTTTTATTTGCTTGTTTTGGCTTGGAATTGGCCATGTGAGCTCCTAAATTCAGTCCTCCATTGGTCAACATCAAACGGGACTTGAGGGACATTTCCCTCCATTGTTACTCCCCTTGTAAACTATGACTCGTTCAACATCCATCATTTACTGGGTCAGGCACTACTCCATGTGCTGAGTACACAAAGAATAAGTACATGTGGTCTCTCCTGGTAATGAGCTCATTGCCAGGCACAGCATCCTGTGGTCTACCTAGCTGACAATGGTTGACCTTTCCTGGTGTCAGGATTTGATTATTTTTCCTCTATTACATTCTTCTGGAAGATAATTCAATTGGGAAGTTCCTGTCACAAGAATAGATACTAGGATTTACTTTTCTAAGAATTGGGCTCTAGTGATTAGAACCAATCCTTGCCCCTTTATTTTGGAAATTAGTCCCAGTTATATGCTTTTTAAACTGAGGTGAAATTCACGTAACATAAAATTAACCATTTTAAGGTGAACAATTCAGTGACATTTAGTACATTCATAATGTGCAACCAGCACCTCTATCTAGTTCCAAAACATTTTTATAAACCCAAAAAGAAACCTCATATCCATTAGGCAGTTTCTCCCATCAACCCTCTACTTTGAGAATATTTTTAATAGTTTCTTTTCTGTTTAACTTTTCACATCTCTTACTCCCTGCCCAGTTAAGGCTTTTTAATGCTAAAAGATTGTTTCTGGGTCTATCAGCATTTATTCTGTTTAGTGTTCTATATTATAGGCAGCTAATATCATCTCATTTTTGTATTTCTATAATGAACACTTAAGTTCCAGACTGTCTGACGTAATAAATCATTTTTTGAGATAGCTATAGCATAAACCATTTTAACTGTGAAAGTAGTATATATGTGTTGTGAACATTTAAATAATGTATAAATAAAGTAAAAAGTGAGAGTCTTTCTTAAGTACCCCTACATTTACCAGAGTAACTACGGTGTGGCATTCCAGATTATTTCTTGATTCAGCTAAATGTATATACCCCTCCCTGAAATTATATCAGATTAGTCATATCATTATATCATTAATCAGAGTTTTACCACTTGTTCATTTATTCTATGTTTTATCTATTCATTCATTCTTGAAACCAGTATTTATTGGTTGCTTATTAGATGCCAAGAATTCTTTTAGGAGATGGGGATACAACATCTGTCAGGTCATTATTTGAAATAAGTATACATAATTCCATCATATAGATGTTCCATAATTTCACACAACTCATTTAATCATTCTTCTACTAATGGACAGCTAAAATTCTTTTAACCAACGTTTGTTAAATAGCTATCGGATACCAAAGGCACTACACTGAGATGAGGAGTACATTTGTTTTTGTTTTTATAACCAAAATATGAATTAAGTAGTGTTCAGCTTTACTTTTAGTATCAAGTTATCCTCTTTTGTATTTGAAACAAAGTTAGGTTTTTGAAGAAGGTGTGGGTAAGGCAGACTCAATCATTCCAGCTATGTGCCCAGGAGTATGGGAAATACCTTTACCCCACCTACAATATCGTACTGCAGAAGAAATAATCAAAATAATTAAAACCTTCCAAGCAAAGGTACCAACCATTCAAATGGACACCTAACCAATGAGAACAGATATAGTATATATAAAAAAATGGATGCCTACCAGCTTAGGTACACGCCTTGGTATATACACTGTAAGGATATCCAATCCTCAATTCGATTGAGTCTTTTCTGCGCCTTTTTGTGGTTTGCTTGTCTGTTTTGTTTTGTGGGAAATGGGCAATATTTGTGCTTTTTCATTTACATATTTGGCTATGTAGAAACCCCAGGGAATGAATCATTCTGGATAGCTGAAAATTTTAATCATTTTTGATGGAAATCTTTCTAAAATGGATTTCACACTTCCCTGCCTTCTTAAACAGAGTGGATGGAATGTAATTAATCTTTTTTTGATGACTTGGTTTTATCATTATGAACATTAATGACTGTGCTGTGCTATCCAGAGATGACGTCCTAGACACTGATTGTGGTATGCAGGATGGCCTGTGGTCCTATTAGTCTTTATGAATATTTGCATCTAGGTTATATTCTTCCTTTACTGGTAGATCCCTAGTTGCCATTCTCACTGCTGACAGTAAAGCAGCACAGGTAGGTACAAAGAGGTAGGCTTAGAAGGAAAAGAAAGCTATGTTTAGATTCAAGCTCTTGATTTGGGTGCCAATTACACTTTTAATCCAGTTTCTTTATCTGTAAAATGATCACAGCAACTGACCTAATAGAGATGTAATAAGCATTAAATAATGGGTCTTAAGTGTAGTGAAAAATAAACCAATGTTAATTCCTGTTCCCTATCAGGGTGCTTACTAATAAAAATGCATTTTGCAATTTTTATTCTGCTGTGGAACTGGAAGCTGGGTGGTAGAGTTGAAAGACTTACATGCAAATTCAGATTAATGAGTTTTTTGGGGAGTAAGATACCAGTACTCTTAGTTTTATTCCATATAGACTTTGTGACATTGATATTGGATGCTTAGATATACTAGTTACTTCTTAACTCTTAACTATGTAAGAAGAATGCTGCCTCCATAAAATAGAGTTCTGGAGGAAAAAAATGCAACTTGGGTATTTTGAATTCCATACATAATATGGAAAATGTTTTAAATCTGTATAATTATTCTCTTCTAGGTTATGAACTTGGTAATTTTTAGAAAAATATTATTTTTAAGATGTGATCAACTATACTTACCAAAGCCCTACCACGTACTAGGTATATTTCTAAGTTTTGGATTTATCTCAGAGAGAGAGAAAAAAAAAAAAGATAAAATCTCTGTCCACATATAGCTTCCAGTTTAGTGGGAGAGATAGAAAATAAAACACATAGATAATAAAATATGTAGTGCATCATTTTATATGTCCTTGAGAAAAATAAACTAGGAGAGGGGATATATGAAGCCAGGGAGTCAGCAGAGAGATTCAATTTAAAATACAATGGTTAATAAAGACCATGGAAAAGATGACATATGAAGAAAAGCTTAAAGGAGAGAACCACTGATATATTTTGTTGGAAGGCTCTTTCAAGAAGAGGGAATAGTAAATACAAAAGGAGGCCAGAAAGGACCTGTTGTGTTCATGAAATAGAAAGGAGTCCCAGAGACTGGAACAGAATAATTCCGTCAGATGGTAATGAGGGCTAAGGACAAAGGTCAAGTGCAAAAAAGGTATTAGCAGTGTCTGGGATGAGGTGGTGGGTGGTATTGAGGTGCAACTTTAAATAGGTAAGATGACACACTTGAGAAAGTTGGCAAAGGAGCAAGCCTTACAGGTTCTGGAGGTAACAGTCTTCCAGGCAAAAAGAATAGCAAGTGGAAAGGCTCCAAGGCATATGTGTCTGGGTAGTTCAAAGAACAGGAAGGAGACCTGATAACTAAAAAGGAGTAACCAGCTTGGAGTGTACTTGGTGATGATGTTAAAGTGATAGCCAGAAGCAAGATTATACAGTGCCTAAGGCCATTATAAGATATTAACTTTTATTATGGTTACAATGTGAGGTCACTGCAGGGTTTTTAGCAGAAGAGTGTGTCTTTTTGTTTGTTTGTTTGATTTTTCATAGCAATTAGATTATTCTGATTACTGGATTTTGAATAGCCTGTAGGTGATTAAAGGACAAATTAAGGAAACAGTTAAAAATAATCCAGGAAAGTCCTGGAAAAAATCCTGCAATAATCCAGGAAAGACATGATGATGGCTTTCATGAGTTTATTTGTGAAAGAGATGGAAAGATGTGGTTGTATTCTGGATATATTAAAAGAAGAGCCCATAGCCCACTGCCTGTGGTATATCGGAGGAAGAAAAGAGATAAAAATGAAGTAAGTAAAGAAGTAAATTGAGAAAATAAAAAGAAAGATATACTTTCAAAGAGGTGGTTACTTCAGCCAAGAATTATATTTCTATGTGAAACAACTGAAAAACTGGATAGAATTCATGAAATAAAACCTTGCAAGATATTTAACATTAATAATGAAAGATGAAGATTCTTTTTTTTTTTTTAATGATGGTGATAACTCCCAGCATTTTTTTTAAATTTATTTATTATTTATTTATTATTTATTTTTGGCTGTGTTGGGTCTTCGTTCCTGTGCGAGGGCTTTCTCTAGTTGCGGCGAGCGGGGGCCACTCTTCATCGCGGTGCGCGGGCCTCTCACTGTCGCTGCCTCTCTTGTTGCGGAGCACAGGCTCCAGACGCGCAGGCTCAGTAGCTGTGGCTCACGGGCCTAGTTGCTCCGCGGCATGTGGGATCTTCCCAGACCAGGGCTCGAGCCCGTGTCCCCTGCATTGGCAGGCAGACTCTCAACCACTGCGCCACCAGAGAAGCCCGAGGATTCTTGACAGAGATTCTTTGCCCTGGCTTACTCTCTGGAGAGAGTTGCCAGGTTGTAGCACAGGGAGGGGAAACCTAGATAAAGCCCAATGGTCTCCATAAGTTGAGAAAACAAAACTGGAGTTTTGAGAAGCCAAGGAAGTAGGAGTTTCCAGAAGAGAGTAACAGAGGGGAGAGATCTGCATAGAGAGGAAGTTCCAGAGATCTCTAGAGGGCCCCCCCTCAATGTTCAGCTGAGTACTGACAGGTACAAATGTATGAGGAAACTATCTGCAGCTGGAACCACCAGAAAAAGTTCGAAGGAACAATGCCCAAAGCTCACACAGAAAAAAATAGTTTCTGTTCCCACCAGGCAGAGTAGAAAAACCTCATAACTAATGGGACATCAGATACAGCACTCACAGGGATTTTGCCTCAGTAATAGGGCAAAATTAAATCTAGACTGAACACTGTTCTGGTCCCATCTGAGAAAGCTTAAAAGTAAGACTCAAAAGGAACCAACTTTTTCCAAATAACTTAACTGCACCCTAGATCATAGCTGAAGAATATTTATAGGGATACAAGGAAATCCAGCACTCAACAAGGCAAAATTTGCAATGCCTGGCACACAATCAAACATTACCAAAGCACGCTAAGAAACAGGAAAACACAATTCCTAATGAGGAGAAAAATAAATTAATCAAGAAATTACAGATGATGCATCTAATAGAACAAGGACATTAAAAGTTATTGTAGGGCTTCCCTGGTGGCACAGTGATTAAGAATGCACCTGCCAATGCAGGAGACATGGGTTCAAGCCCTGGCCCAGGAAGATCCCACATGCCGCGGAGCAACTAAGCCCGCGAGCTACAACTACTGAGCCTGCTTGCTGCAACAACTGAAGCCCGTGCGCCTAGAGCCTGTGCTCTGCAACAAGAGAAGCCACCGCAATGAGAAGCCTGCGCACCGCAACGAAGAGTAACCCCCTCTCGCTGCAACTAGAGAAAAGCCCACGCACAGCAACAAAGACCCAATGCAGCCAAAAATAAATAAATAATTAATTAATTTAACAAAAAGTTATTGTAACTGTACTCTATATGTTCAAGAGGCTTAGGGGGAAGCTGAGCATGTTAAGTAGAGAAAAAGAAGATATGAGAAAGGCCCAAATAGAACTTCTCAGGTAGAAAGTACAATGCTGAGATGAAAAGCAACAATAACAACACTGGATTGGATTAATTGCATAGTAGACATTTCAGAAGAAAAGATAATGAACTTGAAAATATAGAAACAGAAACTACATAAAACTCAGAAATAAAAGAGGATAAAAATAAGCACAAAAACATAATCAAGCATTAGTGACTTACAGAACTACTTTAAACAGTCTGACATATGTAATAGGAGTCTCAGAAGGAAGGGGAGGAGAAAAGGCAGGGGGGATAAGAAAAAAAATATTTGAAGAAATGGCTAAAATATTTTCAAATGTACTTAAATCTCCAGAACTACAAATCCAAGAAACTCAGTGAACCCCAAGCATAAGAAACTTGAAGAAAACTCCACCAACACTCGTAATAAATTGCTTAGAACCAGTGATATACAGAAAATCTTAAATACAGTCAGAGGAAAAAAAACAGCAAATTATATGCATAGGAACAAAGATAAGATTTATTCAGACTTCTTTCTGGGGTAAAAAGAAAGCAGGCCAGAAGACAAAGAAACAACATCTTTAAAGTATTGCAAGAAAAAAGAAAATCTACCTAGAATTTTATACCCAGGTAAGATATCTTTCAAAAATGAAGGAAACGTAAGGCTTTTAAGTCACACAAAAGAAGAAAGAAGTCATTACTGGCTCACCTGCACTATAAGAATGGTTAAAGGAAGTTCTTCAAGCAAAAGGAAAATTATACCAGAATAAACACTGCATTCAGGAATGAAGAACTCCTAAAATAGTAATTATATAGGTAAATCTAAAATATGTATGTTTTCTTGTTATTTAAATCCCTTTAAAAGATAGTTGACTATTTAAAGAAAAATTAAAAATAAAAACAGTGTACTGTGTACTGTGAGATCTATAACATATGCAAAAGTAAAATGTATGAAAATAATAGCACATAGGCTGGGTTGGAATAAATTAAAATATACCATTGTAAGTTTCTTATACATGAAATAGCATAAAATCCCTTGAAAATAGACTGTAATAAGTAAATGATGCATACTATAAACTAATAAAACACAAAACAGAGTTATGGATAATAAGCCAAAAGAACCAATTACTATAAAAGTAGAGAAATTTAAAAAATGGGAAATAAAGAACATGGGGTAATTAGAAGCTAGTAGAAACATGGTAGATTTTAACCCAACAACATCAACAATTACATTCAAAGGTAAATATTTTAAATGCCCCAACTAAAAGGTATTTTAAAAGGATTTTCAAATTGGATAAAAGAGCAAGATCTTGCTTGCAAGAAACACACTTTAAATATAAAGACACAGACAAATAAAAGGAAAGGATAGAAAAGGTATATATACTATCCTAGTACCAATCAACAGAAATTTGGAGTAGCCAAATTAATATCATATAAAGTAGATTTTAGAGCAAAGAATATTACCGTGGATAAAGAAGTATATCTTATAATGAGATATGTGTGAAATCATCAAGAGGACATAATGACCCTAAATGTTTATACATTTAATAACAGAACTTCAAAATATAAAACACAAAGTCCATAGAGCTGCAAGGAGAAATAAGCACATATTTAATTTTAAAATAGAGATTTTTAACACTCCTCTCTCAATAATTGAAGAACAGATAAGGAGAAACCAGTGAAGATATATATTTGGACAACACATTGACCATCTAGACCTAGCTGATATTTTAAAAACACCCTATCCCAAAACAGCAGAATACACACAGGGCATTTACAAAAATGTCATGTTTTAGGCAATAAAACAAGTCTCAATAAACTTGAAAAATACATACTTTCTGACTACAGTGTAGTTGCAGTGCAATGTAAGTAGAAGTCAATAAGAGGAAGCTCTCTGGGAAATCCCCAAATATTTGGAACTAATTAACATATGTCTAAATAACCAGTGGGTTAAGTAAGTAATCAAAATGGAAATTAGAAAGTTTTGAAATCAATGAACATGAAAACACAACATATCGAAATCTGTGGGATGCATTGCTTGTAGAAATGTAGAACTGAATTTATATCACTAAAAACCTACATTAGAAATAAAGGTCTAAATCAGCTTAAGGAATTAGAAAAAAAATATTAAACCAAAGAAAGCAGAATAAAGGAAATAATGAAGATCAGAGCAGAAATCAATAAAAAGTTTAAAAATATATATAGATAAAATTAATGAATCCAAAAGCTGGTGGTTTGAGCAGATCACTAAAATTGAAAGAACCCTAACAAGATGATCAGAAAAAAAAAAAGAGAGAAGATTCAAACTGGTAATATCATGAATGAGAGAGGAGACATCACTACAGATTCCACAGACACTAAAAGGATCATAAGGGAATATTATGGCATCTTAGTATCAATAAATCTGACAACTTAGGAAAATATAATAGATAAGTTTCTTCCAAGTCACAAACTACGAAAGCTTACTCAAAAGGAAACAGATAACATAAATGATCCTATACATAGTAAAGAAATTGTTATGTAGTTAAAAAAAAAACCTTCCCACAAAGAAAACTACAAGCCCAAATGGCTTCATTGGAGCATTTAAAGAAGGAATAACACCAATTCAATACAAACTCTGGAAATAAAACAAAACAAGCAAACAAACAAAAAAACAACTATAGACCAATAGCCCTCATAAACATATATGCAAAAATTTAATCCAACAATATATAAAAAGCAAATACATCATGACCAAGTGAGATTTATGCCAGGGATACAAGATTGGTTTAACATTTGAAATCAATCAATGCAATTCATCATATTAGCAGACTAAAAATGAAAATCTTATAATCATCTCAGTATACAGAAGAAAACATTGGACAAATATCCAACATTCATCTCTCATAAAAAACATCTACGCACTAGGAATATATGGGAACTTACTCAAATTGTTAAATGACACCTATGAATAACATACATTTAACATCAAAATCATTCATAATCATGAAAGATTGAATGCATTCCCCTATAAGATCAGGAACAAGGAAAGAATGTATACTATTATAACTTTGATTCAAAATTGTACTGGACACTCTAGATAGCAAAATAAGACAAGAAAAAAAAAGGTTTCTAGATCAGATAGGAAATAGTAAAACGCTCCTTATTCACATATGACACAACTGTTTATGTATAAAATCTTATGGAACAATGAGTTAATTTATCAAAGTTGCAGGATACAAGATCAACATACAAAATCAGTGTACTTTTATATGCTAGCATTAAGCAATTGAATTGAAAATCAATATAATTCACAAAGCATAAAAATACAAAATATTTAGGAATACATACACATACAAAAATATGTAAAGGACATTCATATTGAAAACTAGAAAACATTGTTGAAGATTATATAAATAAATGAAGAAATATGGATTCATAGATCAGAATACTCAATATTGTTAAGATATCCATTATCCCTCAAATTGACCCAGAGATCTAAAACAATCCTAATCAGAATTCCAGGAAAAATTTTTAATGTTAACATTAACAAGCTGATTCTAAAATTCATATGGAAACACAGTAAACCTAGAAAAGCCAGAACAACTTTGAAGCAAAATAAAGTTGGACAATTTATACTACCCAGTTTCAAGGTTTTTATAAAAACATAATGATCAAGACATAGACAAATACATCAATGGAACAAAATAGAATTCAGAAATAAACCTACATATACATGGTCAATCAATTTTTGACAAAGGTGCAAGGTAATTCAGTGTAGAAAAGGTAATCTTTTCAACAAATAGAACTGAAATTGGATATCTCTATGTCAAAAAACTAAACTTCAATTTATACCTCACACTATGGAAACATTAACTGAAAATGAGCCTTAGATTTACTATACAATCCCAAACTATAAAAGTTCTAGGAAAAAACATAGGAGAAAAATCTTCATGCTTTTGGGTTATACAAAGATTTCTTAGCTACATTAAATGCAAAATCCATAAAATAAAAATTGATAAGTTGGACTTAATCAAAATTTAAAACTTTATTTGAAAGAGAATGAAAAATAAGACAGACTGGGAGGAAATGAAACTCAATAATGAGGAAACAATACAGTAAAATATAAGCAAAAGATTTAGATAGCTATTTCACCCAAGAAAGTATGTGGATAGCAAAGAAGCATATGAAGTATGCTTAACATTATTAATCATTAGAGTAATAAAGATTAGAATCAAAATGATATACCTCTAAATACCTTTTAGAATGTCTAAAATTAAAATATTGATCTACCTAGTGTTGGTGAGCATGTGAAAGAATAGAACACTACTAGTGGGAAGATAAAATACTACAACTTTAAAGAGCAGTTTAGTTGTTTCTTAAAAAATTGGACACACTAATACATGCCCCAGCCATTCTACTTCTATATATTTACCCAAGATAGATAAAAGCATGTGGCCCTGTAAAATTCATATGTAAATGTTCATAGCAGTTTTATTTGTAATAGCTAAAAACTGGAAACAATCCAAATGTCCATCAGCAGGTGAATGAATATACAAATTGTGGTATTTCCAAACAAGTTGTATTGCTAAAGAATACTTAGCAATAAAAATGAATAACAGGGGCTTCCCTAGTGGTGCAGTGGTTAAGAATCCGCCTGCCAATGCAGGGGACACGGGTTCGAGCCCTGTTCCGGGAAGATCCCACATGCCGCGGAGCAACTAAGCCCGTGCTCCACAACTACTGAGCCTGCACGCCACAACGACTGAAGCCCACGCACCTAGAGTCCGTGCTCCACAACAGGAGAGGCCACCACGATGAGAAGCCCGTGCACCACAACGAAGAGGAACCCCCTCTCACCACAGCTAGAGAAAGCCTGTGTGCAGCAATGAAGACCCAATGCAGCCTAAAATAAAATAAATACATTAAAAAAAAAAGAATAACAAAAATGAACTGTGCATGAAAAAAATGGATTAATATCAACACAATTATGCTGTACTAAAGAAACCAGGCCACCCCCCCCCCACCAACAAATGAATAGATATTGTATATTTCCATTTATATAAAACTGTAGAAAATACAAACTAATGTACAGTGGGGAAAGCATTTAAATGGTTGCCTGGGGACACAATGGTGAGGAACAAAGTGGATTGTGAGAGATTGCATTGAGGCAGGAGGAAATCTTTGAGGGTGTTAGATATGTTTACTATCTTGACTGTGGAGGTGGTTTCACAGATATATACATATATCTGTGATATATATGTCAAAATTGGTCACATTTCATACTTTAAATATGTGCAGTTTATTGTATGTCAGTTATAGCTAGATACAGCTATTACAGATTACATTAAATTAAAATGTAAAAGGATGTTAATTCTAAAATTTACTCGGGGCTTCCCTGGTGGTGCAGTGGTTAAGAATCTGCCTGCCAATGCAGGGGACACGGGTTCGAGCCCTGGTCTGGGAGGATCCCACATGCCGTGGAGCAACTAAGCCCGTGAGCCACAACTACTGAGCCTGCGCGTCTGGAGCCTGTGCTCCGCAACGGGAGAGGCCGCGACAGTGAGAGGCCCGCGCGCCGCGATGAGGAGTGGCCCCCGCTCGCCACAGGTGGAGAAAGCCCTCGCACAGAAACGAAGACCCAACACAGCCAAAAATAAATATAAATAAATTAAAAAAAAAAAAAAGTCTAACAATGACACAAATTTAAAAAAGAAATAAAATAAAATAAAATTTACTTGATGAGAGATATTTTAGAGCATTAAGAAACTAGGCAAATAATTTTTCAAATTCAAAATTTTAGCTTAATTACTACTGATAAATTGCTTACTCTGTGCTAGGTACTATTCTACAAATATTTACAAATATTGACTTATTTAGTCCCTGTGATAATTCTATTCCCTGGGTATGGCATTATTCATACCCATCTTACATATGAAGAAATTGAGGCACAGAGAGTGATGCAGTTTTATAAATGCAAAGCTTGGATTTCAACCCAGGTGGTCTGGCTTCAGGGATACAGCTCTGTTTAATCTTGCTTAAAAAGAGAGTTTATTTTGACTACTTCACAGATTCAGTGACTGTACTATAGGATTTTACTTTCATTTTCTTACCGCCCACATTTCTTGAATAGATTTTTGCATGCAGGTTGGAATCTTTATTGCCTTTTTATAAGATAATACTTTAACACATACTAAGCACTGCTTTCATTAGCACAAACTGTCCTGCCCACCAGACTCCGGTTTTAAAACCTCTTTGCCTCTCTATTCTTCACTTCTTTTCTGAGCTGATTCCATTCTACAAAACACAAATCTTCAGATTTTGAAATAGATACAGCAGTATGACACCTGTTCTTATGCCTACCCAAACTGGTTTGTCCTATTGCAAAGCATTTATTATCCAGATACGACTATGAAACACTTGATTGAGTATTGCTTCTAAAGATACTTATCTTGAGAATGTAAATTTTGTGTTGATAATGACTCTGAGATCAGAAATCAGTTCTTCATCTTATGTCATGCATATGCAGAAATACATATTTTTGATACAGATTTGCCAACTTTTCAGGCCTCACGAGAACATACATGCTCCACTTAGAAAATATAATCATATATATATTTTTTAAGCCCTCATGTAGAACAAGCAGCTCAGCCTATGAGGGCTGGCAATGCATCTCTCCCCATCACTGTCTCCAAGTTTTGCCTTGGGTGTGTAACGAGGGATGTCCACTCAGGCATGAAGAATAGAGGCTAAATTAATTGTTCTGGAATTGTGAAAATGGTGTGCTTCATGTGGTTGGGGGACATTCCGCATTTTTTTTCTTCCTTAAAGAATGTGATATTTGTGTCAACTGGTGAAGAGTGGGGGGGGGGGGTCCTTTCGGTATGGATACAAATTCATTAAGCTAGTTCAGCGGGGAAAACCAGGATCCACATCTTACCCAGTCCTTCCTTCTCAAATAGTTTTCGTTAACTCTCTGAGTTCTAAAACAAGTCACTCTCATTTTTTCATTACATGTTTCATATAATTTATTGTACATAATAAATAGTTTGCAAGAGTTGGGTTTATGAATAGCTTGAAACAGGTTTTCCATGTCCAAATCAAGCTGCCATAGAAACCATTTTTCGTTTCTGCCAAACGTATGGTCTTTTCCTTTTTTTTCTGCCTTGAAATATGTTGTTTAAAAAAAATCCCAAATTATTCAGGAAAGTTGATCAGGTTTCATTAAAATAATGACTTCATTGTTAGCAAATGCTCATTGCAATCTCTTATTAAATGACTCCTTCTTGCATTATGGGCATCAAACTGAAAATAAAAATATATAGCTTTAAATTTTGATTTAATGATATTTATCATAAAAATAAATTAAAATACATTTTCATTCTCCTCCCACTTTCTTATAAAAGAACTTCTGCCCTTTTAAAACAATGGAACAGGAGCAGGACCAGGTTAAGTTTCTGCCAGATAGTTCATGTAGAAAGTCCACAAGGACAGTAGTCTGTTGGGTATTTATATCCATACCTCCTCATGGAGCTTCCAATTTTTTGACAAGAAAGATTTTTTAAAAAGGTTGTTTCCACAGGTGTTTTTCCAATGTCTCATCATTATAATATTTTGACTTTTCAAGTAACTAATATCCAAAATCAGATTCCTCATCAAAGTAACCAATCCCTCCTAGGTAAATGTCCAAGTTCCAAAAGCCAGCTCAACTCAAAAGCTGCACTCAACAGCTATTTACCTCAGATTCTCAAACAAAAAACTACCTTCCAAAGTCACTGTGATATATGACCCTTATAACAGAAAAGGTGTTATGGAGGTTCAAGAGAGTGGTTGTGTTTTGGCAAGTAGAGAGAGATCTGTTTGTTAACGACCGATCTATTTTAGGGTCTTTTTAAAACTTTTAAAAAACTTTTATCCTTTCAACTTCTACTAACTGGTATTTAGCTTACAGAAAGAAAATGATTTATTAATTAGTCCAGGTTTATTCTGTAACTCAGTGTCACCATGAGATGTACACATTTTTACCCCTGCCCATTAAAATGCCTTGCTTTAAAGTACTTTCCAAAAAATTCATTTTTTTCCACTACATACTCTAGATTCTTACATAACTAATCTAACTTTATTTCCTTCACAAGTTCTTCCATTTATTCAACAAATATTTAAAGAGTGACTTCTCTGTGCAATATCATATAGGTTCCATGGAGCCAGAGATTCAAGAGTAATCTCTGGTCCCTATCTTCATGGATGTAAATAAAACATAAAGATGAAATAAACATAAAGGTTGGAGCCAAATGGTGTAACACATTGAATGAGAAGCCAAAGAGTTTGGATTAAAAAAAACAAAAAAAACAAAAAAAAACAAAGAGTTTGGATTACACTACCCCTGCTACTCCTAGTAATGGTGCCACTTTTACTATTACAATGACTACTACTAATTACAGTTTAAAATTTTTATTTTGTAAGCTTCAAAGACCAATTGCAGGGCTTCCCTGGTGGTGCAGTGGTTGAGAGTCTGCCTGCCAATGCAGGGGACACGGGTTCGAGCCCTGGTCTGGGAGGATCCCACATGCCGCGGAGCAACTGGGCCCGTGAGCCACAATTGCTGAGCCTGCGCGTCTGGAGCCTGTGCTCCGCAACAAGAGAGGCCGCGATAATGAGAGGCCCGCGCACCGCGATGAAGCGTGGCCCCCGCTTGCCACAACTAGAGAAAGCCCTCGCACAGAAATGAAGACCCAACACAGCCATAAATAAAATAAATAAATAAAATTAAAAAAAAAAAAACAACCAATTGCAGCTAGTTTAACTTAGAAAATGGGGGGGGGGGATGAGGATCTACTGGAAGAATCTAGAATATCTCATGGAATCTAAGGAAGAGATTGACAATCAGCCTTGAGAACTATAAGAAGTAGGAGACTTGAAGTTTTGGAACCTCAACTGCAAGAGTTTTTGAACCTTGTCAAATGATTGCTGCCACTAAAGTGAAATAGCTTCCAGCTCCCAGTCTAAGGTGCTTGATTCACAACCCAGAATTAGCCCAGCTTGAGTCATGTGCATTCCCAACTAGCGATGGTTAAGCGAACAGAGTCACATGTTACTGGCACTGCTTCTGAGGCTCACTAGTGGAAACTTGGAGGTGCGTGGGGGGGGGGCAATTCCTTGAGAAGGGGAAATCTTGTGAGGTAATTAGCAAAAAGTGCCTTGTGTAACCACAACTAGCATTCTCTTGGTTAAGCATTGTGCTAAGTGCTTTTCACATACCATCTCAAAAAATCCCAAAGAAGTCTAATGTGGTAATATTATTATTCTCATTTTGCCTATAAAAATCAAAATTTAAAAAGGGTAACAGCCAATAAACAGTGGAGCCAAGAGCTAAAGTCTACTTTTTCTGGCTGCACAGCCTATTCTCTGTCCTTTGTCTTGATGTGGTCAATCCAAAGGTTGATTGAGTCTGGTGCCTCTATCCTCATAAGCTTTCTGTCCTCAACTCTTCATTTTGAATAGGTGAAGAGCTGATTGATTGCAAGAGTCATTTGAGGAACCAATAAACGTCTAGCTGGTACCCCCAGAGTATCTACCTTTTCTTGTCATGTTCTAACACAAAATAAGAGGGGTATGTGTTCCAGGTAAACATAGCTGTGTTTTCTCATGGACTCTATGTGATGTATGGTACTCGAACGTAAATGAACTGGTGTCACTAGTACTGTATTCCGGACTAAATATATTCCAGAGTAAAATAGCTTTTTGTGTGTGTATGTGTGTGTGTGGGGGGGAAACAAGCCACGAGTAATCATGCTGTTTCTATGGTAAAGTCTAAACATTTGACTTAGAAATAGGGTGTAAGCACATATTAGTACTACTGACCAATCAGATACTGCCTGTAGACTATTTCTTTTGGACAGTCACCATGGTAAAAATAAAATATGCATTTCTCTAATAAATTAACTTTTAATTTGAAAAATGGGCAATAATCTACATCTCTATTCCAATCAGAGGAGTAGAAATCCCTGATCAGAGGATCTCTTGGAAGTGGAGAGAGAACTCTGAAGTTGGGTGAGATAAATCCAGACCAGTGATAACTTATCTGCCTATGCTGGCATAAGAGAGGTAATACTTTGGGTCTGGCACTCAGACATTTGAAGCAAAGCCCAGTTCATTATCTCAGCAGGGATGGAGTGGATGGTGGGTGGTAGTGGGAGGAAGGTGCAGGGAGAGCAAAGTTTTGGCTATTATCACTGCCACTGCTTATTCATAGTCTCAGGTTATTACCAAGTCCCAAGTTCACAGGTTTGGAACTTTCTGTGAGAAAAGTCACACTACCTTTAAATACTACAATAAAAGGGGTAGACATCACCATCAGGGTTGGCATACATAACCTTTAGGAAGGAATCATAAGCTTTTCCTGTGTGGTGGCCCTGTTCTTGATAATAAACCCTTTACAAAACTAGTAAACAAAAGTTTATTGACTTTCTTTTGGGCGGACTATAAGAAATGAATTCTTTGATGAAATGAGAGAGTATGGTCCTAGATGGAAGCCAGGACTCCACTTGTGCAGTGGAATTCTCAGTAATGGGAAGATGAGCTGGACTCCCTGGGGGGGATACATTAAGGAGTTCCTAGCAAAGCTGATTGTCTCCCTCTGTTAGTCATGACATCTTCATAAACACTGCAAATGAGTTAAGGAAGAGCTCTGAATGCAAAAATATCCAAATTTACATTGATGAATGAATTAATTAGGACATGACTAACTCAAAAATTCTGATAACAAAAATAGGAGCCATTGGGAAAGTCAATTACCTCTCTTCTGCTGGAGAGGGAAACACAGGCAGACCTTATCATTTTAAATTCAGTTTAAATATAGCCCAAACGCAGTCCAGATTATTTTTTGTGATCATAGAGAATGTACTTTTGACTAATTCATCTGGCTTGGGTTTCCAAGAAGATTTTGGCACAGTAAGGAAAACTTGTTGTCTGACGGGGTGCACAGAATGTACCTAAACGGCTTTGGTACTGAATGGCTCGGACAGAAGGGTGAGGCGCCTTCATTTGCCAGATCAGAGCTGAAAGGAACAACGTGCAACTGCTAACATTCTCTCACTTTCTGCACTGACACAGGCATCCTGTTAAGAGAAGGAGAGGGAGGGCACAGGGAGAGAGGAAGGGAAAGATTAGAGCAGAGAGTAGAGAAATAAAGGGATAGAAACCAAGACGAAATTTGCTCTGGGCATTGGATAATAAATTAAGGTGATGTGATATGGGAATATTTTCCCCCTCCATCCCAATTTTTAGGATATTAGAAAATGATTCCTATTTAAGAAAGAGAGAAGCTTTCTGAAAAGCTAAATATATCTCCCCAAAATTGGCTACAACTTCCTTCACATAAAGACAAGTTTGAGACATATGAATAGTCATGGGAGGAATATTTTATGGAACAAAATATTTATTCTTGTTTCTCTTATGAGGATATCAAGACAGAAAATGGTCTCTGGAGGAAATCATGCCTGTGAAAGATATTTTAAGATCGAAGTTTACCTGACACATAAACCAACTCACTAACAATGAAAACCATGAAATTCTGTTTTGAAATGCACTCATTTTTCTTTTTTCCTTTATCAGTTTGGCCCTTTGTCTTTTACAAAATATATGTGCAACTGTAACAATGTGATCTTTTTTGCTGTTAAAACTTGAAACTTGTAATTTGATCAGAGAATTCAAGCCCCACATGGAACACTAGAAACTTAGTTTCCTTGACATACTTCTGATAATTTTTTTAAACAATGACATTTATCTCATACTAAATGCCATCAATCTTCCTATTTATATATACAATGAATTCTAAATTTTTGAAAAATATAACTGTTCAATAGTATAATACCTTCTTTTTGTGGCTCAATTTTTCTTCAGTTGATGATGAGAAAATCAGAAATACATTATTCTTACTAACTAGAGCTGAATGAAAGTCTTCATTTAAAGTAACTTAATTATATACAGAAAGTATGCAATAAAATAACAACCTCTATCATAAATCATAAGTAGCAATCAAAATAATGATCAAATCAGAAAATAAGTTTGATTATGTGTAGAATTCCACTTTCCTTAGGTATGTTATTACTCCCAGAACAGGATGGAAACAAAAGAACTTGGCTGGAAATAGGTTCTCTCTTGATCACATGCCTAGTACAGTTCTCTCTGCCCAGTAGGTTCTCAATAAATATTCAGTGATGATTATAATGAGTCTTCTGGAAACCTTGCAATGTGCAGGTATGTACAGGTCTGAGATTAGAAAAAAAAATTGTCAGTGTGATTGATTGTATCAGAAGAGAAAGAATTCTGTATCTAATACCATCGTATAAACTGTGGACCAAGACAAACAAAATTGCTGTATGGCTTTTTTCTTCTCATCTCTTTTTTTCCTGGCCACCCCACATACTAAATGGAGACCCATTGGACACATCTGTCACTTGATTAAATTATCCAGGAGCAAGGTCGAACAGCTAAACTGTTGCCAAATGTTTCTGGAAGGTGTACCTTGTTTCCTGAATCAGGTCCTTGATTTCTGACTGTTTTCTTCCAGGGAATAGTTCTATGGAGCACAGTATTTTGGAAGGTCCTGAGATTACTGTCATTGTGCCAGACTTTAGGCCATTCTGAGGTTAGAGAACAAGGTTGCAAGTGCCATAGTGTTTATGTTAAGGAAATAAAGGCTGAATTAAAAAAAAAATCATATGTGAACCATGGCTGTGATTATTTGCAGGTTGTGATATTGTCTGGGACAAGTTAATATTAGGCCAGTGGAAAAGTGGGCCAGTATTTTGTTCCATTGCCACAACCTAACAACTTCACCTTTAGCAAATGTGAACCTTAGGTCCCCAAAGAGAAAAGGAAAGAGTAGATGGTTAGATTGTTCAGGCCAGGAAGCTGGAAGTCAATCTTGACTCTTAAGTTTTCTTCACCTCTCCTCCTCTCCATGTAATCTATGGCCAAGTTTTCTCTACCCTCTAAAAATACTTGAACTCTTTCTATTTCTTTCTAGCCTGCTGTCACCTTCATTTCTTATATGGAATGTGCAATAAACATGTAATTGCTGCCTACACATCTTATTTACAATCCATTTGCCTCTCTGTGGTCTGGGTCATTTTTTAAAGGTTCTGGACATGGTATACTTAATTTGTATAAGGCGCTATGCCAGGCACTGTGGTAGGTACTCTCTCTCGCTCTCTCTCTCTCTCTCTCTCTCTATATATATATATACATTTTTTTATTTGATCATCTTAAAAACCCAATTTCATAAATATAATTGTATTCATTTTCTCGTTTCTGTAAAAACATGATGAATTTAGTGACTTAAAACAATAGCAACCTATAAAAAAGAGTGAAATAATGCCATCTGCAGCAACATGGGTAGATCTAGAGATCGTCATACTGAGTGAAGTAAGTCAGACAAAGAAGGGCAAACATTGTATGATATAGCTTATATGTGGAATCTTAAAAAAATGGTACAAATGAACTTATTTACAAAACAGAAATAGAGTTACAGATGTAGAAAAAAATCCTATGGTTACCAGGGGAGAAAGGGGGGGAGGGATACACTGGGAGATTGGGATTGACATATACTCACAACCATATATAAAATGGATAACTAATAAGGACTTACTGTATAGCACAGGGAACTCTACTCAATACTCTGTAATGATCTATATGAGAAAAGAATCTAAAAAAGAGTGGATATATGTATATGTATAACTGATTCACTTTGCTGTACAGCAGAAAGTAACACAACATTGTAAATCAACCATACTCCAATAGAAATTAAAAACAACAACAAAAACACAATAGCAACTTATCACCAGTCCCTGAGATTGCCCAATAGGTACCTTGAGCCTGGAAAGTCACCTTACGGCCAGTGCTGAGCAATAGCTCAGATTCTCCTTCCTTATTAGGGGAAATCTTTCCCTGTTCTGAGTACATAGTGAACTTCCTTGTACAGCTTCAGTGGTGTATCACATAGCATCTGGCTAGTCCACTAGTATTTCTCCTCTGAGGGAAGGGAACAGTGTTTTCACCCACAGGACAAGAGGTGTCTGTGCAGTCCATCACCCTGGGGAGGCTATCCTGTTGGCCATGGGAGACAGGAACATACTACAGACACTAATCTTGCTGGACCCTTTCTTCTTTTTGTAATTAAAGTGTTCTTATAAGCACCTCATGAGTGGAGTTCTCCTTGGGCTGGTATCTGTGAACTCCTACTTCTGATGGTTGGTAGCATTACACTCTTTGCCACCTTCCATGAGGTGGAAATCCTCACCTGGGACTGGATTTTCCTGCTCAACAAACAGAAATTTATTCTTTTTCAGTTCTAGAGGCCCAAAGTCTGAAATGCGTCTATAGGGCTAAAATCAAGGTGTCAGTTGATGGGGCTGTTTCCTTCTGGAGGCTACAGGGAATAATCCATTCCTTACCTCTTCCAGCTATGAAAACACTGTTCTTGGCTATCAGAGGTTCTTGGTTTGTGGGTGCCTGTGTTTATCCTCTGCTTCATTGTCACGTTGCCTTCTCCTCTTTTGTAGTCAAATCTCTCCCTCTGCCTCTCTCTTATAAGGACACATGTGATTACAGTTTAGGATCTGCCTGAATAATCCAGAACAATCTCTCCATCCAAGACAATTTAAATGTGTCTTTTGCAATATAAAATAATGTTCACAGGTTTCAGGAATTAGGATCCCGTTTTCAGTGGGGACAACTATCCAGCCTAGTACAGTTCTCTCTTTTCATATATGACAAAAAAGCTTCAGTGGGTTAAGTAATGTGCCCACATTTATATATCCAGGAAGTAGCAAACCTGATATTCAAACCCAAATCTTTCTGACGCAGGAATCCATGTTCATGTATAATGAAGAAACTGGATATGGTAAGCTTGAAGGAGAAAAATAGAAGAGAGGTAAAGAGAGAGATTATAATTATCTCCAAATACTTGAAAGAGTCATCACTTTAGAAAATAGCTAATCATGATAGCTAACATATATTTAGAGCTTGTACATGCCAAGAGGTGTTTTAAGCTCCTTTACAAATATTAACTCATTTAATCTTTACAACTCTATGAGGCAATTTTCATTATTGTCTGTGGTTCAGTTAATTGTTGAAAATTACACAGTAGCTAAGTTATGGAGTTGGTGTTTGAACACTTGATACCTGGCTTTAGAGCCTGTAGTCCTAAGTCTCCTCTAGACAGACTGATCTCATCCTACAAGTTCTGGCAGGAAGAACTTCAACCATCTTGCCTTTGCAGATGATGACAAATTTTTAGTTCAATATTAGAATAACCATTAACACTTGGAACTCTTCAAAAATGACATGGACTTCCTCTTGAGACACAGAAATTCCCATCACTGGTAATGCCAAAAGTAAAGATTTCGTGATTGCCTCTCTGAGATATTGAACTTGGTGACTATGAATTGGAGGCAAGTTAGACTGATAATTTCAGTTTGTTCCAACTTCATAAGTGATGACTTTAAGGTTTTACAACTTCAAAAGCTTAATATTAACGTGAAGTCAGTCAGTGGTAGTTCAATGATAGCTATGATTTAGGAAGATTAATCCAGGTCTAGGTCATCACAGAAGCAAAAGAGGAGAGAGTGGTTTGGGGAGAAACCAGGTAAGAAATTATTTTAATAGTCCAGGTAAGAGTTAATACAGAACTTAAAGCAGTGGCTGTGGGACTAAAGAAGAAAGGATTCTAATTCTAGTCAACTGGTCTTTGACAAAGGAGCAAAAGCAATACAATAGAGAAAAGATTGCCTTTTCAACAAATGGAGCCATAACAACTGGACATCTACATGCCAAAAAAGAAAAATGAATCTAGACCCAAACCTTATACCTTTCACAAAAATTAATTCAAAATGCATCATAGACCTAAATGTAAAACACAAAACTATAAAATTCCTGTAAGATAACATAGGGAAAACTCTAGATGACCAAGGGCATGGAAATGACTTTTTAGATAGAACACCAAAGGCATGGTCCATGAAAGAAATAATTGATAAGCTGGACTTAAAATTTAAAATTTCTGCTCTGTGAAAGACAGTCAAGAGAATGAGAAGACAATCCAAAGACAGGGAGAAAATATTTGCAAAGACATAATCAATAAAAGACTGCTAGCCAAAATGTACAAAGAACTCTTAAAATTCAACAATATGAAAACAAGCAAACCAATAAAAAATGAACAAGAGACCCAAAAGACACCTCTCAAGGTGTTTGCAGGGAGGAAGGTCTGAATAGGTAGAGTGGTAAAACTCTGTTGTATGATACTATGGTGAATACATGTCATCAAACATTTGTCAAAATCCAGAGAACATACAACCCCAAGAGTGAACCCTAATGTAAACTATAGACTTTAGGTGATAGCGATGTATCAGTGTAGGTTCATCAATTGTAACCAAAAAAAAAAAAAAAAGGGGGGAGGAGGAGAAAGGGATTTAAGTGTGACATTGCAGAAACAAGATGCTGAGTTTTATTCTCGTCCAAGAGATTGGACATGTGGTGGTGATTTAGATGAAAGAGTCAGAGCTTTATGCCTTAATGCTAGACAGAATGGTGGTGCCATTGGTAAAACTAGTGAAGTCCAAAGGTAATACTTTGTTTTAAGAAACAGATAACCTCAGTTTAGACAAATGGAATTTAAGGAACAAGCAAGACAACTAAATGATCATTGTAATTTATGGACTAGAGCTTGAGAGGATGCCTAAGGCTAGAGATAAAGATTTGACTATTATTTATACAGATGAAGACCAATTCTCTGCAGCAATTAGCTTTCACTGGACAAGTTTTATTTTACAGGACTTAACTCATTTAATTCTTACACCAACCCTATAAAGTAGATATTCTTTTCCCATTTCACAGATGAGAAGTTAGGCTCAGAAAGGTTAAATAACTTGCTCAAGGTCACATATCTAGTAAGTGGTGGAGTGTGGAGCCATGCCCTTTGCATTTCAGAGTCCATACTCTTAATCACTTTGTTAAACTGTTGCGAGAGAAAATATAATCATCCTGTGCATTGCTTCTCAAAGGTTGTTTCCAGAATGTACCTTGTGGCCAAGAAGAATGCTAGTCTATCTCTTTGTGCCTGAGTGAAAAGGGTTGGATGTTAGGGAGTGGATAGGTATCTCTCAAGGAACACACTGGAAGAAGAACTGTCTTATCTTAAAAATCCATCCTAATATTGAATTAATATAGAAATCATGTTTTCTGCTCCCCAGTGTCAAGTAAAAATTATAATCTAAGGAGATGTGCCCTATGTAACCTTTGCCTTTACTCTCAGCAGACTACCATATGCTCTGGGATTGGGGAGGAAGGATCCAGGCTGAGCAACATAGACCCCAGTAGAACACAGAGGGCTAGGGAGTACTATATATGTCAGTATTTATGAAATGAAAGGAAGAAGGAGGACTTAAAAGTGTGATGGAAGAGTTAGAGAAGTGAGGGCCAAATTGGCACCCAGAGAGGTGGATGGGAATTTCCATACTGTCAGATGCTGCAAAGGAAATATCCAAAAGGTTGAGAAATTAATATAAAAATTAAAAAAACTTTATATTTAGCAAGAAGTAACTTTCAAAGGTGGAGTTTAAATGAGGTGAGAGTCAGTGAATAAAGGTAAGAAACAACAAAGTGCTCAGAAATTGGAGAGGCAATCAGTGAATGCTGGTGGTTTGTGAAGTTTGTAGGAAGAAGTTAATATGCTGGGTCAAGTAAGACCAGAAACACTGCATCAGCTGAGGTGCTTCTGTTGTTTACAACACAAATTGATTCTGCATAACCTAAGCAAAATAGGGATTAGTACAATGAGATAGGGTAATTCTCAGAATCAAAAGAAAAGCTAAAGAATTAGACCTTGGAAAGTACAGGAACCAGATCAGTTCTAACAGGAAGTAGTAAAGAAGAACTGGTGAACAGTCCCTTCAGAATAATGCCATCAGGTGACTCCACTCCAGCCCTTTTCAAACCTTGGATTGCTATGATTCAAGATATAAATTCTAGGAAGACCATTTAACTGGCCTAGTTCTGGTCATGTTATCACACTTGGCAAGGGAAGGACAAGGTCCTTGAATTACAGTTTACCTACTAAGGAGAGGTTAGTTCTTCAAAGAAAATCTGAGTTCCAAAAAGCAAAACACTACTAAGGAATAGAAAAACACAGGCAGTTCTTACTTTGCACTGTGCAATACTAGCTGAAACCCATGCACACTGGCACTGATTCTTCACTTTGCACAGTTCTGTGGTAACTGACATTTGACTTCTGACACCATGGAATGTTGCAGTGAGGAAGAGGTACTAGTAGGTATCAATTTCAGTTAACAAGGTATCATGCAAAGCAACAACTGCCTGCATGGATGACCAAGAACAATTATAAAGAATCCAAGACTCCAAAGATAGATTTGTAGAATCAAACTATGCTATAGTAAAAAAAGGACCTTAGAGGTCATCAGATCCAGCCCTTTCCTATTACAGCAAAAGAAATGAAGTCCAGGGGAAGTACACTGACTTATCCAAGGCTTCCTTCTTGGACAAACAGAAATTATAATAGTAAAAGAAGTACAAAGAAAAGGAGTGCTTCCCAGAGCTGGCTACAATTTCACAGGGAAAGCAATCTGTGTGAAGTTCAGTTTTGAGCTAGGGTTTGAAGGACTACTGAAATATGTTTCCTCAGGTGTAAATTGAGGAGGGCTGATCTAAATCTCTAAGAGCCTTTTCAGGTCTGACATGCTATGATTCAGAGCAATATGTACTAAAATTAGCAAGTCATAGATGGAGAATAGTAAGCAGGGTGGCTTGGTTGGAGCAAAGAGGCTTGTTAGGGGATAATGACAGCTCTAGGATGGTTGGTTGATGGATGTCTGGCTGGGAGTTCAGGGTTAATAGTCCTCCAAGGGGGTTAAGGGAACATGCCACCCTCAAGGTACTGTAGTATGCCCACCATTTATGAAGCAATGAACCAACACACTTGTTAAACCATAGCACCTGATATCTTCCCACGGAATGTGATTGAAACATTATTGGGAAAAAATTTTCTGCAGGGCTGTAATAGCTGAGATTCCCTATTGCCTTATTAGATGAAGCAGCTATAATTTTTAATTCTGATTCTCATAGAGTATATGTGACTTCCAGCAGATGTGTGCCATCCCTAAGGTCAAGGCCTAGGGATATACAGAATGAACATACAAACTGAAGATTGAATATAACTCATTTTAGTAACCGTATGACAAACCCACTCATAGATGCTAAACAGGGTTTGCTGAGTGTTTTATTCCCTAGTGGAAACATTTACTTCTCATATGTATAGAAGTTAAATGATATTAAAAAAAAAAAAAAAGAATATTGCCCTAATTCTTTTGGCTCTGTTATCTATTATCTTTTCACAAACCCAAATGCTTTTTGATCAGATTACCAAATTAATAGACAAGGAAATACATTCAGTTCTTTCATTGAAATCCAGTTATATTTAGATATCTCAGCACGCAAAAAACCGTCATCCTATGCTTGCTTCTCTGCCTGGTCTATTCCTTTTTTGTAAGTTTTATCATCCTTCTCTAATTTCATTCTTTTTTGTTTCCTTGTGCATTTATCTCTGTCTCTCACTCCCCACCACTCACTCTGTGCACTACATTAATGTCATTTATTCTGAGCTAATTTATATGCTTTGTCTTCTCCTCCTCCCCTCCATTTTGGGCCACTTATCCCAGCCTCTATTATATTTTTATAAATGGGATGGGAATATTTACTCTGTCCAAAGCTGCCAGATGGGCTTACTCCAAATCAAGGTGACTCTGGAAGTTATACATGAGAATCTGGCCAGCCTAGGAGTGGGAGCAGGTAGAGAGCCTTTCTTATGTGGGTTGTCCACCCTCTCTGTGATACTCACATTGTAGGCTGTGGAATGCCTGCTCTCTTATTAGCAGCTCTCCTAGATTCACCATTTTCCTCAATCCATTTCCTGACTTTAACTGAAACCAAACTTTATCCTCTGGATACCCATTAGAGCCCATCATGCTACTCACTGCACACCAGCACCTGACTGATTTGCCCAACTATTTTCTCATCATCATCACTCATCAACCTCCTCTTTTTTTTTTTTTAACATATAGATACATCACAGGCGTATGCAAACTTTTTGTCATTATTACATGTTTTTCAGTCTAGATACACTTTCCCTTTTCTGGATGACATTGCACATCTCTTCAACATCAATATTTATCATTTTCAAAGAGTTAAACATCTAAACAGATGGTACCCTGCTCGAATTTCTTCTGCTGGTTAACTCCAATGATCTGGAAACACAGCCATTACTAAGATTGCATTTTTACTGAATTGTCCATTTCCACACCTCAAATGCTAAGCTTCCCTTCTCTAATTTTCACCTCCTTCCCTTCTACTTTCCAAAGTCTCCTTTCAAATGCAAATCAGACCTTATCATCCTCCCCATACGCCTACTAAAACCCTTCATTGACTTTTCTTTGCGCTTGAAATACAATGCAAATTTCTTACTAGACTTGTTCTAGGAATGGATCTCACTTTATACCTCTCTTTGATCCTGTCTCACACCATCTTTCCCTCCCACACTTGTTTCTGCAGTACAACCTTCTTTCTCTTCCTAGAACAAGACAACCTCTCATACCCGGGTTACCTAAGTTCAGTGTTGCCTCCTCAGAGAAGACTTCTCTGACATCCTGTTTCAAGAAATTCCTTACCTTACTTTACTTCATCTCATTTGTTCATAGCACTCTCTAAAATGGTCATTTTATTTATTTCTCTATTTGTGGTCTCTCCAGGACAGTGGGTTGTTTGCCCAGTTTGTTGCTATATCTCCTGGGGATATTACAAAGATCAAGAAATAGTCTTTGCATTTTGGGATTTCCAGTCAAAACGAGAAATCAGACAAGCTGATAATTATAATACCAAGCAATCATACTGAAGCAGTACAATAAAATTAAGAATATAGACTCTGCAGCCAGGCTGCCTGGGATTAGCATCAGTTTCCCCACTTACTGGCTATGTAACATAGGTTAGTTAATACCTCTGTGCTCAGTTCCTAATCATTAAGTTGGGATTAAAAACAGTATTTACCTTACAAGGTTGTTGTGAGGGTTATAAATGTGTTAGTGTTATGCAAAGTACTTAGAGCCTGGAATATAGTAAACACCCCAAAAGTGGGAGATTTTATTATTATTTGTCAAATCTGTCTTTTCCTCCTCATTCTAGGCATCAAAATTCCAGTTCAGCCACTCAGTGACTCTTTCCTAGATCATTGAAATAGTCCTGGCCTTAGTCTTATAATTTCTTCCCTGATCCACTCTGTCTATTGTCTATACCTTGGTCCTTTTCCTAAAATGCTTCAGGGGCTTCTCATAACCTTAGAATAATGCCTATCTCTTGTGGCTGACAAGTCCCTTCATGATCCGATCTCTGCCTTCTTCTCTAGCTTATTAGATTCTCACTTGCTACTTTCTACTTTATGTTCTAGGAATGCCAAACTTCTTAGAGTTTCCTAACTATGTCCAGCTATTTATTTTTCCTTATGCCTTTGCCCATGTTGTCTCTTCTGCATAGAATATCCTTTCCCTATATCACCCTTGATCCAAAATCACCCTTATTAAACCTTTAGGACTCAGCTCTAAATTTCAACCTAGAAGTATACAGTGATTCCTGAAGGTCAAGTTAAGAGGTCCTATAAAATCCTGTATATGCTATTATCTTTGCATTGAACACATTGTCTTAGCATCTATGTCTGACTCCCTGAGGGCAGGTACCACCTCTTGTCCAATTTTTATATCCTTAGTAACAAACCTGGCATATAGAAATTTTATTTGTATTATTCAATTATTGCCATGATAATTCCGGTTACAAACAACCCCAATTTTAGTGGCTGGACATCTGCTTTTTGCTATGATGAGCCAGACTTAACTTCCCATCATAATAATGAGAAGGTTTGACAACATACATGAAGTAACTAGTTTTCAGACATTTAACAACAGGCAGTGCAGAACTGTGAACTATGAAAAGGGGGACACAAAAGAGATGAACATGCAATTCCCCTGGATTTCAACCTGGAGTCAATTTCTGGACCTTGGGAACAGAGAAGGAAGCTAAACAAAGCCCAGAAAGTCAGTCAATGGAAACAAACTAAGAGATGACAGAGATGATAGCTCTAGCAAACAAGGATGTTGAAGCAACTATTATACTATGTTAACTATGGAAACAGAAAAAGAGAAGTGGGAAATATAAGAGAGAAACAATTACAACTTCTAGAAGTAAAAAAATACAAACCAAAAGTGAAAATTTTACCTGATGAGGTTAATAACAAATTAGACACTGCAGACGAAATGAAATGATCAATGATTTATGTTATACTAATCGAATAAAGCAAAAAGAGAAAAAAAAGACTGATAAAAGAAACAGTCTCTGTAACCTATGGAACATTATAGCATGGTTTAAAATACGTGTAATTGTATCCTAGAGGGGGAGCAGAGAAAAGTTTGAAGAAATAGTGGCCAAAACTTTTCCAAATTTGGTGGACATTATAAAGCTAGATTCTAAGAAGCTTAATGTAAACCCAAAGCAGGATACACACACAAACACACACACAGTATGGTGGAATCATAATGAGGGAAGTAATGATGACAAAATCTTAAAAATAGAGGAAAAAAGATACAATATTTTCCCCCCTTATTTGCAGTTTCACTTTCCACAGTTTGGTTTTAGTTATCTGTGCTCAACTGCAATTTGAAAATATTGAATGGAAAATTCCAGAAATAAACAATAAGTTTTAAATTGCTCCCTGTCCTGAGTAGCATGGTGAAATCTCATGCTGTCCATCCATCCTGGGGAAGTATACCATCCCTTTGTCCAATGTATCCCACCCATTGGTCACTTAGTAGCCTCTCAGTTATCAGATTGACTCTTCTGGTATTGCAGTGCTTGTATTTAAGTGGCCTTTATTTTACTTAATAATAACCCCAAAGAACAAGAGTAGTGATGTTGGCAATTGCAATGTGCCAAAGAGAAACCTCAAAGTGCTTCCTTTAAGTTAAAAGGTTAGTTATACAAAAAGGAACAGCAATTTTTAAAAGTAAACTGCATTTTATAAGCTCTAGAGCAACTCCTAAAAAAATATATATACATAGCTAATAAGCCAATATGCAGAGGTAAAATAAAATACTAAAAATCTCAATCCATGAGAAGGTAGGAAAAGAGTAAAGAAGGAACAAAAAATAGATGTCACAAATAGAAAAAAATAACACGTTGATAATTTAAACTTTACTATATCAATAATCATATTAAATGTAAATGGCCTGAACTTCTAATTAAAAGAAATTGTCAAATTTATAATTAAAGACCCAATTCTATGCTGTTACTAAGAAATCCATTTTAATGTAATAACGCATCGTGGTTAAAAACAAAAAGGAGGTAAATCTACATCATGCAAACTCTTAGCATAAAACATCTGGAGTGACTTTAATTAATATTAGAACAAGGTGTATTACCTGGAATTTCATGATGTTAAAGGGATCAATACATCAAGGAAGCAAGACAATCTTAAATATGCATGCCCTTGATAATAGGGCTTCAAAATACACGAACAAAGGACAAAAATTGATAGAGTAAATTGACAGAAAATCAGTAAGAATATAGAAGAGTTGAACTATGCTAAACAACGTGACATAATTCATATATATATAGACTACTTCAACCAACATCAGCAGAATACATGTTCTTCCTAGTGCATGCAAACATTCACCTAGACTGTCAAAAAGAAATTTTAATAAATTTTAAAATGAAAGTTGAAATGATACAGTATATATTATCTAACCCTAAAGGAATTAAATTAGAAACTAGTAATGGAAAGTTATCTGGAAAATCCTCAAATCTTTGGACATAAAACAACATGCTTCTAAATAACCCATGGAAGAAATCATGCGAGAAATTATAAAAGGTTTTGAAATGAAAGAAAATTAAAAACATGACATCAAAATCATGGATGTAGCTAAAACTTGGAGCAAATTTTATAGCTTTAATTGCTTATATTGGAAAAGATAAAATTTGAAATTCAATGATCTAAGCTCCCACATTAAGAAACTAAGAAAAGAAGAGCAAGAATAAGCAGAAGAAAAGCAATAATAAAGAAGAGAAGAAATTAATGAAGTAGAAAAAAGAATTGGGTGAACCACATAACCACATCTTGTTTATTTGAAACAAAATCAACAAAATTTATAAACTTCTAGCTAGACTAATCAAGAAAAAACGAGAGAAGAGACAAACTACCAACATCCTGAAAGAGAGGACATCGTTATGAATCCTATAGAGATTAAAACGGTAATTAGAAAATATTATGAAACATTTTGTACCAATAAATATGACAACTTAGATTAAATGGACAAATTTAAATTTTCAAATTGTTTGAAGACACAAATTACCAAAATAAATCAATAAATCTCATTGCAATTGGATCTACAACAATCACTCCTATGAAACCATTTCTGACAAAGTCACCAGTGACTGTCCTGGTACTGAATGCAATGAACCTTTCAGGACCCACTTCTCTATTTGATAATATAGAGCACTTCTTGAAATCCTTTCTTCCCCATTTTGGTGACATAATGCCGTCTTTGATTTATTCTGACCTCTTGTCCTGGACTCTACTTTTACTCCAAAAGTGCTCTCTGGGTGATCTCATTTATTCTCAAGACTTCACTACCTCTACAGACAGACTGATGTATCCTCTATTTATGACTCAATCAGCCAACTGGATATCTGCACCTGAGTGTACAGTAGACCCTACAAACTCAACATGTCCAAAATGGAATTGATCCCTGTCCAGACTAGAACTTTCATCTTTGTATTTACTTTCTCAATAAATGAATGAATCATCTCCATAATTCCCTTATTTTTCCAAGCCTGGAAACTGAGAGTCATCCTTCACTGCCTTGTCACTCACTCACACTTTCATCATTTAGCTAGTCACCATGGATTCCACCTGCTTAGCTTTTTGCATTATTACTACCTGAGTTTTTGACACTATTTTGTTGCTTAATTTACTAAAATAGCCTCCTACCACTCTCTCTTACTCCATTTTTTTCCCTACTCTAATCCATTCCCCACGTGTTTCCAGAGTGATCTTTCAAAAACAGAAATTTGATCATTCTCCTTAAGACCCTTTACTACTCCCTTTTCCATCAGGATAAAAACCAAACCTTATTGGGGTGTGCAATGTCTTTTACAATTTGATTCTTGCTTTTCTCTTTAGCCATATCACCTATTGCTCAACTTTCACAATTTATTTTCTTTTCATATGAAATCACACTTGCAGTTTCATTAGTTTATCCCCCCTGCTCACACTCCTCTTGAGTCCTACACATGAGATGCTTTCTCAGCCAAGAAACTTTCCTCCTGACCCCTCGTTGAACCTCAGCAATTTGAGGGAATGCGTCTCCTAAGTTTTCCTATACCATCCTCTTAATACAACTTGTATAAAACATAGTACACTTTGTAAGAATATTGAAAACAAATAATAAAAATTGGAAAAGCAAAGTCACAGCTCTACAGACACAGTAAATGCAGAGAGAAGTGTAAAGGGAAATATTTACATAACCCAACATGATGAGCTTGGTAAAATGGAGATTATGGAGGAAGTTACCAGCAACAGAAATAATTGATGGACTTTAACACATTTTAAAAAAGAAAGAAAGAAAAAAAGAAAAGGGAAGATGTTTATAGAAGCATCACCAGTGGCAGAAGAATGAAAAGCAAATGGAATGCAGGCTGCTTCTCTAGGGGAAATATCTCAAGAATCAGATTTATCAGTCTCTGGCTTGTTCTCCTTGGAAAAGGGTAATAAGTCCCGACATTTAAGCATTTTGTACTGAAAATATCTAGCACTTGAAACTTAAACTGGGTGAGCAGGAAAAATGTTTTATAAACTGAGATTTCTGGGATTTTTACAGATCTTTCCTCTTTCTAATTTTTGGATGCAATTTATTGCAGTGATGCACCCCCAGAAAGCCCAGCTCCGATGGGACAGAGCTATCAGAGTCAAATACTTAAAGTCTGCCACAAATCTCATTCTCCAGGTCTAGAACTTTGATTCAGCTTTGTGTCTGGAGACATTCAGGTCCCAGTCCATGAAAACAGAGGAAGCATCTTCAAACCGGGATATGCTTGGGTGGATGAAGACTTGTCATTCTCCAGACATGGTGCAAAACAATGTGATTCAAAGGAAGCCTTGTAGCCAAATTGAGCATTTTGGAGCCACAGGGAGCAATCACTCCCATAAAAAGCTTGAGTGATTGACCACTAGAAACTTCTTACTCTAAAAGTCTGTTATTTTTTTAATTAAATTAGTTCAAATGCTGAATTTACTTGCTTTTTGCCTTACATAAGCAGCTGCTAGGAAGTATTTGATAGTAAGTACTGAGAATTATGGCATGTGCCAGAAGGATTTTAGAATTGGAATCTAAGTTGTGATCTAATTAAACAATAAGACCTGACAAAACAGTCACTATTGGTCTGTTAATGACTTCCGGGGGCAGTTCAACTTCCCCGTGTCAAGGCAGAACAAGGGCAAGGTCATCTCTGCCTTTGGCTGAGGCTTTTTTCCCCCTTAAGAATAATGCCTCTACTGTTTCTCTCTCTCTGCTCTAAAATCATACCCGAAAACAGTGACCAGAAAGTCTGATTCAGGAGTCTCAAAACAGCAAGACTAAAATTAAAAAAAAAAAAAAAAAAAAAGTTCTTAACAATCCTATAAAAATATGCAAGAAAGAAATAGCACACCACAGCCCACAGCTCTACCAAATAGAGGCAGAAAGTGAGGCAAAGGAGTTCGACAGCTTGAAAACACACATCGCCGCAATGAATGGCCCAAAGGAAAAGGCAGAGGCAGCAGATAGAGACTCAAACCCCAACTCCCACATGTGGAAACATCTGTTCAAATTGTGGCCACACCTGTTGCCCTGTTCAGGACGCAGAAGCAGATCTCAAAGCAGGAGAGATGCTTATCATCACCCACTTTATGCAGACTTCCTGAAGGTCTTGGTAGCTATGTCCTTTTTAGTATTGGTAATTTTTTTAAAGAGCCACTTCACTTGTCTAGGTGGAAAATTAAGTACAACTTGAGTCTGGAGGACAGATAACTTTCTTTCAGACTATTTTCACTGACTAAAAACCTTGTTCTTTAAAAACAATCACCACAACAATAAAGCATGAATTAAGGTAAATTAAGGAACCTAGTAAAGCCAGTCTGTAACAGAGACTGTTACATTATTAGGGCTACGTTTTGAATTCTTGTTTTCCGAATAAAGGAAACATTTTAAGATTTAGATTAATTATATTATTTTAGGTGACAAATGTAATTTTCTCTGCATCAGTTCACAAGCGAGGTCATTTGCAAATAGTGTGCTGTCTCCAGGCTGTGACGTATGCCTTTTTGCATAGAGTAACCAGATAAAATATAGGACATTCACTTACATTGGAATTTCTGGTAAATAATGAAGAATTGTTTAGGATAAGTATGTTCCATGTAATGTTTACAATATTTTTACTTGCTAAATCCAGAAACCTCATTTTCACACTATTTTTGCTTTTAAATACTTTGCCTCATTCTGCCTTCATAAGGAAAGGGGATATAGAAGCATTATGCATGGGATGCATTTGACACAAACCAAATTAACTGAAAAAATTAAAATACTGTTTGAGGAAATAAAGATTTTCTCTAGAAGGATCCTATCTGTCAGGGGTCTTCATGTTGTCGATTGACCCTTACAATCTCCCGAGGGACCTGTTTGGGGAGAGACTGGAATGCATCTTGTAGGGATTGTAG
This sequence comes from Eschrichtius robustus, assembly GCF_028021215.1. Taxonomy (NCBI): domain Eukaryota; kingdom Metazoa; phylum Chordata; class Mammalia; order Artiodactyla; family Eschrichtiidae; genus Eschrichtius; species Eschrichtius robustus. The sequence goes on from NC_090826.1 coordinate 77,551,996, forward strand.
ATTCAGCCTTCTTAGACCTGGGGTGGCAACCGGCTTCTCAGGTGATCCTAGTGTACAGATACTGTTGGTCATAATCTTCAAAAACTTTTGTCTGCCTATTGTGTAGTACAGCATTGTTAATTATTAAAAATTTCCTCTTAAGCTTTTCCCATAATTATGATTACATCTCAGAATATGGCAAGAGGAGACTCATTTAGACAGGTAAGACTGATTCACTCATTTAATCGTCCTAGGGTTTGTTCACCTTCTCGTCCTCTAAAACACCGAGTTTCTCTTAAGTTTTTTTTTTTTTTTTTTTTTTCACACACACACACCTGTATTTTATTTTTACAAGAGGTAAATAGACTGACACCAAGCATTGTACATGGATGACCACAACAAAAGCAACAATGATTGCAATTACCAAACATGAAACACACTCATACTATGTCATAATATTGACATTCAGTCCAGTAATCCTCCACTGTACCAGCTCCTTGACTTTGCAGTGAAAATTGATTTGTATATTCTTTGCCTCTGAGTCCTTGTGGGATTTTTTTTTTTTTTTAATTCAGACAGAAAGTCACAAAAATTATACTCATCCTCATCAGTTCACTCAATCCCATGTAACTGATTTTTTTTTTCATCTTGATCTTTTGTTAGCACTTTTATGAGTTCATCAGTTTTTCATTAGAGTTCTGAAAATGCTTATTCATTCAGTTCAGCAGTACAGTCAGTTACCAGAAACCTGTACTTGTCAGAGTCTTTTCCATGAATTTCATAAAGATGAAACCCTTTTATAGGAACATATTTGCAAAATCATCAGAGTACACCCAGAACTGTCTGTAAATGACAAAAGACTTAAAAATGACCACGGTTAAAGATTTGATGAAAGTTCATAATAATGCAGTTGACAAGAAAATTAGTTATTTCTGAGATATACATTTTAAAGTAATAACTAGGATTATTACTTATAACATTATACCAGAACATATAAGATTTTTAGAAATTTCATGTAATGTCTGAAACATTTATATTAACATATTTCCATACATATTTCCATACAAATACAAATATAAGATTTTTAGAAATTTCATGTAATGTCTGAAACATTTATATTAACATATTTCCATACAAATAACCCAATGAAAGTTTAGTATTAGTTGTTTTGTTTGTTTTTTTATACTGCAGGTTCTTATTAGGCATCAGTTTTATACACATCAGTGTACACATGTCAATCCCAATCGCCCAATTCAGCACACCACCATCCCCACCTGACCGCAGTTTTCCCCCCTTGGTGTCCATATGTCCATTCTCTACATCTGTGTCTCAACTTCTGCCCTGCAAACTGGCTCATCTGTACCATTTTTCTAGGTTCCACATACATGCATTAATATACGACATTTGTTTTTCTCTTTCTGACTTACTTCACTCTGTATGACAGTCTCTAGATCCATCCACATCTCAACAAATGACTCAATTTCGTTCCTTTTTATGGCTGAGTAATATTCCATTGTATATATGTACCACACTTCTTTATCCATTCATCTGTTGATGGGCATTTAGGTTGCTTCCATGACCTGGCTATTGTAAATAGTGCTGCAATGAACATTCGGGTGCATATGTCTTTCTGAATTATGGTTTTCTCTGGGTATATGCCCAGTAGTGGGATTGCTGGGTCATATGGTAATTCTATTTTTAGTTTTTTAAGGAACCTCCATATTGTTCTCCATAGTGGCTGTATCAATTTACACTCCCACCAACAGTGCAAGAGGTTTCCCTTTTCTCCACACCCTCTCCAGCATTTGTTGTTTGTAGATTTTCTGATGATGCCCATTCTAACAGGAGTGAGGTGATACCTCATTGTAGTTTTGATTTGCATTTCTCTAATAATTAGTGATGTTGAGCATCTTTTCATGTGCTTCGTGGCCGTCTGTATGTCTTCTTTGGAGAAATGTCTATTTAGGTCTTCTGCCCATTTTTGGATTGGGGTGTTCGTTTCTTTAATATTGAGCTGAATGAGCTGTTTATATATTTTGGAGATTAATCCTTTGTCCGTTGATTCATTTGCAAATATTTTCTCCCATTCTGAGGGTTGTCTTTTCGTCTTGTTTATGGTTTCCTTTGCTGTGCAAAAGCTTTGAAGTTTCATTAGGTCCCACTTGTTTATTTTTGTTTTTATTTCCATTACTCTAGGAGGTGGATCAAAAAAGATCTTGCTGTGATTTATGTCAAAGAGTGTTCTTCCTATGTTTTCCTCTAAGAGTTTTATAGTGTCCGGTCTTATATTTAGGTCTCTAATCCATTTTGAGTTTATTTTTGTGTATGGTGTTAAGGAGTATTCTAATTCATTCTTTTACATGTAGCTGTCCAGTTTTCCCAGCACCACTTATTGAAGAGACTGTCTTTTCTCCATTGTAAATCTTTGCCTCCTTTGTCATAGATTAGTTGACCATAGGTGCGTGGGTTAATCTCTGGGCTTTCTATCTTGTTCCATTGATCTATGTTTCTGTTTTTGTGCCAGTACCACATTGTCTTGATTACTGTAGCTTTGTAGTATAGTCTGAAGTCAGGGAGTCTGATTCCTCCAGCTCCATTTTTTCCCCTCAAGACTGCTTTGGCTATTCGGGGTCTTTTGTGTCTCCATACAAATTTTAAGATGATTTGTTCTAGCTCCGTAAAAAATGCGATTGGTAATTTGATAGGGATTGCATTGAATCTGTAGATTGCTTTGGGTAGTATAGTCATTTTCACAATGTTGATTCTTCCAATCCAAGAACATGGTATATCTCTCCATCTGTTGGTATCATCTTTAATTTCTTTCATCAGTGTCTTATAGTTTTCTGCATACAGGTCTATTGTCTCCCTAGGTAGGTTTATTCCTAGGTATTTTATTCTTTTTGTTGCAGTGGTAAATGGGAGTGTTTCCATAATTTCTCTTTCAGATTTTTCATCATTAGTGTATAGGAATGCAAGAGATTTCTGTGCATTAATTTTGTATCCTGCAACTTTACCATATTCATTAATTAGCTCTAGCAGTTTTCTGGTGGCAGTTTTAGGATTCTCTATGTATAGTATCATGTCATCCGCAAACAGTGACAGTTTTACTTCTTCTTTTCCAATTTGTATTCCTTTTATTTCTTTTTCTTCTCTGATTGCCGTGGCTAGGACTTCCAGAACTATGTTGAATCATAGTGGTGAGAATGGACATCCTTGTCTCGTTCCTGATCTTAGAGGAAATGCTTTCAGTTTTTCACCATTGAGAATGATGTTTGCTGTGGGTTTGTCATATATGGCCTTTATTATGTTGAGGTAGGTTCCCTCTATGCCCACTTTCTGGAGAGTTTTTATCAGAAATGGGTGTTGAATTTTGTCAAAAGCTTTTTCTGCATCTATTGAGATGATCATACGGTTTTTATTCTTCAATTTGTTAATATGGTGTATCACATTGATTGATTTGCGTATATTGAAGAATCCTTGCATCCCTGGGCTAAATCCCACTTGATCGTGGTGTATGATCCTTTTAATGTGTTGTTGGATTCTGTTAGCTAGTATTTTGTTGAGGATTTTTGCATCTATATTCATCAGTGATATTGGTCTGTAATTTTCTTTTTTTGTAGTGTCTTTGTCTGGTTTTGGTATCAGGGTGATGGTGGCCTCATAGAATGAGTTTGGGAGTGTTCCTTCCTCTGCAATTTTTTGGAAGAGTTTGAGAAGGATGGGTGTTAGCTCTTCTCTAAATGTTTGATAGAATTCACCTGTGAAGCCATCTGGTCCTGGACTTTTGTTTGTTGGAAGATTTTTAATCACAGTTTCAATTTCATTACCTGTGATTGGTCTGTTCATATTTTCTGTTTCTTCCTGGTTCAGTCTTGGAAGTTTATACCTTTCTAAGAATTTGTCCATTTCTTCCAGGTTGTCCATTTTATTGGCATAAAGTTGCTTGTAGTAGTCTCTTAGGATGCTTTGTATTTCTGCGGTGTCTGTTGTAACTTCTCCTTTTTCATTTCTGATTTTATTGATTTGAGTCCTCTCCCTCTTTTTCTTGATGAGTCTGGCTAATGGCTTATCAATTTTGTTTATCTTCTCAAAGAACCAGCTTTTAGTTTTATTGATCTTTGCTATTGTTTTCTTTGTTTCTATTTCATTTATTTCTGCTCTGATCTTTATGATTTCTTTCCTTCTGCTGACTTTGGGTTTTGTTTGTTCTTCTTTCTCTAGTTTCTTTAGGTGTAAGGTTAGATTGTTTACTTGAGAATTTTCTTGTTTCTTTAGGTAGGCTTGTATAGCTATAAACTTCCCTCTGAGAACTGCTTTTGCTGCATCCCATAGGCTTTGGGTCGTCGTGTTTTCATTGTCATTTGTCTCTAGGTATTTTTTTATTTCCTCTTTGATTTCTTCAGTGATCTCTTGGTTATTTAGTAACGTATTGTTTAGCCTCCATGTGTTTGTCTTTTTTACGTTTTTTCCCCTGTAATTCATTTCTAATCTCATAGCGTTGTGGTCAGAAAAGATGCTTGATATGATTTCAATTTTCTTAAATTTACTGAGGCTTGATTTGTGACCCAAGATGTGATCTTTTAAAGCTTCTGTTTCCTTATTTATTTTCATTTTGGATGATCTGTCCATTGGTGTAAGTGAGGTGTTAAAGTCCCCCACTATTATTGTGTTACTGTCGATTTCCTCTTTTATAGCTGTTAGCAGTTGCCTTATGTATTGAGGTGCTCCTATGTTGGGTGCATATATATTTATAATTGTTATATCTTCTTCTTGGATTGATCCCTGGATCATTATGTAGTGTCCTTCCTTGTCTCTTGTAACATTCTTTATTTTAAAGTCTATTTTATCTGATATGAGTATAGCTACTCCAGCTTTCTTTTGATTTCCATTTGCATGGAATATCTTTTTCCATCCCCTGACTTTCAGTCTGTATGTGTCCCTAGGTCTAAAGTGGGCCTCTTGTAGACAGCATATATATGGGTCTTGTTTTTGTATCCATTCAGCCAGCCTATGTCTTTTGGTTGGGGCATTTAATCCATTCACGTTTAAGGTAATTATCGATATGTATGTTCCTATGACCATTTTCTTAATTGTTTTGGGTTTGTTTTTGTAGGTCCTTTTCTTCTCTTGTGATTCCCACTTAGAGAAGTTCCTTTAGCATTTGTTGTAGAGCTGGTTTGGTGGTGCTGAATTCTCTTAGCTTTTGCTTGTCTGTAAAGCTTTTGCTTTCTCCATCAAATCTAAATGAGATCCTTGCCGGGTAGAGTAATCTTGGTTGTAGGTTCTTCCCTTTCATCACTTTAAGTATATCACGCCCCTCCCTTCTGGCTTGTAGAGTTTCTGCTGAGAAATCAGCTCTTAACCTTATGGGAGTTCCCTTGTATGTTATTTGTCGTTTTTCCCTTGCTGCTTTCAATAATTTTTCTTTGTCTTTAATTTTTGCCACTTTGATTACTATGTGTCTCGGCGTGTTTCTCCTTGGGTTTATCCTGTATGGGACTCTCTGCGCTTCCTGGACTTGGGTGGCTATTTCCTTTCCCATGTTAGGGAAGGTTTCGACTATAATCTCTTCAAATATTTTCTCTGGTCCTTTCTCTCTCTCTTCTCCTTCTGGGACCCCTATAATGCGAATGTTGTTGCGTTTAATGTTGTCCCAGAGGTCTCTTAGGCTGTCTTCATTTCTTTTCATTCTTTTTTCTTTAGTCTGTTCCGCAGCAGTGAATTCCACCATTCTGTCTTCCAGGTCACTTATCCGTTCTTCTGCCTCAGTTATTCTGCTATTGATTCCTTCTAGTGTAGTTTTCATTTCAGGTATTGTATTGGTCATCTCTGTTTGTTTGTTCTTTAATTCTTCTAGGTCTTTGTTAATCATTTCTTGCATCTTCTCAATCTTTGCCTCCATTCTTATTCCGAGGTCCTGGATCATCTTCACTATCATTATTCTGAATTCTTTTTCTGCAAGGTTGCCTATCTCCACTTCATTTAGTTGTTTTTCTGGGTTTTTTTCTTGTTCTTTCATCTGGTACATAGCGCTCTGCCTTTTCATCTTGTCTATCTTTCTGTAACTGTCTCTCTTAAGTTTTTAATGCAGCAAACATTATCCTACCTGCCTGCTTCCTTTGGGATTTCTGCATGGTTTACTGTAATTACTCCTCATGCCAGACCTTGTGTGCTATGAACAACTTCAAAGGAAAAAAAGAAAAAAAAAATCGAAAAGGAACAGTGTGATGTTTCTTTTTTTTCTTTTTTCTTTTCTTAAGACACTGTATCAAGGAAGTAAGATAGCATTTTGTTCTTATAATGTGATGGACAAATCATATGGATAATCTATTAGGATGATGGATGGTATAAATTTTAATATGAAACATCAACCGTAGTGAATTTCTCCTAGAATGTCTTTGAAACTGAAGTGCGTCTGTTTGGTCCAAATTTAATAGTCAGGTCTCTAAGTTTAAAACTACTCTGGATATAAAAAAATTGATTAATTTTAATGGTGTTCATTGCAGGAACCAGTCAAATCTTAGTTCAGAGCAATTGTTTCAGGAAGAAGTTCCTGAAAATGAATCCCGTTTCCTGCCTCAAGGCTAAATAGTATCTTACCTTCAACGTCTGTTACCCTTCTGCCCTGATAAAATCCTATTTCCGTAGTCTCTATTTTTCTGTTTTTTCCATGAAGCCATATTAACCCAGTGAAATTGTTTCTGTTTTGTTTCACCCTAGACGCTTTATTTTCTTAAAATATATTTCATTCAAAAGACAATTCTTATATACCTACTGTGTGCCAGGATCCACGTCTCTTGGCCTCATAAACCAAGATTCTTGTCCTCAAATCTCACTGTCTGCTGTTGGTCAGACGAGTAAAGGAACAAAGTTACAGGACGTGATGAATGCTTTGCTAGTTATATATATATATATATATATATATATATATATATATATATATATATATATATATATATATATATATATATATATATATATATATATATATATATATATATATATATAAGTGCTTTGGGAGCAAAAATATAGAACAACTAACTCAAAAGTGCCGTTTTGTAATTCTAATCAAAATAGAATTTTCACAGAATTATAGAGCTAGAAAATATCCTTCCTACTGGTTAAAATTAAACAGACCTAGTTTCAAAATCTGACTGTCCCTTCCTAGCCATATGACATTTTAAAACTTACTTAACCTCCCTGACCTTAAGTTACTTCTTCTATAAAATATGGATATTAATACTTATAAAGTTGCAGGATGTGAAAATTAAATTAAGGAGCTAATTCCTGGTCCCCACCACTATCGTCACTGCTGCCAGTGGCTGACATTTACGGTCGAGCTGTGGCAAACACCTTACGTATATTATTCAGCTAACTTTCACAACTGCTCTCCGAGGTTCATGTTATTCGTGTTCCCATTTCACAGGTGAGGAAATTAAAGTGCCCAAGGTCACATAGCCAGTTCTTTGAATTCAGGCAAACTTCAAGGTCTCACCTGTAATCATAAGACTGATTAATCCAGGGAGTTGCTCTTCCTTTCCTTTTTATACTTACTGTGATAACTTACTATTGAAGAAAAATCCACCTACTTGAAACCCTTTCTTTTATAGATGAAAGATCAGAGGATGGAGAAGTTAAGACACTGCAAAACGTTACAGCCAGTAAAAAACCTAAGACTAAAACTTCTGAGTAAATTCAGCACATCATATTGCCATCTGTTTTAATATTGAACACTGGTGGTTAAATTGTAAAATAATATTATAATTTTTTTTAAGCAGAAAATTTAGGATTCACGCCTTGTCTCACGTCAAGCCTCAAAATAAATTTATTGGAGGTAAATTGAGGGTTGCCCTTTTCTTGGAGGCTGACTGGGGCAGCGTATGTGAGCCTCCATGTCACAGGTGATTTCTGCGATCTGGAAATGACTTAGTCGTATAAAAAGAAGGGTCCTTTCCTGAGTTCAGGGAGCTCAGGATCATATCCCCCCCCCCCCAATATGTGTATCACAGAATCAAAATGCCTTCAGGGACGGAAGGGACCTTGGACCTCACCCTGACTTAACCCCACATATTACAGAAGCTGAAAATGTGACCAAACTGCCCAAACAGCGGATTGGTGTTCAAACTGTCCTTTAAACAAGAAAATTAAAATCAAATCACTACATTTCCTAAACAGGCTATAAAGCAATTATTTTTTAGGCTTTCCAATTGAACTCACCTAACAGTTTAATTTCCTCACTATTCCACTCATTGCTTGCATCAAAGAAGCAGAGAAATAATATAAACTTCATTGTAATTTAGTAAAGGGGGAAAGTATCTGAAAACAAATTCCTCTTTTACTAGACAAATAATATTTCTCCAGAAGTGACATTGCATCCACTGAAAAAAAGAAAAAAAAGATACCAGATCACAATACACTATGTTTTCACTTATCTGTTTGTGTTCCATTATTATTATAATTGGGTCCCTACAATGTAACTTAGGCTGTGCTGGTCACTATATTTATGATGTTTAATTAAATTCTCACAAACAGTTCCGCAAGGTGGGCAATCTTATTTCCATTTTTCAGATAAGGACTCTGAATCTCCAAAAGAATAAGTAATTTGCCTAAGGTCTCACACCTTATTTGTGGCAGAGTCAGGACCACAACTCAGGTTTCACTCACTCTAAAGCTGATGTTCTTTCCACCATGTTAGGTGACCTCTAAAAAGACTCTGGGTTTAAGTCCTAACTGAAAGAGAAAAAAAAAAAAAAAAAAAAAAATCTAGGGAGGAGAACAAGGATGGCTGGGCCAGGAATAAAGTCCAAATCTTTCAATCTTCTTGCTCAGGGACTGGGGACATTAGTCTCCACCATCTGGTTTGGAAAGAAAACGAAGCATACAAAGCAGAAATGAGGCAAAAAGGACTTGCCAAGAGCAAAACCGTCCTTCAGATTCATGTTCCTTTGGAAGAGACCTTCACTATGGTTTGTACTGTGGTACCTGCATCAATCACGTCTTCTGCCACATGTCAGTAATATGATATTCAAATATATCTGACACCTGCATACCACCTCTCCCACTTTTGCCCAGAGAGGAAAGAATGGTTCATTTGCCTTTGGTTGGTGATGTATATAACACTGTTCTTCTTTCCAATCTTTGAAAAAAAGCCTATTTCCCATCAAATATATGTCTCACTAAAAGAAATGTTAGTACTTCACACTGAGTCAGCTGCAGGAAGAATTTTTTGTGTTCTTAGGTCAACTTAAAAATGTATGGGTCAGATCAAGGATGGTGGCCTGGTTAACCGTGATGCAGTAGGCATGTCCATGTTTATATGATGTTTGTGAAAATGATGCAAATGCATTTCATGCTGTCTAAAATATTTTTAAACTTAAAAGTGGAGGGAGAAAAAAGAATCACCCTGAGTCACAGATTCTATATTTTGTGGAACAGAATTATATTGTCTAAAGTATTGCATAAGGAAGATCACCCAGGGACTTTGTTCACACAATAACTTTTAAAATCCTTTACCCAATGTCACAGATTTTTTTAATTCGGTGGAGATGCCAAAGGGTCTTTAAGCAAATCAGAAGTAGAAATCAATGTTAGAATTATTATTTTCAACAGGGTATTGACAACTATAATAAAGTTATTGCAACTGGACCTGGGAATGTAAAGTCAGTTGATGGACTTTATTTAGACAACATCAGATAAGGGCATTAGTAATAACTGTTATCTTGATAGATAACCTTAAATTCAAGAAAATGTTTCCCCAAACACAACTTGTTGTAAATTCCTTTCCCTTTTATCTTATAGTAGGCAGAAGATTGCAAACTCCTATTATGAAATAGCATCACAAAATGCAGAGCATAGCCACCCTGACTAAAACCACCTTTCTCCTCTGCTGGTACAGACAAACTAGCAGTAAATGCTTTTTCAGCTCCTGGCGTGCAGATAAATTCCTATTAATGTCCCCAATTGGACTGGGAGATTGAGAGACACAAGGGAGAGAAAGCTGAGGCCAGGAGAATTTAACATGGCAATTAGCAACCCTTTGGCTTCGCTAGACCTCACAGCACAAGACAGGATGCAAGCAACCAAGAATCTCTCTAGTGGAGTAAATGATAAATTATTTGGGTCCCAGGGGTTGTTGGACACGGTTGTTGTCCGATGGCAGGCCTGGCTGGTGTGGAAGTCTAGGTAGTGAGGTCAGAAAATGAAACACAGGGCTCTAAATTCCCAAGGAGAGAGCCTTGGCTTACATCTCAATTGGCGTGCCCTTTCCCTCATTTTGGAAGGCTCTTGATCACATCACATAATCTGTATTACCTTCCCTATCTTAACACATAACTTCCAAAGCATCGAGTATATAAAACACTTTAACCATTATCACCAATGTTTCTCTCCTTGAAAATTTAGGAAGGTAAAATATAAACGTTAAAATAAAAGTACTTAAAGACTTTCAGATATGTTTTTCTTTAAGCAGAGGGAGGATATACGGAGGAAAAGGAATCTTGGTCTTCTTTCTCTCTCAATGTTGATAGCTGCTTTTAGTACCATTTTAACCATCACATTATGGTTCATAACAACTTTAGCAGTGCATTGAAGTTCACTCTTCATATTTCTTAATATCTTAGAGCCTGAGTTTCTTCATCAGAAAAATGAGGCTAATATTGTCTACTCAATATGTCTCTGTGAAGGTTAAATGAGGTAATACATGTAAAATGATAAAAGACTACCTGCCACTGAAGAAATTCTCAAATGTGTTAGCAACGATGATGATGAAGAAAAAGAAGAAGACGATGATGACCAAGGCAATAATAATGATTGTTGTTAAATATCATTCTGGTTAGATTTTATAATCCCTAGACCAAGGACCACATATGCCTTATTTATAGCTAAAACCCCAGCACACTGACTGAAGTGCAATTAATATTTATTGATGGAGGGAATGATTGGTTAAATGAAGTTTTTTTAAAGCCACATTCCACACTTGTGTTACTATTGATTTAACTTAATTATGAGGATTATTAGGAGTCATTAAAAAGGAAGTGGGAAATAGATTTAGTAAAAATCAATGTCATCAGGTGAATTTATTGAAGGACTACTACAGGACTACTACATGTGGGGCACACTGCTTAGAATACTGCATCATTTTGCACTGGACATAAAAAAGAAACAAAATACAGAGATAGCTTAACATGAAGATAATTTTCTAACTGGCATAATAAAGAAGCCATGTAAGAATTCCAGACATTTCAATTCAGTTTTTTTGCAAATTTCTAACATTCTTCAAATTGTCAATATCAAAGATCCCTCCCTCCTTCCTCCTCTCCCTTCCTCCCTTCTTTCCTTCCCTCCTTCCTTCTCTCCTCTTCTCTCCCTTCTCCTGCCTCCCCCTCCCCCCCTTTCTCTTTCTCTTTCTTTTACAGTGTCCTTAAAGGCTACAGCCTTAGATATCCTAAGCCAAAAAAAAAAAAAACCCAGCCCTGGAGATATTTCTTTTTCTATTGAAATTGGCCCTTGAAATTTTCCATTTAGATTCCATTTTAATTGAAACTCTGAGCCAGTTCTAATGTGGGTTCTGCAGCTTTGGCCAAATAACATTCCTGATTGACCTGGGCCCTCAAAATTAAAGGAAGCGTCTCTCCCTCTCTAGTCAGTTCCTCTTATCTTCAGAGACCTAAAGTGATCTTTGATGGGTTGTTTAGCAATGCCAATATTAAAATTGAAGAGTATTTAACTAAATACTTGAGCTTTTAATCTTTTGTACTACTTTGTGCCTACTGTTTTCTTTATCTTCCACTGGAGTTTTAAAACACACAGTCACCGATTTTTGGAAACATCTTAGAAGGTGAAAGACAGCCATGCTTAGATGAATACTGTTTGGTCCAAATTTTATAGTCTGGTGCCTGCATTTAGAGCTCTCTTGAAATTGTAAAATCTTAGCTTAGTGCAATAGTTCAGAAGGAAGTGCCTGAAAATGAATCACACTTCCTGCCCTAATGCTACACATTGTCTGAAATTTGATGATCATTTTTTTCTTCTGCCCCAAGCAAAATGCCATTTGCCTAGTCTTGTTGTTCCAAAGCCAACCAATTTGTAATTGTTTTATTGTTTTTTGGCTGTCTTCTGTTTGTTTGTTTTTGTGGTTGCTTTGTTCTCTCATGAATACTTGATTCCATCATTGTCCAACTTACCTGAGAAACATTTATTAATTGATACTTTTGGTGAGATACCCAGGGACACAAACTAAAACTAAACATGATCTCTGTCCTTCAAAGGCTCTCCTGGTAACTCTACATGTAAAATAACGGCCCTGCACCTTCACCCTGTGTCTCCCTTATCCCACTCTATTTCTCTTTATATCACATACCTGCCTAGAGTGTTATATATTTATTTGCATATGGTTTGTCTTTCCCACTGACTGCAAGGATGTCTAGGGCAGTGCTTAGCATAGTAGGGACACAAAAAATATTTGCTAAATTAATTAATGAACGTTATAAGGAACACTCTAACCCGCATTACATCTTCAGGCCTAGGTGGTGATCACAGAGGTGTTGCTTTATGAACAATCGTTGAGCTGTACATTTTTGATTTGTGGGGTTTTCGTGTATGCCTTATACTTCATAATAAAGAACGTTTAAAAAATTCCAAACTTCTTTTAAGCTTCAAATCACATTAAATTACTTACTTGTTGGCTACACTAACTAGTTCTTAATTGCCACTATCAAAATGCATTGAAAAAAATCTCTACATTTTATGTTGTCAAAGTGTAATCTAGGTAGCAAAACCTAGATAATCATTTATAGCCAAAAGCTTTATTGAGTGCCTACTCTGTTTATTTCTCACTATATAAAAGTAAGTTTAAAGGGCACACAATTCTTTAGAATGTGACAATTCCTCACAGGCCAGGGGGTGTAAAGAACAACAGACTTAGCAACCCCAATTCTCAGGCTCTGAACATACATACTGAGCTGTAGATTTTGGAGACACCCCCTTGGGTGAGGGAGTTGATGCCTTAACAGTGGTTCACAGAGGAAGGTGGGTAGACCAAATACTTAGTGAGATAGGTCTTTTTCCAGACTGGAAGTGGGTACAAAACTATATCCAGATTCATTGTAAAAAGTCACAGATGCAAAGAAAATGTCTAATTTGGCTTCAGTATTTAAAATAAATTCATTTGATGAGTGTGCCCTGCTTTGTAGAACCATAAACGTGCTTCATAGATACAGTGTGGCTGGCAAGGCTGGTGAGCATTCAGCATGGAGAATGAGATGGTACATGCCTTCCACAGGCTTCTCACTATAACCCCCTCTCCAGTGTGTCTCAGCAAGACATGCCCTCCATCTGCGGCAGGCATCGCCCACATGCCTGTGAGCCAGGGCCAGGATTTCCTGCCCGGGGCTATGGTTATATCTGATAAACAGGTTAGGGTCAGTTGCATTAAATAAATGTTTTTATGGCTTATGATAGCCAATATTTTAGAAACCAAAGAAAATAGTTATGTTCTAATTAAAGGAGGTTTGTTTCAAACCCTAGCTAGGGCCCCTCAGTAGCCACTGCTTACATTTTTCAAAATTGATTTTCTACCATATAAACAGTTAGTCTGAAGTTACCTGTGACATTTCCTCCCTGTAACAATGACACAGTGTCTTTGAAACATTTTCTGGTATTTATCATTTTTCCTTTTTTCTGTAGTGCTCATTTCTTTAACACAATCTCTCTAGGAGAACTTGTACCAGGGTTCTACTGTACTAGCTATTGGCCTATATGACCCAGGGAGATAGGGAAACAGGAAACTTAAGCAGAATTCTAATTCATCCTTGGAAATGAAAGCTTCGCTTGCATGAGTCTCCCCTCAACAAGTGTTATTCACTTTTGCCACAAAGCATTAAGGCATGCACCAATCAGCTCTCATTGTACTGTTCCCCAAGGCAAACCTGAGAAGGAGAAGTTGGTCTTGAGAGTTTATCCAAGCTCCTTTTTCCTCTTCTATTAGGAACTTTTACTATCTGCTCCTTCCCAGAGACCCTGGTGCCCTGGCTTCCCTGGGCCTGGAAATCGATCCACGCATGATGTCATAGCAAAGATCTACACAGCCTGCTCCAAGTTTACCTGCCTATGTCTTCATCCATGGGATCTCTGCTTCCTATTTCCCACAGCAGCTATGAAAAGAACTAAGTAAATTTGCTAATATCTGACAAAGGACCTATAGATATTTTTGGAAGTAAAAATCAATGGACTTCTTAGAAAAAGAAGGCCTTAATTCCCATACCAACTCTCCCAATTAGCACCTGGGTGGCAAATCTGATAGTTTAAAAGCCTTGCTTTTCTCACCTATAAAATGGGGTTGACATTACATAGCCTGCAGTGTTATGAAGCTCAAATTAGGTGAAGTAGGTGAATTTGCTTGCCAACTATAAGTTTTACAACCGTACTACATTGTTTTAATTAATGTGATTGGGAAAGAAATGTAGCCCTCTCTCACTCTCAGCATGAAGGTTGTCCCCTGCTCCACCCACTGTGCAGGGCTCTTCCTGGAGAGCAGAGGATGGTGTGTTTTTCCAAGTTAAGAAACAGGTACCCGGTTTTTCAATTTGAACCCCACACCCAGCCCCCTGCCCTCAATCTTTCCATTCACTAATGCTTTAACAACAGCAAACCTTCACTGTGAAAACCCTCTGAGAAACCCAACCCTCCCAGGGCAGGTGGCTTACCTTGCAGAACCAGTGCACACACAATGATAGTATTTATAACCCAGGAGTAAGAACCCAGCCTCTGTTCCAGGCCTGTAACCCCACTAAATAAATTCAGGACAAGTGGCACTTGAGAGAGATGGAACATACCTCAAAGCCATTAGGAACCTCTGGCAAGAGAGGCTGAGTGTAACTGAATATCATGTGGCGAGGTGTGACATCTAGGTGAAGCTAGTTGTCAAGGGGGCCCACTCATCATGCCTGTGCCTTTACTTCCTAAGTGTTTCCAAAATGTGTAAGTGTACATTTTGAAGTGCCAGAGGAGAGCAGAGAAAGAAGTAGAAGAAATATTCCAAAAGTCAATATGCTGAAAAACACATGCATTGCCCACTTTTTATGTGAGTACTGCTAAATAGCACACCGAATGTCGTGCAAGGCTTCTAAAATGGAGAGGAACTGAAATAAGTCTCCATTCTGTGAGGCTTAGGTTAGTCAAGAAGGTTGTGTAGCCAAAGCTGCAGAATTCCGTGAGGCATTCCATGTTAGTGGGTTTTCTAGCCTCCCCTCATATAAAATTAACTCAGAGTTTCAATTAAAATGGAATCTCAAAGAAACATCCCCAAGGGCCAGTTTCAGTAAGAAAGTACTTTCAAAGATTTTTATTAAGAAATAAAAGGAATCAAAATCAGAAAAGAAGAAGTAAAGCTGTCACTGTTTGCAGATGACATGATGCTATACGTAGAGAATCCTAAAGATGCTACCAGAAAACTACTAGAGCTAATTGAGGAATTTGGTAAAGTAGCAGGATACAAAATTAATGCACAGAAATCTCTTGCATTCCTATACACTAATGATGAAAAATCTGAAAGAGAAATTAAGGAAACACTCCCATTTACCACTGCAACAAAAAGAATAAAATACCTAGGAATAAACCTACCTAAGGAGACAAAAAACCTGTATGCAGAAAACAATAAGACA
The DNA here is from genome assembly GCF_028021215.1 of Eschrichtius robustus. NCBI lineage: Eukaryota > Metazoa > Chordata > Mammalia > Artiodactyla > Eschrichtiidae > Eschrichtius > Eschrichtius robustus. The sequence goes on from NC_090826.1 coordinate 77,567,634, forward strand.
CTGATGAAAGAAACTAAAGATGATACAAACAGATGGAGAGTTATACCATGTTTTTGAATTGGAAGAATCAATATTGTGAAAATGACTATACTACGCAAAGCAATCTACAGATTCAGTGCAATCCCTATCAAACTACCAATGGCATTTTTCACAGAACTAGAACAAAAAATTTCACAATTTGTATGGAAACACAAAAGACCCCGAATAGCCAAAGCAATCATGAGAAAGAAAAACGGAGCTGGAGGAATCATATTCCTTGACTTCAGACTCTACTACAAAGCTACAGTAATCAAGACAGTATGGTACTGGCACAAAAACAGAAATATAGATGAATGGAACAGGATAGAAAGCCCAGAGATAAACCCATGCACCTATGGTGGCCTTATTTTTGATAAAGGAGGCAAGAATATACAGTGGAGAAAAGACAGCCTCTTCAATAAGTGGTGCTGGGAAAACTGGACACCTACATGTAAAAGAATGAAATTAGAACACTCCCTAACACCATACACAAAAATAAACTCAAAATGGATTAAAGACCTAAATGTAAGGCCAGACACTATAAAACTCTTAGAGGAAAACATAGGCAGAACACTCTATGACATAAATCACAGCAAGATCCTTTTTGACCCACCTCCTAGAGAAATGGAAATAAAAACAAAAATAAACAAATGGGACCTAATGAAACTTTAAAGCTTTTGCACAGCAAAGGAAACCATAAACAAGACGAAAAGACAACCCTCAGAATGGGAGAAAATATTTGCAAATGAAGCAAATGACAAAGGATTAATCTCCAAAATTTACAAGTAGCTCATACACCTCAATATCAAAAAAACAAACAACCCAATCCAAAAATGGGCAGAGGACCTAAATAGACATTTCTCCAAAGAAGATATACAGATTGTCAACAGACACATGAAAGAATGCTCAACATCACTAATCATTAGAGAAATGCAAATCAAAACTACAATGAGGTATCACCTCACACCAGTGAGAATGGCCATCATCCAAAAATCTATAAACAGTAAATTCTGGAGAGGGTGTGGAGAAAAGGGAACCTTCTTGCACTGTTGGTGGGAATGTAAATTGATACAGCCACTATGGAGGATGGTATGGAGGTTCCTTAAAAAACTAAAAATAGAACTACCATATGACCCAGCAACCCCACTACTCGGCATATACCCTGAGAAAACCATAATTCAAAAAGAGTCATGTACCAAAATGTTCATTGCAGCTCTATTTACAATAGCCAGGACATAGAAGCAACCTAAGTGTCCATAATCGGATGAATGGATAAAGAAGATGTGGCACATATATACAATGGAATATTACTCAGCCATAAAAAGAAACAAAATTGAATTACTTGTAGTGAGGTGGATGGACCTAGAGGCTGTCATACAGAGTGAAGTAAGTCAGAAAGAGAAAAACAAATACTGTATGCTAACACATATATATGGAATCTAAAAAAAAAAAAAAAAAAAAAGGTTCTGAAGAACCTAGGGAGAGGACAGGAATAGAGACGCAGATGTAGAGAATGGACTTGAGGACACAGGGAGGAGGAAGGGTAAGCTGGGACGAAGTGAGAGAGTGGCATGGACTTATTACCAAATGTAAAGTAGATAGCTAGTGGGAAGCAGCTGCATAGCACAGGGAGATCAGCTCGATGCTTTGTGACCACCTAGAGGGGTGGGATAGGGAGGGTGGGAGGGAGACGCAAGAGGGAGGAGGTATGGGGGTATATGTATATGTATAGCTGATTCACTTTGTTGTAAATCAGAAACTAACACACCACTGTAAAGCAATTATACTCCAATAAAGATGTTAAAAAAAATGATTTTTATTGGCTTGAGACATTGTCACCAATACTCCTAGCCCCTTCTTGATATGATCTTGGTCTAAAAAAAGTCTGAATGCTTCAAATTTATAAGTTAAACTTCTTTTCATGGGTTAAATTTAAGACACACTGGTATAATTGTACTATTTAAATTTATCATGAAAGGAAATTTGCAGAAATAGAGGATACTGCATATCCTGCATGCCAGTAAAATGATTACTTATCAATGTATTAACAGAATTGGTTACAATCAGTCTGTTTAACAGCACTTAAATCTGTTGCCGATTATGCTGGTTAGCATCAGATGATGAAAATATTGTGAGTAAACTCTCCTTAGTTCCAAGGATTGTCAGAAGACTTCCTAGACAACTCTTTGAATTATTGTAGTTCCCAGAAAACTTTATTTGAGAGGTATGTGAGCAGGGCACCTGCCTCTGTTTTTCTAGTATTACTGCAGCTTCAGAGCAAGAGCTCATGGGCTCATTTGAAAATTCTTTTAGTGTTTTCATCCTAGCTTGTGGCATCACATTATATTTTGGTGTATAGAAAGCACAGTATGTGAGGAGGATAATATCATATCAAAAAGAACCCTGGAGATAGCCGTAAAGTATACCAGTTGGCAACTCGGCAGAGAACCTTCCATCAAACAACCTGAAGTGAGGTTGCTTTGTTCATTAAACTGACCTACATGAACCATTATTGTTATTTGGCTCTGAATTATTAAAAATCAGTAGCAAGATTTAGCACACCTCTAACTCCAGGGTCTCCTGTTCTTCAAGATAAAAACAGTCTCTCTTTGAGCTAGTTAGAAAACATATGTGAATGTCCTAGCACTCAGCTTCTCGTGATAACCTTGTTAGTGTCTATATAACTGCATGTAACCACTCAGCATGACATCCTTTTCCATTTCTCGTTATGAATAATTTTGTTATACCTCATCCATTTTCTAGTGCTCTTTATTACAGCATGCTACTACATTTATTAGAGTTCCCATCAGAGAATTCTTCTCCTTGTTATCCTTAATAGTGCCATGTACTGCCCTCTCTTGACTGTAAACCTGGCACTGTTCAAAGCACATGCGTTAGTTTACAACCCTTACATTTTAAATTCCTTCCAAGAACTTCCTAGGTGAAGAATAAGTTTGCAATAAATATTCACACACGCACACACACAGGCAACACCTGCACCATTATCACCACTGCTATTAGAATTACAGCACCAAGGACCTGCCTTTCAATCCACAACCATCAGAAAACTCACAGGTTAATAATAACTTCTTCATTTAAACCTGTTATGACCAGAAAGCTTTAGGCAGCAGGTGCTTTACTTGATTCCAGAGCACATACTTGGACTTGAAGCTTTGGGGGGTCTGTCGATTTTGTTTCAACAACCTTGCTGCCCTGGGTTTTTATTGTGTGGACTACCTCACCCCGACTAGAAGCAGTAAAAGGCTGAGAGTAAGTGGAAGCCTCAGTTTTTGATATTTTCTCAATAGTCTAATCCAAAATCCTTTTGCGGTTGGCCAGGTTTGATATAGTTGCTTGCCATTGGCAAATTGCCTCTTTGGGGCTTCTTATAAGATCACCTTTGAAACAAAGCCATTGATATGCAGAGATAATGGAAAATGAGTGGGTAGCATGTCCTTTTGTTGTTTAATCACCTGTATCCAAAGAGAAGTTTCTCCTCCCAAGGACCAGAGTGGTCAACCTCAGTTTATCTTCTATTCTTCAGAGGAGTGAAGAGGTTGGAAAGAGAGGAACGTTGCTAATAGGAGCAAGAAGAGAAAAGTGGGTATTAGAAGGAGAAACAGGGGAAGACCATTACTACCACACACACAAAAATCTTTCAGCAATGGAATTTGCCAGATGTGTATTCACATATAACCATAAACATTACTAAAAGCTTTCATCATTTTTGCTTCGGGTAGATTTACTCCTTCTTTCTCCAAACAATAAAATACATTGTTACAAGAAGATGTAAGTGCAGAGATCCCAAATATCTTATGATTTTTGGAGCTCACAAAACTCTTATTATGCAGCTGGCTCCCCAAAGTCTTAAGGAATAGCAAGAGGCATTCATTAACAATAATAATGGGACCAGGTCATGAGGGGGAAATCCACTGGGCTTCATTCATAATTAGGTTCTGCTTTGATTCCCAGAGATGTGTATTCTCTACCATCAAGTCCAGGAACTGCTCTACGTATCATCAAGAGCAGTCCTTTGACACTCAAGAGGCACTCTCTGCCTCCTATTATTATTAGCTGTTATTATTATTCTATACCAAAAATTCTGTTGCTTCCTTCTTCTCCCTCTCATCACTGTTGGTATCTAGAATATATACGTAGTTTGCTTTCTTAGATGATTTACGACTACTAACCTTGGAAATGGTTAGCTACCATTTCAAGATCACAAGCAGAGGTGGCAAATTTAGAGACAAAATATCCAGAGCTGGGAGGAGCTTGAAAGTGAATGTTTCCCAATTGGATATTTTTGTACTTCCGTACAATGGCTCTCAGAATGGTGGCAGTCTTTCTTTTCATTTTTTTTCTTTGTCATCTACGAGAGGCAAACATTTCATACCCCTTTTCCCCTTCCTCTACCCATCTGCTTCCTGATATTGAGTTCTCCACAACTGCATCTGTAAAACTACTTGCATGAGATGTTCCATTTTCAGCAAACAGGAGGCAGGTTCTGAAATGTGTAGTTAAAAGAACTGTCTGCCAATCCCTGCAGTTACTTAGACATAAATTCTGGAGTACGCTCGGAGGTGAAGCTTCAGTGACGTCTTAGAGGAAAGTTTGATATTGGTATTTGAGGTGCAAGAAGAATTGGCTGATGACATCTTAGTGTAAGGAAACTTTTTTAACTAGAACTATATTGTCTAAAAGAGAGACCAAATGAAATGGGCCCAGGACATGGAAGTATCCTATGCAGAATCAAGAGAAGTATTAGAGGAAGGAAATCCAAGAAAATTAAAACCTTCCAGAAGATCCTTTATGTTGGTGAGAACAGAAGACAGAAGAAAAGGAGGCATAAATGTCAAGAAGATGAAAAGCTTAGTTTTACGAGAATAGCCAAGGGGGATCAGAGGCTGGGGTTACACCTGGGATCAAAAGCCAGCAAAAGGAAAACTAGTCAGTGACTCAGCATGAAGTAAAGAAGACCAAGTGCAGGTGGCTTTGTTTTTAATGTTTCATTCAGTGTAGGCTCTGTTGGCAGAAGTAGAATACAATAACAAAGATAAGGAGGAAAATAGCTCATTTTTAAACCCAAAGAAAATCTCAGTCAGTTATCACTATGAAATTGTTCAAAATAGCTTAAAGACGAAATTGGTCACTATTTGATCACAATTGATTTGCACATAATGCAAATTTTACAGTAGACTCACAAAACTGCTCAAAGATGCACATGAGTTTCTGCTTAAGTAAACACAAGTGGCCAAAGGTGTGTTCCTGGAGCCTCTCTAAGAGCAGTCTTTGGATAAGACTTAGGCAACACTTCTCTCTTACCTCCCAACCCCTCCCATAATCGAAAGATCATGGTTTTCTTACTCTTACTATTTTGCTCCCATATCACCTCATTCATTTCTTGGAAGTGTTTTTAATCCAACAAACTATTTTTTTTCCCTTTGGAAAGAGTAAGAGCTTATAATTATAGATCCCATATTTGGTCCAGTGGCTAAGGTTCTTCCTGAAGGATCATTTCTCCTTATCCTTATTACTCACTGGTGGACCTGCTCAGAGGAGAACTTGAGAACTTAGAGAGATTGTTTACTTCTACTTCTTGAGCCAACTTGGAAGCAAGTTAAGAAATACTATGGTTAGGTAAAATTCTGAATCCCTGTGATGATTATAAAATTTTTCCCCTGACTACTTGCATGTGTCACTGATGGTAGATGATTAGAATGGTTCAGTAAAGGTGGCTTCTTAACATTCTAACAACTGTACTTTTTATAAGTATCATCCAGCTTCTTGACCTCTCCTACCACAACAAACAAGCCCCATCACTGCCATATTCTTCTCCACATTGGGGTCTACCTGTCCTTTACTCACCCACTAAGAAACTTAAATGCCAAATACAAATTCTCATAATATGCCACCTACCAAGCAGGTGTTATTTATTTTTATCTCCAGCTTTGTAGAGTTTTCTTAATTGTTTCCCCCAAAAGAGTTATGAAGAATACTTATTTCCTTAAAAGAAACCCAAATTTATCATATTCTGCATTTTTCTCTTTAAATTTTTTAGTCATTTCATTTATCAGTAGTCGTCTAATTCCTAGACATTAATATGTGTGCATAAGTAACAATCATTGAAAGTCTAATCTTCATTCATAGTCTAATCTTTGGTTTTACTGAATGTACTGCTACTATTTTCCTTTAGCCCTTTACTTTCTGGGAATTGCAATTCACTGAAGCAATTCAAGCATTGAAAGTAAATGGAGTTCACACTACAGTTTCCATTTTGGATTTATCCCTATAAACCTTTAACTAAGTTTTCTAGTGAAGATTGCACTCTCTGATCACCCAGAACCAACTGAGGGCTGTGGGAAGATCCACGAATCTTAAGGATGGCCCAGTGTAAATGCCACAGCTTGCAATATATAGCTATATTATTTATATGAAAGTTTACATGATTAAATGGAAGCATATTGATAAGTCAACTTTTCTTCATGGATTTCTTGTTATGAAAGTCTTTTATGTTACCTGAATCAAATAAAATAGTCCAAACAGAAGCAGGTTGTTTGCTTAATGGTCTGTGAAAATAGGACCAATGATTGCACTTGTAATTTCTGGCACTAAGGCTTTCAAACATTTAATAAAGTCATCACATTGCTAAAATTTCTTCTCTTGCTTCTATGCCCTGTTATGGCTCAGAGGTTTAATTTCAATAATGAGATCAATAGTGTGATGAGAAGATTGTGGCTTTCTTTTCAGGAATGTATTACACAGAGAAATAAAGGGAACCCCTTTCTTGCCTGGTATGATGAAGGAATGTAAGCAATGACAATCCCTTTTGACTCTCCTTAACCCTACCCAAAAGACATATTGACTCCTTCATTCACTGCTCTCCAAATCTTGTTGATTGTTCATTCCTACCTTTAAAACTTTTAAATACCAGAAACCAACCTTCTATATATGTACTTTATTTATCAGTTGTATTATGTCATAGTCTCTGAATACCTTAAAATATATGCACAAAATATAAATTTATAACAATGAGACAAACATTATTTTTAAAGGTCATTAACTAATATCTCAACATGTATTTTCCATTTGAGGCTTATTGTTAGGATACTGGATGATAAATCTATATTTCAAGTAGCTTTCTTGGTTTTTTCTTTTTTAGTCATTTTGGAAGAATATTGGAGGATCCAAGTAAATCCTCATTGTTTTTAGCTCAGAGTTTATTCTGTGAGTGGACATGTCAGCGCTATATGTTTCCTATATTCATCTGTGCTTGCATTACAGGTCTATCTTTAATCAGCATTATTTCCTTGCTGGAAAATTCGTGAGTCACTTGTTCATTTAGGAGAGTTAGTTTAGCTGAAATCTGATAACATATTCTGTGAATTCATATCACTGGCCCTACATAAACTAGAATATACCACAATGCAGGTAAAATAAACGAGTTGAAGTTGACTCTATTAAGCATTTTACCTTATAGAATTATTACCCTTCTTCTAGGGACCTTTAGATGACCTTACATGGCACATGGTCCTCTGAAACATGGACTGAGTGAGGGTCATTTTAATCTGTTATTACATTTTCGTATAAGTTAATTTCATTCTGATTCTCAATATGGACAATAAACATACTTAGAAGCTGCAGTATTTTATTCTCGTACCTCAGTGGAGCATCTTATACAATGGATCATTATTATTATTATTATTTTTGGTGATCTTAATGTTAAGTTTCCTTTCATCTTTTTAGGATGAGGGCATAATATAAAAAGCTTCTTGGAGAGCTCTGTGTATGTAGACGGGGCTTGTCCACTGGAGACCTCTGCTTTACGACAATTGCTCAGACAACTCTCTTTAGAGGTATACCTTTTCTTTTTTAATCTTCAATAATCTTTCTGGATGATTTTATAAACACTGAAGTTGCCAGATATACCACCAGCCCAAATTTCACTTCTGTGCTACAAACCCATGTATGTAATAACTACCTCTTGGACATACCCACATGAAATTCCTACTTTTTCAAAACTGAATTTACATTTTTGATTAATGGTCCTACCATCCACTTTCTACCCAAGTAGGAAAGCTAAGCCTCTCCTTCTTTGCTTGCCTCATTCTTGTCCATAGGTTCCTTTTACTCTACCTCTTAACATTTCCCCAAGTTGCCACCCTGACTTTGCCTTATCTAATATTTTTGTTACCTCTTCCTAAATGATCGAGTTGCCTGTTGATTTCCTCCAGTCTTGTTACCATCCAACAAATTCTCATATTATTGCTGGATTGATCTTTATTGGAGAAAAACATTACACCTCTCCATTTTCATAACTCTACATGAATGGTTCCCCTTTGCCCACAAAATAAAAGAGTTTGCTTCTCAAGGTCACAAAGACTTTCTATGACCTGGGTGCTGTCCTCTTCTCCTGGCCTATTCTTTGACACCCTTCTTTCACACTATGAGATCTGGTCATTCCAAACTATTTGAAAATACTAAAGGTAACATGGTTTTCCAGAAATCCATCATTTTAGGCTTAGAATGTCTTCCAACTTCAATTTATGTTCATCTGGAAAACTCCTACTAACTTGAAAACCTAAATTTTCCATCTCTAAATTCTTCAGGCTGAATGGCCATTACTCTACCCCAAGCATATATCTTTTACTTTATTTTAATTTATTTCCTAATATTCTCTCTTAGTTTATGGTGAGTATCTTTTTAGGAGGAGCCATTTCTTATCAATATTAATAGTATCTAGCACAAAATCTAGTATATAGCAGCAAAACACATCATTAGCTGTAAGTATCAGCAACTGTTCCAGGTGCTGAGCATTCAGGAGTGAACAGAATATACAAAAATCTCAGTTCTCACAGCATACACTGTAAGTTACAATGGGTGTTATCATATTTTATAATCTATATAACAATATACTATAGTTTATATCACATTGATGAAAGAGAATTGTCCCAAGTAGTAAAAATCACTTTGGAATCCCCAAGCTGATTATAGACTGAAAATTAATTCTGCCTTCTAACAAGAAAACTTATATCTTGTAATCAGATCATGAAAAGGTTATATTCACTGAATGCAATTTATATAGCATCAAATTTCTTTAATAAAAGATAGAAAGATTTATATAAAATGAAGCACTTTACCTTTAAATGCCTTTTTTTGTTAATGTTTACTAACCTCTACCTTTTCAGCATATTTTCTCTGATAACTAGTACTAGTAAATAGTAAATATTCAATAGTTATTTGAGAATATAACTAAATAATAATAACCAATCAACTTGGATCAAGAATCTACATGATTTTTATGTTTCCTTCAAGGAATAAACCTAGATTATAAATGGAACAAGCTAGAACTAGTGTTAATTTCACTATATACATTCCCTCTGATGCTCAGTGTTGTACTTCAATCTTTACAAATCACAGGCCTACAGGCCTGCTGCTGCTGGCTTTCACAATTTAAAAATTTTGCCAGATGTAACAATGATAAATTACAATGTGCCAGATCCTGTATGAAGTATTTTCTTCCTCAGTTTTATTGAGATATAATTGACAAAATGTACAAAGTGTTTTATATGAATTGTCTTGTTGAATCTTCACAACAACTCTATGAATTAGGTTCTATTATTCTTTTCATTTTACAGATGAGGAAACTGAGACTCATTGATGCTTAACAATCTGCCTATTATCACACTGTTAATGAATAACAGAGAAAGAATTTGAACTCAGAGCAAGAATTTGGACTTGCAATGCCCTTAATCTGGCTCTAACCTCTTCTTCACTGCAACTTATAGAAGGCACTAATGCTGAAGAAGAGGACTCAAAAGTTAATAAAATCACCAAACCCTAGATAGGCAAAAAGATAGTAGATATCTATTATCTATTAGGATTGAGGTAAGTGCACAAATAACACACAGTATGTTAGGGAAATGGAGGAGGGAAAAAGTGCTCAATGCGAGCTGAACATGGAAGTTATCAATCTTTGGCCTCAGAACCGGTTTGCAGGGCAAAAATAGAGACACAGATGTAGAGAACAAATGTATAGACACCAAGGGGGGAAAGTGGCTGGGGGTGGTGGTGGTGTGATGAATTGGGAGGTTGGGATTGACATATATACACTAATATGTATAAAATGGGTAACTAATAAGAACCTGCTGTATAAAAAAAAAATAAAATTCAAAAAGAAAAAAGAAAAAGTTTTAAATAAGAACTTGTCATTGGCTCAGGACAAATGAAGAGGAAATAGTAGCACACTGCCTATTGTGGAAATTGTTTGTGGGGAAATACATGAGAACTACTTTCTGTCTCTGCTTTATGTCAGTTTCAATTCATGCTGGTATGCTCCACCTTAAAGTGTCCTGATGGTGTTTGGAAGCAGCAGAGTTTGCTGGATGGAAGGACCAGAAATGCAGCACTGCAAGTTGAAATGAATAGATTTAGTATAAAGTAGTCTATCAGGTTAGCTCTAATTACCAAGCATGGTCTTGATAACTGAGACTTAGGCAATTAGGTTTCAAAAGAGTATTAAACTTGGATTTGTTGTGTTTAGGACAGAATGAGAAAAATGGATATGAGAGTAAATGACTGGGAAGGATGATGATAAGGAAATGCATGAAAGGAGAGCCAGAAAAAATTCTACCTATCTCTTCTCTATGGCTATTTCCATGATTTAGCAACTTAGGAACTCCTAAAGGTAGGCACGCCTCACAAGTGAGTTCATTATGATAGCAAGAGCTCGTGCTTTGGAGTCAGACCTATGCTCAAACCTAGGTTCCATTTCTCACTAGCTCTGCAAGCTTATCTTATCTGAACCTCAGCTTTCCTTCTTTTAAATGGGAATAAGAATATTTACTTCTCAAGATTACCGTGAGGATCAAAGATAATGTATCATGTCCCCAGTATAGGCCTAAGACATAGTAAAGATAAATGTGCCATCTAAAAGCAATTCACACACACTCACACACTCATAACACACACACACACACACACCCCACTGGCTTAGAGGGGAAATAAAGAAGCAGGCACTTTTTAAATGTGGAAACTAGAAGCATTATGCTTTGACCCCATTTCTTCCTATATGTCATGCTAAAGATTCACAGTGATCTTTAGAAAAGAGATTGTCATTCAGCAGTCACAGAGCTCAAAGGGCAGCTTACAAAACATCAGCCTGCCAAGGGTTTACTGAGAAAGTACCCTGTCTACCCACTAAACTGATTATCTTTGGGAAAAGTTGTTTAGAAGAAACTTCAGATTGTCTTTAGAGTCAACTACACCTAATCCTAAATGATAAGACCCTTTTCGAAGTAAGATCTAAGACTAACACCTGCTTGAGACTCAAGTTAACCAAGATCAAAACCATGATCTTTGCTAGATATGCTACCTTGTAGACCAACATGCACCCTCTACCCATTTTGGATTCAACTGTGTCTGCGTCTCCCTTTCTGTGAGTACGATGGCATTTCATAGAGCTCTGCTTCTTGGCCCTAGACTGTGTCTAACAAAAATATAAAAGTGAGACATCCTACTCACTGTCACTCTCTGACTACATATGTTGCATAATGACTATCATAATTATGTTTTGTGTTAATCTCTATATACCTGAAAACACACCTTAATTATCAGTGAAGCTGTCTGGACAAGAATTTAGAGAGTTTAGCCAGCTCTCTAACATAATATTAAATAACAATCACATAGTTATTTTATATGTCAGGCACTATTCTAAACATTTACCACATATTAACTCATTCAATGTTCCCCAAAACCTTATAAGGTGGTTACTATTATTATCTTCATTGTGCAAATACAGAACTTCAGGGGCAGAGAGGTTAAATAATTTGTCCAAAGTGAGTTAGCTGGTAAGTGCAGAAGCTGTTCTGTGTTCTAATGTACTCTGCCATATATCACCGTTCCTCATGGCACTTAGAACACTTTGTGTAAAACAAGACAGCTTCTTCCTCCCAGGGTCAAAATTTTCCTGGTGTGATGAAATTCTTATTCTGTTCCACCATTTTTCCAACCCCTTGAAGATGGACAAACAACTTTCTTACAATACAGAAAAGTATTATTGCAAAATTTACTGCCAGGTTGAGACCTTGTATGCCATACTAAATTTTTATGACAGTTATAAACACCTAAAAAATCTAAGTCTATTATGGGACTGCTTATAAATCCTAATAATAACTCTCTAACCAAGCAGCACCATAGAAGAGTAGAGTGGCTGAATTCCAGTAAGCAAGAGCAAAGGTTTGGAAAATTTCTTTAGTCTGATGTTTGGTTCTTCTTCCCTTTCTCTGCAAGATACTAAGAGAAGCGGGAGATGAAGAGAGATGGAAGAAAAAGAAGGTTTCCCACTGGAGCCCTGCTAGTTCTAATTTTCTGAACTTTGGTTTTCTTTTAAGTAAAGTGGTATTTAATACATTGTAACATCCTTTGAAATTCCATTTTACTAGATCTGCTCAGGATTTAGGAGGCCAATTTAATAAGTGATTGTAGAATTCCTGCCATCTGAGTGCTGCCTCAGGAGTTATTTCCCTGTTGTGTGTTTCTGTTTAAGTATTGGAAGGCCTGGGGAAATACTGAACAGAATTACAAAAATGAATTATACAAAATCTAACTTTAAAGTAATGAGACTAATTCTACAAGCCATACCTGAAAAAATCAATGCTATTGCCATAATCACACTTAAGCTTTTAGTCAAGAAGTCACAGCACAAATCAGTGGGATTAGGAAGCAAAAAAGGATTAGAAGAATACACATCAGACTCAGAATAGTGGTTACCTCTGGGATTAAAGTGGACTCTAGCTTCTCTATAATGTTATCATTTAATAAGTGTAGTGTGTTCATATATTCTTAAAATAAATCAACTAACACATTTTGGTCTAAAGAGTACCTAAGCCAACTAAAAAAATTGTTGTTCAACTTTTTCTCATGAATTTTTCAAAGAAAGGGATTTCATGCTTTCAAGAAGTAACCATTCCAAGGCTTCAGTTCTTCAGCAGTACTGTGTTCACATGTTACTTCCATTTTAGGGTTGGCATAATTATCATTACTAATCAGAAACAAAATAATTGTTTGCCATGAGTTGGGGATCTTGTTTGCTTCTTTGATGTAGGAATCCAACCCTGTCACATTTCTCATTAGACTTCATTCATTAATATGTTCAGTCAGTCTCTCCAATATACTCAAAAGTCTCATCAGTCATTTCATTTCCTTTAGTTGGTTTACGTCATTATCACCTACTAGACTAGGCCCAATGATTGGTTTCCATATACAGTCCTCAGATATTCAAGAAGAAAATTCACTTTCTCTCCTTAGATGGAAAAAAGGCAAAGAGAAATCATTTATTCCTAAACTTGAATTTGTCATCATAAGCAAGTGCTAATGGATGGTAGAGGGAAGAACTATATCTTGAGCAAAAGTGATCTATCCATTGGCTTGACTCTTGGAAGAAGTTAGATATATACCCTAGAATACCTAATGTTAAAAAATATATATCTTGGTAAAAACTCAGGAAAAAGTATATTTTAATTTTACTCACAGTAAAAATATTGGTCAACATGAAATTAAAAGTGAAAACAATACTTCTCCTTGTCCCAACCTCCCCCCCAAAAATTCAACCTCCTATAAATTCTTTAAAAACAAAATAACATGCATTTATGTATTTTTTTCTACTAACATTCTTTTGGTATTTATAATATAGTACAGAAAGACTTTTAAGAGGGGAAAATGGCAAGTTACAACAACATACCAATGTGCTTAGCACTGAGATTACAGAGGGTACCCACTCACACCATGGTATTCTCACCAAGCGGATAGGAGAGAACAGCAGGGGAAAAATAAAGCTTACTGCTCTCCATAATGGCTACAATGAGGAAAAATAGTTATTCAGATAAATTAAGTGGGAAAATAAACCTGTAGCCCTTCTCTTTTGGCGCAGGTGGGCAATCCATATATACATTCACATATACAATTATTGACAATAAAATATAAGTACAGTGGACCATAATCATTGGTGAGAATTTATCAGGGCTTCTTGTAAAGGCTACTGACAGTATGAAATGGAAGACAAATCCCTGTGGAAGGACCTCTGATAAGACATTCTTGAGTCTTTATCAAATAGTGAAATTAACTGAGAATGCCTCATGTGACTGCACCCTGAGGCCAAGTGATATTCATACATTAACACTCCAACCCAAGGAATTAAGGTATAAATACTAGCTTCAATCCCTCCTCCAGCCTGCTCCTATTAGACCAGAAAGCCTCACAGTACTCTGCGTATAGGGGCAGAACGTACATATTAGCAAATGAGACATCATGGGAAAATTTAATCCTTAAAAATTATCAAATGAGCGTGTTTGTAAATATCAAATCTTAAATTGATTTTTTTAACCAAGGGATTTTAAGAAAACTAAGAAATAAAATGCTTACTATTAATAGAGGTCAGAAGTATAAGAAAAATGCCCAGACATTATTAAGATGTCTGTAATGCTTAAACACTTTTTTTTTTTTTTTTTTTAATAAATTTATTTATCTATTTATTTTTGGCTGTGCTGGGTCTTGGTAGCTGCGTGTGGGCTTTTCTCCAGTTGCAGCATTGCAGTGAGCGGGCTTCTCATTGTGGTGGCTTCTCTTGTTGCGGAGCACGGGCTCTAGGCACGCGGGCTTCAGTCGTTGTGGCACGCGGGCTCTAGAGCGCAGGCTCAGCAGTTGTGGTGCACGGGCTTAGCTGCTCCGCAGCATGTGGGATCTTCCCGGACCAGGGCTCGAACCCGTGTCCCCTGTGTTGGCAGGCAGGTTCTTAACCACTGCGCCACCAGGGAAGCCCCTTAAACACTTTTGACGTTGTATCCATTCTTATAGTCATTTGTATAAATGATTGATTAGCTTCTTAATCATAGTCTCTTGACTGATATGTGTGGACAAATGGAAAGAGTAGGGGCTTTGGAATCAGGCCTAGAATCACATGCAGCTTTACTGACTAGCTATATGTTCCTCCTCGAGTCATCTAGCTTCTCTGGGTTTTATTTTCTTTATCTGCAAAATGAGGATAACAAGGTTTACTTCATGTAATTGTTCTATAGAGACATAATACCTTATTACTCTGGAACAAAGTAGGTCTTCAATAATTGGTAGATAACTTTCTTATTACTACTATTGGTAAAATAAACACTATTTTTCAAAGAGCCTTACCTTCTCCTGGGAGTAAATCATATAACGCACTAACAAGAGCAGAAAAGACACAGCATCTATTCAACTCCTGGTATATGCCAGGAATTTCATTTTGGCACTTTATATACATTATCTCATGAAATTGTCCCAGTAATCTCAAGAAGTAGGTATTCTTAGCTCTGTTTAAAGATGAGATGACTGAGACTGAATAAGATTATGCATCCTCCTTAAATTCAGACAGCTATAAATGTCAAAGTATCAGAGAATAAGGATTTTTGGAATGCTGCTTGTTCATCATTGCTTTGCTAATTGAGTCCCTGTATCTTTCCAAATTCATTTTTAACCATGAGATGGTGTCAGGTGTAATATCTACGATCATAAAATTCCAGTTCTCACTAAACTTGTCTTCTGGCAAGCTTTGCAAAGAGCGGCAAATGCTCCTTAGCAGTTTTGTGATGATGTCCAGAAATCTTAGTAATGCAGAGCTTGGAATTTCAGCCTCAGTATTCCATAGATCTTCTCTAGAAGGAAAATGTTTATTTTTCCTCATCATGGTGAAAGAGAAGGCCTTGTATTTTCAAGGTTCAAAATAGACCCTTCCATTTCCTGCATTTCCTTCAAGTTGCCTTGGGTGACAGTTGATCAAGTATTCTATACTACGTCAAAACTGTTTGTGGAAAAGCTCCAGGAAACTGTAAATTTCAAAACATGTAGGCTTGCTGTCTTCAGAGTACAATAGCTAATAAAGTCATAAGGGCATCAAGGTTTCATTTTTACCTTGTGGTCTCCATATTTACAAAAACCACAAAGATGAACACACGAACACACCCCCAGACAGTCACACATAATTTCCTGGATATGCCAGATCCCTGGAACATTTATATTTTCAAAGATTTGAAGAGGTTTGATTCAAAATGACTAACCTTAGAATTGTCAGAGTGATTATAAAACAATACATGGAACACAATTGTTTTGTCACTCATTGAATGTTTAAGAACTACTTGGGTGGTCATCATAAAATGTGCTTAGCATAGCACCTTGCATTAAAATGCCTTAATTAATAGTTGCTAAATGAATGAATAAACTAGTTCAAGAGTTAAATATATCACAATTATCTTTCCTCTTTAAAACATATAAAAATAATTTTTGGTCAAGGTGGACAGATAAATCATACTAAATACATGCTTTCAGAATGAACAAGTTTATTCTAACTTAACTAATTCTTAGACAATCTATTTTTAATATTTACACACAGAACATTTAAAAGTGTATGATAACCACAAAGAAGAAAGCATACACAGTACTACTCCTATGTATTTATAAATGTCTTAATCTAGGTAACAATTACTATTTCACGTTCCAAATATAAAAAGGGAAAGTACAGAGACTACCATGAGCTCAATATTCATTCTTTCATGAGCAAAATTAAATCAACTGGAAAGCTACAATGACTTTAATAGTAATAGGAAGAATAATAACAGCTATCATGTTTTCTTTGTCTTCCTGACGGCTGTGTGGTTAACATACTACCTCCATGGAGAGTTCCAGATCCTTAGGAAGTTGGTAAGTTAGAGTGGCCAGACATTTTGGCAAGTCATTTAGCCATTTCATTCATGTTTATTACAATTCTTCATTGCCTTCAAAATAAAGTCGAAATTCCATAGCTGGCATTCAAGGCCTTTGATAATCAGGCTTTCTTCTAATGTCAACTAGGGCTCTTTGATTTCAATCAACTGACACTGACTATGATTTATTTAACCAAAAATCAAATTTGTTAGAAGGATATGTGGCGCTGACAGGTTAAAATATAAGGTGGCAGAACCAGATTAGGTGCTGGGAAGAACCAGGCCATTCCAAAAGGGCTCAAAGTTAGAAGCTGCTTGATTGTTCCATGTGGGAATGCTTCTGTAAACAAAAGGACCTCAGCAATTTTCAGTCTTTTTGTCACTCTTTTTGTTCGCAGGATAATAGAAACCAGGGCATCTTATTAGTCCTGCCCAATGGCTCTCAATGGCAAGAATCCAAATAAAATCAGATGCATATTGCCATAAGAAAGGTAGTGAATGCTGGCAGCTAAATATCAACAATTGCCCATCTCTCCCCTCCAACTTATTTTTGTCCCCTTTCTCTGTTTCTTCAGCCACATGGAAGAAATTGCAGGTCCATGGATCTCCAAGTGATCTTAGGCCTCTGTGCCTTTACACATCTTTCCCTCTACTAAAAGACCTTCCATTTTTTTTTTCCTGCTCTCATAACATAATTCTAACCCAGTCTCCACAACTCAACTTCTCTAAGAGCCTTTGCTAACATCTCTTCCTCCCACCCTCATTCCCCAGCTGGGTTAAGTGTCCTTCTTCTGTCTTTCCATAGTGTTCTCTGTTCACTTCCATCATACCTCTTACCATGCGTAGTGCTGTAATTGCTGACCTTACCTCCCCTTCTCAGGCCTGTCCCTAACTTTTGCCTGGAGCAGTCCATTGTTCTCTTCCCACCTTTTGTTCTTTCTTATGCCTCATGGGCTTTTTCCACACCCACCCCCCCCACCCCCAAACCTACCTGACTTAGGGATAAGTGGTGTGGCCTTGGGAGGATGAACCTGGGAATAGGCTCTGCACAAGCCCAGGAAGGAGGGCTTCCTCACTGAGTGGGAACTCTGGGTCTCAGGTATCTGGCGTGCGGTCTAGAAGGGACGGTGGCTCAAGTTCTGGGTGAGCACATCTCCTTGGCCCTAAGGAAAAAAAAAACAAACAAAAAAAAAAACAGAGGAGGGAAGTAGGGCCCTCTAAAGCTCAGTGTTTAGTGCAGGGGCCCTGGTTACTTGAGTCTAAGGGCAATACTGCCTCATCTAGGCTGTGAGTTACTGGAGAAGAAACCATGTTTAGCTTTGTAGATCCAGCACCTCCTGTGGGTCATGCGTAGGTAGTATCCTATCTGAGGGCTAAATGGATTAAAAAACTTACGTTTTCTCTGTGAAATAGAGATCATACCATCTGTCATGTCCACCTTCCATGGCTGACATGAGAGAAAGGAATAATTGATGCAAGTGTGCTTTGAAAGAATTCAAGTTTTTAAAGATTGTTTCTAACATTTTCCCAAACAGGTAATGACTTATTTTTGTTGCCCTCCCAGAACAAGAAACAGCAAAATGTTTAACCAAATCAAATAGAATAAATTCAGATTATATATACTAAGCTCTTAGCACGGAACATTAAAAATTGGGTTATGATTATGAACAATAGGACAAATAGAAACATTAGTATTTTTAATTTCCATAATTTATACTTTTCTCTTTCCCATTAAAAAATAATGTTGGGAAATCTATAATACGGGACCTCCAGCAGAATGAAACAGAAACACCAATTGGCCCAGGTTGTTAATTATTCTTAAGACACTCAGGTTCCTGCAGGATAATTATTTTAAAGCAGCAATTTCAGGCTGAGCTCCATTTTGAATGTGATTATGAAATAATTTTCTTTTCTGGAAGTTTACTTATATAGGAAAGATTATCACCTGAGGTGTGAAGTGACCCTGGTAAAGTGGAAAGAACAGCTAGGATTTAGTCCTACTCCTGACTGAGCTGTGTTCATTCATTCGTTCATTCAGTCACGTTATTCATCCAACGTGGAACAGTTCTTGAGCAATTTCCTGCTGCAGAAGTTGTAGAAGATGCTGGGGATGAAAAAAGAAATAACATGAAATCTATCCTCCAGGAGCTTGTGGTTTGGTGAGAAAGACAAAAGTAAGTCATACAATGTGGAAAACACCATAATGATAGCGATAAGCATAAATCCTGACATAGAATTAGATATCCATTCCATTCTTCTTAAACCCTTGAGGATTCCAGAACTTCCAGCATTGCAAAGTTGATGACCAAAGAGACGCCAGCCCATCTAATTCATTTCTATTAAGTTCCATGTTTGCTTGACTTTCAGGGTTTTTTTTTTTTTTTTACTTCTCATTCAATTTTGTCAACAGATCAGCTGAGTAGCTATTGTGTAACAAGATGAAGACAACCATGGGTCACTCGGCCTCAGTGTCAACAAGATCGACACTGTCCTGGAAGACAAGTATAAGGTATTTAATTCACTCCACTCATCACTTAGATCAGTCACTCAGACTCATTTCATAAGTGTTACTTGATGATACGTCTGCATTCCTAACTGCATGTTCAAGCTTCCTATTGCCTAGCCCAGACCACTGAACACCAGTGTAATAAACAGAAGCTGAGCTCACTCTCACTTTTATCTCCACCTCCAGCTCGGATTGGTGCCAGTGAGTTTCAATCATGGGTTGAGTGAAAAATGATGTCATATTGATTTCTTAAGAAAATATTAAAAATAATGTGACACTTGCAAGTGAATCAAATTTGACAATTAACACTAACAAAAATTGAAGAACACTAGCTTTGTGGTAATCCACAATTTTCACAATGATATGATGCCACGCTAGGAAAACTGTAGCAAAAGAACCTAAAGAATTCCAAAGAAAAAGAAAGTAATTGCCTTTAAAAAAATTATTGACTCTGATACCCCAGCCCTTGACACTTAACACCTGAAATGATCATGAACCATGCTGGGCCCTTTGTCCCCTTGTATATGGAATATTTTCTGAGTTCCTGGCACAAGCATGTATTTGTTTAATATCAGTCGTGCATTTACTTCCCTCCAGCCCGGGGGTTGCAGGCACCAGCTGTTTACACGTCTTCAGGAGGAAGAAGGGGAGTGACTAGCTCTCTCTGCACACTGTCTCATGTCAGAAAACTTTCCAAGTCACTGAGGGATGTGTGAGACCACAGAGTTGAAGGAAAGTTCGGTCTTTAGTATTTCCTCTTCTGTCTTCTTACGTTAAAAGCACTGAACACAGACTTGAGCAGTCTCATTTCATGGGGCAATTGCACTGCCTCTGTTTCCCTGTGACCTGGACTAGGGAATTGGCAGTCAATTGTTAAAACAGTAATGACTCCAAAACCTTTTGTAACCTCTCTGAGCTGTCTAGGATATGACAATATGCAACGATTCTTGGAGCTTTGTTTAGGCAGCTGAAAAGACTTCCCCAGGAGAACAGAGGGAGAGGGAGAAAACCTGCTGATGGTGAAGAGAAACTAAGGGTGTAAAATGAAAATAATATGAAAATTATCCAACAGTCTTATGTAGGGTAACCCTTATCACTGACTTACTGGACGGCCACCAGAGTCCTTGACCCACATTGTTCTCCCAATGCCTCTAGGCCGGGTGTCACATCTTTGCCTTGCTACTGAGAGACAGGTGAATTGTGAAGGTAATGCGTTTGTTGCTTAGATGGCAGAGACAAACTACGTGATTTAAAACTCTTTAGTATGAGTTGTAGTTTTAAAAGTCATTTTTGAAAAGAGCAAGACATGCACCATGGACAAAATAATAGAGGTGGTAGGAAATAGGGGCAGAAACTTACATGCTGCTGGAGAGCGGAAGACCAGTTCACCCAGACTCCACTCAGGGAAGCTTGACTGTGCAGAGGGCCTTGCGTGAGGATGTGCAAACATGATTATAATCCAAACCTTATGCTAATGGAGTTTTACAAGCAAGTGTTAACCTACACTAGGCATTCACTCTACAAAAGGCACTCGCAAATGTTAGCTCATGTGATCCTCTGTGCAGGGCTACAAAGTGGAGAGAGCACCTAGGCCACCCTTCCCAAAGACCTGAGAGTGAAGTGTAGTGGAACCATGTCTGTCTTCAGATTCCAGGTTCTGGTTTCTTTGTGCTTATAACAGGTGACTCTGAGTAGTTTACACCTAGGAGGAGAGAAAAAAACAGTGACTACTGAGTGAACCATAATCTGGGAGGTGATATCCTAAGAATATAGTCTCATACTTTGTTTCCTTTCTTTTTCATCGGTCCATAAACACACTTATGGCAATCCTAGGGGTGATCAATTACTTACTTGCCCCAAGTGTTGACCAATTAGATGTAAATACTACCTACATCCATTATACCATCATTAAAGTTTTATTAGGATGGAAAAATTTCTTAAAATTTGTCCATACGCTTAATTTTGCTCTAAGAATTAAAATGATTGGATCTTCATTGAACATCTTAAATTTCTTTTACTTTTTTATAAAAAAAAAATAGGACCATAATTGTGAATTTTTGGGAACATCTTTCTGTCGAAGGCAATGGAAATCTAAGGGAAAGATGCACAGGAACACACACACACACACACACACACACACACACACACACACACACAGATGCCCATAATGCCTTACTAACATCCTGCAACAATCTTCCACCAACAATGGACTAAAGATGCAAGCTACCAAACGGCAGAGGACAAATCATAGTTCTCTGCCTGTTTTCCATTCGGTGTGGCTGTACTCAACAACGTTGATAGCAATAAATAAACCTTCTGTTTCGTTTTCAAAGATTTTATAGGATGCTCTCATGTCCTTTTCTTCCCCTATTCCTCCCCCCTACAGTTCAGCTCACTCAGAAAATGCTATAAAGTTTCAGAGAAGAGGTTTGCTCAAAGCAACTACAAATAAAGTACGTGTACATAAATAACTTAGCCTGACTTTTTGTTTAATGTCCAAGATGATTGGAACAGATTGTATCATGAACTACTTTCCCTTTGGCTAATTAAATAGCAGTCCCCACTTACCATAAAGCATATTCTTATTAAAACAAGTATCTGTAGTCACTCTGCTGGATAAATTACTCCCAAGTAGTGCCATAAAGCCCATTACATTCCTGCTTTAGGAATGGAGCAGGTCCAAACAGACAATCAAAGGATTTCACTGGGATTATTTTAGATTAGAAAAACTAAGGGAGACATGCGGCCCTGACAAAATCATAAAGGCATAAAGGATGAATTAGCGGTTCCATACCAAACAAAGTGCTCTAGTGGTATCATAGTATATCTAAAAGTAAAAAACAAATTCCTACTGTATTAACCTTCGCCAAAATAGAAATCTGTTTATGCAGAAATAAAAATGCCATGAACAACTGTTATCTACTGTGCAAATCAAAATGACTGTTTTGAATAATAATAAGAAAGTCCTTTCAAACCAATGACTATGGAAATGTGCCATAGGGAAGAAGATGTCTTCATTTTAATAAATTGCTTTCTACATTTAATAGAAAAGGTTATGTTATGATTTGTCATATTAATGAACCATTATTGCGTAACCATATTTTTATTGCAATATATTACCTGTTAAATGATGCCTTTTTTTGGTCAGGGGAAAAAATTTTGTAGAACAGATTCTATGGGAGTTTTTCTTGCTGCCCGTTGTTAAATCTTTCAAAAGCTGTCAGGAGTCTCAGAAATCAAGTTCAAAATACCATAGCCAACACGAGTATAGGCATAGGCTAGTCTATTTTTAAATTGTAATACGAAACTGCCAGAGAAATATCTAAACACAAAAGATTATTTTAAAAACGAGATCATCTTATCTAACTTGTCAATGTAAAGGACAATGTCAGTGAAGTGAAATTTAACCCCCAGCTTCTATAAATATTGCTGGGTATTTGAGAGCCAAGCTATTTTTTTTCAGGCTAATTTTTCCTTAAACTCATCATGCACCAGAGCCTTCATGCACTCAGCCTGCACAGACCCTGTGCATGGCAGCCACAGGCATTAAGGGACACTAATCGCCCAAGGCAGTCAACTGGCTCAATTCCCTTCCTTGCCTCAGTCAAGCGAGCCCTTCTCCTTGAGGATGAATGGATGGCAAAGTCATTGGCCTCTGCCTTGGAAACTTCTGCAGGAAAGGAGCTATACTTGTTCCTATGAATGGCATTCTGGGTTTGCCCTGTGTCTGCAAGCACTGATTCACCACACTGCTTCTGAATGACAAGACTCTGTCCTTGGCATTACAATCAAAGCAGCACCAGCTGGGATCCCCTCAGAATATCCCAAGCTTATGACAGTGAGCTAGTTATCTGATGGAAACAGAGGTGGGACATTTGGGTGTAGTTTCCTGCTTAAGCTGCTGCTGCTGTCATATTTTTGGAGGGAAAGGACTGAAGTAAAGAAGGTACGTGCTGTCATTTCTTAAAGTACTGCCTGCCTTTGCTGTCAGTTCACGGGTGTACTCACCTTTGGCTGCTGCTGATAGATGTTACAGCCTATCATTCATTCCATACATATTTTTTAATAGTATAATCTGTGACAGCAGTGCATTAGGTGCTGGAGACAAAAGTGAACAAAGTTCTTACTCCCAAGCAACTTTAAGTCTAGTGAAGGAGACAAATATTTAATAAGTCATCAAAGAGATTGGATATTTGGAATCTGTAAAAATGTAGTTTGGGGGAAATTCTTACCACATTTTTCCTTTTTAAAAATGATACAAATATTATACAAATATATGCATGTTATAGAACTCCTAAACAATATAATACTGTGAAAATTCCCTTCCTTCTCCCTCCAACCTATACCCTTTCTATAGGTAAATATTGCACTTCTCATTTAAAAAAAACATCTAAACAAGTACCCACCTATATATTTATATGTACACACATATAGGTTTACTTTTCTCTTTCACATACATGAGATTATACTATAAATATTTTACAGCTGAAATTTATATTTTAGAAAATGTTTCATGTAAATATATCAACCCACCATTTATTACAATGATTAAATTCCCATATATCAACAGAACATAATTGATATGCCTATTCCCCTTTTGGTGGGTGTATTAGTTTCCTGTGGCCACTGTAACAAATAAGCACAAACTAAATGACTTAAAACAACAGAAGCTTATTCTTTCATGACTCTGGGGACCAGAAGTCTAAAATCAGTATTGCTGGGCTAAAATCAATTTGGTGGCAGGGCTATAATCCCTCCAAAGGCACTAGGAGAGAATCCATTCCTTGCCTTTTCGAGCTTTTGATGTCTGCCAGTACTCCTTGACTTGTGGCCACATCACTTCAATGTTCAAGGACAGCATCTTCAAATCTCACTCTGCTCCATCTTCATGTGGCCTTCTCTTCAGTGTGTGTCAAACCTTCCTCTGCCTCCCTCTTACGAGGACACTTGTGATGGTATTTAAGGCCCATCTGGATAATCCAAGATAATCTTCCCATCTCAAAATCCTTAAATTATATTCTAACTTATAAGTTATAAGTTAAACTTAGAACTAAATTATGGTCCTCTTTTTGTCATAGAAAGTAACAGTCACAGGCTCCAGACATTAGAACTTGGTGACTTTGGGGACCATTGTTCAGTCTACTACAGTGGGTATTCAGGTTGTTTCTATTTTTTAATACAAACAATGCAGAAACTTTGATCATTGAAATTTATATTTGTACACATGTGTAAATATTTTGGTAGATGAAATTCCTAAAAGCAAAATTTCAGAATCAAAGAGTACAGGTAACAAAATATTGTTAAATAATGCCAAGTATTCTCTGGAAAAAATCGCACCGCAACACTGTACAGTTTCCAAAATACTTCATGGAGTGCTCATTTTCCTATTTTTGTCAAAATTGCATATTTTATCTTTGTTCTTATCAATTTGAAAAGTGAAAACTGGCAACTTGTCATTGTTGATTTGAATTTTTTTCATTATTCAAAGGTTTAAAATTTTCTCTGTATAATTTCTCATTCTTCATTTTTTAAAAATTTTCTTCTTAATTTGGAGAAATCATTTATAAATTAATATTGATAATTAATATTTTATTCTTATATTTTTACCAATCTATTACTTGTCTTCATAGACTTGTTGAAAGAAATTGTAATTAATGTAAAATCTACCAATATTTTCCTTTTGTATATTTTCAGTTTTTCATCTTGTTTAGAAATATCTTGCTTATCCTAAAAAAATAAAAATGTGTTCTTACATTTTCTTCATTTCGGTTTTTTTTTTCCCTAATTGCCAGGAATTTAAGTGTAAGGTAACAGTCTACCTTTATTAGCTCTCTTTCCAATGGAAAACCAATTGTACTGTTGATATTTTAAAACTAATTTATCTACTCTCCCACTAACTTTGAAATACTACCTTTATCATATACTAAGTACTCAAATACACCCAGATCTGTTTTTGAACTATATATCATTGATCTGTTTCTGCTATTTCTGAGAGTTCTATGAGGGTAAAGATTGCATCTGTTTCTCCATTCTGTACCTCAGTGGTACACAGGGTACACATATATGTACATATATATAATATACATACAGGCATTCAGTTAATGTGCCAGTAAAACATAAGACTTCCAGTTAAATATGAATTTCAGATAAAAAATGAATAATTTTTTTTTAGTATAACTGTGTTCCAAATATTGAATGGAACATACTCTGCTAAGAGAAATTATTCATTGTTTACCTGAAATACAAATTTAACAGGTATCCTATATTTTTATCTGCTAAATCTAGCAACCTTACAGTTGGTATATATTGAGTGAATAAATGAGCACTCTATCATAATTTTGTAATTATATTTACTATTATATTTCATAAATATATATATTATTACACAGGCAGGGAAAATTCCTTCTCTGTGTTCTTCTTTTGTAAAAGATTTTGTTTATTTTTAAGAATTCTCCTTCCTGCATAAATTTCAGAATAATTTTTGCCAAGTATTTTTATTGGGATTGCATTGAATTTATCAATGGTCTTTGTTTTACTTTCTGTATTTCTATAGTTCTCAATACTCAGCTATGCTGAAAAAGAGGATGATAAATAAATAAATAACTCTGGCCAATATTATGTTTAATGGTTAAACACTAAAAGCATTAGCATTGAATAAAGAACAAGACAAGAATGAAACTACCACCACTCGAAATTTTAGCCTCTGTAAAAAACAAGGAAAAGAAATCAGATATGTGAATATTGGGACAGGGAAATTATTTGCCTATGATACAATTTCTTACCTACAAGTTCCTAAACCCAAAAGAATCAATGAAACATATTCAAATTAATATGAACGAATTTAGTAAATGGATCATTTACAAAATAATTGTATAAAAAAAGTAACTTTTACAGATTTTCAATAAAAACCAGTTAGAAATCATGGCATAAGAATATCATTCTTACTATGAAATAAAAATATAAAACATCTAGAAATAAGCTTAACAAAATATACACAAGTTTATATATAATTATAAAATTTTACTTACAGACATGAGAAGTCCTTAATACTCGAAGTGCTTTATCATATTCTTGGATAAGAAGTTTTAATGTTGAAAATGAGATTTGTATTGAAATTACTTTTAAATTTATTATAATCTTTATGATAAAGTGTAAATTTTGATGCCTTTGTAGATTTGAAAATTCCATCAAACATGTCCTATACCCTTTCTAATAATGAAGTCTCATGACTAAATCTTCCCAAGTCTGTGGAATATTTTTGTATCTCTTATAAATCTACTTTACTAACTTAAAATATGTATTACCAGAGATGATGATAAAATTGTTTGAGTGACACTTTTACGTGTCAAAGACTGGTTGCATGTGTACCCAGAGTTAATATAATCGCATCAATGAAAAAAATGATCAAGATTATTTAAACAAAATAATACCACAAATAACTGAAAAATTAAGAAGGATGAGGGGAACTTGTATTAGCAGATATGAAAGGATAAAATAAAGCTGTGAAAATCAGAATAATGGTTTAATGTAAGAATAGACAGAAAACAGGGCAGAATAAAAAAATGGACAGAACTACTAAGAAAAAGCACAGCACTGTACTCTAACACTCCTGGCCACTTTTTAACCCCAATACTGATACAGTAGTATTCTTTCTCCAAAGAATCTTTCTTATGAGAGCCTATTTCAAAATGGCAGACTTCGTATGTGACTCGATTTTCTTTCCCTCTTGTGGTTCCCCTTAGTACAGGATATGTATATTTACATACATAAACCACACAGTGCTAGTAGAATCAAAAAAGTGAGCAGGAATAGACCAGAAACAGACAATGAGAAAAACATGAAAGTTAGCAAGCAGATGGTGCTGGATTGACCAGGAAAATATAACAGGGAAACCCAGTGCTTGAAATACCAGAAGCAAGTGGTTCTTTCCATCCAAAGCAATGTCAACTGTAGGGCCATAAATTTCCAGACTAGGAGAGTGGGAATGGGGTAAACATCAAGGGAATTAGCTGAAAGAAAGATTCAGAATAACTGAGCAGATCGTGCCTCTTCCTCACAACTTTCTCCGGGAAGCAAGGGAAGGAGGACTTGATTGTAGTTTTTCTCTAATTCTCCCCTTGATTCTTAACAATTACTTTTTCATGAATTCATACTTTTAAAAAAATCTATATGTGTCTTTAGCTTATCTTAACCAAACCAAAATGTAAGAATAGAGTTTTGGAAACAAGTTGTTAGAAGACATTCCTCTATGTTATTTGTAATTTGGTTGTTAATGATTCCAAGATGACTCCTAAGCCTTATTGAGAAAACTAAAGAGTCATAATGTAAAATAATTTTTTTAAAAAATAATTTTAAATTTTAATTAACTATACCCCATGCTATAGTCAGCTGAAAAAGGCCAAGTTTGGGAAATGCAGGTGAATCTTGATCCAGCATGATCCAGGAGAGTGAGTACACTCTGACACTAGTTAGTTACTCATTTTTATGGTCTGTTCCCATTGTTTATGATTCTATTGGAGAACATTTGTCACTTGATCGTTACTTGATGACAATAACTTTTAAGATAATCCAACTTCATTCCTCATTGAATATATTTCTTAAAAATACTTCTCTATGAGGAACACAGTTTCACACAGCTAAGATAGATATTTTTATCAAATATATCTGCTCTTCTAAATTAACAGATGGGCATTCTGAGATATAAATCTATCCATTGTAAGTGTGCTTGACACCATTTCGTGTTCATTCTTACTTTGCTCTGTCCACCCTAACTGAAATGTATAAGTGAACTAATTATATTGTGTTCTTTGAGTCTGAGAACCTGCACACATGATAACCCCATGAAATAATCATCTGATTTTTTAGGATGTATTTACTGAGTGACTATATTATGACAGAGACCCCAAAGCCTCAACTAGTCTGTGGGCCTTTTTCATAATTTATTTTCTGCCCCTCTTTCTCTCATCTTCCTGTTCTACCCAATCCCTGCTCACTATGATACCCATCCTCCCTTCCATTACCCAAATGTGAAATTGTCCTGTGGCCAACACAGTTTTTAAAAAGCGTATCTCACACCACAAGTGTTCCATTTTCACATGAGTAGAGCTCTTGTTTTAATTGTTATCAGTTTATATATATCAGCCCATCAGAAAGTTGGGACTCTATTTTTACCATTCAACTCAGAAATGTGGCTTATATCTGCTTGGGCTTATTATTTTGCTCTACTTTTAAGATGGATTCTTTAGTGTGTCAGTTTAACATAGAAATTAGTAGACAATTGTAGAAGTTAAACATTAAGTAATACTTTACTACACAGGCAGTTGGAGGAAATAGTGAAAGAGGCTGTGCTAGGATGAGAGCTCACAGCCCCACATAGCTGTGTCTCTGGCATATCTTAGCCTTTAATAAAAGAGTTTTTATGTACCATCCTGCTTACCTGTGGGTTCACAGGTGTGTGAAAGACTATCATCCACAGAATAAAACATCCCATGACACCAGGACTATAAAAAGTGGTGACTTTCATCTATCTTTGCCTGAGGAAAAGAAGGCTTGAGAACATAGAACATGGAAGAGAAAGAAAAGGGCACAAATGAAGTTTAAATTGTTTCCAGCTTGGGTCAGAGGAAGGGGTATGCCCCACCTAGAGCTAGAAGGCTTTGACCTCGTGGTCCAGCAAGTGCACCCACCTAGAGATGTGACAAGATGGTCCAGTACAAGGCCCTGCTTGGCACAAAGGTAGCTGTGACCTAAATTAAGGAAGCAGAGAGTCACATTAAAAAAGCAAGATAAGACCCTAATCACATCTTTCTGGAAAGAGAGAGAAAGGTTTTGTTAATAGAATAGATTGGAGAGAAAGGACAAAAGTACGTACAAATAAATATCCTGAAAAGTAGACAAATTCCCTTTAAATACAAAATTAGGGAATCTAGTTCTAAGGGATACATTTGGCCAAGTGGGCTGAGGGTTCATTTATTTCACTGCTGTATTAGCTTTACCCTCCCTGGTATATAAAACATTCTATTAAACAGGAAAAGTCTATTTTTTTTCAAGCATAAGAAAACTTTTCTTTAAAAAAGTTTACTTTTAATTGTCCAGACTATTCCAAACCTTTCTCTATATTAAAACATTAAATGAATTAAAATGAATTCTGAACTGAAACTCAAAGTTCTTCACTCATTATTTGCAAGCTAATGTCACTTTTAGAAGAAGGCAAAATAAGGATAGAGGGATGAGGCCAAAAAATCTTCTTTCCAATGTTTACACCTAATTGTCAGTTCCAAAGCATTGTTGCCTGAATTTCATTCTGAATGTCTAAGGAAAAGTGTCACTTCACCAAAGTGCTGGGGAGGCCTGAATGATATTATTTCATTTAGGAGATTGGTGGCCACCTGAGCAAACAGATAACCCAAAATTGGGCCTGATTTGAAACAACATACCTTCTTCTCAGACACTTAGCCTCCTGGGAAGCTGGTTACCTGTTAGACAGGATGTCGCAGCCCCAGAATCTGTTTTCAAAGATTTCATCAATTCAGATATGGGGGAAAACACACATTCCCAGACACATAAATAAAATAAACTCTAACATACTGAAGGGCTTCAATTTCCTTGTACCTGGAATGCTTATGCCTTTGAGTCAAGCATTCTGAGTATGAAAGGGAGGTATATCGTAGAAACAGTGGGGTGTAATGATTTTCACGGCAGTGGAGTGAGGTTTGTATCCTACTGAAGAACATTCAAAAGAAAAAGGTCTATACGTGGACAGCGTGGATGCATTTTACTAGGTTTCTCCCTCTCCACAATTTTACCTTCCCAAGCTTGAATTTATAGGCTTAGGTTTCATAGTGTAATTACTGGGTTTAATATCAGAGAGGAGAGCCGCTTTGGCTTTTAGAGTATGTTTGGTGTTTATTCAAGGGAAACAATCTCCAATGCAGTTTCATTTTCTTTTCATTTTCACTGGGGTGGGGGGCAGGGGATGAATGCTGATGTTTATGGAGCTTAAGGGTCTGGCAGCACTGAGAACTGCAGAACTTTGTTTATCCAGAGTCCAGTTTCAATCCAGAGGGTGCCAATGCAAACTTCTCCAGACTACCACGCCAAAAATGTCAGCCCTGTCTTGGAGGAGCGGCCTTCCCAAGCAGGGAGAGGTACGCAGAGCCAGCGTAGTTTGAAACTGAACTATGGAGAAAGCCCAAGAGCTCAACCATGCTGTCTCAAGCACAGCAGTTTAAAAATATGCTTTTTATCAGATTTTCCTTGTATTTTTTTATCACAGCAGGAGCCTGCCATCACCAGCTTAGCTGATTGACTGTGTCCTCTACCAGCATCTGCCTTTGATATTCATGTCTTCAGGAAAGCTCCTTCCCTTTCACTTGCTCTCTTGCTGGGGTCTCTTTATGCACCCACTACTACCACAGTTACAGCATCTGTTCCCCAACTGGGAAGGAAGCTTTAGCTCATCAGGATCACCTGCATATCTACTAACTGTGGGTGCCATCAGAAATGCAATGTTGGCAACACTTTCTTCCATTCTTGAGACATTACATCTCCACAGCCCTTGGGGTGTTTCATTCTAACAGCTGGAAATTCCTGATTTTCAATACGATTTGCTTTTTCCTCCTCATATTGCTTGGTATCAGGGCCAACTTTGTAAGGTGGTTTTTAAAGAACCCATAGCCAGTGTGTTAAATATGTTAGCTGAGTTTTTCCATAAAGCTAAGCTAATATAACATGATTGTTTTCTTAGGCACCCTATGGGGAGTAAGGAACATAGAGGGTAGGGAAGGTGGGGCTGTGTAATTGATATAGTTGGTATGTTGCCAAAGTTACCCACCTTTCAAGACCCCCCACCCAACAGTGAGCTGATGACCTTCATGTTAGCTGAGCTTTCTAAAATAAGGAGCTCATCCATAAACTGGAGCCCAGAAAGACTGAAACTTGAACTATAACCCTTTGGGAAAGGCTGCCATGCTGAGAAAAATTGACTCAATAGCTAGCATGGACGAACTTTGAAGTTAAACTCTATGCTTGCTACTTTTCTTCCTAAAATTCTTGTCACTGCAAAACTATCTAAGAAAATCACTGCAAAACTATCTGTGACGTTAATCAAATGCAATAAAAAGAATGATATACACGTACTTGTTTTTCTGTAACTTGTGTTGCCTGTGGCATTTGTCCAGTGCCTAGTATGCAGCAGATTCTCAAGTACTGGGGATGGTTTCTGGTTGTTCCTGTGAGAGCTGGCAAGTATCTGTCAATAGCCAGAGCAGTTCATTTAAGCTCAAACCTCTAAAACTGTGAAGCGAGAAGATAGTACTGAAAATTAAAACAAAGCAAACAAACAACAAACAAAAAACCCCAAGCTCAGTAAACTAGTTAAAATCCCAGACTCTTGAGCCATACTACTTGAGTTTCAGTTCCAGCCATTTACTGGCTGTACGATCTCAGGCAAGAGGCCTACCCTTTCTGTGTCTCAGTTTTCTCCTCTGTAAAATTGGATATAATAACAGTATTTACTCATTTTATTAGAATGAAAATTAATTGACTTGAAATCTGTAAAAGGTTGGTGATTAATACATAATAAGTTCATTTAGATATTTGATAAATAAACTACTCTTAGGATGTAGCAGTCATTGATTAGAGGATATTATTCCCTTGTCAGGTTTGAAACCACTATACATGGAAAGAATGCATATATTGCACAGAAGAACTAAATCCATCAACTATTAAGTATACCAGTAACATGGTATATATTCAAATTAAAATGAACTATTGAAAACTAAGCATTTACAGTATTGCCAAAGACGATAATTTAAAGATATTGGATAACACTTAAAGCCAAATTGACAAAAGTTTTGAGTTTCAACTCTCACGTTTACAAACTATGTGATTAAAATTTCTGCATTCTACTTTCCTCATCTGTAAAATGACCTTTTAATGCACTTCTTGCAGTAGGTTATAGTGAGGACTAAATAAGTGTTTAGTACAATGTCTGACATATAGTAACCATCCAGTAATATGGAGAATTTAATTTTTTAAATTAGGAGGCCATAATACATTTTACATCTTTATTAGAGTAAAATTGCTTTACAATGTTGTGTTATTTTCTGCTGTATAACAAAGTGAATCAGCTATATGTATACATATATCCCCATATACCATCCCTCTTGCGCCTCCCTCCCCACCCTCCCTATCCAACCCCTCTAGGTGGTCACAAAGCACCAAGCTGATCTCCCTGTGCTATGCAACTGCTTCTCACTAGATAGCTATTTTACATTTGGTAGTGTATATATGTCAATGCTACTCTCTCTTTTGGTCCCGGCTTCCCCTTCCGCCTACCCCCATCTCCACAAGTCCATTCTCTACATCTGTGTCTTTATTTCTGTCCTGCCCCTAGGTTCATCAGAAGCTTTTTTTTTTTTTAGATTCCATATAGATGTGTTAGCATACGATATTTGTTTCTTTCTTTCTGACTTACTTCACTCTGTGTGACAGTCTCTAGG
This sequence comes from Eschrichtius robustus, assembly GCF_028021215.1. Classification (NCBI taxonomy): domain Eukaryota; kingdom Metazoa; phylum Chordata; class Mammalia; order Artiodactyla; family Eschrichtiidae; genus Eschrichtius; species Eschrichtius robustus. The sequence goes on from NC_090826.1 coordinate 77,600,384, forward strand.
TCCATCACCTCACTACAAATAACTCAATTTCATTTATTTTTATGGCTGAGTAATATTCCATTGTATATATGTGCCACATCTTCTTTACCCATTCATCTGTCAATGGACACTTAGGTTGCTTCCATGTCCTGGCTATTGTAAATAGTGCTGCAATGAACATTGTGGTACATGTCTCTTTTTGAATTATGGGTTTCTCAGGGTATCTGCCCAGTACTGGGATTGCTGGGTCATATAATAGTTCTATTTTTATTTTTTTAAGGAACCTCCATACCATCCTCCATAGTGGCTGTATCAATGTACATTCCCACCAACAGGGCAAGAAGGTTCCCTTTTCTCCACACCGTCTCCAGCATTTATTGTTTGTAGATATTTTGATGATGGCCATTCTCACTGGTGTGAGGTGATACCTCATTGTAGTTTTGATTTGCACTTCTCCAATGATTAGTGATGTTGAGCATCCTTTCATGAGTTTGTTGGCAATCTGTATATATTCTTTGGAGAAATGTCTATTTAGGTCTTCTGCTCAATTTTAGATTGGGTTTTTGCTTTCTTGATATTGAGCTGTATGAGCTGCCTGTAAATTTTGGAGATTAATCCTTTGTCATTTGCTTCATTTGCAAATATTTTCTCCCATTCTAAGGGTTGTCTTTCCGTCTTGTTTATGGTTTCATTTGCTGTGCAAAAGCTTTAAAGTTTCATTAGGTCCCATTTGTTTATTTTTGTTTTTATTTCCATTTCTCTAGGAGGTGGGTCAAAAAGGATCTTGCTGTGATTTATGTCATAGAGTGTTCTGCCTATGTTTTCCTCTAAGAGTTTTATAGTGTCTGGTCTTACATTTAGGTCTTTAATCCATTTTGAGTTTATTTTTGTGTATGGTGTTAGGGAGTGTTCTAATTTCATTCTTTTACATGTAGCTGTCCAGTTTTCCCAGCACCTCTTATTGAAGAGGCTATCCTTTCTCCATTGCATAGTCTTGCCTCCTTTATCAAAAATAAGCTGACCATATGTGTGTGGGTTTATCTCTGGGCTTTATATACTGGTCCATTTATTTATATTTCTGTTTTTGTGACCGTTCTGTACTGTCTTTCTTACTGTAGCTTTGTAGTAAAATCTGAAGTCAGGGAGCCTGATTCCTCTAGCTCTGTTTTTGTTTCTCAAGATTGCTTTGGCTCTTCAGGGTCTTTTATGTTTCCATACAAATTGTAAAATTTTTTGTTCTAGTTCTGTGAAAAATGCCATTGGTAGTTTGATAGGGATTGCATTGAATCTGTAGATTGCTTTGGGTAGTATAGTCACCTAAACAGTGTTGATTCTTCCAATCCAAGAACATGGTATAACTCTCCATCTGTTTGTATCATCTTTAATTTCTTTCATCAGTGTCTTATAGTTTTCTGCATAGAGGTCTTTTGTCTCCTTAGGTAGGTTTATTCCTAGGTATTTTATTCTTTTTGTTGCAGTGGTAAATGGGAGTGTTTCCTTAATTTCTCTTTCTGATTTTTCATTGTTAGTGTATAGGACTGCAAGAGATTTCTGTGCATTAATTTTGTATCCTGCTACTTTATCAAATTCATTGATTAGCTCTAGTACTTTTCTGGTAGCATCTTTAAGATTCTCTATGTATAGTATCATGTCATCTGCAAACAGTGACAGTTTTATTTCCTCTTTTCCAATGTGGATTCCATTCATTTCTTTTTCTTCTTTGATTGCCATGGCTAAAACTTCCAAAACTGTGTTGAATAATAGTGCTGAGACTGGGCACCCTTGTCTTGTTCCTGATCTTAGTGGAAATGGTTTCAGTTTTTCACCATTGAGGATGATGTTGGCTGTGGGTTTGTCATATATGGCCTTTATTATGTTGAGGTTGGTTCCCTCTATGCCCACTCTCTCGAGAGTTTTTAACATAAATGGGTGCTGAATTTCGTTGAAAGTTTTTTCTGCATCTATTGAGATTATCATATGGTTTTTATCCTTCAATTTGTTAATATGGTGTATCACATTGATTGATTTGCGTATAATGAAGAATCCTTGCATTCCTGGGATAAACCCCACTTGATCATGGTGTATGATCCTTTTAATGTGCTGTTGGATTCTGTTTGCTAGTATTTTGTTGGGGATTTTTGCATCTATGTTCATCAGTGATATTGGCCTGTAGCTTTCTTTTTTGTGACATCTTTGTCTGGTTTTGGTATCAGGGTGATGGTGGCCTTGTAGAATGAGTTTAGAAGTGTTCCTCCCTCTGCTATATTTTGAGGGAGTTTGAGAAGGATAGGTGTTAGCTCTTCTCTAAATGTTTGATAGAATTCACTTGTGAAGCCATCTGGTCCTGGGCTTTTGTTTGTTGGAAGATTTCTATTCACAGTTTCAATTTCAGTGCTTGTGATTGGTCTGTTCATATTTTCTATTTCTTCCTGGTCAGTCTTGGAAGGTTGTACTTTTCTAAGAATTTGTCCGTTTTTTCCACGTTGTCCATTTTATTGACATATAGTTGCTTGTAGTAGTCTCTCATGATACTTTGTATTTCTGCAGTGTCAGTTGTTACTTCTCCTCTTTCATTTCTAATTCTGTTGATTTGAGTCTTCTACCTTTTTTTCTTGATGTGTCTGGCTAATGGTTTATCAATTTTGTTTATTTCCTCAAAGAACCAGGTTTTAGTTTTACTGATCTTTGTTACTGTTTCCTTCATTTCTTTTTCATTTATTTCTGATCTGATCTTTATGCTTTCTTTCCTTCTGCTAACTTTGGTTTAGTTTTGTTCTTTGTTTGTTTGTTCTTCTTTCTCTAATTGCTTTAGGTGCAAGTTTAGGTTGTTTACTTGAGATTTTTCTTGTTTCTTGAGGTAGGATTGTATTGCTATAACCTTCCCTCTTAGAACTGATTTTGCTGCATCCCATAGGTTTGGGTTGTCGTGTTTTCATTGTTATTTGTTTCTAGGTATTTTTTGACTTCCTCTTTGATTTCTTCAGTGATCTCTTGGTTATTCAGTAGCATATTGTTTAGCCTCTATGTGTTGGTATTTTTTACAGATTTTTTCCTGTAATTGATATCTAGTCTCATAGCATTGTGGTCGGAAAAGATACTTGACACAATTTCAATTTTCTTAAATTTACCAAGGCTTGATTTGTGACCCAAGATATGATCTATCCTGGCGAATGTTCCATGTACACTTGAGAAGAAAGTGTATTCTGTTGTTTTTGATGGAATGTGCTTTAAATATCAGTGAAGTCCATCTGGTCTAATGTGTCATTTAAAGCTTGTGTTTCCTTATTTATTTTCATTTTGGATGATCAGTCCTTTGGTGAAAATGGATGTTAAAGTCCCCTACTATTATTGTGTTACTGTTGATTTCCCCTTTTATAGCTGTTAGCATTTGCCTTATGTATTGAGTTACTCCTATGTTGGGTGCATAAATATTTACAATTGTTATTTCTTCTTGGATTAATCCCTTGATCATTATGTAGTTTCCTTCTTTGTCTCTTGTAATAGTCTTTATTTTAAAGTATATTTTGTCTGACAGGTGTATTGCTACTCCAGCTTTCTTTTGATTTCCATTTGCATGGAATATCTTTTTCCATCCCCTCACTTTCAGTCTATATGGTCCCTAGGTCTGAAGTGGGCCTCTTGCAGACAGCGTATATACAGGTCTTGTTTTTGTACCCATTCAGACAATCTGTGTTTTTTTGTTGGAGCATTTAATCCATTTACATTTAAGGTAATTATCCATGTGTATGTTCTTATTACCATTTTCTTAATTGTTTTGGGTTTGTTTCTGTAGGTCTTTTCTTTCTCTTGTGTTTCCTGCCTAGAGAAGTTCCTTTAGCATTTGTTGTAAAGCTGGTTTTGTGGTGCTGAATTCTCTTAATTTTTGCTTGTCAGTAAATATTTTAATTTCTCCTTCGAATATGAATGATGAGATCCTTGCTGGGTAGAGTAATCTTGGTTGTAGGTTTTTCCCTTTCTTCACTTTAAATATGTCCTCCCACTCCCTTCTGGCTTGCAGAGTGTCTGCTGCAAGATAAGCTGTTAACCTTATGAGGATTCCCTTGTATGTTATTTGTTGCTTTTCCTTTGCTGCTTTTAATATTTGTTCTTTGTATTTAATTTTTGGTAGTTTGATTAATATGTGTCTTGCTGTGTTTCTGTTTGGATTTATCCTGTATGGGACTCTCTGTGCTTCCTGGATTTGATTGACTATTTCCTTTCCCATGCTAGGGAAATTTTCGACTATAATCCTTAAAATATTTTCTCAGACACTTTCTTTTTCTCTACTTCCTCTGAGACCCCTGTAATTTGAATGTTCATGCATTTAATGTTGTCCCAGAGGTCTCTGAGCCTGTCCTCAATTCTTTTCATTCTTTTTTCTTTATTCTGCTCTGCAGCAGCTATTTCCACTAATTTATCTTCCAGGTCACTTATCCATTCTTCTGCCTCAGTTATTCTGCTATTGATCCCTTTTAGAGAATTTTTAATCTCATTTATTGTGCTGTTCATCTTGCTTGTTTGCTCTTTAGTTCTTCTAGGCCCTTGTTAAACGTTTCTTAATGTTTTTTTCCATTCTATTTCTGAGATTTTGGATCATCTTTACTATCATTACTCTGAATTCTTTTTCAGGTAGACTGCCTATTTCCTCTTCATTTGTTTGGTCTGGTGGGTTTTTACCTTGCTCCTTCATTTGCTACATATTTCTCTGTCTTCTCATTTTGTTTAACTTACTTTGTTAAACAGCCTTTTCACAGGCTGCAGGTTCATAATTCCTCTTATTTCTGGTGTCTGCTTCCAGTGGGTGAGGTTGGTTCAGTGGCTTATGTAGGCTTCCTGGTTGGGCGGTCTGGTGCCTGTGTTCTTGTGGGTGGGGCTGGATCTTGTCCCTCTGGTGGGCAGGGCCGCGTCTGGTGGTGTGTTTTGGTGTGTCTGTGAACTGAGTATGATTTTAGGCATCTTCTCTGCTAATGGGTGGGGTTGTGTTCCTGTCTTGCTAGTTGTTTGGCATGGGGTGTCCAGCACTGGAGCTTGCTGGCTGTTGGGTGGAGCTGGGTCTTAGGGTTGAGACAGAGATCTCTGGAAGAGCTCTTGCTGATTAATATTACATGGGCCCAGGAGGTCTCTGGTGGTCCAATGTCCTGGACTCAGCTCTCCCACCTTGGAGGCTCAGTCCTGACACCCAGCCGAAGCACCAAAACCCTGCCAGCCACACAGCAGGGAAGAAGCGTAAGAAAAAAAAAAAAAAGAAGAACAGACAGAACCCCAAAACAAATGGTAAAAGCAAAACTAAACTGACAAAATCACCCAAAGAAACATACACACACACACTCACAGAAAGAAAATAAAACAAAAAACAAAACCAAAAAATGAATAGACAGAAACCCAAGACAAATGGCAAAAGCAAAACTAAACAGACAAAATCACACAAAGAAATATACACACTCATAAAAAGAAAAAAAAAAAATAAGGAAGAGAGCAACCAAACCAATAAACAAACCCACCAATGAAAACAAGCACTAAAAACTAAGATAAACATAAAACCAAAACCAAATCAAATGCAGAAAGCAAACCCCAAGTCTACAGTTGCTCCCAAAGTCCACCCCCTCAATTTTGGAAACATTCGTTGTCTATTTAGGTATTCTACAGATGCAGGGTTTATGAAGCCAATTGCGGGGATTTAATCCGCTGCTCCTGAGGCTGCATGGAGAAATTTCCCTTTCTCTTCTTTGTTCACACATCTCCTGGGGTTCAGCTTTGGTTTTGGCCCCACCTCGGCATGTAGGCTGCCCTCAGCATCTGTTCCCCACCCAGATAGTAGGGGGCTAAAGTAGCGGCTGATTAGGGTTCCCTTGCTCACTCAGGCTGGGGAAAGGGAAGGGTACGGTAGTCATAATTGGAATGTGGGGCATGCCTGCAGCAGCAGAAGCCAGCGTGACATTGCAACAGCCTGGGGCATGCCATTTGTTCTCCTGGGGAAGTTGGCCCTGAATCATGGAACCCTGGTAGTGCCTTGCTGCACAGACTCCCAGCGGGGTGTGGATAGTGACCTGAGCTTGAACACAGGATTCTTGGTGGCAGCGGTGGCAGCAGTAGGAGTCCGTGCCTGTCTCTGGGGTCCAAGATGATAGCTGCATCTCTTGCCTGTCTCTGGAGCTCGCTTAGGTGGTGTTCTGCTGTCTCTGGGCACACGGAGCAGGAAGCCCCTCTCCTCGCACACCCCAAAACAATGGTCTCTTGCCTCTCTGGCAGGTCCATACTTTTTCCTGGACTCCCTCCCAGCTAGCTGTGGCACACTAACCCCCTTCAGGCTGTCTTCACGCAGCCAACCCCAGTCCTCTCCCTGGGGTCTGACCTCCGAAGCCCAAGCTTCAGCTCCCAGCCCCCACCCACCTGGGTGGGTGAGCAGACAGACATCTCAGGCTGATGAGTAATGGTCAGCACCAATCTTCTGTGCAGGAATCTCTCTGATTTGCCCTCTGTTCCACTGTTGCTGTGCTCTCCTCCGTGGCTCTGAAGTTCCCCACCCACCCACCCCCCCCCCCATTTCCACCAGTGAAGGGGTTTCTAACGTGTTGAAATTTTTCTTCCTTCACTGCTGCCTCCCAGAGGTGCAAGTCCCATCCCTATTCTTTCATCTCTGATATTTCTTTTTTCTTTTGCCCTACCCAGGTACGTGGGGGATTGTCTTGCCTTTTGGGAAGTCTGAGGTCTTCTGCCAGCGTTCAGTAGGTGTTCTGTAGGAGTTGTTCCACATGTAGATGTATTTTTGATGCATTTGTGGGGAGGAAGGTGATCTCCATGTCTTACTCCTCCACCATCTTGAAGGTCTCCCCTCTAGGAGGCCATAACACATTTTTGGTAATGAAATTCCAATATGGTTATCAAGAAATAGGGTTCTAAGAGCATAACCCTACCCCCAATTTTAAGGACTCAAACCAACAAAGACCAGGTTTAAAGACTAACCATAGCCTTATTTTGTGACATATTTTGGGACTTGTACTTATCAAGCAATGGCACCTATCAAAAAGAAAGATTTTATTCCCCTTTACATCAACATGCAAAAAAAAAAAAAAAGAGCGAGAAGTGGTTAAACGTGACATGAGAGATGATAATTGTTCATGGTTAGCAATTTTCAGGGGTTTCTAAAAAATTTATCTAAAACTAGAAGTTACTGGGCAAGGGTACACAGCATTTTTAAAAGATGTTAAATAATTACGAATTTCTAAGAAATTTCATCTGGAGTTTATATTTTTATTTCAGGCCTTTCAGTACTTCTAATTCAGAGTCCCACAAGTTTTATTTCCTGTCAAAATTGATTTGTCTCCATCTTTCTTCAAACTCCTCACATGTAAGGAATTCAAAGTCATATAATTTTAGATCTAGGAGATGCCTTATCAATCATCTAGTCAAATCTCCTCATGAGGAAACTGAGGCTCAGAAAGGTGAAGTCATCAGCCAAGGCTGCAGAGACGCTCAGAGGCAAAGGCAGCCTTGGAATATAGGATTCCTGGTGTGTTTCCCACTTAATTCAGTGGAATGAAAAAATTTTGTTAGAGTTGCTGGAGAAGTGACAACAACCATCGCTTTTAGTTTTTTGTTTGCAAGGTTTGCATGTGTAAGACTGTTTATTTCCTTTCAGATACCATATCTACAGCTCTGGTCCTGTCACTGGGTGAATAATGGTGCCTAAGCTGTGGTCTTCTGTGTAAGTGGAAAGGTTTCCCAAATAGACTGAGTATTTGATTTTTGTACCTGCTTACGTTCATGTGTGTGTGTAATTTATACATACACATGCCACTCTTACTGTGTTAACCTTTTGTTATTTTAACACTCGTACTATATATATAAACTTAAAGAAATATACTTCTTAGGTGCAAGTACATACAATATTCAATTGTTAACAATTGTTAATAGTCTAACCCCAGCCTTCTGTTCAAATAGAAAATAATATTCCAATAACTTTGGACTTAATCTTGAAGTCTACTTAGATAAATAGACAGCTACTGAGTCTAGCATCTGGGAGTCTTCAGTTGAAGATGTTTAATCTTTTCATAGGATTCTACTGATCTCTGTTTATAACTCATCAAAAGTAAGGGATGACATTCCCTTGCCAGAACTATCAAACATTTTTTTTTACTATCTGAGTTCCCAGATCTCCTAATCATTTTGAGAAAGGTAAAACTGACTTGGTAAAAAATATGTAGAAAGAGGTTTGGTTCTTACAACAACTCTATGGCATAGGTTCTGTTATTATTTCCATTCTACACTTGAGGAGACTAAGACAGAGAGAGGCTAAGTAATTTGTTCGATAAGTAACAGAAAGGAAATTTAAACCCCCACTATAGGGCTCCAGAGTCTACGTTCTTAACCACAACACTTATGACTTCTCCAATAAGCCAGGTGACTTTCAAAGAGGAAGGGAGAGTTCTGGTCTCTTCCACCTGAAATGTGGTGGAAAATGCAATTGTTTACCAGTCTTTATGGTCCCCTAGCTCATCCTTAACCTAACTTCAAGTTCAGAGAGCAAGCTTATACTCTATTTAATGAATTATGCATTATTTCACATCATATATTATTAATACTATACATTTTATAATACACACAGGCAAAATATCATGGAGTTTAAAAGTATGTTATATAAACTACATGTGTGGTTTTGTCAAGGATATCTTGTATTATCACTACGCTTTGGATAAACATTCAAGTTTTTTAATTGTTTTTTTGAAAGTTGAGGGCAACTAATCATGCTGCATTAAAAAAAATTGTAATACTTGAGCAACAGATTTTGAAAACTGAACATAAACAAAGAGAAAACAGTAAATAATCAAATTAAACGTATAAAAATTTTGTTGCAAAATATGCATAAGAAAATGCATAATTATTGTGGTATAGTAGTAAGGTATAAAAACCAGATAGCACAGTATACTGCTTAATGGTTAATGTCTAATATGGCAAAATCATGCTTTTACATGATTTTACATGATTTTTCTTCCCATTTTGTTATTTCCCAGAATCTAGAAGCATCATAATTATCAGCAGATTTTTCCAACATATATAATTAGGTCCTGTTACCTACTCACACTGTCATGCATATTAGAAGACAATGTCCTGAACTCAACAAACTAGTATCTAGCTGTAACCAGAAACAATGCTCTGTGCACTTGGTTCTTCCCACTGTCCTCCTAGGTCCCACACAGTATGCTGCCTAGAGCAACAGAGTTGCTTCCTGACCAGAATGTAAAAGTCACCCACCAAGGGCTTTGAGTCCCCAGAGCCTCAAGATGGGGATTCTGGGCTATCAGTATATAGAGATGGAAGTTTTAGACAATGCCAGCATTCCCCTCCCCCACATCACCATAATAGTTTAATCACAACCCTGAGGGAATGAGAACTGAGCTACTGAATGTGGGATGATGAAAGCTTAATGGAGAGGGTGCCATGAAAACGAATGCCCCAGAGCCTTGCAGAAGGTAGAGGTCAGTCGTGTGTGGAGAGTGCTGGTGGGGAGGAAAAGCTGAAAAAAAGAGGAAAGCTGAAAGCTATGAAAGGGAGAAGAAAAGGACTGGGGAAAGTGGTGTCAAGCCCAGAAAGGAGGATGGGCTGGGAAGGATGGAGAAAAGTAGTGGTTGTGAATGTGCGCTCAGTCCAGGGAGGACGGACTCTTAAGTCTCTGGTCTCTCAAGCAGAAAGCTTGAGATTCCACTGCTGTAGAACAGGTTCTCCTCTCATCTCCAGACGTCTTCCAATGACATTCTACTGCCTCATGGGTAGGGGGATGGCAGATCTGAGACCACTGTTAGGTGGGATTATTGCTGTTAGATTCTCTCTGCAATCTGAAGGGATAGAAAAAGTGAGAAACTTCAGCTATTTCTAGGTAACCAATATCATTAATAACTCTATACCTCCAGAGGGAGACGGATGGGTACAAATATAGTGTAATATCCTAAACCCTAAAACTCCTGCTGCTTTAAGTCCAGTGTACACACAAAATGCCTCCCTCGTTTGCCCACCATGAAATACTTCATTTTACAATTAGCGAACAGGCTTAAAATGCCATTGCCCTTGGGAGCAGCACCATGTAAATTTTATTCTTACTAAATGGTTGAGCCTTCTTATGCCCAAATTTCAATAAATATGAGTGCAAGGGGAGAGAACTCTGGATAACTGAGACACTGAAGTAGGTGTGAAGGCGGTACCTAAAAAAGTATGCTGGATATCTTAAAGAAAATTTAACTATTCTATATTTCCTCTTCAGACTGCTTCTTCAAGGAGCCCGGCCAAAGACAAGCCATGACCATAACCAAGACGGCAAAGAGCCCTAAGCAAGACCTCTGGAGTTCTCTCATCTTCCATGATTCTCAGTTTCCTCATTAATAAAATAAGTGAGTTTTAGTAGACTTCTAAAGTCCCTTTAAATTTTAATATCATAATTGCTGGGGTTTTTTTAACATTTATTTTTAAGCCAGTAGAATTATTATTTTTCCAACAAAATATGAAATAAGAAACAATAAAAGCACTACTCTGATTAAAGTTCAGATTGGGAAGCCTAAACCCTGTGTGCTCAGCCTCTTCATTTCCTCAGGGAACCCTGAGCGATCATCAAGGGATCCTAAGGAGAAGTCCATCTTTAACATTTGTGGAGCCCATGGAAAGTGTAAAAGTGGACACCATACATCTAAATATTTTGAATGAAACTAAACAATCATTAAAATAAACATATTCTATCCTCCTATTTTGTCAAATGTATATTCATAATGATGGAGAAGAACATGTTCAAATCTAGAATTCTTGGACTCCTCAGAGTTTGTGATGGAAAATTCTGGAATGAGGTAGGCCAGCTCCTGGCCCCCAGTCCCTGGTGCCCAGCCTAGAGTCTGCTCACCTTTTTTTTACCATTCCCAGTTCCATCTCCCACAGTGGAAATTATGTGCATTCTGTGGGCACCAAGCCCACCGTTAGAAACACTGTCCACAATTCCTGAAAAGTGGTCTTGTGGTACACTCTTGGATGGTTAAAAACTTGGGGGAGAGGACTGTTCAGGTTCAGATCATTTGAGCAAAGAAATCCAGAGTCCAGAGTACCCAGACCATGGTCTAGAGAACAGGCTTAGGCTCCTGGTGGGCACATCCTCATCAGTCCCACAGATCTCAGGCTGTAATCCGTGGGGCGGGTTACAGCCTCCCAGGCAAGGTGCTTTAAGTGTGGAACTGTTACTGACTAGGGCTCTTGGCCTCCTTAATCAATAGAAATTGATAAGAGGCCAGACAAGAAATTCAAGAAAGGCTTTATCGGGGCCCCTGCTGCAACAGGGGGTAGGGGGTAGAGTGAGAACAAGTAACAGCTTCCCTTGCTTGCCTGCTCACTGAGCAGGGGCAAACTGGTTCCTTATATGGGGTGAGGGTAGGGGTGTGTCCAGGGGTCAGGCCGGAGGAGTGGCTTAGGGGGTTTGCCCACCCCTTTGGTGGTGTTGTGTGCAGGGGGCATGCGCAATACCCTGTTTTTGCTCCTAACCCCCTGCTTTTGCCCCGGGCTCTGCAGAAGTGGCAGTTGGGCTTTTTTTGGTCTTTTTTGTATCTTGTCCATAATTTGCCCCAACTACACATGCATGCAGCTATTTTTAGTCCCTTATAGTTTCTTTGTATTTTGTTGTTCAAGAAGACATTTGCCCAGGTGGAAGCATTGCAGCAAAGTGTCCCAGGTCCCAGGTCCCAGCCTGTCTCAGAACCTTGACCCAAAGCCTCTCTTGCCCAAGTCTAGGGCAGTACTGACTGGGTAGATGTAGGGCCTAGGAAACCATCTCTGTGGGTCCCCGAGGACTCCCTTTTGGAAGCAGCTTGGTAGAATGTTGTTAGTAGACATCAAAGTCAGGTCTTTATAATCAGTCCCATTGTCTACGCCTCAGGACTGCAATGTCAGTGGCTGCTGAGTCTCCAGGCTGCCCTCCTGCCTTATCCATTTCAGGCTTGCCAGCCCCAAACAGCAATGGGGCGATTAATTCCTTAAAGTCATATATACATCAGAACTTCTGTATGACACTTATGCTATATAACCTGGGGCTGGTCCCTGACTTCTCTGACAGTTCATTACTTCATCGGTATCATCAGAATACTAACAGCAACCTCTGAGCTGGTAAAAGAGTAAAGAGATTAAGTATGGCAAGTATATTATACCGAGTTTGACACAGAATAATGACTTCAAAAAAGTAACAACCACCACTTATTATTATTACTATTAACAGTGGAGCAAAAGCTATTAAGCTGGAAGTTAGTTAACAAAGAAACATCAAAACGTTCATTCAGCATAATGTAGTAACTGAGAATACGGTCTTTGGACACAGGCCACAGGTGTTTGTGTGTTTGCTCCATCACCTACCATTTGTTAATACTTACAATGTGCCACAGAATATGCTAGGCACAGTCCTTGCCCTACAGAATCATGGTCTGACTTATATGAGTGCAAAACCCATTAGAGTTTGCCATGACTATTAGATCTTACCATATTGACTTTTAATTTTTTAGAAATACAACTCATTTTTAGTTTAGGCTCTTATGTTTGAAAAGCCCTACCAGATCTCAAATACAGAGCACAGTCATTAAGAGCTTGGGGTGGTTCGGGAAACTGAGTCTGGCAATGGCAGAATTGTACAATTTTTGCATGGCAGCTTGGAGGAAATAGCTCATCATCTCAAGTCACTATTATACTCATAATTAGAAACAACATCACAGTCAGGATGCATGAAAATCCAAAATGTTTCGACCACGGAATCTCACAACATTTAATTTGTAAAGTAATTTTACTGATGACTTTTCAGTGCTGCCCTACTCTTAAGGAAAAAGTTTGTTTTTTCCTGACTACTAAAAAACACTTAAGGATATGACATTTAATATGATAATGGCATAAATTTCTCTGTTACCTATCAATTGAAGGTTATTTTTAAAGCATAAACATTATATTTATATGAAGGAAAACAAGACCAGGAATGACAATTGTCATTTTTATGGAAGCCAGATCTCCCTAAGATAATGCATGTGTACATTCAAGGACAGAGATTTATAGCTGAAGCACACTTTGTAGATTTCAGTGACAGATACAGGCCTTGAAATACATCTGCAATACAGGAGATCAAACAGATTTTTTTTTTAATTTTATTTTTAGTTAAAGCTCATGATAGCACAGTAAGAAAATGAGCTGACAACTTACTGAGTTAATCTCTCCCCTTTCACCTCCTGTACAATAGATTTTTCACAGTTCCTACCACTTTTATTTTCTCTTACCTCAGACCTTCTCCCACATCACACCTGGAATTTGTGCCCACTGAGTCAGGTCGCTGCACTTTTCTCTGTTGGTGGAAAGCTCTGGCACTGAAGACTGCCCCGCCTGTAAGAGTAATAAGTGTGTTAACAGGAGGGATTAATCTAAGCCAAGCCCAAGGGTTCTCTAACCCCTGGAAAAATTGGTCTTTTTCCTGAAGCTGCACCCTTGTCTGTAAGTGTTAAACCTTATAACAACTTAGGGAAACATAACAACTACAATTCACTCAATTTCTGGTTCATCAGGTGTGGAGTGTCAAATTGCTGTGAGCTCCATATATTAACATACCGAAGAGCTGAGTCAAACCTAAGCTTGTTTCCCCAAACAAGAGATTCTTAGAATCTCAGTCATGCAGAGGACTTTTAATCTTGGCGGGGGGGGGGGGGGGGGGGTATGAATAAAGGAGAATAAAAGGAGCAAGGATAAGAGAGAAAGAAAGGAATAGACAGATGTGAAGCCCCTGGAAAATTGTACAGTGAGAAATGAAAATCTAAGCTGTTCAGGTTAAGTCTTATCATAACAAAGAAAATTTTCAATCCTCCAAAATAGTTCCAAGTCCTAGAAAATGCCTCACTTATGTTAAGGGAGATTTTATATTGTAAAAATTGCCTGCAGCAATGGAATTTATACTACCCTTTGGTGTGGTATAAAATAAGGACTGCATGGCAAAAAGGAAAGATGTCTTGGGGCCAGGCAGACCCACGTTCAAGTCTTCTATCTACCAATTCATAGCTGGGTGGTCTTGGCCAAATCACTTAGTCTACAGCCTTAATTTCCTGATCTGTCAAAAAGAAGTAGTTTATTATAGACTCTAGTCTATAATGGATGTACTGTAAGTGGTGGTTATTATTATAAAAGAATATGACCTTCAGTTAGAAAAATACTGGGCTGTAACTATCAGGCAAAATATACTGGGCTAAGCAGTCAGTAGGTAGATTGGTCATACATCCCAGTTTGCTCAGGACAGCACCCGTTTATACCTGCTGTCTTGGAATAATTATTAACATTGCTTCCTTTCATTCTGTGATGGATGACATGGTTGTTCTGGTAACTGGCCAAATACTCACTGGTCAGCTAAGGAAGAAAGGAGCAGGTGCAGACATCAGGCAACCAGGAGTCTTAGTGAAGGAAGCAGAGGGGCCCTAGCAAGCTGAGGGATTCTGATGCTGAGCTCTCAACCTAGGTCAGTCCCCTAATCATTAGAGAGTCAGAATCCATGGAAAAATGTCCTTATGCATAGAACTTTTTGGAAATAATTTTGTTTTATCAAATATTATTGGGTATCTACTAGGTATCAATTAGTGTCCTAAAAATGTCTGCCTTTAAAATTTTCTAGTCTATACCCCAAGAAAGACCCATAACATTATTTTATAATTGTTAAATTAGTAGCTTTAATTAAAGTCTAATAGGAGGATTTCTAAGGAATATTTAACTTTTCCCAGGAAGAAAGCAACAAGGGATAGGCTTAGAGCCCAGTTTTGAAATTTGGGTAGGTAAGTATGTGCCAGGCACGCAAGGGGTATACCATCTCTTTTCCAGAGTGAAATGCTTGAGGACAGAGACATGAAGAAGGCAAGGCTTGACTTGCCCAGACAATTTTGAGAAGTCAGGTGTGAGAACAGAGTAGCTTTTATAATGGCAGGCAAGGCTGGAAAGGTTACCTATGTCAGGTGAGGAGAGCCTTGTGTGGGCCAGAATAATCTGGAGCCAACTAAGGATTATTTTAATGAAATAATGAAATGACTTAAAGGGATAAGGCTCTCAACATGTGGTCAAAACCAAGCTCTTGGGTTTATTTTTAGTACAATTCCTGAAAATGAATATTTGAAAGGGGAAAAAAAAGTTGCAGGGAACATAGCACATTGACACATTTGTTCAAGTTATATTTCACAACCACTAAAAATAAACAGAATTAGTTCTTCATTGCATTGCTTTCCATGATTCCTTTATTTATTTATTTATTTCACATGGTGTTTCCTCTGAGTCTGGAGGCCCCTTCTTGGCTAACTGTGAAACCTAATGTCCTTCTATCATTAGTGGGTAAGGACAATCTTCTCTAGACTGCTGTCATGTAGAAAGAATTGAGCTGGTTTAGACTGCGGTATAGACTTGGGAGTGGATAGAATTAATAACTTCGTGAATGCTTTGTTGTGTTGTTTTTATTCGTCTCTATAGTCCTGGACAAGTGATTAACAGAATCTCAGACATCTAGAGATAATACATCTTGTATGAGCTATATGTCTAAACAGAAGTATTCATCAAAAATAGGGTGTGGCAAGAAAATGCTTGCCCAGTCATCTAATCCTTTAATTAATGCATTTGTTCAACAAGAATTCACTCTGGGCCAGGAAATATTGTAGGTGTCATGAGGGATACAAAGTTTGATGAGCTATGGTTCCTGCCTTAAAAGAAATAAAACCTCAGATAAACCCCAAAATACATGGTAATATATAGAAGCATTTTGGGACAAACTGGAGATATTAAGAAAATATTAAACATCCTCCTCTTCTGCTCCAAGTGCTTAGGTATGCCAAGTAAAATAGTTAATTTTTCTCTTCAAAAACACATAGCTAATCTGGAATACAAGGAAGGGAAACATTCAGGTACAGATAAGTTTAAGATATCCATGATAGTAATTGGAAGTCAAATGACTTATAAAGGAAAATCTTAGGAGTGGGGTTTTAACAACCACATGGTGATATCAGTTGTAAATGCAACCCATGTGTAAAAGGAGGTGAAACTGGAATTACAGTCTAAAGTTGGGAGCCAAGAACTAGCTGACTTCCATAAAAGGAAATTTAAATATATCTTTATTCTGGCTAGATGGAAGCCTAAAGTTAGGTGCCCACTTGGCCCACAAATATAAATAATAATCTGTGAGGGATAGAAATTGACATTCAGAAATTGAGCTTGAGCAAAGAGATTAATTAGAAAAGTGTAGGGTCTGATTACATAGCAACTGCAAAACCACCCCATAGTGGACCACCACAACCAAGCCACACATGGAAGGAAGCAATCATAGAATGTGAGAAATTCTACTGTCAATAAGAGACAATGTGTAGCAAAGGAAAAATTATACTCTGGTGGAATTAGAGATAAGAGAGATAAATTGTAACAGTAAAGTTACGAAATAAGAATAAGCAATTAGTTAGAGATTTTAAAAAGGAATTAAAAAGAGTTGGAAATAATAATGTGCACATTTGAAAAAAAATCTAGATAGGTGAAAAGATATAGCTAAACAGAGAATTAATTAATTGGAAGAAAAAACAGGGGAAATCTCCCCTAAAAGAATATAGAGAAATGAGAAATGAAACCAATGAAAGAAAAGTCAAAAAATTTGAAAAGTAGAATAAGAAGATCTAACAAATATCTAATATTTTAAAAAATGTTTTATTTAAAATAACTATAGATTCACAGAAATTTGCAAAAACAGTAAACTGAGGTCCTGTATATCCTTTACCCAGTTTCCTCCAAAGGTTACATCTTAATATTACAGTTAATATAATATCAAAATAGGAAAATTAAATTTGGTTAGTAATTTATAACCAAAATAATTTATAATAATATATGTATAATTGTATCAATGTTTCCTTGTTCCTAATAATTTTCTTTGCTCTGAGGTTTATTTATTCTGATGTTAATATAGCCTCTCCTACTTTCTTTTTATTAATGTTTGTATGGTATACATATGCTTCGGTCATGTTTTTAATCCATTATGCCAAGCTGTCTTTTAATTGGTATATTTAAAACATTTACTTATTTTTAAAATAAGTTTTTTTTAGAACAGTTTTAGATTTACAGAAAATTACAAAGATAGTGCAGGAGAGTTCCCATATATCTAACACTCAATTTCCCCTATTATTAACATTGGTAGGGTACCTTCATTGCAATTAATGAATCAATAATGATACACTCATTAAATAAAGTCCACATTTTATTATATTATTTTAGTTTTTACTTCATGTCCTTTTTCTATTTCAGGATCCCACTCAGGATGCTACATTATATTAATTGTCATGTCTCCTTAGGCTTCTCCTGGCTGTGACAGTTTTGCAGGCTTTCTTTGTTTTTGATGTCCTTAATTGTGTTAAGAAGTACTGGGCAAGTATTTTGTATAATGTCCCTTAATTGCGAGTTGTCTGATCTTTTTCTCATGGTTAGACTGGGATTATGAATTTTGGAGGGAAACCCACAGAGATAAAGGGCCATTTTATCCCATCATAGCAAGGATACATACTATCAACATGAATTATCACTGCTGACTTTTGACCTTGATCTTTTGGCTGATCTAAAATCACTGCCATTAAACTTGTTTTACCCTATAGGTAAAGTGCCATTTCACAGTGCTCTCAGGATTTTTTTCCTTGCCTTTAGTTTTTAGAAGTTTGATTATTATATGTCCTGGTATGGATTTTTTTGAGTTTATTCTGAGTTTTACTAACTTCTTGAATAGATTTATGGGTTGTTTTGTTGTTGTTTGCTTTTCTAAATCTGGGAAATTTTCATCCCTTGTTTTTTCAAATACTCTTTCAGTTTTCTCTTACCCCTGCCTCTTGGACTTGAAGTACACAATTGGTAAATCTTTTGTTGTAGTCCCTGAGGTCCCTGAGGCTCTGTTCTTTTATTATTCCCTTGTCTATTTCTCTCTGTTCATATTGGGTGATTTTTACTGTTCTATCATCAAATTCATTGATTCTTTCCTCTGTCCTTTCCATTCTGCTGTTGAGCTCATCTGAGTTTTTCATTTCAGCTATTGTGTATTTCAAATAAAAAATTTCCATTTGGTTCTTCTTTATATCTTCCACTTTTTTGTTGAGACTTCCTAGTTTTTCATTTGTGTCAAGCTTCTTTGTAATCATTCATTTAAAGCATTTTTATGATGACTGCATTAAAATCCTTGTCAGATAATTCCAATAACTGTACCATTCCAGTATTGACATGTGTTGATTCTCTTTTCTCACTCAATTTGAGATTTTCATCACTCATGGTATGATGAGTGATTTTCAATTGTACCCTGGAAATTTGGGGTATTAACATTTTGAGATTCCAGATTTTATTTAAATCTTCTGTTTAGCAGGCCTCCTATGATACTGCATGAGTGGAGAAGGGAAGCATCACCTTGCTATTATTGCCAGGTGGTGGTGGGAGTCCAGGTTCCCCATGGGGCCTCCACAGATCCTGTAGTGGGGGGACTCCATTACCTCTGAAAGGTGGTGAAAGTCCTGGCTCTCCTCGAGGTCTCCTTTGACACCAACCCAGAAAGGAGAGGAGAGGTGTGCCTCACAATCAATAAGTAGTGGGGGAAGTGTAGGGTTCCCCACATAGTCTCCAATGACACCACAGAAGTGAGAGTTTCCTTGTTACTATCCTTGGGTTAAAGTCTTGGCTTCCCACTTGGCCTTCTCTGATATCACCCTGGTAGGTGGGGGGCAGGGAAACACCTCATTCCAGTCAGGCAAGGGTGAAGTCTAGATGCCCCACTATCCCTTTGCCGAGAGAGGTGGGGTTTAGGCTGTAGATTTTTTTTCTGTGGTGTCTGGCTGGAGCAGGGTGTTATTGTTTAAAAGCTTTCTGTTTTGCTAGGCTGCTGTTTTCCTTGTCTTTTGGGCAAAAGGAGCCAACTTTTCTTGGGGCTTTTTTGTTTATGCCCTTGGTGTTTACAGATTGCTGGCCCCTCCAGCACCCAATCTGGGATATATGCGGTAAAAAAAAAAAAAGCCCCCCACCATTGTTGCTCTGAAAGTCCTGAGGACCCCAACACTCTTGATGTTTACTTGGCATGTTGTCCAGGGACCTTAGCTGTATTTGGTGGGAGGAACAGGGAGAGGCGCATCTACTTCTAACAGGAATTTTGAAAGTAGAACACAGAAAGAATGGCAAATAGGTAATATTTGAAGAGAAACAGTTGAGAAATTTTCAGATATGACAAAAACAGGAATTTAAATTGAAAAGATACATTGAGCGCTTGGTAGAATTAAAAATAAACCTACGCTTAGAAACACTGTAGGGAATTTACAGAATATCATGGATAAAGAAAAAAACCGTAAAAGTCACGAGACGAAAGAAAGATTATCCCAAAGGGGATGGAAATAAATTTAGCAACAGACTCAGGAGTAGCAGCCATGTATCTCTAAAATAATCCAATTAATGTACTTGAAAATTTGAGCAAAAATTATCATAAGCCTAGAATTGAAAATGAACCAATCACTTAAGGTGAGATTAAAATAGATATGTTAATAGACATACATCCTAGAGCTCATAAAGTTTACTACTTACAGGGCTCCCTGAAAGGGCTACTTTAAAATTACTTCTGGAGGTAAATTATACTAGGAGGAGAGTGTGGGCTTCAAGAAAAAAAATAGATGTGTCAGAACATCAGTAAATCAAGGTGGCAAATCTAAAGCAGAAATGACTATGAACATAATAAATGTACTATTACCACAAATACCTATAAATAATATGGAATAGTAATCATGATAAAACAATAGTTAATAATATTTCTATTATAGTTAATAACATTCATTACAGAACAAGAAAGAATAGATAACATCTTGAGCATTAGAAAGGATGCTAACTTAATGGGAAACTTAAAATATGCTAGAGATTTTATCTTGTTCAGGAGGAAAATGAAGATATTTATTCTAACTTTTTTAGAGAAATATTAATTTAAGTAAAAATTTACTTACATTTATTACTTAAGTAAAAAGAATAAACTTGAAATATTTTTTCAAAGGCGGATGGGGGAAAAATAGAAACAAGCAAAACTCATCATCCAACAGAAAGCAAAAACAAATGGGCAAAAAGCTAAAATTGTGGGAGAAGAATCTTAGCTTAATACTTATTGTATTAAGTATAAGTATTAATAACGCATATAAGCAGCCAACTCATGGAATAAAAGACAGAGACTCTCAGATAAGATAAAATCAAATTCAGATATATGCTTTTTTTCAAGATACTGTTTTAAAAGCAAATAATAGAGAAGGTAGAAAATAAAGTTTTGGGAGACGATAAATCAGGTAAGTACTAACCAAAAGTCTGCCAGCAAAGTAATGTAAATATAAAGCAAGGTTTCGTGACCTCAGTACCATTGACATTTTAGGTAAGATATTTGTTGTGGGAGATTGTCCAATGCATTGTGGTATCTACCCCACTAGATACCAGTGACACCCTCTCCCCTCAGTTTTGGCAAGTTAAAATGTTTTTAGACTTTGCCGAATATCCCCTGGGGGCAAGGTTATCCCTGGCTGAAGACCACAGATTTAAAGGGAAACATCCTGAAAGGGAGGAGAGAAAGGACTTTCCATGTAGGCAGAATTCTAAGATGCCCCTACGATTCCTGCCTTCTGGTGTACACACATCTTCTTCCTGTAATTTAATCAAACACTGACCTATGTGTAGTTGAAAGGATTTGCAGATCTAATTAAGGTCTCAAATCAACTGACCTGAAAATAGGGAGATTATTCTGTATGGAGCCTGACTGAATCAGGTGAACTTTTAAAAGGGCCTGGGCTCTTCCTAAAGTCAGAGATTTGAAGTGAGGAGGACTTGATGCAAGATAGAGTCTCCATTACTGTCTGTTACATGTCATAGGACCATGTAACAAGGAAGGTGTCTGTCCTCTGGCAGTTGAATTCAGCTGCCGGCTCTGACAGCCAGCAAAAATATGGGGACCTCAGTCCTGCAGCTGCAAAACCTGCCACACCGCACCACCTCTTTGCTCATCTATTTCAAACTTTCTTGCTTATTCATATACTTTTACTCTTCCACATGAATTTGTAGAACTCATTTCTTAAGTTTCCTGTAGCCCACTATTTTGCCTGTGAAATGGGGATAATAATAATACGAAGATAAAGTAATGAGAGACAGGAGAAGATATTTTTAACATATGATGGGTAATTGATTAGCAATTAACTTCCAGAATACATAAAAAGCACTTTTAAAAAGGTAAGAAAAAGACAACAACAAAATCAGAAAATAAGCCAAGGTATTGAATTGCAATTCCCAAGAAATTTGAATTACAATCTCCAAATAAAAATTATAATCCCCCAATTTAAGAACCCTTCTATAGTATTTTTTCTTAATCAAAATGTAAAACAATTTAAGAGTTCAAGAATATGAAATACTGAGAACTCTAAGAGTTGAATTGTTAACGACATTTTGGAGAGAATTTGGCAGCCTCTAGTAAATTGTGTAAAGTAAATACCTTAGGGTCCAACAATACCACTTTTAGGTGTACAGTATAGAGAGACTCTTATAGCTGTAGAAAGTAGAGAGACAGCTATAAAAAGCACTAAAAGTATATATTTTAGGATTGTTTGAATGGAGGGGAAAAACTGCCTGAAAGATCATAGATAGGGAAATGCATAAATAAAATGTGGAATAGTCATATGAAGAAAAACTATACAACGGTTTAGTAAAATAATCGACCTGGCTATGTTTTTGGCATAATCCTTAGAAGAATTAAAAAAAACAAAAAAACAAAAAAAAAACAAGAAAGAGACATTATATCTGTTATAAAATCATAGCAAAAATGTCATAAATTATTTATGGAAGCATATATAGGTTTTGTTTTGTTTTTGTATTAAAATATAGATAGGAAGGATACACAGTAAATCCATGATAATGGTTGCCTCTGGGGAGAGAGAAATAAATAAACAAATATTATTTAATATTAAATTAAATAATTTATTACTTAATAAATATATACAAGTAATATTATATATTTATATGTAATTTATATTCTTAAATATATATGTAAAGTTTTATTTCTTAAAAAGTATTAAAAGCAAATAAAACAAAACGTTACTAATAATAGGTGGTATGAATATGAGCATTTGTTTTATTGTTTTTCTATTTTTTCATATCTCTTAAATTTCCAAAGTAAAAAGAGTGGAGGAGAAAACTTTGAGATTAGAAGAGAAAAAGCAGAAAAGATTTTGAGCTAGGCCTTGGATGACAAAAGACAGAAGGAAAAGGTCTTCCTAGGAAGAAGCCAGAGGAATATGGCAAATCATTTTATCCAATGGTTTTTTGAGGTGCCTTATGGACTCTAAAGCTGAAGGTGATGTGGTATGGGTTAAGCAGAGCTCCTGTGAGCAGGGCTTTAGACACGCATCCTTGTTTCAACTTCAGGAGTTTCAACTGTATTTGTCTCATAAAATGGGCTTCCATGTACCCTGCTTTGAACTCAGGGTTCCATTGATAAAGACTTTCCGATCCTATGGCTCAGTCCAACTCTCTCGTAGACTCACAGACTGGCTCAAGGTCATACTGAGAGCTGGATGCAGAGACCCAGTTAAACTGTTGTCACAGCCTTCCCTCTGGGGCTTATCTTTACTGGCTCCTCTCAGAGTTAAGGAAGATAATCCTCAGGTTTATGGACTGGGTCTAGGGTTAATTCCTAAAATGATCTGGGGATACAAAATTCCCAACATTCCACATGCTGTGGTCCATGAAAGACCAGACTTAGGGACTGCCAGACTACTTTTTTTTTTTTTTTTTAATTAATTTATTAATTTATTTTTGGGTGTGTTGGGTCTTCGTTTCTGTGCGAGGGCTTTCTGCAGTTCCGGCGAGCGGGGGCCACTCTTCATCGCGGTGCGCGGGTCTCTCACTGTCGCGGCCTCTCCATTGTGGAGCACAGGCTCCAGACGCGCAGGCTCAGTAGTCGTGGCTCACGGGCCTAGTTGCTCCGCGGCATGTGGGATCTTCCCAGACCAGGGCTCGAACCCGTGTCCCCTGCATTGGCAGGCAGATTCCTAACCACTGCGCCACCAGGGAAGCCCCCAGACTACTTATTGATTGTATCCTTTTGTTGAGTGTGGAAAGCCACAGATTGTTTTAAGATCTTGTTTAGAAATAGTGGCACTGTATAATTTTGGTTGATTGATATCTTTCAGTTGACATGGCATGTTACTTCTTAGCACAAATAACCCTGGCCAAAGCTTTGTTTATGGAATGCAAACGAATATGCTTTAGTCCCTGTGAGACCCAAAGAACAAAGAGTATAAACAAAGAACAAAGGATATGAATATTACATTGTGCCTTTTAAAAAATATTCATCAATATTTCGTAAGTTTCTTTTCTATTGGTAAAGTGTTTTTGCACGCGTTTTCTCCTGTGATTCTCAGGACATTGCTAGGGATAAGCATTAGTGCCGTCATTGTTTTATGCCTGAGGAGATCAGAAGTCAGAGATGTGAGTGCCACCCCTGGTATTTGACTCCTACCTTGGTATTTGTACCATCATTACAGTTGAAGTACTAGCTTACATGTTATCTCATATGACCTATGCAAATGGACCAGACAGATCTAACAGAAACCATGCCCTGCACACAAGCTAGTTGCTATGTGGTTCAAGCTCCCTTATAAGGAATTTAGGAGAAGTTTTGGCTTTGAGGATCAACGTGGGCTGCAAAATACAACTGCGGACTGTATTAATTTCAAGTTAATGTCAAATTTTTAAAAAACAATGTTTTGTTTCGAGTTTCAAAAAAGGCATACACATACACACACAGATATATATATATATATATATATATATGTATATACATATATATATATATATATATATATAACTGAAATCATACAAAACCCTGAAAAATTAAAGAATATCTGCTACCACTTGGAGAACTCTGAAATATATTTTGTTCAAAAGAGAACAAATAGGATACAATATAACTTTCATTTGCAGGGCTTCTTTCATGCTAATCATTGCCCCCAGAAGCTTTACAGATCAATATAATAGGAAGCAGTAGCAGAAAGCATATGGTTCAGTGTAAATTACTAGAAAAAATGAGTTACAAAGACATTATATGATGAATAAATTAAAGTACTGAGTCATAAATCCAATAAGAAAGGGAGAAATTAAGAAGTTGTGAATAGGAGGAAAGAAAGGGCTCAGAATTAACTCTGAGATGAAAAGGATACATGTGACGAATGTGTGTCTCCAAGGGGCAGCCGAAGAGAAAAGGGAGTGTGAGAGCCTTGAACTCCTCAGAAAGGCCGCTAGGAGCCAGAGTGAAATATTGGCAAGAACAGGGCCCAGCCAGGAAAATAAATATTGGGTCACTGCCTAGGATCTAAAAGAAATAAGGTTAGACCTAATGAAAATCAGACATCAGATCTAAAGAAAAATGTATAATGTTCTGTTCTTTCTTTTTTCCGTTTTGATTGGTTTTGATAGGAACATGTGTTTATGGGAGGGCTCTAATCTATGGATGCAGATGTTTGTTTTCTTTGAAAACCCTGAGATGGAGAGAAATAGAAATGGGAGAACACTGTGCTGGGAAATTGGCTTAAGCCAGTGAGAATTTTGTGGGATATTAAATGTTGGCATCCAAATGATATTCTTAAGTTATTTGTATATTCTTTATATGTTTTGGAGACCAGAGAGCCAGCATTTCGTCTCTGAGGCCCACAGAACAGGCAGGTGAGCCAAGAACACATTCAGAACATTTGTTCGGTCCTTTGTTTCAAAAATATTGGGAGGATCGGGTACCAGTATCAAAGGGGAGTTTGTGTAAGTGACTAGATCCAAGTTCCAGTGGTGGCTGTTACACCAAAGAGGCAGAGGAGATTAAAGTACCAACAGTAGCTGGTTGTACATAACTCATAATTTTACTACAATCCACGGGCAAGTGTCTATGCATCAAAAATTACTAAATTCCTAATCTATGGTATGGAAGAAACATTAAAAGTGAAGTCAACATGAAATACACACCTATATACACACACACACACACACACACACACACACACATATACATATATGCATACACACACATACACATATATATACACACATATACACATACACACATATACATACACACACATACATATATGCATACATACACGCATACGTAAAGTGAGGATCATAGGGAGGCAGAAAAGGCCGCCAATAGAGAAACATTGTTTTTTTAGGAGGGGCAAAAGAGAATGTGACCAAGAATGAGAATACAGTTCTCTGTAGAGTTGTGATAGTTTCCAAAGTTATTTCTCTATTTACTCATTTATCCAGTCACTAAACACTTATAGCTCATATGCCACGTATCAGGCACTGTGCTGGGTAGCGGGTGTATAAAGATGAATAAGGCACCACCATCCTTGGGTTACCTGGAACCTAGAGGAATTATTTTCAGGAAAAAATCACTAAAAAGAGGAAAGAAAAAAAAATTTTTTTTTTTAGTGCGGTGTTATTAAAAGTGAAAAGGAGGTCAGCTCTAATTGAAATAAGAAAAATAAAATCTGCTTGAAAGTGTTAGAAGGTGGGAAGGGACATCAACCAAAATGGAAAATGAGTTTAGGGGTACTAAGGAAGGCCGGCTATCACTTCTATAATGTGGAGAAATTAGAAATTTCACAAAATGAAATCAGGCTGCAGAAAAGAGAGTGACTCACCTTTCCTGCTTTGCAGCCTGAATGGAGCGAGCAACAGGTGACGCGTGCCGCACATGTGGCTTGAGTTTCTAGTGCTGAACAGAGTCTGGCTTAGTGCAGATGCTCACTACATGCTTGCACACCTGGAGTGTCCACCTGGAACTTGCTCTGCGGGTCAGAGAGAAAAGAGCCATGGGGTGGGGGGGGGGGGTGTTCAGCAGCATTTTCCTGCCGGCCATGAGATTCTCCAGAGAGCCATCTCTCATCAGACACGCACTGTGCCCCTGCCCTTTGCGATCACAGCCTGGCAGGCGTGAAGGGGGCAAAAGAGGCTGATGGAAAGGGGAGGGAAGAGAATGATCTGATTTATATAATCTAATGCCTTTTTCTGATTTCTTTGCTCTCTTCAGACTACTTCTTAAGAGAAGCTCTTGGTTAAATCACAACTTGTTTACATGATAGTTCATCAATGCCCCTTTATAGTCTCCATGTTTGGTATGTTACTCACCTTTTCAGCCAAGATAACTTTAGAAAATATTATACTTTAGGTTAGAAGAAAAGCCGCAAGGAAGGACAGAGATAGACCATACACTAGATGATCTCAAAAATAATTGTTAAATTGAAAAGAAACAAGGAAAAGAAACTTCGAGAAAAAAGGTAATATGAATAACATTAAATTCATAATTTAGTTAAGGCAATATATGTTAACACCTCTGCATAGAGAGAAATGAAATCAACCACAAGTCAAATAATTTTGAATATTTTCTTAGTGGAATGGCTATAAATTAGTTCACTTTAAACTGTAAATGTGTCTTTCTTTACTCTGGAGATCTGAATGAACACTTTGACACTGAACATTAATAACCAAAAAAAGAAAAAACAAAACAGACTTTAGAGACTGATCAATACATTTACTCTCTGCTCTTAAGAAGCTCTCCAGCAATGATTTTTCAGTATTCATTGTTTTGGACCTTAAGAAAAAAACTAAGAAAAGGAAAGAAAAATTGCATTTGCATTCACTTTTCCAGATTTTGGGAAATGCTTTGTCTCTTGGATCCTTCATGAAACACTTTTTTCACCTGCAGAGGTCTCTCTGTGGTGCTCTGCTTCATTGCAGTGCACCAGCCCATCTTCCTAGTGCCATCTTCCTTCATTCTGACAAGATCATCATTGGTGCCAAATTCCATTGATTTATGTGGAAGCATTTTGAAAAGACAGGTTCTATGGGGGCCTAAGTGCAGATCGCCACATTATAAAACAAAGCATTTGACTACAAAACCGATTTACAGCAAACAAACTACGGATTACAAACTCCAATGGTCTTCAATCACATCACCACTTAGTCATGCCAAGCTTGGCCAGACACCATTAACCCATTACTGTGAGCTATGGCAGTGCTGATTCCCAAACTGTAATGAATGTTCTAGGAATAATTATCTTTATGCCTGTAAGACTCATATTGGATATCAGATTCTAAAAATGTCTAAGGGTCATCATCTATGCTGTGTACTGGAGGCTACAGTCAAATTAGAATGAGCTGGAGGGAGTGTGGTAAGAGGGGAGATCACCGCAACCGTCCCACAGGGTCTTCTCTGAAAAACAGACAATATTGCCAATGTCTGGATGTCTATTTAGCTATTCCACTCAAGTTCATTCTTAGGGGGATCTTGTCAATAAAGTCAAACCAAGGCTCTTGGTGTGTAACAGGGTTTCTGAGGGTCTTTTTTTGAGAGCTTCATTAAAAGCAGACAGTTTCTATAACCTTTTAGCAGAACCTGTTATCTGATGACATGAATTAAAGTCTCTCAAATGACTAATAATCATATCAGGGCTGCCATGTCAGCTTGTAGATTTGAATAAGAGGGTCTGAAAACATTTGCATGCCTCGATGTGCCAGTGCTAAGAAGCTAATGTGATAGTGCTGTCATAAAGCACTGCAAAGACATGACTTAATGTAATCTGTCATGTCATATGCTAATCTTCAACCATTACTTGAGTGCTGTAAGTAAGTAGAAAGCATTTGGGAGAAATCCTTTCCAATTTCTCTGAGTACCACTTCTACCGCTGGTCAGCTCAAATGGGTTTTGTGCATTTAATGCAGAGCTCAAGTCAAGTTGGTTTAGGTCACACTTAATTAACCAGCACACTGATGGGCTGGGCCGCTACAGCTCTACGGAAAACGGTTATTTCAGAGGCGGCCTAACAAGTAAATATTTCATATGCTGAAGGAAAAGGGAAAAGGACCCTTTCTCAGTCCTTGATAAAGAATATGTTCTTTTCAGAGAAAACGCTATGAATCTTAACAAGACATCATTTTGGTTTCTGCTTGCCGCCTGCTATATTTGAGTTGAGTTTACAGAAAGTAGATAATAAATAATTAAAGACATTCCTCTCACCCTGATAGCAAGAACTCCCCTGTTCACCAGATATGGACTTATCACTCAAACAATAGAGGCTGCTGCAACTCTAAGTCCACAGGAACAGAGGACAAGTGATCAAAGGAAGACATCCACTTGGCACACTCTTTAACGAGATGACAGCATCTCTTAATATACAGTCATTAAGGAAGGAGGCTGGTTCTCTCAGCTAAGTACAGTTTGCGAGACAGACAATGAGGGAGACTAGAGAGACTGAAATTTTTGCCCAATTTTTTTAGGAACGTATGCATGGAATTGTGATTCAAAATATGAAGGTTATTTTTATCAGCCACACTGAGTGAAGTCAAAAACACGCCTAAAAACTCGAAGAACTGCCTTCTGGAATAGGATTTTTGAGGATGCTGAGCAGATGGTATGAGATTGGCCCCAACGATTCTGCCTGAATTTCCCGACATTCCAGCGAGGCCCGCTATTGGTAACCCAAGGGAACTTTCGTTCACGTGGGAACTGGCTTTTTATAGGGTCTAATTAGAAAGCACAGCCAATTCCTACCTACAGCATTTTAAAAAAATGCTTCTATAAAATATTTTTTCCTTGACAAATGTGTGTCAAATTCATACAGAAAAATGAATATGAGTCGAAATTGATAGAGATGTGAGGTCGTATTTTCCTTCTAGCCAAGAACTCTGCTAAAATTTGGGACTATCTCTCAAAAGAAGATAAAACCCTTATGACAGAAATGGTGAGTATCTGTGCTACTTACACGGCTTCCAAAATATCTTGACCATTGATCATGAATTGATGATTGCCTAGCATAGCTACATCCTCCTTTATGTCCATTTACAAAATTCCAACTGACATTTCGAAGAGGTGAAGAAGGAGTGTGATTCTTGGTGCTGGTGAAATGTGGCTCCTTATCTAGTCTTTTGCTCCTGACACAACCTAACATAAGGGGACCCTTTGATCTTTTCAGCTCTTATTCAGCTGTGAAAACTCGTCAGATGACTTCTTCGGGCTGGATGGAAGCTGGTCTCACTGGCACAGATTTCCAAGGCCAATCATCGTTTGGACCGTCCATTTTGCAGAGCCCTTTCAACTCCATCCAGGCATCTTGCATTTGTGCATTGCTAGCACTGGGAAGATTCATTATTATTATTAAGAGAACAAAGTAACACATTCCTCGGATTTGAGGTCAATGGCTTCACCTTCCAAACGAGGGCAGTAAAATGCTTCTAAGTCCTCCAGGGACTTATCAGCTTGATTTTAACATCACAGAAGCCTGTAGGACTAGGTCCCAGAAAATGATACTCCCTAATAGCATTAAGCCCAAGCAAGCCCTTTTCCCCCCTATATCTTCCTGTTCCTGATAGGCTATCCAAATAATCTGTTTGGGTTAATCCCTCTTAATTGCCGTAACTTCCTGATAGGCTCTCAAAGTTCTGACTCCATCAACTTAAATTATTCTCTACCCCCAGCTCTTTTTATACTCACTTCTCCAATGCTCACAACTTTCTAGGGCTCATAGTCACCCTTTCCACACCATCCCTTAACCCTCTCTCTTAAAAAGAAAAAGTGAAATGTGTTCTACAACCTTCTCTTCCCTATGATTTCTTAGGCCATTAACTTTTGCCTAAGTAATCTCATTCTTTGTGAAGCCTCAAATTATGTCCCTTCCCATCATTAAATTTATATTTTCCCCAATGTATCTGGGAAATATTCCCTGGCTAATCCAGTCAATTATTGATATTACCATTGACTGATTATTTTCAATTATTCCTTCATTCAACACATATGACTGAGTTCCTCTGTTGTGTCAGGTGCTATGCTAACCAGTAGTAATGGTGATCAAGTAAGGAAATGGCTCTCACTCTTGTATTCATTTCGTCTTAAGTCTTATGTAAACAGGTGTAAATTATATTATCGGAATACTCCTCCATTTGACTTTTTATATTATATTCTCCTTAAGAGTCTTATACAGAGAAGGTTTTTGACCAGGCCTACCATTTTATATATCAGTGTACTCTCTTGTTCCTTCTCTACCTACTACCTTCTCAAACAGCCTAGGCAGTTTTCAGTTATGTCGAGGTACTCATTCAGTTCTAAAAGGACTTATAACTCTTTAGGCTTTATTGTGTAAATTGCACTGAATAAGGCAGTACAGAAGATAAACACGAATCATGAGGCATTCCCCTGCTGTCAAGTGATTTGAAATCTTTAGTAGAAGGTAATGCTTTATACATTAGACAACTGAATGGCTCAAAGACAACATGAATAAAGTGCCAAACTCAGCATGATCAGATTGGGTCAATAGTGATGGTGGAGATGAAACATACATGTAAGGACTAGAAATGGTAGGAGAAAGAAGAAATGAAGATTGGCTGGAGTAACCCATAGGTTTCTGCAAATTTATCATGAATTAAATTTTATCAGAGAATATTAGAGAATCATGGATGCCTAGTATGGGTCCTGTTGGGCTAGAGAGAAACAAGAAAAATCAGTAGGAAGATGGGGTCTTTCATGTGAGGGGATCAGAGGCAGGGAGAAAGTATGAGCTGAAAAGCATGAGACCTGGGAACTCTGTTTGAGATAATATCACTCTAAGTACTAGATTTATTAGTGTAGCTCCAAAATCAAACTTCTTAATGGTGATTTTGATTTTCCAATCAAAAATGGAAACAGAACTGAGAAGCAAATGGCTGAAAGCACTAAGGTATCTTATGTTTATGGATTTTTAAGTCAGGTCAAGACCACTTTCTTATCTTACGTAGTTTTTAAAAATATATTTTCAGAAATTATTAACTTACCCGTTATCTTTCTTATTAAGAACGCTGATTTATGGCAAGGCATAATATAAACTCTTAACCAATATCTGTTCTTCATTCTTAATTAGGGGATTTGGGTTTTGCTGAAGGTTCACTGGTAAAGGCAGCTCATTCATTTCTAAATCAAGTTTTTACTTTTCAGAGGCCATTGTGTCTCTGCAGCCCCTTGTCAGCTTCCTGCTGGGTTTCTGTCCAAGAACTTAATTGTTAATGTCTCCCAGCTGTGCCACAACCATGTTTCTTTAACTCCTTCCTTCCCTGCTGCCAAATGGTATTCTATGCTTGAGAAGTCAAGTCCCCAGTGTGGACTTTTCATAGAGATGAGGAATAATTGCAAGTCGGAAGGTTTGATTGGGAGAGCACACATGAATCTTACCAGATCCAAAGCTTGTCATGTACACCTCTGTTCCCATCTCTTACGTTGAGGTGAATAAGTAGACTTTTACCTTGAATTTTGGACAACAACATCAAAGCTCTCTTTTCTTGGTCTCATGTATTCTTGATGGATTTTTTTTAAAAATTATTTATTTATTTAAGCATCAAATTCCTCCTTAAACTGTTATCTGTAGTCAATCCCTACTGGCAATTCTTCAGCTTCACCTTCCTCATCTTGCCTTGATGAGTTATGATCTTTCATGATCTTCACCTCAAACTCCCAGTGAATCCTGCTGTCAAACCCTATCCACATCAGCACACCGGGCAAGCTCAGTGCATTGCAACACCTGTGAAAGTCATCCAATTTTCCTTTAATTTCTGCACACTCTCGCTCCTAGTTCATTTTGCAAAGGAACATATCCAGTAGTCCAGGCGGAACTGGTTCAACCCTTAATTCTGTGCTTTTTGTCGCAAGAAGCTTCTTTCTATCCTTTGGTCCGGTTAGAGATTAAGACTTTCCACTACCTCTATTTTTCTTCTTCAAACTTCCTTAAGAACTTGTTTGTTCTCTTCCTACTTCCAGTTTTCCAAGGTCTGCAGGGCCCCAGCTCTTCCTACTACTTTTGTTCCAAGTCCTCAGTCATCAAGTATCAGTCATCAAGCTCCAGTGCTCCTGGATGCTTCCACACAGCGTATGGCACTTTCACTTGCTCTCCATACCATGAATGTCGTCCCAAACCCTCAGCTCCCCACAGGCTCCCTTCCCTTCCCAACCCATTGCCAGAATTGACACTCAGTGATAAGAGTCCATAGGATTGTCTCCTTTAGAAATGACCATGGACAGCTTATGAGCTGGCTATTGGATAATAATAAACTCCCATAGTTTTTCATTCTAACGTCTACTTAACATTTCTTGAACTCTTTTGATGACAGCTTCCCTTGAGGGATTCTCTCAATAATGAAGGAAGGATGGCACTAACATTTTGTGTCTACTATTATTCCAGGTTTTGTATGTGGTTCTTTACAAACTTTATCTTATTCAGTTAACTAATCTTTTCGTTCAACCAACATTTATCACCTACAATAGCTAGCATCTATTATTCTGTGTTGAGCATTGGACGATAACTCTTTACCATAAGATTTCTCATTTTATCTTCACATAACTTTATGAGGGTGAACACCATTAAGATACTCCACTTTATGGAGAATAAGTGAGGCACAGAGAGGGGAAGTAACTTTTCCAAAATTACCCAGGTAGAGGGATTCAAGCGAAGAGAGTGTAACTCCAGAGACCATGCTTTGAGGTAACAGCCATGAAGAAGGTAGTCGTGATTCCTTCCATCTTGGAATTTAAACTCCAGTGGGAGGAGCCCACATTACACAAACAGTTATACAAACAATCATTTAATTATATCTGTGGCCTCTAAAGACCAGGAATAGGCTCTTGTGTGGTGACACTTACACTGAGACCTACAGGATGAGAGTGAGTGGGATTGGGGTCGTGATGGTGTGATCATTTCAGGCAGCAGGAACAGCAGTGGGCACAGGCTCTAAACAACACTATTTGAAGTGCAGTGGGAAACTATGGAAGATTTTTAGTAGGAAAGTGACTTAGATTTACAGTCATCTCTTGGTATCCATGGGGAATTTGTTTCAGGATCCCCCACGGATACCAAAATCCTTAGATGCTCAACTCCCTTACATAAAATGGCCAGTACAGTTGGCCCTCTGTATCTGTGGGTTCCATGTGGTTGAATTTGATCCATGCTTGGTCGAATGTCCCAATGAGGAACTGTGGATACAGAGGGCAGATTTTACTTTTTAAAATTGGCACTTAAATAGAATAAATTAGAGGCAGTTGGATGCAGGTATGATATATCAATTAGAATGTTTTCATTGGCCAATGATATTTCATTGTAATGTCTATTTTACAGATGAAGAAACGAAGGTTCAGAGAGGCTATACCACTTGCCTATGTTGACAGAACTTGTGCCAAAGTCAGGATTTGAATCCAGTTCTGTGTGACAGTCAAGTTCATGTTACTTTCCAGTACATAAATCTTCCACTTGTGAGGACAACTTACGCCTCTTTACTTGCTAAATGTAACTTGAAGCTAGGGCTTAGAAGACCTCCCCCAGAGCACACACCTGGTAATTAGCACACTGTGAATTTTAACTCATGTCTTTGAGGCCACATCTAGTGTTCTTTCCACATTGCGTTGTCTCTTGCTATTAGCCAACAACATGTTTCAAAATGATCCCTCTTTATGATGAAAATGGAAACCATTAAGTCTTAAATGACAGTACAGTCATAATTGCAATGTATGAAAATACCTGCCCAGTATACCTCACAGGATTGTTATGAGGTTGAGATAATACGCATTAAAACACTTCATAAATTGCCAAGTACTATGCAAAAGTAAGGCATTGGTGATGTTTGTTATACAGGAAACCAGAGTGCCATGGCAACTTGTCCAGGAGGAATGAGACCTCAACCTCGAATTATTTTGATATCAGTTGCCAAAAGAGCTCACAGATTTTAAAGTGTCAGTGCATTTCAAAGATTTTTGCAATTCAGGAACAGGGCCCAAGAGAAACATTTGACATCCATGTTTCCACCACACTCCATTACGTGGTTATGCCCAGTCAGAGTTCAATTGGATAATCCTCAGTATAATTACTTGTCCTAGAGAAATCTGTGTGTCCCAGAATGCCACCTGGTGTGCCATTACTTCTATTTTATGAGGCAAAGGCACTTTTTTTTTAAACACACCTGAAGGTGAGAATTTATCTTTGCAATTTAAATTCTCAAGGAGAATGAAACATGGGTACACAGACCCAAATCAATAGTCATCTTTCTTCCATTAAAGAACTTTTAGAGTCTTTTATAGGATTCCATTTCTGATCATTAGCCCATTCCGAAAGATGCTTTTGGTCTGACTTGGTGTTTGTTAAAGGGTAGATCATGACCTATTGGTGGATTGTGAAATCAACTGAATAGTCATAAACAATACTTTAAAAAATAAATAGAAGAGAGAGAAAATATCCCAGTGTGTTGTATATAGTAAGGATATTGTTTTAGGACGCTTTTTTTCCCAGCCATAAATCTATGTGCCTGTGTACTGGTTCACAGTAGAAAATGTTTCTCTTACTGTAGGTCACTATCAACAATTGTTTGTAACACACTGGTCTATTGGCTTCAGGAGAAAGCTGGTATCTTTACATTTGTATAGGCCGGACTTATTCAAGCCTTAGTCCAACTTCGGGATGGAGAGGTACTACCCAGATTCAATGAAGATTATACTTGCTTCAATTTCAGTGTTCCCTACAAGGTTTCTAAAACCTGCACCACGTGGAGAGGGTGATAAATGGGGAACCAGCACTACCCAGCAGCTGTTCCCGAAAAGAACCTTGAACTGAGGGCTCCTCTAAGGGCGGGGCTGAGGAATTTTTCAAACAACAGCTAAGAATGGATCTTCTTGAATAATACATATAGCGATGGGCTATGTGCTGGGCTCTGGATTTACATGTTTGCTTTATCTATCTACCTTCACTTACGGTACTCACAATGTGCCCAGCCTTGTTCTCAGTGTCTGCAGACACTAATTCATGTAACCTTTGAGGCAGGCACTATGGTTACCCCCATTCTAAAGGAGAAGACACTAAGACATGGAGTGGATAAGGAGCAACACAGAAAATACTCTTCAATGATGTACTCTGCTGGCTTTGGTGCTTCTCCTTGGTTCCCATCATCACGCTCACTAGTAAGGGTGTTTCACCATTGATTCTAGTTCAACTCACATCCCTAAGTCAAGGCCGTGTGCCTGTGTATGTGTGCATGTGTTTGTGCATGTGCATGAGTGTGTGTGTGTGTGTGTGTGTCCAACATGGATGTATTCATGAGTAGGAGTGTTGGGAAAGATAATGTGAAAGAATCCTACAGACGCAAACCTAAAATAAAGTCAATTTGTACTAAACTGCCAAAATGCAGTGGCTTCCTATCCTTACTCTGACACCCTATTCCCTTGACCTACAACCTGGTTAAATAATAAAAATAAAACAATAACAATTGTTGGAGGTGATGTTTATAATGTACGTATAATCAATTTATCCTCTGCATATGGAAGTATTACACAGTGTCCATTAGAAGAAGCCTCGGTGTGCCTCGGTGTCATTTACAATGACATGTTAAGGGAAACGGAAAGGCCTCACGTGAGAGAAGACTGAGACTTTTCCTCAGGTAAGAGTGGAGAATAGAAATGTTTGGGTCCTACAGGCAAAGAAAAGGTAGCAGAGTTCCCCAAGTCCTCTCAATGCCATTAAGTAAGTTAGTAAAAGCTGGTTATTGTTTCCACATGTTCGTTAGTGTCTATCTGGGGAATTTTCAGTATGACAGCAGCTGAGACCTCAGTCCGGAGTGCAGCAGGTGGGGAGTGTGGGGAGAGCAGGAGGGGATGAGGACCTCTGGTCACCCGTCACTCCAGCAGGACCTAGCAACTGGCTGGGCTTCCAGAAAGCCTTCCACGTCATCCTGGCTGGCAGTGCATTCCTCTTTTTCTGACTCCTTTTATGTTTGTTTGTCCCACTGATGTAGTATTTTTTCACTCAATATATGAGTTTATTGGGGAAATTTCTTATCACCCACATTAGAGGGGCAGCTCCTGAAGGCAGGGGCTGTGTTATTCACTTCACAGTATCCACAGCACAGAGGTCATATCCTGCATATACTAAACCCACAATAAATGTTTATTGATCCAATGAGATGCAAGACCTCAGAAAGTTCCAGGCTAGAGCACTTTGCATACCCCTGGAGCTGTCATTTCTGTTGCTACTTCATTTTTATATTGCTTTGAAAGGTCTTCTGAACATTCCTTTTGATCACGTCTAAGTCCTTGGGGATACTGGTAGGAAACCACCTCTCCACGACCCCAACTCTTGTCCCAAGTTGGCTGTGGCCACTCAAATCAGGAACCACAATGGACAATTTAAACACATACAGAAGATGTTTGTCCCAAACCCATACACAGCTACTTGTTGTGTCCATTGAGTCACTTTAATAGGGATTCCTCCCTGGAGCTCAGAAGCCAGCTCCAGATCATTGATCTCTCAAAGGCAGTTTGCCTGTTTCTTTGGAAGTGCAATGCATAGCTTTCCTGATGCTGAGGTCAACCTCTCAGAAGTGTGCTTACCACAGGCTCCCATGCCCACAGGCTGCCATCCTCACAGGTGTGGAAAGAAACAAGGGTAGCCTAATCAGCTGTCATAATTACGTCATGAATAAAGGCCTTAGACCCTGAAGGTCTCAAGAGATGTGGTATTTCCACACAGGCCACCGTTGTGTGGTTAAGCTAGTGCCGGCTGAAGGCTAACACCAGTACAGTGACAACTACTTTGTTACTTAGAGGTAACAAGGTGCATTAGAAGAAGAGTGCAGAGAAATGTCCTCAGTTCCCCACTTAGTTCTTCTTCATACATGTTGTGTTAGTGGGAAGTGTCAGCTTTAGCTTCTGCAGGTTATGTGTGTGGATAATTTATGAAGTCATCTGCCTTATAAAGGAGAAGTAGATTCTGGAGGCTCCTCTGGTTTGGTGCTACAAACATTAGGATGATGGCATTAACAGGAAGGAGTGATGGAGAGGCGAGGAAGAGGGAAAGAGAGAGAGGAGCCCGCATTCCTCCTCCATGAGGCTTGTAAGGATCCGTAGGAATCTCCTCCATCCACTCATTCTCAGACAGTGTGGGGCAGCTTCTAGATCTGCCAGTTTTCCCCATTTGAATTTTGTAACTGAGAACAACCTGGGAGCCAGTGGGTTGGATGTCAGACCCTGTGCTTTCCTTACTGAGTGCAGGATGAACATGTTCCCTATGACTTCATCCTTCCTGCCCACCTCGCCCCACTTTTCTTATTGTGTGGCTCCCTGCCTATTAGTCTTTTGCCTAGTCCTTAATACAAGGTTAGTTTGCTTGTTCTTTCTTCTATCTTTTTTTGATATGTCTTCGAGGTAGTGATTTCATTGCCTTTGTATATACACCCAGAAGTGGGATTGTTGGGTCACGTGGTAATTCTACTTTTAATTTTTTGAGGAACCACATATCGTTTTCTATAGTGGTTGTGCCAGTTTACATTCCCACCAACAGTTTGCTTGTTTTTTCATTCATTCAACAATTACTTTTTACTGAGTTTCTGTTTTGTAAGCATCTCTGCGTTGTTAGGCACTGATGATGCAAAGATGAACAAAATACATTCTCTGTTCTCAAGATGCCCCCAGGAAGACAGACATATAAGCAAATAATTTCAGTGTTATCTCAGTGTATTTTAGGCCAGGTTGCCATGGGAACACATTGGAGAGGCCCTTACCCCAGTCTGGGGAGGAGGTGGTCAGGGGAGGATTCCAGAACAAGTGGTGCTTGGGCGCTGGAAGATGATTAGGAGTTAGCTTGGAAATTGGTGGGAAGAAAGGAAAGGAAGACCAGGAAGGAGGAAACTCCCAGCAGAGGTCAGTTTCTGCAAAGGCTCAGAAGGGAGGAAAAGCCAGTCTGAGAAACTGCGAGTAGTTCTATATAGCTGGAGCATCCAGTGTTAAGACTGGAGAACTAGGCAGAAACCAGATAATGAAGGGCATTTGAAGTCAGAGTAAGGAGTTTGGACTTATCCTGAGGGCTATGGGGAATCACTCGAGTTGACAGATCTGATTTGCATTTTATAAGGATCTCTTCAACTGCAGCATGGGGAACAGACTGCAACCAGACAAAAGACTGGCTAGATGGCCGTCACAGTAATCCAGAGGAGAAAGTCAAGGGCCTGGCCTAAAGGTGTAGCAGGGGGATGGTGAGAAATAGTTATACACAATAGGATGTGGTGCTGATTGGCCGTGGATGTGAGGGAGGGGAGGAGCCATGGATGACCCTGGGATCTGATGATGGCATCCTGCCAGGTTCCCTGTTGGGTGGGTGAGACATGCAATTATCAGATACAATTTTATCTTTCCTTTTTCTCACATTTTATTATTTTTTTTATTTTACTTATCCTCCTTTTATAGGAGGAAATAACATTAATTCAACTCTTGGCTGTGATATTCTTTCTAAATTTGAAAACCAATAATAGCACATAAAAGTGAGGTGGGCTAGTAGAAAAGTTTGAAAAAAATACTATTAATTTTTTCAGGGGAAAAAAAAAACCTATGCCATATGCAGAAAGTTTCCAATTAGGTTAATGTACCTTAAACTGTATTAGTAATTAAGTGCTTTGGGTATTAACATACCTAATCTAGCTTCAGGCTGTTTTTGATAAATCCTTTGACATTATCCCAGCTGAGGGGGAGAGACAGAGCAGAGGAGACCTCGACTGGGATTACAGAGCTCTTGGCTTTATTCCCCAGCTTTTAGTGGCTTACTGTGTGACCTTGGTAAGGCTGCTTTAGATCCTCAGCCTTTAGTTACCCTATCTGTAAAATGGCAAACATAAGAATATGGCAACATAATAACTTCTCCTAACACAAGGTTCGGAACTCAGCGGGACAGAGATTTTCTTGGTGGTGGGGTGGGGTTCGGGTGTTAATTTGGGTTTGGTTGCTCTGTTATCTATTCTATTTAGGAACATACTCATTTGTAAGTAACAGGATAGCTGATATTTCTGACTTCAATTTTTTTTTTGTTGTTTTTTGGCAACATAACAAGAAACTGGCAGATAGGCAATCCACGACATCCATACAAGGTGCATGCAGCTATGGTAACTCAGCCATGTCATCAACGGCCCAAGTTCCTTCTATCTTTCCACTCCGATGTCCTTAGCATTTCTTATTGCTGGATAGCATAGCAGCTGTACCTACAAGCATCATGTCTACATCCAGCAGGAAAAAAGAAGGGTTGGTGATAGCTTTATTTCTCCCATTTTTCAGGAAGAAAATCACTTTCCCAGAAGCAGTGCCATGACTGCCTTGGACTCCCATCAATAGAACCGCACCCATTCCCACCCCTGTCCAGATTCCAGGGACGCTGGGAATGTGAGTAGGAAAGCACCTTAGAGCTTTGCCTGCTTCCACTGTGAAAGGGGCAAGAAAGGAGGGGGTTGGGAATAGGCGTTGAGTGAGCAATGAAAGGGGCAAGAAAGGAGGGGGTTGGGAATAGGCGTTGAGTGAGCAAATCGACAGCATCTGTCACACCTGCTTAACAGAGCACCATCAAAAGCGGGCAAGTGAATCATTTCTCTAGAAGAAAAGCATCAAAGTTTAGGCTGGAGCTGAAACTTTGCAAAGGCAGCCGCCACTTGGGAGTTTGCTTCAAGTATGGTGGGAGCTTTTGAGTAATTTCTTTGGTCCAAATTTGTGAAAATCTGGCCCACCTCAGAAGGTGAATTATAGAGAAATCTGATTTCTTTAGCTAGCAGGTAGACCTAGCGATGAATAAAAAGCACAAGTAAAGAAGGAGAAAAAGAGAAAGATGTATCCATGAAAGTGGGGTGGGAGCCCATTCCTAAAGAAATATAGTTTAGCTCCTCCCCTTCAGACTTATTCATTGTGGGGTATGATGGGGAGAGACTAAGCCCAGGAAAGAAAAATCAAATTGCTTATTTTTGTGATGCCCTTGAGAAGAATTCTGATCCAGCATTTGGGGACACAGGAGTAAAAGGTCAGTACAGTTGAATGTGCTCCTGATTCCTGAATTGGTTGGCCCCTCTGATGTGCACTAATCCTCTACTGCTTCCCTGGAGAGATCTTTCCTCCACTCACAAGAGGGCAGGAAGGGTGCAAGTGTGTTTTCACCAACAAATTTGAATAAGGTCTCAATTTTCCTTTTCAGCTTATCATCTAACAAGATTTATCATTTATGCTTATATGCCTCAGGCAGCCTATTAGGACATTCGGGCAAAACTGCCCACTGCTTTTTTTTTTTAAACCTAGAAACAAAACATGCAGAATTGCAGTTTCTATTCCTAGAGAGGAGGGACAGCTCCCAGGTCTGACCACCCACCTGCCCGCCCTTTCCTCCTTGACCTCCGATCCCGTGAATTGTGAGCTTGAACTGTGCTTCGGCCGGAAAGTCTCTCCAACTACAGGCCACCTTCCCTTTGAGACTTCACCATTATGGAAACCTCCATAGTCCATGAGACTCAAAAAGAAAAAAAATCCTTTTTTAAAAGGTCAGCTTATTAAGCAAGACCGTCACTTCCCTTTTCTCCTGTAAAATATTTTCTCAGGTAGGGATTGTGTTTGTTTTCAGATGTCCCCGTCTGGCTCAGGATCTCGGGTAGATTCAGCCAGGCAGGGGCGGAGCGTGTAATTCTCGCAGCTAGCGTAACTTGGAGACTCTCAGGCGGAGCTCGGTGAGGAGAAGCAGACTCCTTAGCTGGTGCTGTATAAGTGAACAGGCAACTCAATTTACGGACACAGGAGGATTACCAGGGAGGCTCTGACTACAGAGCAAAGCCTTGTCTGTGTATTTTTGCATGCATTTGTGCCACTACTAATCTGTCTGCCTGCAATGTAATTGCCCAGTCCCTTTACTAGAACTGAGTGCATCCAGGAGAAGAGAAGCAAGCTCACACACAATTAGGACACATTTGCGAACAATACACTAAGTGAAATTAAGGCTGATGAGCACGGACTATATTTTCACATCACTCTGCTAGCACTTGCTCCAGTGGCTCAAAGCCATGTAGATCATACTCTGAAAATCCATTTCAGAGACACTATGATGCCCTTCATGAAGTTTACGTATCAATTTTCCAAGTGTTTCATTAACCCATGGCAACACACTAAAGGCCCCTGGCATCATAGTTGCCAAAATCTGTTTAATGGGAAAGGTTCTGCTTCCATCAACCTTCACTTCTAACCAGAGAAGATACTTACATACTCCAGAATCGGGGGTAGGGCAGGAATTCTGAAGAGATTCTCCTTGTGAATGGAAAATGACATTGGATACTCATCACCCCTCTCACTGTGATCTCCTAGGTCAGGGTTGAGAAAGGAGGGTGAAGTAGGAGCACGACTGCAGAGTAGTTGGGAGAGCAGGAGTTTCTTATGTAATGAGTTGGTATATTTAGCTTCCGGTCCTACTGAGCCATCCTAATTCGCTTAGAGTAACATGCCTTGATCTCCTCTGAGCACCTCACCATCTAAGGGTCTGGGCCACAGCCATTTTGAAAAGCCTCTCAGGCTTGGGAAGCAGCCTCTCTGAATTTATGGTTCAGAGTAAATTGGTACCTTGCTCTGTAGTGGACTGAGGGAGAATTCTCTCTCTCTGGGATTTTTCAAATTTCCCTCAAACTGTTTCGACCTAATAGTGTTGTCTTGGGGATTCCTGCTCCTCACCCAACACTCTGTCCTCTGACACAGATACAGCCTGAGTTAGAGGAACATATATTGACCTGAAATATACCCATTTAAAGTTGGGAAAACTGAGGACTGATACAAAAATTTCTATTCCAATCACTGATCAGGGTTAAAAAAGAAAGCTCATGTTATAGTTCATACATTTTATTATAGTTGCTCAGTCCATTCTGATTGAGGAACATCATTCGGAAAGATGCAGTTGACTACGGCTCCTTTCCGGATTGATCAGCCACCTTGATTACACTCACTATTGTACCCGTGCGGCCCCTTCTCAGTTGTCTCTGGGACCCATGAGAGCCTCTCCGAATTTTTTGCCATCATCATGCCCAAATGGGCTGTTGACCTGGCCTGTGGAATTTGGGACAGTTGGCGTTAGCTTTAGGGAGAAGAGCTGCTAGGAAGATTTTCTTTCAGGAAAGAATATAAAAATCCTATCTATTTAGGGGCAGTTTTACAGGATGTTTTTTCTGATAGCCATAGCTCCCCCTGCTGCTCAGTTAGGGGCAAGAGAGGCCAAAGGAATCTCTGAAAGGAGACAAAGCAGCGCCTACCTGGAGTCAAGGTGGCCCCAGGAGCCAGCAACTGAAGGCTGTTAACCTTAGCTCAAAAGTCTAGGGCCTCAAGCATGCCCAGAGTGAGGAAAGGCAATGAATGATTCAGGAAGATAGGCTTGGGCCTTTGAGGGTGGGAGGGCAGCAGAGAGGGGGAAAGGCTTTTAAACATGGCACCACTAACTGTTGGTTAAAAATTCAAAATGCAAGTAAAAGAACACTTGGACTCACGTGCACATGTAATTCCCTGGCGAGTTCTCCAGCCTCCATCACTTGCTCGTGCACACATGATGTTTCTCTTGTTTTCTAACAGCAGCTCTGTCCGCTCTTTAACTGAGAACAAGCCTGTAAAGGGGATTTATTTGATGATTCAATGAAAAAAAATTGTATGTATTGATCACCATGTCCCATATTTGTGTAGAAGCAGCCAACACATGTTGGCTGTTGTTATTATTTTAGTTAATATTATTATTTTTTAATTGGGTCTCAAACTTGGCTGCACATTGGAATCACCTAGAGGATTTTTTAAAACGCCGATGCCTGGGTATCATTTCTAGAGATTCTGATTTAATTGATGTGGGGTGTGGCCTGGGCATTGGGATTTTTTTTAAAGCTTCCGGGGGATTATAATATGCAGGAAAGTCTGAGAACCATTGCTCTAGAGTTCCTCAGCATCCCTCCTCAAAGACTGATACCTCTCAAGGAGACGGTCCCTTGTGCTAGGTAGAGTGAGGGGCCTTCTGCAGTTTCAGACGAGCTGTGGGTCTTGGGGAAACACTCTCTTTGCTCAAGTGTGGCCCC
The DNA here is from genome assembly GCF_028021215.1 of Eschrichtius robustus. Lineage (NCBI taxonomy): Eukaryota > Metazoa > Chordata > Mammalia > Artiodactyla > Eschrichtiidae > Eschrichtius > Eschrichtius robustus. Next base: position 77,643,311 of record NC_090826.1, read on the forward strand.
TGGATCAGCAGAATCTGAGTCACTTGGGAGCAGGTTAAATTCTCATTTTCCACCTCAGCCTTAGGGTTCAGAGTCTCCATTTTAACGAGGTCACCATGTGATCTGTACACACATTCAAGTTCGAGAAACCATGCCCTAGCTCACACTTTCTCTCTCTCTCTTTCTTCTCCCTCTTGCTTTGGTTTCTTTTATTCACCATGGAGAATAGTGTTCTGAAATATCCTTTCAAAAAAAGCTCCAGGTCTTTATTTCAATAATCTCCTCTGATTCAAATCTCCTCTGAGTTAATTTTTTTTTCAGCTGCCAGATGTAGTTTGAGTTTTTAATACCTGTCTCAACTCACAAGCACCCACTTCATGTCTGCTGATAGATGTGTACTGGGCCTCTTGTGTAGCTTCTAAAAATATTCCTTCTAGGGCTCATGCAAATGCCCTGATCTGTCCAGTTTGGGTCTGTTGTTGAGAAGGGGTTGACATTTGATAGAGGATCTTCAGTACATCACAGCTGTGAGACCAAATTTAGAGGAATGATTATTATTTACTAGAGGTTCAGAAAGGAAATAAAATCCTCCATTAGAACCTAGTCATTAAGGTTAATAGTAAACCATAAAATGAATGGAATGTTGGCCCCATGAACAGGTTCCCAAAAAAGACAATGCTAATGTTTTTAACTAAAACTGGGGAGACAGCACAGGGATTTGGAAGGAAAGGAGGGGAAGAGAGTGAATGATTTAGAAAAGGGAATAAATCTCAGCAGGAATTTAGCTGCTATGACATTAGCACTTCTCTCTCCCTCCTTCCCTCCCTCCTTCTCACCCTCCCCCACCCTGTTTCAAAAAGAAAAAAATATTTAAGCATGAGTTTGAAAAGACTCATACTGAGATAGAAATAACACAAGAATTACTATTGCTGTCTTCACTTTTTTCCCTCTCTTATTCTCCTTCTAGAGACACAATGCCCTCTTTATGATGCTTTTATGTCTATAAACAATTTAGGGAAAGACACTGAAACCAAATCTGTAAACGTGTAAGCCTCCTGGCTTGGTGGGGAGGCGGGTAGGGTGAGGGGGAGACACAAATTGCAAAGAACAGAATAATCAGATACAGAGGGACTTTGATCTTCTGGAGACCTAAGCTAATAGATGTTAAGTGCAGTTCAGTGGAAGTAATAACCCATGAAGAAAACAAAATCTGCAAAATGATGAAATGCTGCAGTCGACTGATCAAGGAAGACATTGGAAAATTACTATGAAAGCATCCTTAACCCAGCAGATCCAAGGTGAAGAAAGGGCTATGTCTGCCAACCAGCAGCCAGACATTCCAGGCAGACTTAGCCGTCTCCCATTCTGTGGCCAGATTAACACTGTGGAACCTGAGTGCTTTCTCACTGAAAAGGCATGAACCGGCACCATCGCAACCCTGGGCTTCATAATCTCTCCCAGTGACACCACAGTGAATCACCCCAAGGCTGGCCATGTGTTCTGTGGCGGTGTTTCGGGGCCGCTGTTACTGGTAATCAATTAGTTCAAGTAAAGAATTTCTGAATAGTCTCCAAATGAAGTGCTGGTCATTTTCTTTTTTTGACATCAGGACACGGTTAAGACATATTAGACACCCTGCAAGAAATTAAAATCTTACCAAGGAAACTATTTAAGCAGAAATTGGGAAATCATGGACATTTAAATGTAATTTAAAAAATCCAGAAACTTTATAAAAGGGAACTCCTTAACACAGTTTATTTAAACCATATTTTATTATGTGTATCCATTAATTGAGCAATGACTCATTATACACATTGGGTAAAGTAGGACAGAATTAATTTAATCTGTCTATAGACAGAACTGAAATTCTATTATCCAAAGAAAATCTAAAACTTGAAGCAGTTAGGTAAATTTAGTCTGAACAGATTCTTTATAATGAAAAGATTTTTTTAAAAAACAACAAAAAATAACAACAAAAAGCCACCAGAAAATGTAAGTTAAAATTTAGGAAACTGGGAGAAAATGGAGAATGCATTTCAAAAGCCACACCTTCCTATATTTCATGTAATGGCTAATTAAACATATGGAATACATTATCTGAACCACATATTAATGTATTTGGATAGGGTGGGAGCAAACAAATGAAAATAAAGGAAAGCTACACCGTTGTAATCCAAACATGATGTGGACAAGCTCTGCTGGGCAAAAGCATTGGTTCATCTTTGAAAAAATTACATTAGAACACTTAAAAGCAGCAATCTTGTGTAGAGGATTCTTCTTATCAAGAGAAAAATTAAAGCTGGCAAACCTCAGGTGACATTACAGGGAATGGTTCCAGGACCCCCTTCAAATACCAAAATCCTCAGATGCTCAAGTCTCTTATATAAAATGGCATAGTATTTACATATAACCTACACACATCCTCCCATATACTTTAACTCATCTCTAGATTACTTATAATACCTAATACAATGTAAATGCTATGTAAATAGTTGTAAATACAATGTAAATGCTATGTAAATAGCTAAAGAGTTGCCGGTGTACAGCAAATTCAAGTTTTGCTTTATGGAACTCTCTGAAATTTTTTTTCAAATATTTTCTATCCACGGTTGGTTGACTCCATGGATGTGGAACCCTAGGATATGAAGGACCAACTGTATAGACTAGTGTTAATGCCCAAAAAGAAAAGAAAGGAAAATTACACCACCAATTTGTTCCAGTACATTTAAACTCTCCAGACTGTTTCCTCATGTTGAAAAGGCCATTGGTTAGCATTGACATGTGCCCTTAGTAACCACTGTGCTGCCCCTCGATAGAATTATTTACAGAGACTGGCCTTTTAAAATATATTTTCTCTATGGCGAAAACTGAGACTGGGCCCACATGATGCCAAAGGGACTTAATGGAAAATTAAAACTCCAAGAATACCAAAAATTGTTGGAAAAAAAATTTTTCTGTAGTATATATATTTAGTTCTTAAACAAGTTGAATCTTTGTTTTGAAGTCCTGTGGGATGGGCTCAGCTCCCACCGCAGACTAACCGGATGGTTAAGATGAAGACTCCCAGCCTCTGAGTTTCCAGTTCATTCCTCAGCCGGCTGTGTCATGCTGCCTCTCTCCAACAACAATCCTTATCTATTATACGCATATAACACAATTTAGACTAAGCATGCTGAGTGGATTAACTAATGATTGCAAACCACTCTGGAAATAGAAAATAGCCCATACGTGCACAGAATTACTAATGATTAGACAATAGACTGTCCGAAATTTTACTTTTCATTCAAATAAACCTTTTCTTGATGATGAAAGTTATGCTGTTTCACAAAAGACTTTTTTTTTGCTAGAGGTTTTCATGGTATTTTCATTTAGGTTGAATTTCTGTTCTGCAGACCCATATTTCTGCCAATTTCTATCTCTTGTGCTTTCTCTGGCACAACTGAAAGAACAAAGTTAATAACAGAGAAAGGACGAGCTTTAAAAAGTGCTGCATTTCTCGTCTGTTGTAATTCTGCTATTAAATGGTCTTGGCATTTGGGAAATTCTCAATCTTACTTTTTTTCTTAGAGAAAAAACTGAAAACATGGAATTTATACTAAAAATAATCCTTCTCCATCTTTCACTTTCTCAGTCTTTTCCCTCTTGCGTTCAGCATTAGCACTCCTACTTCTGTAGGATAGTACAAGATAAATGCTGAGCCTTCGTTTCCCCGTCACTTTTCTGCAAGTAACACACACTCATGCTCTTTCACACACACACACACACACACACACACACCCTACACACGTGATTTGTGTAGAATTATTTTTCACTGTGATTTCTGCCTGTGGAACAGATTGAAGATTTTACCATCCAAAACCCACAAAGAGAAAACTCCTACTGTGGTCTTCAGAATTTCCATTCAGTTGATTTGCCTGCCAAGTCCAGTGACCAGTACCACAGCTCCTGATGGTGGGGAGCATATGGTACCGCTGTGAATAGTTTTGCTCTCACTGCTGTGAAATCCCACGCCCTCCCACAGAATGTGTTTGGAGGAGCCGATGGTAAGTGTCGCTCTTCAGCACAGCTCTGTCTCTGCCTGTGGAACCCATTCCTTTAAACAGCAAAATGAAGAGATAGCTGCAGGTCTTCGCAGGCCCTGGTTTAGTAATCAGCTTCAGGATTAATGGTTACCTGGGACTATTCACTGTTCCTTCTCCCGGGGAAGGGGAGATTATCTTTAACACATCCTGGATTTACCAGGATCCATAACGGTAAATCAACCACCCATCACTTTTTGTTTTTTGTTTTTATCTTCCTCTTCCTCCTTCTTCTCCTAAAAAAAAAAAAAAAAAAAAAAAAACTCAAAGTGGGATGCGATCTCTAAGTTAAATTGGGGCTCCAAAAAGTGCACTGGACTTGGCATTAGAAAGCCTAGAGTATCAAACATTAAGTAGCCTTGTAACTTTGGGCAAACGTATTCTGTGCCTCTTCTGTGAAACAGGTGGTGTGGGCCCTTCATGCCCCTTCCAGTTCTAAGATTATATGTATTTGTCAAGTTGAACCCCTCCCCACTCCCAACCTCATCTCTAGGAAAGTCTCTTTCTAAACCACTCAAAACAAATGATTATCTTTCATTGTATAACACAGCTTTCAGGAACTTACTTGGTTGCTTGTTTCTGGGATTATTCACCTCCGAAGTCAAGTACTTCAACTGTATGTTTAGCAAAACTCTCTCCTGCTACAATATAAGGCTGCTTTTTTTCACCTTCTGTTTCCTGTGAAAACAGAGAACAGCTCTTTGGAATCTTGCTTGTAATAACTTTTCTTATGCGTGCTGACCGTGACCAAGTCGTTCTTTCATGCCGTGGCCCTTAAGATGTGTATTCTAATGTTCTTCTTGGCTCTCCTGCTCCTCCTGTCCTGATCACCGCTCTCCTGCATTGTCAACAGAGGTGTATGCTGGGCGAGGGTCTGACTTGGGCTGTTTGGAGGCCTAGGAGTGATTCCGTGGGTGCCACATCTGCTGGTGTGCGACGGGAGGGGAGAGGAGAGAGCAGACATTCCTCGGCTGCTGAAGAGGGCTGTGGAAACTTAAGTCATAGACATGCTTCAGCGGAGGATGAGGGTTTGCCCAGATGGGAAGCCTCAAGTACAGAGGCACTTATACATCTACTTATCTTGAGTCTCAATGATGCTGTTTATGAGTGAGCTATTCAAATGGAGGGAGAAACCCACAGAGAAGGAAAAATAACAGGTTGGAGTGATTATGTACAGGAGGAGAGGCCCTTGTCGAAATCCAGTGGGAAAGGAAGAAGGGAATAAAATTAAGAATGATTAATGGCAGATCTCTAATAGTTTCATTGGATCCAAAGGACCCGGGCAATACAGAGTAAGAAATACTTGATATAAGAAAGGGACATAAGTGTGAAGGAAAATACATCATTCTACAGATGTTGACAGGCTCTGAGGCTGGGGGAGAATCCTCCAAGAGCAGAGAGAATCTGTCCCTGCTTCCCCCCATCCCCAGAGACACCCTAGCTGGCATGGCATCTTCTCCTGGCATTTCTGGGAAATTCTCTCCAGCTGCATTCCAGCAGGGCCAAGTAGAATAACTGTGGCAATGAGGGTGAATCCAGAAAAAAATGGATTTCAGCTTTTAGGAACATTTAATTTAGGGACACAGGCACCTCTCCTCTTGATTGTGTCCTTAAATGTGCCGTAAGGGGGCTGTGTGTGTGTGTGTTGCTCAAAGTATCTGCCTGAGAATCAGAACACAGATTAGAGTTTTAGTCGCAGTTGACACAGCTATACTCTCCCGCCAACACAGTTCTTACTACTTCCCACCTCCCCTACATCAAGTTTAGAATTGCAATAAAGCTCCTTATAATGGGAAATAATAATATCTACCATTTATGAAGTTCTTAATACATGCCAGCATCAGAGTCGGCTATTTACATGCATTTTCACATTTAATCCTCACAGCAATATATGAGGTAATCACAGACATTTACATAGTGCTTTTTAAAAGTCAGACAATATTCCAAGTGCTTTATATATATATTCATTTAATTAGGTTCTATGATGATACTTTTTTTGACATATGAGGACACTGAGACACAAAGATATAAATAACCTGTCAACATAGAGCTAGTAAGCGCCAGAGTCAAAATTCAAAACTCGTGTCTGACTTATCTCATTAGACTGTAAGCTCCATGAAAGTAGTAATTACATGTGGTTTGCTAATTGTCAAATCCTTGATGCCTGGAACACAATAAACCCTCATACCCATGAGCTGAGTGATTGAATACAGAGTCCAAACCATTAACTTCTATGCAATACCAGGGCCCTGGGCAAACAGATTTCCCCCACATCAAGTGAATCAAAACTAGACAAGCAATAACACTAGAAAGATAGTCATTCATTCATTCAACAAATATTTATCAAGCACCTACTATGTGCCAGGCCCTAGCCTAGGTGCAAGCGGCACTTTCTTTTTTGGAAGGGAAATGCCACGACTTGTTTCGATACCTCTCGTACCCAGGAGGATTTGCCTCCAGCTTCTCCTCCCTACCCTTCCTGTCTTCCAGCAGCTAACACAGTGGGCCCAGCAAAATGGGGAGGGCAGTTGTGATCTCACACAAGCAGCTCTAAGTCATATTCTGCTTGCTTCCCACCAGCCTTAGGCTTGAAGGACCCTCTGGGGATAATGACTCAGTGCTGGGGAGAGCAGGGGGGCTGCACACAGCAAATCTCAGAGGGAGGGATTGCAAATTGGAGGCATTTTATTGTTTTCTCCTTTTTTACTTTGAAAACTTTCCAAACAGAGAGATCTATTTGAGTGGTTTGCAAAATCCATCTTAAGGTCAGCTCTAATTAAGTTGAGACCTGGCAGCTGTATGGTTTCAGTGTTGTTACACAGCTGCCAAAGTCGAGGAAGGTGCCCACCTTCAATGGCAGCGGTGAGTCTTGGACTGCCTGCCCGGCTCCTGTGGCCTCCCAGACCAACTTGGCCTCTATGACATGTAGAATAGGTCAGTGCCAAAGAGAAAATCTGTCTTATACTTGGGTTGAAATAGACTGATGCAGGAGTTTAGAATTTCAGTCTTTGGTAGATTTTAGGAAAACACGGACACCCATTGTATCACATAGTAGGTACTCAAACAATCTTCTATTTCTCTTCATTTCTGTAATCGGAATATGATTTTAGCAACAGAGAACTGGGTCAACACAGTGCCAGGCACATAGCAGGCACCGAGTAAATTTGCATACAGTGAAAAAGCCTGTATAAAAAACGGAGAGAATGAGAACTCAAGAGACTCAGGTTCTCGTCCCTGGATTTTCTATTAATTAGTAAGATAAAAATATCAAAGTCGTCTCTCTGGACTGTGGTTGTTTCCCTCTACAAAATAAAGAAATTAGATGAGTTCAAAAATTCCTTCCTGATCTTAAAATTTACAGTTGAAATTTTATATCGAGGCAGCTTCCCATAGCAGAAAGAACAGAAGACAAAGCCCACAGACAGGATTTAATTCCAGACTCGACCTCTGACCAGCCATGCAAGGTTAAGCATTTTATTCAAACATCCCCCAGACTCAGTTTCTTCATCTGCATGATAGGGATGTTGAAATGGTTTTTGTAGGATTGCAGGAACGTAAGGAGAAGATAAATCAGTGCCTGGAATATAGACAGCTTTAAATAATAATTAAAAATAAAAATCTATTGAATGTAACTTCATTCTTTTTTGTAGAAAAGTGCTATGACCTTTGGAGATAGATAGTGTGAATGGCCCCAATTCTTCACCACTCTCTATCTTTGCTGTTTGACATGTAATTCTGCAGTGCTCTTCCAAGCCTTGACTCAGCTTAGCTAAGTGATTTACCAGTAGGATGTTAGCAGATGTGATGTAAGCAGAAATTTAAAAAACGTTTGAACTCAGTCTTTCATGACTCTGCCATTGCCATGAGAAGGACATGCCTCCACCTATCCACAGGTGTTAAAAAGCGGATAAGCAACACATGGAACAGAGCCACCACTAGCCATGACCAGTCTAGACAAGCCAAATCCCAGTTAATTTGATACTCAGAAGCTAAATAAATGCTTGTTTTAAGCCACTGAAACGTGGAGTGGATTGTTATGCGGTAGTTTTATGACAGCAACTAACTGATACACCATTGGTTTAAAACAGAAGACAGGGGTTATAGATTGCTTTATTTTAAAATTGGAGCTAATTAGTGAAATTTGAAAATATATTTTCTTTTCCATATTTGGTGAACCTTCAGATACACTTTTGGGTAAAATTTTGAGAGGAAAAGGAAGAAAATTTTGCTAAAATTACCTTTCAGGTTCCAGTGACCACTTTAATCTGAGGCATTTAAATTGCTGGATTAGGAAAGTTTGAAAATTTGCCATTAGGTCTGAGTATTCTAGCTTTGATTTTAGATTTGGGAATTTTAAGCAGGGAGGGACTTAATATGTGTAGGTACAAATCTGATTATAAAGTATGTCTGCATATTGCTTAATATTCTCTTTTTGTAAAATACAGATATTTTAGTAACAGTTTTATTCAGATTAATGAGGCTTTCAAAATACAGTGTCAAAATATGGTCCTTGATGGGTCAACAGGACCCTCTGTTTACAAGGTCAGACACATCTCTTAGAAGGAAGGACTCTGGTAGAAACCAATCCCTCCCAAACCAACACAATCACTTCTTAAATAAAGCAGTGTGCAAGTCTATAAAACAGAAGCCACATTCTTCTGGGCATTAAGACTGATACTAGTTGGTAAGCTTCTTCAGGGCAGGGACGAGAGCGAATATGCACCACACTGACCATATGATTGCTTGGGTAGCAGAAGATGAATGCTATTGTCGAAGAAAGGCAAGTGGAAACCTGCTTCTCATTACTTAGGATCCAGACCAAATGTTGCTCCACCAGGAAGAATGCATTCTTTTCTCATCTGTGTTCTTCTGAGACTTGTCAACCCGTTTCCATGTCTGACTCTTCCACTAGGCTGTCAGCCCCTCAAAGACATGCGACACATCATATTAACCTTATGTCCCCTATGCCTAGCAAGATACCTTATACATCCTGTGAGCCTAATAAGCTCTTGTTAAATGAATGAATGCTAGTACTGCCCCAATTTATAAATGAGGAAGCCAACAATCGAGAGATTATAACTGATTTTCTGGAAATCACACAGCTGGACAAAGTTGGGAAATAAATGTGAACTCAGCTCTGGGTGAATCCAGTCTACTTCTACTATACCATGCTTGAATCAGGGTTCCGGTGACAATAAACAAAAATAGTACAGGTAAAGTACCTAGTACTGTAACAGTTGCTGAATAAATGTTACTTACCTTTTTCATGCCTTATGCTGGTACCAGGGACCCCACCACTGAAGATTTCTTTCTCTTCTCCTGAATTCTTTTTTCCTAGAAGTCATCAACTTATTGTTGATTGAGGAAGTTAGAAAACAAACCAAATAACCTAATAGAGTAATGGCTAGTTTATGACATTAACTATCAATCGGACTATTATTCAGTCATTAACAATAACATATATAGGAAGAGCTTAAAATAACATGGAAATGAATTCAACAATGATGTTGGCTTTTTTGGAATGCAGCATCTAATTTCTTTTTTAATATGTATTTGCAGTATTATCACAATGCTTTCAAAACTAAAATATATATATATATATCAAGAAAAGAATGGAGGGAAATGGTAGAAGCTAGCTGGCAATATTTGTCTTTAGATAATAATAACAAGGATGATTTTTGCCATCTTTCTAATTTCCTGAAATTTACGAGTTTCAAAAAATGAGTATATCTTACTTTTATATCTGAAAGGCTTTCACAATGTCCTCTATAATGCATTTTCTGTTTCCTAAACTGTCTTTGGTAGATGGACCACTGACACATTCCGCCCCTACTTTGTCAATGCTTCCACACTTTTCTCATTGTATCTATACCCCTACGTTGAACTTGGTTTTCATATTGACCTCCTCTGTTACCTGACTGTGAGTTTATTAACAGCAGGGATTTTTTTGATTCCTCTGCATTTCTCCGGTTTTCTCCAGTACCCTGCTAGTATGTAGTCCATAGTAGGTTCATAAATTTTTGTTAAATGAATGCTATCTCTCATGACTAATTTCGTAATTGGTGTCATGACCTCCATGAAAAGGCAGGATAGGAAAATGTGTATATTTATATGTGTGTATTTCAGCAGAGTCAGAGCTTGCAAACACTGTACTACATGTTTTCACATGTCTTCCTTCAATTTTGCACATTCACAAATTAGAAAATAAAACTAAAAACGCAGTTGAGTTTTTTTTTCTCCCACATTGCCTTTTCTGAATAATGATGACTAGTGCTCAATATGCGTGCTTGTCTAACATGAAGTCTGTAAATTCTCTGAATACAGGCAAAATGTATGGAAATTATATCAAATCTAATTTAAGTGTGTTTTCTTAAAATTAGAATGTATAATATTTAGTTTCATGAGCAGAACAAATAATACAATTAGTGTTTATTCTTTGACTGCTCTTTTCCTAAACAACTCAGTTAAAACATGCAGGCAACACAAAAACACAGTGCCTCCCACTCACTGTTCCAAGTTTCATATGTTAAACAAAGACAGACCAACCTTAAACCTTTTGATAAATATGATGCTTGTGGTAACTGCAGCATCCACTTCGTATCCCATTTCTCCAAGTTCCTGTCAGCCAGATGTCACTTGCAATGCAAACACTAGAAAAATATGAAATAATAATTTCATACATCATCTATGTGTGCATGAGCCAGTCAAACATTCAATACAAATTCAAACGGCTACTACACACAGAGCAAATATCATCCAAATAATATTTTAAATGATTGAAAGTCTTTTGATTTGGAAGTGTATTCTCTTAAGCTAAGTGGTCCCCAAGACCATCTAGAAAATTCAATTGTTTCATTTTTAAAATGTTTTCTGCCCAAAATTATATCAAACCCTAATGTCTCAATAGAAACACATGGGATTGGATTGCTGACTGGGCGCCTGATGTCAAAGAAAAATCTAATTTCACAATGGCATTTCCTCATACTGTCTCACCAAAATACAAAATTGATAAAATTTTAATGGATAATTTTCAGAAGCAGAATGTTAACCATTGGGAAAATATGAAGGAAAAGTTAGCATTGTAGCATAAGAGAGGCAAAGTGAAGGAAGGAATTGACTAAGATTACAGGTATACAATGCTATATAAAAAGCTTTCTTAAAAGCTTTTTCTTATCAAAAACAGAACTTCAACCTTAAAAAGGCCCTTACTATCAAAATATAAGCTTTTTTTTATGTCCATTTCTAAGTTTCTCTCCCCAAATCTTTTCTATTTTGTAAAATGATATAGGGAAAGGGAATCATACTGTAAGCTACATTAGGTATACATTTGTGCCATGATGATTTCTATTTTTGATGTTGGCTACAAAAACGGAAATGGGTACCCCCGGCTTCAATTAAGACATAAGAGAGAATGGTATTTGATTCAGAACTGTTTCTTTTCACCAAGGCCCTAAACATCATCTCTTTCTGTTTGCTGTTTAGTGGTGAATTTCCTTGTCTGTCTGCAGGGGAAAAGGTTCCATTCCCTTTGTTTTAAGGAGGGAACTTGATGCTCTACGAAAAGCATGGTTCAGAGCAGGTAGCGCTTCATACTGGCTATGTGACCTTCTGCATGTCCCTTACCTTCTTTGAGCCTCAGTGTTCTGATCTGTAAGGTAGAGATAGCAATTCCTACCTTACCGTTTTCTTGTGATGTTTAGGAATAAAACTTATAAAACATCTGACACAATGCTTGAGGAGGAACTCCAATATTATTTTGTGATGATTCTAATTTCTTTGAGCTTCCAATGCTTGCTTTCTTGAAGTCTGCCTTTTTTTTTTTTTTTTTTTTTTAAATATCTTTTGGTTATCTTCTTCACATAACCTGGCAGTATGGGCAGGTTTTAAAGTGCTGATGGAGGGAAGGTGCAGCCTCCACTGGACAGCTTTGCCAGGGTGACCCTGGTATCGGTGAGGTAAGCAATGTGACAGCCAAACCACTGTCAGTCCCTGAAAGTCCCTGTGTAATCTGGAGCCATGGACTCAAGCCACTGGGGACACCATGAAGAGGCAGATGCTGATCTCTTATAAGGAGGAATCTTGCTTCTTGGTGACACTGAGGACCCCACCTCCCTACCACCAAGGCTCTCTACAGCGGACCTCAAGATTTTAAAGCAGAATCAACTATAATGCCAATGTTCCTGTTTAAAAACTTGAAACTGACTGGAAACATATTTAGCATTTTCCCCTCTCCCCCACCTCCCTCTCTTTCTCTCTCTTTCGTCTTCTCCACTAGGTTACATTTTCCCGTGAGGGCAGGCCCTGGTTCTTAAATTATCCTCATATGCAACTTTTCTTCTCTCCAGCCCTAACACGGGGCTTTGGACTAGGTAGATGATTAATAAATATCTAGTATTTAAGATTGAAGTTAGCTCTTTCCCTTGAGGCAGCTTATTTGGCTGAATAAAAACTGACTATTTATTAGCCTGGATGAGGAGACAGTATGATGCAGTTGCTGATAGTATAGGATTTTCAATCAAACAGAAGCAGATGGTTATCCCAACTCCTCTGCCTTTACTTACCATCTTGGACAAATTTAAATTTCTTAATGTCTCTGAGTCTTAGTTTCCTCAATTACAGGATGGGAATAATAATTCCTACTTCTTAGGATTCTTCCAAATAGGGTTGCCAATAAAATACAAGACCCCCTCTTAAATATGAATTTCAGCTAGAAAACTGCATTTTTAAGTATAAGTATATCCCAAATATTGTATGGGACATACTTATACTGAAAAGTATTTGTTACTTATCTGAAATTCAAATGTAACTAGATGTTAACTAGATTTTAATTTGCTAACTATGGCAACCCTAATTATAAAGACTGAGTGAAACAATACATTTAAAAATTAAGCTACTGGCTTCTGCCCATTGGCTAGCGGGTGCTCATTAAGTGTTATCTCATTATCTTCTTCCCTCCTGGGGCTATTGCACAATTAAATGCCTGGTGCATAGTACCAGTTCAATAAATCCGAGTGTGCTTTTCTTCTCAAGGCTCAGCCTACAAAGAATATGCTTTATGCCTTCAACAGAGGAGAGGTCTCGTCGGCCTGTAGCCTTTGTCTCCAGGTGACTTGCCTGCTCCTTCCTCCTTCCCAGGGCCTGTTAACCTCATGGAGTCCAGACGGTGAGACGTGGCCCTGGTAAAAGGACAAAACTGAAGGGACAAAGCTGTTGATACAGGTCTCCCTCAACTTAAGGCAACTTGATCTTTGAAAATCTGAATTTACTGTGGAAGTAGATGTTAGAAATTCTTTAAATTGTGAGCCCTCTGAAGAGTTCCAAAACAAAATTGTAAAGAAGTATTTGATTTCCAGAAACGTAGAAGTAAGATAACCTGTTCAGCGAAAAATCTGCTACCTCAAGTATGCTATAAAGGTGTCGCTAACAGCTCTATAAAACTCTGCCTTGCTTCCACAGGTACCCCTCACCCTGCAAGACAGCTCTTCCGGACACTGTTATTCAACAGGACAGAAAAGCTTTCTTCTGTGACTATTGCCAAATGCCCTCCTGGGGCGGCTAGGCATGAACTCGGCTATCCGCAAAAGATATGGGCCAGGGTTTTAAGGACACTTTTTGTTTTCTTTACAAGTTCAGTGTTGTTCCTCTCTGAGAAGCCAGAGATAGTGCATAGGATATGATTCAATGGAAAGTCTTTGTATGAGAAAATGGCTCTTTCAACGTGGTCTATCTGAGGATCAGCACATTTGGAGTCTGTCTGACCCACGTTCCCAGACCTACAGCTGGTTCTGCTGGGCCAGGGGCAGCTGCCAGCATCCTGGGAGAAACTCCTTTTGGCCCCAGTTTTTTCCCATGTCTGGAAAATAGTTGGGGCCTAAAACCTTTGAATATTTCTAGTTTACACATCAGATCTTTCCACGGGAATCGAGTCCTTGGCTGACAGCAGAAAGCAGGTACTGTCCACTTCCCTCAGCTCACATTCTCATGTAAACAGGCGGCCACCGTACTCAGCACCAGCTGCAGCTTCTGGGTGGTCCTGTAGGAAGTTCCAAGCGGATTGCAGTGCAGTCTCCTAGGCTGGTGGTCACACGGCTTGGCTCAAGCAAGCATCTGTGGGAGAGAGCAAAGGCATGTACGTTCTCCGAGTTCCAGTCTCGGGTGGAAATATCAAAGTAAAATCTGATTTCCCAGAGAAGGTCTGTTCTTCAAAATTAAAAAAAACAAAGCTGAACTGGACAAAAACATAGAGGCAAAAAGTGAGTGGATTTTTCTGGCAGGTAATTGTCAACATGAAAATTTGGGGGTTCTGCTTCCCCCTTCCTCTTGGGTATATGGAAGAAGCATCTTCATAAGTGCATGTTAATTGATCAGTATGAGGGCATACTAATGTATGGAATCGTGAGCCTTTCCACACCTTTCCTTAGGGTGGTAAAATGGGGGACTGCTGGGGTGGAATCCCACGTCCACCACGTATTAGCTGTTTAACAAGTTACCTAACCTCTCTGTGTTGGTGTGAGAATATGAGTGCATTAATACATGCAAAGTTTTCGAACACTGCCTGGCTATAGTAAGCCCTAAAGAAATATTAACTGTTATCAACATAATTAAAATGACTTTAATAACCATGCTGTATGTGTGTATACTGTTATATAGTTGTAAAGTACTTCCCCCTCTCTTTTGGTGGAGCTGTAGTGAAGATGAGGTGGAGTGAGACTGAGAAATCCCCATCTTTTCGTAATGAGAGAAGGGAGAAGTAGGAGTAATCAGATGGTTCAATGAGGTTGTGCCCGGTAGAAAGGGTGGTATACGTGACTTAAGACGTAGAAGAGGCGAGTTCCACAAAGGATCCATTGAGATGCTTACTGGGTTGGAACTGAGAACCCTCAGCAACCCACGGTGTGGACAGGGAGAGAATAGAAATGGATGTAAATTAACAGAAGTGTTTATAAGGAACTTACAAAGGAAACTCAGGAGTCTAAATATGATTTAGGAGACAACTAATATTATAAGTAACTCTTTAGTATTTTGAGAAAAACTTTATTTGCCTGGCCCTACACCTTACTGCAAGTCAATTACACATGAAAATGTGGATACCCTTGTGCAAAAAACAGGAAACAAATACCATTTAAACATATGAAATTATAAAACTTCTTTTCTTTCTTTTGTGGTCTCTCCCTCCAATTGTCATGATGTTTTTTTATTTTCTATTTAATGTCATTCTAAGTAAATAAAAATTAAGATTCTAAATTATTAGTGTGAATTTTACTGTTCATCTTTATATTGTGCAATGCCAGTTTTAAATGTAAATACAAAAGCATTTAAATTGTATACAGAATTACTGAAATTGCACAATTTTTATTTTGTAGTTTGTACATCCCTATGTATTTTGCTACCAAAAGAGTGGAAGTGGTGCACAAAACTAACTCAACTGTTTTTAGCACACTTCTTTATACACACGCATTCACCAACATGCTGCTTTCAGTTTACTGATGAATAGGGAAGTACTGGGAAAAAAAAGGAACTATGAATTGCCCTATCACTTCCTTTCCTTCTGTGCCATCACTTTCAGCTTAAGTGGTTGGCTAACACATGGACATAACACAGGTAAGAAAGGATATCATATGATTCCTTGATTGTTTGCATTTCTTAGAACTCCATGCCTTCTTTCTATGTTCTATGTTTGAAGCAAATTCTGAAGGAATGAAAATCCTGGCCTCTAGGGCATATCAGCGTCCCCTCTCCTTTGCTTACAGTCATGGATGCAACACACATTGACCTTGTACTTGCTTTGAGTCTCCCCTAACACCCCCCACCCCCATATTGTAGGTCCATCAGAATTGTATGTTCACAGGGCATTGTGAATTCCACGTGTGAATGGGGTGGCGAGGACAGACAGACATGCATGTTGCACATACATTCCCTGTTCATGTGCCTGTTCCATTCTCCCTTAGGGCTTCACCTACAGAACATATTCAAAGATTAAATTACTAAGCGTTTCAAGATAGTGACAGCAAAGAATTAAACCAAGTGAGAGGTCCCATGAGACTGCACAGGTCACACATGCGTGAAGCTAGCCACGTCTTTAAGTAAAGTTCTACTTCGTCTCAGTTTCAATTATTGTACTGTCTTTGCAACACCCGCAGTGCTACCGTCCAAACAAGTCATATATGGTAGTTTCCATCCTTTAAGCCTGTAGTGGTCTCTTTTGGACTCATCATAAGCTCTTGGAAAGAAAGAACTGTATTTTATAAGATTTTGCGTCTTCAGCAGAGTGCTGTGTATACAGCAGGTGCTTGCTGTGGATATTGATGGTGGTGAGCACCCCACACGATGTGACTCACTGGATCCTTGAAACTGCGAGTTAGTAATATTTGTTGTTCTATTCCTACTTGCTAAATCTCTTATGACGAACTAACAAAAAAGTTAGGTGCCTTGGCTGTTACTTCTGATGTCCCCTTTTAACCTGTAGCATCTTGAAGAGTCGCCAGAAGTTTACCTTTCTGGTATGGGTAAACTTTCTGGTTCTTTCCTCGTCTGTGGTTACTAGCAGGAGAAATGGAGATGGAAGAACTAGAAGCGTGCGGGTCCCCATACTATCTCAGTCCGAAAATTGTAGGGTGCTTCTACCACCTCCAAGTCTAATCCCTGTGAAGACGCAGGATCTTGGACAATGAAATCTTTGTGTTTATAAGATACAAATCCTACACATAAAAATACTTAACCCTCATTAGAAAAATAGAGAAATGATGCAACGACTTTGGAATACACAGACAAGAGCCAGCTCACCATGGTGGAAAAATAAAAGACATTCCAAATTGAGGCAAAAATGTTTTGACACATTACTCACCTTTACCCCCCTAAACCTGGGGACTGTAGCAAGCCCTTAACTAACCAAGAAAGATGGTGCTGGAAAAATATTCTGGGGGTATAGGTTAACTATATCTCTAGTAGTTTCCCAGAGTGACCCCAAAAAGGGGAGAGTCCAAAGGGTTTGCAGTTTGCGTTCAAGGACTTAGAATCTATCTAGTAATAAGGGTAAAAGCCAGAGAAGCCAAAATGTCTACCTAGGCCAAGGGGGATGAGCGCAGAGCCAGACAAAGGAAACCAAACCGAAAGGATTTTGATCAAGATATGTTCTAGACCAGCGGTCCCCAGCCTTTCTGGCACCAGGGACCGATTTCGTGGAAGACAGTTTTTCCACGGACGGGGTCGTGGGGGATGGTTCAGGCAGTAATGCGAGTGATGGGGGGCCATGGGGAGCAATGGGGAGCGGCAGATGAGGCTTTGCTCACTTACCGGCTGTTCACCTCCTGCCGTGCGGCCCGGTTCCTAACTGGCCGCGGACCGGTACCAGTCCGTGGTCTGGGGGTTGGGGACCCCTGTTCTAGACTGCAGCAGACAGCAAAAGGAATGACATAGAGGAGATGGTTTAGAACAACTGTTTAAATTCAGGGAATTTAAAGGCACTGATGCTGGTCACCTAGGGTGGATACATGGCCAAGGATATGTCAGTATGATCACTGTCTTTTTGCAGAGATAGCACACCTCACGGGATAAGCAGGGTTTATAGAATGGGGGAAAAAGAATCTGGAAATGCTATCCCTGTACTTACTCACCGTGAGTATCCGAGGAGGAAATCCAAGGTGACTACGCAAAATGATGAGAGTAAATTTGGAAAAAGAAAAAAAGGACTGAGGGAAGGAAGGAACAAAGGGAGGAGGAGACAGAAAGAAAATGATTACAGTTGACTGGCCCTTTATATCTATGGGTTCCTCGTCTGCAGATTCAACCAACTGTGGACTGAAAATATATGGGAGAAAAATTCCAGAAAGTTTCCAAAAGCAAAACTTGAATTTGCTGTGCTGGCAGCTACTTATTACACATGGCATTTACCTTGTATTAGGTATTATAAGTAAACTAGAGATGATTTAAAGTATACAGGAGGAAGTGTGTGGGTTATATGGAAATACTAAGCCATTTTATATAAGGGACTTGAACAACTGCAGATTTGGTATCTGCGGGGGTCCTGGAACCAGTCCCCTGTGGGTACCAAGGGATGACTATACATTTGTGAAAATCCCTGGCCTTGCACAAGGCCTGACATATAGTAGTAATGTAATTTCAAGTCAGTGAAAGATTAGAGAAATTAGAAAGGAAGAAAATAAACTGTGATTTAGTTTAGACTAGTGCAATTTTTCTCTTCAACCCCTGGCTGCTAAAAATGTCACAGTTTACCCCATGATGAGAAACTCAAAAGACAAACACTTAATTGAAATCAGTTGATACATTTCCTAAGGGTACTCATCTTGGGACTGGGAGGAAGAGAAAGAAGGAAAGATGGAGAATGAAGGAGAAGAGAATGCATGGCTCACTAACCTATTTCCAATCAAAAACAGCTTGAGTTGCTCGGAGGGCAGTTTCTGAGGTGTGGTTGCCAAACAAAACACGGAGAAGTGGACTTGCTATGATCCACAGAGACTCAGCCATGCTGAAAGGCCACCTCACAAAGGTAAGAAAGATCTTCTCAGGAAAGCATCTCCGAGGTTTCTGTGTTCATCAAAAATCCCCGAAAATCTAGGAAGTAGGAGGTAGTCAGAATTGATTTAATCCTTTTTACTATAAATCTCATTTCTGCAAATGATTAACAGAGGCAGAGACATAAATGGTAAAGTCTCGATCAGGGAAAATGCTGTCAGCGTATCATCTAGATAGATTAGAAAATGAGCGCTCTGGTTTCTGTGAAGGAAGACTAATGACACTAAGTCAAGATGAAATACAAAGGAGCGTCGCACAGGCTCCAAAATCATAAACCATGAGCTTACCCTGACAGAAGACCCTCAGCAACTTTCTGAACCGGAAAATTATCAGGAGTTTGGGCTCAGAGTATGTTCTTAGGCCTCATTTAGCTTCCCTGGCTCGTTTGGGTTTGTTCTGAAGTTCTGGGAGTTACTTCGCCAAGGTTCTGACATTTGTGTTAAAGTAAGATCCTTCTGCCTACAACTTTTGGTGCAATCAATTGCACACTCAGAAACAAGAAAAGGAGGGTTTGGCTCACTACAACAATAAATAAACATTTAAGATACTTCCATACTATGCGACCATCTGATTTTCGAAGTGTCACAATCCTGCTGCCTTTCAGAAAGAAGGCAGAGCTGTTACCCTGAAATCAGTGGTGCTGAGACCAACATCCTTTGTTTAGGTTAAGATCAAATAGTGAAGCAAGTATATAAATTCCTGCCAAATAAAGCTAAAGCAGGCCTTCTGCTTTGTTTGGTAGTGGGAACAAGCCTGTGCATCTGCTTTACATGTGGTATATCACTTGATTACTTCAAGTGTGTCTCCCCTGAAATACACACATACACACACACATAAATACACTCTCACCTCCACTTCTTAGAATAAGCCAGTAGAATAATTTCAAGTCTAAACAGTTTGCTACAATTTCTCTGTGATTTGATAGAATAAATCTTCTGTGTTCTAAGGCAGTCTCTTTAAGTTGACCCATCCTTTTTCAGTGTCACACAATGATTCACTGGAAATGGCCCCCATCATCTTAAAAACTGAGAGTCCTTGCAAACTAACTGCGAGTCTTTCTTAGACGGGGAGCATTGGCATTCCTGACATTTGCTGTCCTGTGGCTAGGCCAGGAATGGTCTCCAAGCCTCATAACACACCACTGATTTTTATGAAAAATAGTCCTATTAATCTAAAATTCAAGGTAAAATCTTTATCCAATTTCAGAGTTGGAATGGTTATGTGAAAAGTATTTCCCCATCCTCTACACAAAATCCCCCCTTATTATGGCTACACCATTAGAAGATAAAAATATCCTGTTCTTCACCGCAAATTTTCAAAATATGCAATAGATAGATGGGTAGTTAGGTGAGTAGATAGATACTTACTGTTCTATTCTAATGTTTCTGACTTAAAATTTTAAGGTCATTGTCTCCCTTCTGACACCTTTTACTACATCAACATCCCATTATATCATTATAGACTCATGAAGCAATGTACTTTTACATTTTGCAGGATAATGACTCTTTTGTATTTCAGTTTTTATCATAATATAAATCTGGAATTGTAATTTGCATATCTTTTGTTTAGAAAAAGAGACCCCTATTTAAGACTTTGTCATTTTAATACATAGGCTTTAAAGTGGCTTTTTTCTTTTTTTAAGAAATGCACCAAAATATTCCAATTTATTCTTCAACTGAATAACTGAATCTGATTCAGCCTCTGCTGCTGCATCAATAAATTAGCAAATGTCCTGAACAATACATTTCCAACAATGATGGCTCAACTACTTAGTCCTCTGTGCTGGTAGGTTTTCTGCCAGTTACAAGTCCAATCATAAATTTGTAATGGCAATTTGGACTGGACATCAAGCTAATTACACACACACACATGCATCTATATGTATGTGTGTGTATATATATATATATATATACATATATATGTGTTTGCTATATGTGTTTTATTTCATATGAAGATAGGAAGAGTACATATGCATGTATACATATAACTGTATGTGTGTGTGTATATATATATATATTTGTTTATTTATTTCATATAAAGGTACGCTATCTGCTCATCAGCTCTTTTACTTTCTGTCTTTTGCTTTGTTTCTTCCCTGTGGTAGGACCATCCCATTGAAGTGGTCTGGGAAATTTGTCACTGTGACAGAACTTGGGTAGATTTGAAAGAGCCTTTAAGAGACAGGGTGCGGGCAGCATCTGGTCCCCCTCTGCGCAGCGGGGAGGTAGCAGGTAGAGTGCTGAGGTAGCTAGCATCCCCAGCGCCTACTGCAGTGCCTAGCACATAGTGAGTGCTTACCAAATATTTGTGGAATAAATGATTGAGTGACATGGGCTAGAGGACTTCTTTTTTTCCAACTCTTTTATCAAATTCGGGAATTGCCTCAGTAGCTGCCACTCTCGGGGACTGACAGATACCTGTCCCTTTGTCCTGCCCAGCCCATGGCACTGCTCAATTGGCTTTACTCTGCTCTTACCCATTCATTCCATTCTAGAAGGGTTTGGTGAGGTCGAGGGATAAGACCACTGTGGAAAAGCTACCTTTTTGCAACAAAACAAGCCTGCCACCTTAAAAGAAAGTTTAACCTAGTACTTTCAAATATCCTGATGACACACCCGAACCAATTGCTTAGGTTAAATGAGCAGCAACTGAGGGCTAAAATAGGAGTCAATGAGGTGTGGAGCTCCCAACCTGGACTGGGAAGCCACAGAAAAAGGGAGTTGAAATCCTGAGTCTTCAATTCACTAACTGTCTTCATTTCAGCAAGTGATTTCATTTCTCTAAGCCTCAACTTCCTCATTTGTAAAGTGGGAATAATAATACCTGCCTTACAGGACTGCTGTGAAGATTAAATGTGACAGTACACATGAAACGGTTTATGTAGCCCCTATTACGTCTGTAACATGTGTTTACCTCCACTCTTGCCAGCCCCTCTTTCCCTCTTCCCTCCCCCTCACACAATTATTTCAAATTATTTCTCTTTCTTCCTGGAGAGAATGGAACACTCAAATGCGTCTTCAAACATGGCCAGAATGAGGTAGCTGAGCCAGAGGGAAGTGAACCAAAACCGCCAGAGCAGAAAACAGATCTCATGCGCTGAGGGCTTTGTCTCCTTTGAGCCCTTCGGCTCTCCCGGACCTGCCCCTTGGACTAAGACACGTACCCTGGGCACTCCAAGAAATCCACATTTGGCCAACCTGGCTGACGGTGACTCTGTGGGGAGCTCTGCCACCCCCGTAAACATAGGTGATGAAACCCCTAAAAGCTCTTAGGCTTATTGCTCAGTAAATTCACAGTGAATAGTAACCTTAATAAATGTCATAAATCTCACCTCAGAGCCAACAGGAAATTCAAAGTTTTGCATGAGTGGAAGGCAAAATTCTGCTGAAACGAAAGGGAGGTGTGTAGACAAGGAGAACACTCTGCTTGGCTCTCCTTTCCCCTGGCAGCGCCAGAGCGCCCCGGGCCTGGGAAGGCCCTTAATCGTATTTTGTCAGGCAGTTTTCTGGCCTCCTCTTCCCTCCCCTCCTTCACCTGCCTTAACTCTTTCTTGTCCCAGTGGCCCAAGAAGTTATAGCCTATGGACTGAAACAAATGATGGAAATAATGGACGGGGCCAAATTATGGGCAAGTTGCCTTTTTATGTCAATGTTTTAGTCAGAAACAATTTTAGAAACTTAATTAAACCCTAAAACTGAAACTCAGTGCTATTTAAAAAAAAAAAAAGGGAATATCAAAGAAGAGAAACCACTGGATATTTTGATCCACACTCTCATTCACAAAAGGGTGTTAGTTTTAATAAACGGTCACAATTTGGGGCTGTTATGAACCATAAGGCACGCTCCTGGCCGTGTTTCCAATTTCCTCTCTTGCCTTTACTGCTGTTATATTAAGCTGTTATATTAAGGTCTGTGGTGAGGCAAATGTTTATTAGAAAAAGGTGAGGAGAGCAATATTCCAGATTAGATTATTTCACCTGTTCTAACCGTGCACCAGCCAATCACCGTGGCTCTAAGTGTGGCAGCGCTCTCGCCTCTGAGGTTGACATAGGGGGAGTTGCAGCCTGTGGTTACAAAATGAATGCAGATTAGGCCATTTTAATTACTGACTTTACCTGAATATGGAATACATCTTCCAGCCGCTGAGAGGAGCAAATAAATGCATCTGGAGCCTCCTCCATCGTGGAGGTAATTACACTCGGATTGAAAAACATCTTGGGAGTGATGCGCAACATGGTAGAACAGTCTTCTGAGAAGGCGTGTTTCCTTTCAGGAGGAGTTAAGGTGGAGGGGTCTTTGAGTGACTTCATACAGAGATAAAAATTTTTCTCTTTGAAGACCCAATTCATACAGAACTCTTCTGGAGCAAAATGGGGGAAAAACACTCAGCATGTTGGAAATTACCTAGAACACGGTCCTTAAATAGGAAAATCCCATTAAAACACATGTTTCTTTGATTCTCCTGGGGGTTTCTTCAAGACAATAGGCTTTCTTAGAGTGAATCCTTGGGGACTTCCAAATTCTTTGATGTTTCTGAAATTTCTCTAATTGTGGGAGTGGCTGAAAAGTACTTTTATATATTGAATGAATGCCTTCTATTCCCCAATGTTAACAGTTTCTTTATATCCCTTCCTTCTCTTTTTTCATGTTGGTAGATACGCGATACTTCTATTCCAAGCCAATACGTACATGGGATTTTGTTGAATAGTGTTATTAAGGTTTAGGATGAGCTACTTGACCCATGGCATAGCCAGTTCTGCATCATAAGGAGCTGTGTGATATCACCATTCTATAGAATTTATTTTAGAAACATGGATTTTAAAATCCTTAACACAAGTATGCCTCTTATATTGCCCCACATTCAAATACAGAGGGCTTGCTCCTGCAAGTGGTCTCTATTCCAGTGCTGCCCAATAGGAATATAATGTACAGCATAAATGCAAGCCACATAAGTAATTTAAAAATTTCTGGTAGCCATATTAAAAAAAACATAAAAGAAACAGGTGAAATTAATTTAGTATGTTATTTAGCCCAACATATCCACAATATTATTATTTTCACCTATAAGCAGTATGAAACATTTATTAACAAGATATTTTACATTCCTTTTCACACTAAGTCTTCAAAATCCATTTTCTTGAAGATGTTTTATATTTTACATTTACAGCACATCTCAATTCAGACCAGGCACATTTCAAATGCTCGAGAGGCACTGTGGCTACTATATTAGTCAGTGCAACTAGACTCAAAAAACCTCTAATTTCTTTAAGGAATTTATATGATTCCATCCTTCCCTCTATTCCTTTTGGTGTATATCACTACCATTTTCTTACCACTGCATCTGCTTTAAAACTTCACATGTCCTGTAAGTTCTGAGTAAACCCAGGTACCTATCATGTAACAACAGACCCTGGTAGTTTCCAGGGAGATTAACTTGATACTTCCCAATGTTTATTCTGAGAACTTAAAGTCCTCATCTTTTAAGATGCCTGTTTTCTTCATGTGTGTTCATGGGAGTGCCAGGCCACACATGCCAATCACCACAGAGAAGAGGGACTCTTGAGCATGGAGTCGGAAAGAAAGCTACCCACATTCTCCAGGTGGGGTCTCTACTGAGGCGGGACACCAGATCCCATCCCCACCCACCTTATCTGCTCCTTCAGGGAAACCTCAAACCCCATGGCTCACCCTGCATTGAATCCCTTTTGGGGTTTGTCCTTCTGCTACATGTTCAATCTGACAGGTTGTCACCACGAGTAAGTAATTTAACACTGTCTTCACCTTGAGATAATCAAGAACTCAGGGAGCAGGTTTTAAGTACAAACTTATCTTTCCAAAAGCCTATGTTTCTTCCTTTCTCTCACCCCCAATCACAAAGAAGACATACAAAGTACCTTCGTAATTGTTTTCCTAACAAAGACTTTTTTATAGTTCACTAACATGATCTTTAAAACTCCCCTCAGTGTAAATGAATGTGTCCTACCACTTTTATAGAGATAAAGAGCTTGAAAGTTTCAGAGGACGAATGATGAGGTAGAGGACCTCTCAGCCAGGGAGCAAGAGGAATTTTGGGCATCTTATTTCCAAATTTCTACCTTCGTTAAAAAAATTTTAAAACCTAAAAAAAAAATCCTAGATTCAAAAATATTCTGTCATGCCACCAACATGTTAGGCTCTCAGTCTTGCTGCTTCAGAAGCCCATTCATCTAAATAGGACCTTTTGATATCACACATCTTGAAGTACTTGATCTGGTCAGCAAAGACCTCAGAATATTAGCTGTTTGTGAAAGTAAGCTCAGGCGAAGAAAAGAACCGAAAATAACTAAAGCAGAGGTTGAAAATTTAGGTTTAGTGGAAAAAGTATTCAAAGGCTTTTTTTTTTTTTCCATAGAATTTTATAACAGAAGGAGCCAAAGGGATACAGATAAGGGCCTTATATATATATATTGATTTGTAAATTTTATCCAACATTTTATTTTCCTTTCAGTTGTTATATAATAATTGATCATTTTTGCTTAATTAAATAATTAGGTTATTTTTGGTTATAGAGAAAACATCAAATATGAGGCTTAATTTTTAATGCATTCTTCCTGGGTCTCAGTCGCTCATTTCTGGGTACAGGCCATTATAACCAATACAGCTCTTGTACAAGACGCCCACACTCACCTGGTTGCAACCACTTAAATTTTCAGGCACTATGTCAATTAGAAAAGAAAATGGAAAGCAAAAAGAAGAAAAGAAAGGCCTAGCACTACAGATGTAAACCCATAAAGCAGCAGCAGATGCCACAAAGAGCAGTCCCCAACCTCCTCTCTTGCCAAGACTGCCGCTGCGTTCTGAGCTGGGTGAACATTGCCAGGTCCGGATAGTGTGTCTTTGCTCAGGACCAGACTCCAGGGGCTCTCCAGGTGAGCAGAAAACTCCTGATGCTGAGGCTCTTTGGGCAGCATAGACCCTGTACGTTCCCATCCTGCCTGCTCAGCCATAATGCAAATGTCCTGAGGCACTTTGAAGACAGTGAATTAAAAAAGATTTAAGCTTGTCTGAAAGTATATTTTTCAGGTTTTAAAACAAAATCTTCTAAACGTCAACTAAAGGAATCTTACATGTGAGAAAATCAAGGTTTAGAGAAGCTAAGTGACTTGTGTAAAATCATACGTTTAGCTAGTTACAGAATTAGGGCTAGAAATCGTAGAGAAATGGAAGTAGGAAAAGAAATTGAAGTATACCGTGTGAGAACCAGCTTGTGGCTCCTCTGTTCTCTTCTATGATTTAGATCATCCAGTGCCTTCATTTACGTAATGAAAGTAAACTGCTTATTGCTGACTATTAAATGGCCACGTGGCTGAAAGTGGTTAGATTTTTCTGTCTTTCAATATATGGGAGAAATCTGGATCACAAATATAGGTGTGAACGCTGCTTTTTCTTATCCTGCTGAACAGAGAACGTACCTCCTCTAGTGCCATACCCTAGTTCCCAGCGCAGTGTCTGGTCCATTACAGAGTCTCAGTAAACAGGTTTCGAATGAAAGAATGGATAAATAAATGAATGAATAATCGAATGAGCTCTTGGAAGGAAAGCTCTTTACGACAGAGATGTGCCTTGTTTTACATATTTATTACATTCCTGTAAACGTATGTGCGGGCCTGATTTTGGTAACTCACGTGATAGACTCTTTTTGAGATGCGTCCTTTTTGCATCTAGATTAGCAGTAGCCATCCTGTTAAGTCATGAATGATTTGAAACCAAACACGTACAACCAGAGGTGGAGCTCTATTTAGAGGAACTTTCCAAAAGTAAACTATTCTTTGTGTGTTCGGAAGGACTGATATCCCCTTACATATCTGTTTTGTAAGATTGGATAGGTGCACGTAGCTCTGTTGTTGTTGTTTTAATAGCTGGAGTCATCTGTTCAAAGGAAAAGGAGAACAACCAACAACAAAGAACAAAAAGCGACACCTCTGCAGGCTCCGAAGCCCTCCAGGAGTTGCGACTGCGACAAGTGATTAAGAGCAGAACGAGGTTACGCCTCAAGAGCTCTTGCTCTCCGCTGCTCCCCTTGAACCCTGGGAGACTTGGTTTGCCATCAATTCTGCACAAAGTGCGGCTGTATTTTTCAGCTGAGAGGCAGTTGTGGGGACAGAGACAAACATCTTGGTATGTCAACCTTGAAGTACCACCTGGAGGGCCAGGGCCTTTCACAATTTAATAGTGGACAGAATGTTATGGTGATGATCTGGGTTAGGTGGTGACTGAAGCAGTCACGGATCCTGAAACAACAGATGTCACAGTGACAGTTGTAATATCCAAGACTTATTTTTCTCCTTCAGCAGCAGAACCAAATAATGGGGAACAGATCTGATCCTACAGAGGAAGCACCGCCTTGCCTTTATTAGTTTGCTCACTTTGGCTGTACGATATTAACTCCTTACACCATGTGTGCTAAATCTCAAGCAGTCAAATGTGTCCTTAAGACACAAAATAGAGCACATGATGCTAAAGGTAGGTCTTTAAAACCTATTTTTTTTTTTAATAATTTTATCTTGGCATTTCTGTCACCAAATTCTCCTTGGGTCCCACTGAGAAAAATGATCTGGCTTTTAAAGCCTACTGGCAAATTGGCATACAATTACTGACAAAGTAGGTCTCTATCGACTGTGAAGTTCAGAATATCATGATTATAAATATACCATAGAATTTCTAAATGGCTCAATGGACTGGATAGTCTATATCTATGAGACTATAGATTTCACTGATTTATAAAGTATATGGAGTAGTTTTATAATACTAAACAATGAACAGATATAACTGTGTTGGCATAATACCTGGTGTAGTAAATACTCAATAAGTATCAGACAAATAAATAGTGATCTAGAACTGTTTCTGGAGCTGTAGGTAACTGTATCGCGGCTCTTAAGTATTTATTACTCGCCCCCCTCTTTTTCTGCCTTTCTCTGTAGACAATTGCCTAATTAATACTGTTCTAAATCATACGGTACACTTTTTAAAAATTTGTTTATGTTTTAAAATATATGGGGTGCAATAAAAGTCAATTAAATGCCACAAGTTAAAAGAACTCTCAAGGAGAAATAAAAGAAAGCAACATCCTTTCAACTAGACTTCCAAGTGCCTTTCCCATCAGAAAAATGGCTCTGTGTTTTTCAACTGATGTGGAACAGAGTCACCACCCACTGCTGAGTGTATCTGTGGTCCCCAGTGTGAGGCTTTTTGACATCTCCTTGGGGCTGATCCACAAGCTCTTCTGGAGTTTGCTGTCACTTTGTCACCTCATTCTCAAATTGCGTGAGGAGGTATACCGCAGCGTTTCTCTTCCTGTCACAACCTTGTCTGGAGTAGTAGAGCTCTTTCTGCAACTACTTTCCCTACCGGCCCCAGACAGATTGGCCTAAGGATTTGGAATTATGACTGAGGATTCCTGTCATCTTAGTTTCCCTGTGGTGGCATTGAGGAGGAAATTGACAAAGACATGGCTTTATGTCCACGAGCATCAACTTCATTCATTGAGGACTCCTCTTTGTTGTATCCTGGAGACATAGAAAAGTAGAAAACATACCAACTCCTTCAGAAGCTTAGAGATATACTTAGGAAGATAACTGGCAACATAAGATAGTTCAATAAAATATTCCAAATGGATGATGTGGGCAATAATTGCTGGAGGAAGGCATATGTGCACTAGGATGGAGTAGTTGAACATATCTGGAAGATATCGGAGAAAAATAAGGAAATCAAGACCAGGATTCTAAACAAACTAAAACGTGAAAGGCCGAAAAGGGTTAATTCCACTTCAAACCAAAGTAAAAACCCTGAAAGCAAGAGAAAAGATTTTTATATTCATATCTGGCCTATTCTAAACCCAGAAGTGTGAGGAACTTCACAAGAACAAGTTTGATCGCTTATGACTGACAGAGTAGAAACTTTAAAATAATATTGAAAAAAATACCTGAACTTCTGGGAGTCTCTGACAGCAGCCCCTCCTGCCTATCTGTGGGTGGCCCCGATCTAATCATATGAGCGATTAGAACTGGATGTGGCAGGTCACAGCCTAGGTGAGTCCTAGAAATATAACCAAACATGCAGCGTTAAGAAGACAGAAGGAGAAGGAAAAAAAAAAAAAAATCCTCAGTGGGCTGAAACCCAATTTTAAGCCTCTAGAGCATAGAAAAGCCCCACTATTCATTAAGGGAGGTCCCACCAGCTATTTTCTCAGGCAGCTTGTATTCACATTAATGAATGAAAGAGAGAATTTTAACGTGCACCTCTGAGAGAAATAAGACCCCCAAAAAGTTCATTCCCCAGATCCCTCTGGGTTTTTTTTTTTTTTCTTTTTCCCTTTTTTAGTGCATAATAATGAGGTTTCGTGGTTCTGTGAAGGTGGGGCAGGATAGGGGTGGAGGAGGCTAGGCAAGCTCTGCCCTCACAGAGGTTCAGTGCCGGAGAGCGTGCCTCTGTCTGTAACCTGGCACTTCCTCCAGGGCTTCTCACTCAGACCCAGCCTCAGGCTCCATCCAGCGGGGCAGAGGGAGCTGAAACACAGAGGTCCCTCTACGGACCAGAGGTGGCCCAGGCTATTCACGGGAACATCCTTATCACTCCTTTGGAATAAATCTCCAAACACACCCAATCTTGACTCCGGTCTCCCAGTATTTGATCCTGGCTTCTTAACCTCCTTTCTTCCCCCCAAATCAAAGAATAAACTTCTGCCAGACATTATAAGAAAGGCTTAATACAAAGAGCCAGAGGTCAAGATGTCGATCTTATTTGCCCTGAAATATCCCTGAACTTGTAGAAATTCGTATTTGTTTGCATTATAAACGCACTAAATGAGCTAATTATAGTGATCATAACTCACAATTAAAAACAAACACAGTTAGAAATTTCAAAGACTTTCGATATCTTTTCTTTAATCATTCACCCAGGCTCAAAATATGCATTTTTTAGATTAAAGCATTGAAGTTGCTAATTATATTCTCAGAACTAACAATGATTTCTTTACCCTTTTACTACCTTCTTCTGGCAACAAAAAATGTCAGCACTGATTTAATTTTTTTGTTATTATAGGATTAAAAGAAGTTTCTAAAAACGCCATTAAATTTGCCCTATAGCTAGAGTAACTTCCCTATCAGCATCCAAAACCTCTTCTCTAAGACAACAGCATAAAAAAATGATTCAGAATTTCGTGACTTTTGCGATACATTCCTTCGGTGATTATCTCCAGTAACAACTCAACCATTTTAATGAAACTCCCTGCACATCATGTCCTGGTGAAAGGTAGAACATATTAGATTAATAAAGAAAATGAAAGTTAAATTGGCTGTCGGAGTGTGAAGCCCTGCCCCCGTCATGCATGGGTTCTTCACCTTTGGGAGCCTAGTTCAACTTCAGCCCCAGGCCGTAAGTGAAAAGTTCAGTAGTCTTGAGTACATCCCCACTTAATATATCACAAAATCAATTATTTTATGGTGGTACACTTGGTAACCTATGCTCAGACAGAATCAAGTTTTGTTCCCACTGGGGATTCACCAATTATCTATTCAGTGAATTATTTTCAGATAAAGCAGAAACACCTGCTGTCAGCAGAGGGAGTATCTAAGATGGGTATCATTCTGAGCCTGACCTGTTATTGCATTTGTCACGTGCAGGATGGCACTGCGAGACTTTGGATGAATTTATCACATTACCGAGATGCTTGATGGGACATCAGAGCATGATTCAGTGCCCAAAGTTAGAGCTAAAACGCAGTAGCAAAGAGATCCAAAATGAAGCCACAGAAAAATTGGGGAAGGGGGCAATCAATGTGCAGATACCGCAACTCATCTGTCTTGCCTTATTTCCAATAAGTCAGCACAAATAAAAATTGTGATAATTCAGCACAATTTCCTTTTACTGGCTACTGACCTGGGCCAGGCTCAAAGTAGGGACCAAAGAAAGGCTCCACGGACTTTGATTCCGAGACTGGGACAAAGGTCAAGCTTGAGACAGGCATAGTTTATGAGGGCTGCTCTCCCTGACCATCTACTCCGGTAGGATTTTTCATTCTTTCAGGGTCTCTCTTTCAGAAGTAGGTCAACCTCAAAACACCAGTGGCATTTATTTTTTTCTCTTTTGCAAAATTAATAACGATATCTGAAACGGAAACAAAAGAACAAACACAACAAACAGAAGAGGTATCTCTGCATTTCAAAATTTCAAAGAATTAACGCATGAACTCCAGGACCCACGATGAAGTCCAGAAGCATGTATGGAACATCAGCTACTGCATGGAAAGTACTTTGCACTGACGGAAGGAAGAGGACAGCGTTAGGGAGGCCTCAATAGTGTGATGCTGAGAGATTACTGGGGACATTTTTATTATTGTTATGTTCTTCACTGGAATAATTGCCTCCCAAAAGTACTATGCAATGAATTATGGGGAAAAGTGTCATTTTCTGATTATGAGCACAGTTTCTAGAACCAGACAGATTTGGATTCAAATCCTAGATCTACCCAATTATCACCTATGTTACCTTGAACATTTATTAAATCATGTATTTAAGCCTTAGCGCCCTTAACCTCAGTATGAGAGTAACAGCTCATAGCATTATCCTGAGGAGGATTATTAATAATATATGCAAGGTTTTGCATGATACTTGTCACAATGCAAATACTCTGGAGTTTTTACCTGTTGTTGTGGTGAGGTGATTACTCTTACTTTTATGGTGTTGTTGTTATACTATTAATATAGAAGAATATTAAATGATTCCCAGGACCAATCCATAGACTTCGTAGTTGAGAGAAGCTGTGGAAGAAACTTATAATGACTGAGCTTTAAGCTGAAAGGAAAAGAGGCAATGAGTTTAGAACAAGCATCAATCTTGCTACACAGGCTCGAAGTCAGCTCTCAATTTTCTTTGCTAATAGAGAGGAGAAAAAAATTCCAAAACGACAGCTGACTCAACGAGCTAGCATTTTTTAAAATTGAAATCGTATCAGAGATACAACCTGTCGGCTGATGCTCTATGTCCTGGCTCTGTTCTTGGTCCCCGTTGCTGGCAGGTGCCTGATACTCAGCTGCATCTCTGAGAGAGGACTTTACCTTGTTGGTGACCTGGTACCTGCCACGCTCACAGGGCCCCAAGGGCCCTGACTATGGCAGAGCTTCACTGGGACTCGACCCACATGCATCACCAACCACTCCCTACACCAAACCTCCTCTCCATTCCAGCTCCCTGAACTTATTTTCTTAAGGCCAGAAGGTCTACTTATCCAAGAATAAGCCCTACTTTGAAATACCTCATCATATCCTAGTGGCATAGCCTACATGAAGATAGATGAATTTGCTCCAGCAAATATAGTCATTTCAGGCCTGGCCTTGCTTCGGAATCTCTGATTTCCAAGCTCTAGCTTTTTCCCGTCTTCCTCCCCACGTCCACCCCACTGCTAGCATCCCGATATTGTTCTCAGCCCTGGCTAGCACCATAAACACAAAGGCACTGTCTCTTGAAGAAGGGACCAATTTCCCTCTACGACATGGGCAGCTAGAAAAGAGGCAAGTGTTAGGTGAGGATCATGATGGGAAACAATAGGGCGCGTTCGAGCTGTTTATTCCTTAGCCTGGAGTCAAGCAGGGTGAAAGTTCAAGAGAAGCATTAGGTAAATTTCAGTCCTGCCAAGCACTCTTTTCAGCTGACCACCAACAATGTTTGCCTTTTCTTTTATTGCAGGACTTAATAGAACAGATAGCTGAACTAAAATCGTTTGACAGAAATCCATTCATTATACAAATAGTTATTTGTATAATGAATAATAATCCCTTCGTTATAAAAATTATTCAAAAATGACCTATTGGTTTATTCTCCTACAAATATTTATGTTAGCAGGTACTGAACTAAGTCTTGTGGGGAAGAGAAGCTAAGATATATACACAAATACCTAGACCTGTGGTTCTTACCCTGGTACAATTTTGCCCCGAGGGGAGATTTGGCAAAGTCTGGAGACAATTTTGATGGTTACAACTGGAGGGCTCATGGTACTGGCATCTGGGGAGTAGAGGCCAAAGATGTTGCTAAGCATCCTACAATGCAGAGGATAGTCCCCGTAATGAAGGATTTTCCAGCCTCAAACACCATAGTGCTCAGGTTTAGAAACCTGAACTCTACTGGAAGACATTACGGCCTAACTCAACATGAAAGATCAAAGGAGGAGACTGTGAAAGAGGGAGAGTAACTTCTGCCCAGAAGTCTAATCCCGGAAGGTCTAAAGAGGAGAGTAGCATTTGGCTGTGCCATGACATTCGGATGAGATTTGAAAGATGGTGATTATGGACTTACAGGAGATGAAGAATAGATTTCCAGCAAAGAGAAGAAAATGTATGTTTAAAAACTGCGTTAAGATCTAAAGGGAGTTCTAATTGTATAGAACAGCTGGAATCATTTGAAAAGTCGCATGGAAACACCAGAAGGAAAAGGTAGCAACAACTCAAGTCCTCAAACATCAGGACATTTGAAGCATCAGAGCTGGCAAATGTTATATTTTATATTAGACCCTGTTGTGCATGTTGTTCTGATTTTGAGTCAAATAAATTTAGAGTTGAAAATGGATTGTAGACATGTTTTGGTGAGATGTCCACATTTGATGGGTAAGGAAGCTGAAGTGCAGGGAGGCCGCGTGAGGTGAACACACCTGCAGCCAGCTGTGCCAGAGCTGGGTTACCATTTGCTCTCAGCCTAATTCTTTTTCCCTTACTCTGTGCTGACTCCAGGAGGTGCCACCATATGCATTTTTTGTTGCTGTTGATTGTTTGCTTTTTTTTAAATAAATTTTTTAATTTTATTTTTGGCTGCGTCGGCCTTCGTTGCTGTGCACGGGCTGGGCTTTCTCCAGTTGTGGCGAGCGGGGGCTACTCTTCTTGCGGTGCGTGGGCTTCTCATTGCAGTGGCTTCTCTTGTTGCGGAGCACAGGCTCTAGGCGCGCGGGCTTCAGTAGTTGTGGCGCACGGGCTTAGTTGCTCCGTGGCATGTGGGATCTTCCCGGACCAGGGCTCGAACCCGTGTCCCCTGCATTGGCAGGCAGATTCTCAACCACTGCGCTACCAGGGAAGCCCCCCCATATTCATTTTTTAGGGCTGTAATTTGAGTTGGGCTGCCTGGTTGCAATCAGTGCTCACATACAGGATCCCATGTGATCTGGATGGAGACGGAGGATAGCTGACAACCGTCCGGTGAACGGCGTGCAGTGATTCTCCACTGGGCTCTGAATACTGTGCAGCAGGAGGTAGGGAGCAACCTCCTCCCCGTGCCTAGGGGTAGGTATTTCAGAGTCACTGGAAGGTTTTATTCAAGTTCAATTTATTCCCTTAGAGAGTCTAACATACCACCTGGGGGGATTCTAAATTGTCTACCTTGGAACTTCTGCGAATCATTGCTTTAGAAAATCATTGTCGAGTGCGAGGAAAGGTTGAGAGACTGTATTATAGGTTTTAATAGGGAGCCTAGTCTAATATATCCAACTCTAAGTGACCTTATCCAGGTAAGTTTGACTTACCTGGATTCCTGAATTTGGGGACAGTTTTAATTCTGTATTATTGTTAATGTAATTTCCTGACATATGCTCTTCCAGAGTCTTTCAAAATTCTACTTGATATATATATTTTTAAAAAATTGAATGAAATTGATTTTATTTTGAGCCCTCCCCACCTTTAGAGAGACAGAAGTCAATATCTTTCAAAGCACAGGAATCTGTGGAAGCAAAAGAAGACACAAAGGGGTCCTCAGTGCTGAAAAATTTGGGAACGGCTGAGTTAAGTGTGTGTCCCATGTTTTTTACTATTAGGTCATGTTTATCTAACAATCTTTTGTGTGCAAACAACAACTAGGTTAAGAGCAGACTAGATCACTTCCAATCCTGGTTCTAGCACTAATTAGCTGTGTGATCTTGGATCCACCACGCAACTTCTCTGTGCCTTACAGGAATGCCAAGATGATAAAGTTAATGAATATATGTAAACTGCTTCCAGGAGTAGCCAGCTCACAGTAAGTGCTATTTAAATGTTAACTATTTTTATTTCACTTAGCAGAATTTTGTGGCACCCCTTGAGACACGTTGATTTTTCTTTATGCGCTACTGGTCTCAGGCTCAAGGGTTTTTCCTTGAAGCCCCCAGCTTTCCCCTTCCTATCCACACCTACAGTCTTCTCCTTGGTGTCCCTCTAGGAGTCCTGAACAGCTGTAATTGTCACTACAGTGCCAGTACGTATGTTCCTAGCCAGGGACTCTGTAGTTCTCAAGATACACGAGTTTCCTTATTATTTCTCAAATCCTCATGTAGATCATCAGCTTACTCATAACAAAGCTACATGTACAGTGCCTGGAACATAGTAGATCGTTGTTAGTGAAATGAACGGACTATAACGTCTGGTCTTGTTTGTTTGCTTTTGGATGGTAATTATATCAGGTATGGTTATCCGCCTCTGAAAAGAAGATCAGTTTGTGTAAATGCATGTCTCTTGTGAATAAAAATGAGGAAGTAAATTAATCATGCCTTTAAAAATACATATTGTTCAGGAGACTAAATCTTTTTAAATAAGGAGTCCATGTTGGGAGGAGGGGCTTATCAAAGGAATCTTCCCTGGCCAAAAAGTAGGAAATTGCTGGAGTCTAATGTAGTCCCTGAAATTTTCTCTCTCTCTCTCTTTTTTTTTGTTTGTTTTTGGTATTTTATTAAGTATCTTTATGAAATAAAAAAAGCATGAATGTCTCCAAAAAGCAGGTCCAGTCGTGGAAAGGGAAGTGCAGTGCCTGGCTGATGCAGGACGCGTGGTTGAGATGTAATTTTCTATATGCAAACTTAATGTGTCTGTTGTTTTATTTAGGGAGAGAAAGGCAGGGGGATGCATTAGAGAGAAAGCCCACAGCATAATTAGGAAACAATCAACACATTTTTCTTGCTGTCCTAATTTTTTCTTCACTTTAAAATGCTCCATTGAGTTTAATTAAACTTGCCCTAGGCTTATAAGCCTAGCAAACTGGGGAACATTCTTTTTTTTTTGAAACTTCCTTTCCTGTCAGAAAGGTTTTCTTCAAACTGGCCCAGTACTGCTGAACTTCAAGGTTTTAGGGGATGTTAAAACAACTGCAACCAAATTAATGTAGATTATCTGTATTTCTTCCTATTGATTTGAGCAGAGGGGACGGGAAGCTGGGCACTGCCAAATAAAAGACTTCTACAAGGTTATTAAGGATGCTTGGTTTGGAAAGCGGAGAGTGGCAAGCTGATTTCAAGTGGCTGTGAAGGAGAGAGAAAGAGAGGGATAAAGGGGCTGTGCCGATGATGAATAATTACTGTTATTTCAGTGCACTGCTATTAGGAATGCCATTTCTTCCCTTCTTTTTGGATGTCAGCATCCTGTTCACTTTGGGGAATTACCATTTCCCCAGTCTACGTAGTCCCAGTGAGACTGCCAACTACTTTGGTCTGCCTGCTACCAGCCCCCACTCTCCCTGGCAAAGGGGCAGATGGGCATGTGACCATTCTGGACCAGTAAGAATCTTGCTCTCTTTCCCTTAGGAATTTGGATCTTGATCAGAGAGACACATACTAAGAAGGAGTTTGATAACAATCATTCTAATTTCAAGGTCATGTAGAGTTTGTCCATGGGCCCTGAATGAAATTCTTTATAGTCACTTAGATTCCAGTTTGTTCTGAAGCTTGGTTGCTCAGTTTGGGGTTGGATTTTGTGAGTTCTTCAGTATTTGTATAGCTATATTTCACTAGTTTATGCTAAGATAATGAACAACCCCCAAATCTCAAGTGTTTACAACAACACAAATTTATAACTTACTCATGTTAAATATTGCCTGCAGGTTGCCTGAAGCTCTGCTCTGAATACCCTTCACTCCAGGTTGAAGGTATATAGCTTCTGTTTGGGAAATTGCAGCTCTGGTAGCAGATGGAAAAGCACGGTGAAGAAACCACAGGATGCCTGCTAAACCTTCTGCTAGGAGTGGCATGTGTTATTTCCACTCATCCTCACTTGGTCCAGGGAAGCTTAACATCAGAAGGGCTGGAAATAAAATCCTCCTCCAGGGAGGAGCCTAATAGGGGCGGCAGATACTTTTGAAAAATAGTAAAATTTGAACTCCGGTTCCGCCAAATATTAATTGTGCAAATGTGGGGAAATTACTTAACATCCCTGAGCTTCAGTTTCTACATTTTTAAGCAGTGCTCACCAATATCTAGTCCCCTTTTCCTGGACACATGGAAAACTGCCCATCCCGGCACTCTTTTAGTTGAATGGGACCATGTGACCAGTCCTGGCCAATGCAATGAGCAGAAATGATGTGTTACTTCCAGGATAAAACAGGGATAAGCCATGTGAAATTCTCCAGACTGCCTCTTCTCTGTTGTAGCAATTGAGAAGACCAGAAGTTCCAACGGCACAGATGTGAGAGTCTCTGTCAGTTTGAATCTCTAAGTGACTATGTACAGCATAGTAAATTCCCTGCTCTTGGCCCAAGCTAGACATCGTAGTGAGGGAAAAATGACAATACATTGGCTATACTCAGCCATGGGTTTGAGGTTAATTTGTTTCTTCAACATAACATAACGTTGGTCTTCCTGACTAGCACTGAAATTTGTAGTGATATTATAATCATCATAGTTCTGGTATTAAATTCCTCTTGAAATACCTAGGGTGGTTTTGGTTTCCTGCACTAATCTGACTAATAGAGGTACATAATCCAACCAAGAGATGATGGGAGAAACTTCTTGCACAAAGTTCTGCCTGAAGCGTGTCTGAAAGAATGAATAGAATAAGTGACTCTAAGGAAAAGGGCATTCCAGACAGAATTTATAGCACAAACAAAGGCACAAGGAACAGCATGATGGAGATCTATATTCAATTTCATCTGCTGATATTATAGAAAATGAAGTTGGGAGATAAATAAAAAAATTTGTACTCTGTTAAGGTGATTATAGAGGGAGGATATTGTGTCTAATATTAAGACCCATGAAGTTACATTACATGATGGCAATGGAAAAAACCATGAAGGTTATTAAATGGGAAAGAGTAGAGGTGGCTACACATGAATTTTATATAAACCCCTCCATCTGCTACATGAAAGTTAAATTTGGGGGATGAGTTAATGGGTAAAATAAAGACTAGGAAGCCATTTAGAAGGCTATTTTGGTAGTCCTGGAGAAAGGTAAGAAGGCCTAAACTAGAGAAGTAGAAGACAACATCAGATTAGGGAAAAATGTCTGGATTCTGGAAATATTCTGGATACTCAATCAACAGCACTTGCTGAACAATTGATTATGGTGGTGGAAAAAGGGGAGAATTTAAGAACAATTCTCAGGTTTCTAACTTGGATGACTGAGTGGGTAAGATCCCTGAAGCTGAGGATGATGTTATTGGAGGAGAAGGTTTAGATAATTAATAATTCAATTTTGTATTTATTGATGGTAGGGCATTAAGGGTGTATCCAAATATATCTGTGAAAAAAAATGAATACCTAGGATTAAAATTCAGGACAAAGTCTAGACTGAAAATATAGATTTGTAGATTTCAGAATCATCAGCCTATAAGTGGCAGTTGAAAGCATGGAAGTGGGTGAGGACACTCAGTAAGTTTTGGAAGAGTCATAGCCTAGGAGAAAACCAAAAATCAGAAATGAATCCACAGATTAGCTATAAAAGGAACAGGGATGATCAAGGAAAACAAAAAAGAGTATGGGGAAAAAAGTGGTAATAAAAGTGTCAAATGCAGAGGTTTATTAAGTTATGATCTGGAACATTTTCACTGGATTTGACAATAAGGAAGATTACAGTAGGATTTAGGAGGGAATTACAAATCAAGAGTAGAAAATCATATATTTATTTCTTAGAAGTATGATGACAAGAGAGGTATGTAACGGGAGAAAATTTTAAACATGTTTATAAGCTACAAGGAAGGAACCCTGAATAAGAAAAGGTAGAAGATACTTTAGGTAAAGGTGAGGAGAGATGGACTAAAGCCTCAAAGGGGAAGTGAGGAGTCAGAATGTCAAGGAGAAAGGTGAGATCAGAAGAGAAAGGCTTAGAACAGAAGCCAACTATGCAATGGGAAAAAGGGAGAAGAATCAAGCTGTGGAAAGAAAAAATCTGTTGCTAAGGCTCATGATGCAACCTTCTTGCATTTAAAACCTTAGAAATGGCATAGTCCATTCTGAGTGGTCACAAGTTTAGAGAGCGGCCATCTTAAAAGGAGGGTGAAACAAAAGGTGGACAAATGTCTTTAGAGCTGAATGAGACAGGAAGCCAAGAGTTTAGAATTTTTTGCATGGATACTACACATGAGCTCCTGATGTTACTGAACTTAGTATGGAAAGGACTGCAGGGACTGTTTCAGGGTCTCCAGTGACCCAAAGCTAGGGAAAAGTGAGTTGGTAAAAAGCAGTGAGTCAGTAAAAATGGTCTAACATCACGAATCTCAAAAGACTAGGGAATTTTACTGGAGAATAAAGGAAGTCACAGGAGAAATGCGGAGAATGCTGAGGCCATTCTCAGTTTAAGCCAGAAGTATACCCGTCCGATGACACAGTCACTCTAGCTAATGGGGAAATGGATCTTTAAGGAACACCCAGATTTCCTAGCAAAGGAAGTAGGGAAAATATTTTGTGCCTAGGTACAGGATGTTGGGGAGAAGATTAATGAGGATATGTTTGTACAAGTAGTTTGAGTCCCTCCATAACTGACCATAAAATGCTACCTTTCTTTTTTCTGCTCTGGAAATTCTCCTCGGTAGCTTGTTAAGGTATTACCTTTTCACTCTCCTCACCTCAAAAGCCTTGACTAATCTCTTTACCTACATTTCAATCTTTAAAGGCCTAGTTTGAACCGACTTCTCTTTTGAAATCTTCTCAGATTACAGTAGCTTTTCTAGACTATTCTATGAAACACTATGCACTTTTTGGATATGTCAATGTGAGGTATATCATTACAGTTGTCCTTCTATATACATGGGGGATTGACTCAAGGACCCCCACAGATACCAAAATCTGAGGATGCTCAAGTCCTTTATATAAAATGGCCTAATACAGATGACCCTCTGTATCCACAGTTTCTGCATCAGTGGATTCAAACAATAGCCTAGTTGGTTGAATCTGCAAATTCCAAACTCATGGGTACTGAGGGAGGACATCACATGCTACTTATGATTCACTGTGTTGGCTTGATTCCTCAAGTAACTTGCAAGTTCTTTAAGTGCATGATTTGCACGGTGGCTAATTATTGTGTTGTCTTCACTCTAGCACCCTATCCTCATATTTTTTGAGAAACTGCCTCTTGCCAATTTTAACTGTGTGCTTTTATTAGGGATCAAAATTGCTAGCTAAAATACTCTACCCCATCTCTCCAATCACAGAAATAGCCAGGTGAGCAAGGTTGGACCATTTATAATACTACATCCTAGTAGTTATAGTGGTTTATCTATAGGGTAACTAATACGAATTCTTCTTTAGGATTTTCCCAATGGCAGCTAGAAGGAAAAAAAAAAGATTTTCTGTCTCTTTGGTATTCAAGCCGTTGGAAGGGAATTCCTAGAAGATGGCAGGTATGTTCTGTTATGGTTAATTTTACATGTCAACTTGACTGGGCCACAAGACACCCAGATATTTAGTCAAACATTATTCTGAGTGCTTCTGTGAGTGTGTCTTTAGATGAGATTAATACTTAAATTGATAGAATGAACAAAGCAGATTGCCCTTCCTAATGTGGGTGGGTCTTATCCAATTAGTTGAAGGCCTGGATATAACAAAAAGGCTGACCCTTCTCTGAGTAAGAGAGAATTCTTCCTGTCTGACTGCCTTCAAACCTGGGCATTGGCTTTTTTTCCTGCCTTCAGACTTGAACTGAAGCCTTAGCTCTTCCTGATTTGGAAACTATTGGCCTTTGGACTGGAACTACACCATTTGTCCTCCTGATTCTCAGGCATTTTGAGGCATTTAGAGTGGAACTAAATCATTGGCCTCCATTTTGCTGACTAACCCAGCAGATCTTGGGACTTGCCAGCCTCCATAATCATGCAAGCCAAGTCCTTATAATAAATCTCCATATGTATATACACACACACACATATACATACACACACATATATTTCCATCCTCTTGTTTCTGTTTCTGTTTCTCTGGAGAACACTGTCTAATACATATTTCCTACTATATGGAGAAAGAGAATGAAACTGACATCCAGAGGCAAGAGGCAGAGAAAGAGAGATGTGACTTCAAGGCATCAAGTGCTGGAGTTTTATTTCTTTTCTGATGTTTCTGGTTCATGGCTATAACACTGTTTCCTTCAATTCTATGAGTTAACCAGAATCATCCCATAAATTCCCTTTAGTGCTTTAACTAGCTTGAGTTGTGTTTCTGTGACTTGCAACCCAAAGAACCCTGACCAAAACAGTCTATGTTTTATATGTCTATAGTCCCTATAGCACTCAGGACTGTGCACATGGTTGATTTGATAAAAACTTGTTGAATGATTGATTGGTCGATTGATATTGGAATTAGATTACTCTTTGCTCAGTTGGTTCCTGCTAAACTCCTGGCCTTCTCAATATTTCCTTCTGAGCCCTATCATGAAGAAAATTATAGGACTCCTAAGAGATGATCCAACTCTGAGAGAAAAGGGCCACTAGCAATAAATAGCCTAGATTCACACAGAATAAAACAGATTAGACTAACTAGAAACTTTTTGGCTGAAATCACAAAGATTATATTAGCTAAAGGGAATGTGGTAGATGATCATTTGATCTTGTATCTTGATAGTGCACATAGTAAAGTGCTGGATACAGCATCTCATGAAATCTTGATAGCTAAATTAATTTAAATTGGCTGAATACATAGATCTTAAATATCTGAATACAGCAAACATGGGATGAATATAATATAGGAAGGTATCAGGTTAGAATGTGCAGACTGGCTGATCAGATAATGGGGGATCCGTTTAACTCTGCTTTATTGGACCATCATCACTAATAGCATCTGAAGGGGTAAACAGCATGTTAATGAAATCTTCAAAGCATTGGTAAGAGCATTAATAAATTAAACAAAGAACTTAAAGAGATATGAGAGATACACTGACAGAATAAACGTTAGAATATCAGAGAGGAAAATATTCCTCAGATCACTTAGATCCCAAATGCTTTAATTAGAAATAAAAAGAAAGCGACTAAGTAAGATAAAATTGTCTGATTTTAAAAAGATGCTAGAGATCAGTGCTTACACTGAAATACAAGGTGACATGAGAGCCCAGAAAGCAAGTATTGTATCTAGTGTGCATGCAGCTTCACAATTTTTTTTAATAGGGAAAATGTAGATCTAATCTTAGAGTTAGGAATGACTTCTAAAACATGAAATCAAAAGAAGAATCCATAAAGAAGATACTGGTCACCTTGATGACTATATACCATTAAGTATTTATTGTCAAAAACAACAAAATATAACAAAGGGATAATAATAATTATATGTAAAAAGTTTTCCAGATCCCCAAAGAATAAGATAAATAACCCAATAGAAAATTAACAAATTGTATGACAAAGAATACTTATAAGATACAAAATAAATCATCAATAATATATGGACATTTTAATCCTTATTACTAAAAATAAATAAGAAAAAGATATAACATTTTTGACCTTGAGAATCAACAGGTCTAGAAATAAAACACTTTCACTGCTAGTAGAAATAGTATTAAAAGCTAACACTCACAGAGTGCTTAATTCACAAAGTAACTTTTAGGCATGAGAATTTGGAGGGTAGGATAAGAGGAGCATATTTAAATAGTAGAGTAGGCTAGTCTGCAATAACAAAGAGATCTTAAGCTTTT
Source organism: Eschrichtius robustus (assembly GCF_028021215.1). Taxonomy (NCBI): domain Eukaryota; kingdom Metazoa; phylum Chordata; class Mammalia; order Artiodactyla; family Eschrichtiidae; genus Eschrichtius; species Eschrichtius robustus. Next base: position 77,685,759 of record NC_090826.1, read on the forward strand.
AGTGGCTTATGAAAAGGAAGTTTCCTTTTATCATGTAAGAGTCCTGGGCAGGTGTTCAGGTTGGTGAAGCAGCTTTGATCTGGTCATCCAAAACGTCGGCTCCCTGCCATCTCCTTGCTCCACCGTTTCCATGTTCACTGTCATCTTCTGAATCCAGTGGAAAGGAAACTGCAGCTGAAGAATGAGTGAAAGGTCTTTATAGGCACTCCAGAAAGAGGCATGCAGCATTTCTGTTCACATTCCATTGGAGAAATTGCAGTCATTTGGCCACAGTGAGCATAAGGGTGCTTAGGAAATGTAGTCTGGCTGTGTGTTCCAAGAAAAGCAGGGTTGGGCAGTCGACTAACAGTCTCTGAGGAATCAAGGTACTGACTGAGCCAAGTGGAATCCATTCACTGTAGCTCGGGGAATGATCAGCTGCAGAAATAAATCAACAAACTCACATCTTTTAACTCCTCAGGGGATCTCTCCCAACATTCCCATTTGATCCTCATAACATCTCTGCAAGATAAATATTAATGTTTCCAAAAGGAAGATACAGGTCTGAAAGTCTTTAAAAGTATCTTTAAGTCAGATAGCCAGCAAATGGGGGAGTTAAACTCAGGTCTATCTAATTTCACAGAAGACTGCTTTTTTTTTTTTAAATTTTATACCACAATGGGTAGAGTTAGCCCTCAAAGACTAGCTGCTCCATCTTGCTCTGCAATAACCATATATAATCCATCACCAACTGTATTCTCACTCACTTTCAAGTCAACATTTAGTAAGAAATTACTATTTGTTGGACTCTGAATTAGTCCAATTAGTATATATGATCGCTCAATCCCTTCAAACCACCGCTCTTGAGGAAGACATTTTTATTTTCCACTGTGAGTAAACTTGGCGATAGTCACACAGTGAGTGGGCAGCTGATCCAGATTGCAAAACTTAAACTCCTCACATTAACACCATGCAGATCCACGTGCACACCTATACACACTTCCCCAGTAAGACTTCATGGAGACCAACTCAGTACATAGCATTGTGAATTTCTTTGAGAGATGGCTCGGTAAAAACCTACTCTCTGCTCTCAACAACTTTACAGATTAGTTGGAGGAGATAATGTACTTATATATTCATATACATACTCACACGCACACACTCACTACACACACATAAAAGGAGCGTTTAAGCTGAAGTGATGGAAAAGGTGCCAACAGTTTGTATTTCACAGAAGGCCAAAATGAATGTATGTTAGAGATGGAAGGGGAAGCTTTTTGGAGTCAGGAGGACTAGAATGGGTGGATTGAGAGAGACATGGAGGCAGGGAGAGGAGACAAGACAGAGACCTTCCAAGATGGGAGAACAGAGGAGCTTAGCCAGGGAAGCTGATAATAGTCAGAGTTGGTCCCATACATACAAGTCCCATGGATCACTGTCTGGTCAATAATGTTGGTTAAAACAAACAAGCAAATATGCCAAAAGCTTTCCAAATAGAGGTTAACGAGGTCTTGGCTCCATTATTTTTTCTTCTAGGGTGAATGATCTGAATCCTAATTTAAAGTCTCCTCTGAAGGGCTCCAGTTCTTGGTTTAAAATACTTTCCCCTCCCCCCTTTTTATGAATGTGCAAATGTTATAATGCAAAGGTGAACTGAAAAGCTCTTTGTCTTCAGAGACTGAAATATATTGCCCTAATATTAGTTGGTGATATTGCTCTTGCAACAGCTCAACAGCAGTTTTCCTATTAATACATGTGCAGTTTACTTTGTTTAGCTGGGCTGATACCAAGAGATCTTATTGGAAGGGAGAGTAGACACCTCAGGGAGAAGGGAAGAAGAGAGTTCCATGGCTCCAAAAATCTTATTTTAATGTGTGGTCAAGTTGCCTTTTGTCCCAGAAATGACACAAATACATTTTTCAGAAAAACTTTACCATCCTTTTGGGGGAAGTGTATGGGGGTAACTTTTCTTTACACAAAAATGATCCTAAAAGCTCCCCTTGACTGAGAAGAGCATGGCTTTAGGAAGAAATGTCTCATGAGGTAGGTACTGATATTTTTAAGCCATAAGGTAGCCCATGAGATAGGTACTGATATTTTTAAGCCATAAGGTAACCCATTTAAAATGGATACTTACTATCCTAACTACTTACTGCCCAACTCAGCTTTGGTTCCAAAGATCCCAGCTAAGAATTGGAAGAAACCCTTTGCCACTGGTAAGATAAAACTGTCCTCTTCTATTCTATTCCAGGCATTTACTCATTTAATAAATATTTATTTCTCTCCAACCATGAGCCAGACACTTTTCTAGATATCAGTAACACAGCAGTGATCCAAAAAAGGCAAGGTATTGGGTTGGCCAAAATGTTTGTTCAGGTTTTTCGGTAACATCTTATGAAACACCCAAACAAACTTTTTGGTCAGCCTAATAATAAACAATCTAGAATATGTTACATTCTGAGATGCAAGATAACTCAAAATAAGGGGGTACAGGCATGGGGGAGGTGCTACTTAGAATGGGCTGGACAGGGGAGTGCTCAAGGACAATGTGAAATTTGAGCAAAAGTGGCCTGAATGAAGTAAACAGGCAAGTCCTCTGGATATTTGGGGGAATGACATCTTAGGCAGAGCTACAATATGTTCAAATGGCCTGAAGGAGGAACATACTCGGAGTGTTGGAAGAACAAGGAAGGCAATGTGGCTGGCAAAGAGTAACCAAGGAGAAAAAGGCAAGAAGTGAATCATAGAAAATGGGCCATCAGGTCAATGTAGGTCAGTTTTACTCTGGATGATGTTGAAAATCTTGAGTGTTTTGAACAGAGAAGTGATATTATCTAACTTATTTTTAAAAGATAGTTCTAGTTGCTATTTGAGGCTAGATGGTGGAAGGGCAAGGGTTTTAGCAGAGAAACCACTTAGGGGGCTGCGACATAATCCAGGAGAGAAAAGATGATGGCCTGACCCAGGGAAAAGGAAATAAGGGTGGGATACAAGTGGCGAAAGAGGTTATTTAATGGATATATTTGACCTTAGGATTAACAGAATTTTTTGGTGGATTGGATTTAGGGTATGAGGGAAAAATACAAATCAAGGGTGAATTCAGGTTTTGGGACCTGAGTAATTGAAAAATAGAGTTATAATTTAATGAGCTGAGGAAGGCAGGGGGATGGGTGGGTAATGTTTGGGGCGGAACTCTGTTTTCTTCTGTTAAGTCTGAGATGCTGATTAGATATACAAGTGGAGATGAGAAGTGGATGGCTGGATACAGGAATCTGGAGTCCAGGGCACAAGTCAGGGCTGAGATGTAAATATGAGAGTTGTCAGGGTGTAGTATATATTAGAAGCACCTGGCACCTAGAGAGTGCATGCAGAATAAAGAAAAATTCCAAGAAAGGAGCTCTAAGGCATTCCGTTACCTAGAAGTTTGGTGTATAAAAAAATCACTGTGCAAAGGAGACTGAGAAATTGCAGTCAGCAAGATAGGAGGAAAACCAAGACAGAAAGTGTCCTGGAGGGCAAGTCGATATATTATTTCTGGGAGGAAGGAGGATTCAGAGCAGGCAAACAGCAGCCGTGGTTCCAAGAGCCAGCATGAAGAGGCAACTTCCCAAATTTGCAACCCATGATCCGATGACTTGCTCTGGGGTTTGACTGCCTAACAGGGCTTCGACTGAAAGTTACTTGATGTTGAGGGCTCATCCCCAGCTTTCTCTCACTGAATGTGGCTGCTCTTGCTGCTGCCTCAAGGTTGACACCTTCTAGTTTCTAAATTATTTCCAACTCAAGAAGAATACCAAGCAACCATTTAAAAAGAAGTGATGATTATACATTTTCACTCAATTAAGGCTTCTTCCTACATCATCATCGTTATTATACAGTCATTGTTGGCTTCTTCATTATCTAATCATTTCTGTAGGGTCTACACGTGCCCCTGAACTAAGATCTTTGCATTCACTTAGTGTTAACTCTGACAACAATCTGAGAGTTAGATGGCTTTGTTTTTATTTTAATGCATGAGAAAACTGAGACAGGTGGGTAAAATGGGTGTTTGTAAATGACAGAGCTAGGACCTCAGGGTGTCTAAATCCAGGGTCCATGCTTTTAATCATTCTTCTGTTTCTGATTTAGTGACTATCATGTGTTTGGTTTACTCTCAGTAAAATAAATTTAGTTCATATAAAGAAAAATAAGTACCAGGAACTTACCAAAATTCTGAGGGAAAGTATTTGTAAATCTTTCACAAACCCTTGTCCCATCCATCTTTCCGAACAGTATTTTGTCAAATTATGAAATTCTAAAACTCCCTCTTCAGATTTTAGCATACTTTACATGGCTCCTCCTCCATTTCCACCACCACTCCCACTCCCAAGAATTTCTCTCCTTAAGGTAGGTAGGAGGTTGTTGTGTTGTTCTTCTGTTTTTGTTGCTGTTGTTGTTATTTAGGCCGAGGTCGGGGATGTGAGATAAGCATGTCTATGGTTTTCACTACACAAGTTAACATACATCACCTCGTTTATATCACTTCTCTGAAGTCAGGCTTTCAATTACTTTTTCCTATGGACTTGGTTTTAAGCTAAAATATATTCATTTTGCAAATATATGAAAGAGAGAAGTTGATTTCTATCTGTTACATTTGCTAGCTTTCAATCTCTAAAGATGTTAGAGTCTATCATTTCTACCATTGTTAAATCATTGTATTTATAGAATATTTATGGCTATTGTGTTCTAGCTAGACTTTACTGATCATAGGGCAAATACTCCTACTAGAGTATTTTCAGCTCATAGATTTGAGATTCAGATAGTTCACCATTTTTGATGGCAGAAATTGAAAAAGTGAGATTTATTCTTCTTCTCAACCAGTGTAACTGGGCTAAACTCCATCTACCTCTTTGCAAGATATCCATTTCACTTCTCAGCTTAACAAAAACCAGAATAATATTTTAGTAGCCATGGAAATTGTATCCCACTATTATTTTTGGTTAATGCATGTTTTTTGTTCTAGTTGTAGGATTTTTATCTCATAATAAAACTTTCATTAATATTCCAATGACTTTTTCAGAACCTGTCCCTCAAAAACCAGTAGGAACATGTTAATAACTTGAGCTCCACTGAGCTTCTCATCATTTCCAACAGCTCAACAACAGATTCAGAGCTGCCCTCTTAGAATTTCCTTTTCAACATGGCAAATAATTTTAGAAGCTAAACTTTCATTTTAAATTTCACAGTAACATGACAGAAGATCTCCAGTGCTAGATATGCCTGTTTTAAACATCACATGTTAATACCCATGGGCAGATACAGAAAGACGTAAACCAGCAACATCTTTATGAAAGAAGAAGGGAAAGTCTATGAGCTAAAAGTAAGAACCCAGGGCAGAGACAAGTTCTACTAACTAATCTATGGGCACATTTTTGGCCTTCTTTCTCATTCCTCCTTCTTCTTTAAATATCTCATTTTTATTTTTTCCTATCAAAATGATAATCTGACTTTCCAGCCATATTCACCTTCTTTCAGTTTCTTACTCAGCAAGCTAGCTCCTCCTCACCTTTCAGGTTGCCACCCAAAAGTCCCTCTGTCTGCAGTGCCTGCCCTGATGCCCAGAGCAGGCACAGCCCTTGTCAAGAGATTTTCTAGCACTTTGTAATTTCCCTATCAGAACACTTGTTAAACTTTTTTATTGAAGCATATACTTGATTTACAATATTATATTAGCTTCAGGTGTGCAACATGGTGATTCAATATTTTTTATAGATTATATTAAAATTATTACAAAACAATGGCTATGTTTCCAATTACACTTTTCTTTGATTAAATTTCTTCAATATCAGATTTGAGGCAAATGAGGGCAAGGACTCACCATTTTATTCAACAGATTGTCTGTTAAATATTATGTACTTCATAACTATGTGTTTAAAGAATGAAATGCAACATCAGCGGTGGTAGATAGAGAAAACATTCTAGTGGTGGTGTAGTGTGGTTTATGAGAGTTCAGCCTAAGACTCTGCATTTCCATTGCAGGGGGCACAGGTTCAACCCTGGTCTGGGAACTAAGATCCTGCATGTCACGCAGCGTGGCCAAAAAAAAAGATTTAAGCCTTCCTTCCACTGAGTATTGCATTCAAATCTCAGCTTGGGCGCCACCAGATTAATTTACTGACCCTGGATAAATTGCCTAATCTATTTGAATTTCAGATCCTTCTATAAGAAAATGGAGATAAAAATAGATACCTCCTCAGAGATAGTGAATATACAATTACATAGTTCATATAGCACTGATATGTATCTGATACATAAAAGTATTAAATGTATATAAATAATTCTTGTTATTTTACTAAACAATATTATGACTAAATGATAAAATATGTTTACTGATCTGGCTATGGATTGCATTTGTAGCACTGGTTATGAGTTTCAGTGGTAAATCCAAAAACAACTAATGGAAAAGTTTTATGAGATAAAGATAATAATTGTACAATAATGTGTTGAATCTACAACCCCAGACAATTAATGAAGGTTAGAATGTGGTATGACATTGGCCAAGCTGCTAAATTCTCTGTTAGGCACCAAGGACAATGAATGTTATCCTTTTGTGTTTATCTTTGAGAATTAAAGAAATCGAGATTGAATTATGTATGTCATAAAGTAAAAGGCAACCATTAGTAGAATTAAAAATAGAATGTCTATCTTCCAAATAAGTATATAAGTTAAAAAAATCAAAATATAGCCTATTCAGTGAAACATAGAAAACTAAGGAAACAGCAGTGCAGAAAAAAATAAAACCAAACAAACAAATAAAAAACAAGATTCATAAAACATGGCAAAAGCAAGGCTAAATCCATTAGTTATAAAAATATATAAATATATTGTGCAACCTATTAAAAAAACAAGGCCTCTCAGATTGATATTTTAAAAATTCAGAATAATCCTCTAAGAACAAAATAACTTTATAAGTCTTAAAATGAAATATTTATTAAGGATAATCAGAAATTCAGCCTTTTATAATTTCAACTTTTCTACAACAAGTAGGCATTACCTCCTTAATTAGGGGGAAAATGAAGTAGATTAATACATGGTAAGACCTCAGAAGAGTGCCTGGCACAGAGTAAGCTCTAAAGCTTACTTACTCTAAAGTTCATAGTGTCAGTCATTACTATGGTTATGCCACCTAAGTAATAAACCAAAGCCAGGACATCACAATACAATCATCATAATCATGCAGCCTCCTTAGCTTTAGGGTGCAGTTGGTCACATTTGTGCAAGGCCCCCATGGTGAAATTCCTTGTGATTTCAGCTATTTGTGGTGCAGCTCATTCATCATCACCATATCCTTTATTTGTAGACTAATGAATGGCACAGAGTGGATATTTACTTTCATTATTTTCACTAAAACAGCAATAATGACATTTAAATTGCTCTGCAGTTTACAAGGTGACTTTGTCTCTATTTTCTAAGATAATAGAAAAATTAAACAAAATTTCATTAAAAGTCTTTGCTCTCCCTCAACATGTAAAGTTAGCTATTATATTTCTTTATTTCATTCATTGATTCATTCATCAATTCCTTACCAGGCATTGTGCCCATACAAAGTTGAGTAAAAACATGCATGGTCCCTGCCCGCATAAAGCTTATTGTCTATTAGGAGACAACAATTAATTTAGTATCCCACCCACAGAATGGAATACAGTTCCTTGAGAGCACAGAAGCATGTGACCAAGAAGTCTGTCCCTTGTTGATGGGTCAGGTAGGCCAGGGCTTTCACAGAAGAACTGTTATAGCCAAGGGTTATTATTAACATATCTCTCTGCCATGTCTACAGTTCAATTTATCTTTCTAACATCCAGAATGATGATTCACCAGAATAAGTACATTCAAATTCCACGGATCCTTTGTTCCAATCTCCCAAATTAGCTCTGTAATATATCAGTTTATACCTTGTTTTATTAAACCCTATATGTCTTCTGAAAAACATGTTTCGCATTCACTAGTAAGAGCCACATGTTACTGCATCGGCAGAAAAAAAGAATAGACACACCCAGATGGGCTGTTATATATCGGGAATGAAACGCTTTCAAACAGGTTTATATTTGGGGAGGAGGCCCAGCAGTCTTTACCCAACACACTCTGCTCCAGGAACGAGTGGAGGGTTTTGCATAAGGTCAGTTGCCTTGTCAAGCCCCTAGAGATTTCACCATATCTGAAGGGCATTACCTGGGCATGAAGAAGAAAAACCATGTAGTACATTGCTATGCAACCCCCTTTGAGTCTTTTCCAATACCCCTAGCAAGTTAAAAAAAAAAAAAAAGTTTAGTTAATTAATACCAGAATGCATTTTCCTCGTAAAAAGGAAGACATTGGAAATAAGATTAAAGTCTCTTGACAACCAGCCCTGTATCATGTACCATCAGTAGATGTAATCATTGTCATTGATTTGATGTGTTTCTTCCAGGACCATTTTCTCTGAATTTACACATACATATGGGGTACTAATTTCTCTGGTTTTGGTTTCTTTTTTAAACAAATAATATATATATATTTTTTGAAACATTTTTCAATAAAGACTATCTGATAGATTTTACATGAGAATACAGATAGATCTACCTCATTCATTTTTATTGCTGCACAGTATATGAAAGTGAGGGTATATTAGAATTTATTAATTCCCCTATTGATGGACATTTAGGTTGTTCCCATTTTTTTCCCCATTACAAACAATGCTGCAGTGAATATTCTTGCAAATATGCTAGTAGATCTTTTTCTAGGCTATCATACGTAGAAGTAAGCTTGTGAAAACTTCTGAAGTGTTGTCTGTCACTTTATAATTGTATATATTACCATAAATGGCATTAAAAATGTCAAAAATCAAAATGGCATAGGCATTGACCAATCAGAAAGGACGTACAAAGGAACCAGGGCAGATGCCAGCCAGAAGCATTCAGTGTGTCATACTTTTTCCTTCTGCCCAAATGCCTGTACTGGGATTTGGGTTTTCAGCATTGGCACTCATTAACATTTTTACCCTCTTACATATTTTCTTGTGATCATATTTGGCTATTCATGCTAGCAATGGTGCTCATTCATAGCCAAAAAACACAAGCCAAAGACTCTGTGTGTATCTGTGTGTAATATGCATGCGATGGTTCATTATAGCTGATATAAAAATACATTATATTTTAATAAATGTTATAAATCCATTAAAATATCTAAATAAAGAAAATTATAAGCAGTAAAACACATAACATTTAAAGGAAGATTTTTAAAGAATATGACATACAAAAGTGATTTGGTATCTTTCTCAATAAATATTAACTATTTTTTATCCATTCCAGTCTTAATGTTACCTACAGAATTTGATCTGGTATTTCTTTCTTAATCATTCAAATTTTTAGTTTAGCGCTTTTCTAGAATTTTATATGCTTCTAGTGCTTCAGGTCAGTTCCCCTCAAAAGCTTCTCTAGCTTTTTAAATTGTAACTATGCATTCTTAAGGAACTAATCCTGCTACTACTCAGCTTTCATATTTGCTTAAAAAATGTCAAAAGTTTCAGTAGTCTTCTTCTTAAGGAGTTTCTTTCATCCCTTCCATGACATAGAATCAGAAAAAGAAGGAAAAGAAACACATGGGGTATTCCCTTTGCTGAGATTTCAAAAACATCTTGTGATCAATTCAAAAGAATCCAAAAGAAGTTCTTTTCTGTTTAATTATTGAACTAGAATGAATCATTTCTCTCCCATAGTTTTTCTTTTAGAATAACAGGAAATGGGAATAGCATGGCATGTTGTAGTCAGTAAAGCACATTTCCATCCACCAAATGGAAGCTCCTAACAAAGTAAAACAATACATCTCAGAACATCATTTCCTTTAGCAATACCCTAACAATGATCCCTACCCTTACACACGGATCTTCTCATGCCAAAACTTCCATGCTATTAGAAAAAATAATAATATTAATTAATTAATTCAATGAAGATTTTCAAAACTGGTTATCTGATGGTAGCCCCGAGAGAGGAGTATGGGTCAATCCTATTTTCTATGCCCCTTCCCCCAATCACTCAGAAATATAATTGTTTTGTACTTTCGTGATCCAAAAGCAAATCAAAGCCATATTTCGTTCAAAGTGCTCATGGCAGAGGGATCTTGGGAAGTAATTTCCAACCCCATGATTTTAGAATCTATTATAAACCTCTTGTTCGTATAATTATGTTCACATTTTCTCCATTACTTTACATAGATAGCAGAATAAAGAAGCTGCAATTTTGATTACAAGATTGTTTTAATCTCATTACTTCTTCATATCCATCCACTTTTTCTCTTTAATTTCTAATTCGAAACATATTAAAATAATAAAAAAATATTTCGATAATTCTAACACTAATTATTTGACAGGTCTAAGATCCTAATCTCTCAAACATCTTACTTATTTGAATGAAGCGCATTTAATTTTAAACATTAAGAAAAAATTAATTCTAATTTATTCTGTAAATGAAGAACATTATATTTAATTTGATAACACATCAGTTGATTCAAACTGAATTTGAAGGGGAGAAATAGTATACTGTTGGAAACCTAAAATCAAGGTTGCCTACTCTATGCTGTATGGATGAACCTAACATTTTCATTCAAAACATGAACAAATTCTACAAACTATGAGATAGATGTACTCATTGGTCACACATAACTCTGATCCAGGCACTGTCTTAGGCTGTTAGAGAAAATGTTGAAAAGGACTCCGGCTTAGGAAGCTGATAATATAATAAAATACAAAGTGGCTGGCACTAACAGATGTATGACTAACATGCTGGTGGAACATTATAGGTAGCAATGATTCCTTCCCTCCAAGTGAAACACTGGGGAGGCTTCACAGGGGTGATGGTTTATTAGAATGAGTAACAATTAGAATGAGCAGATATTGAGATATATTTTAAATGAACTCAATATCCAGCTATTAAAATCCACTTTGAGGATTGTTTTTCCTGGATAGATAAATCTACAGTCTCCTCCTACTATAGTAATTTGCAAGCTGTATTTACAGGAGGTCGTCACAAGGGGCAAAGGCAGGACAAGAAAGTTTCTACTTTCTTCTTCCGCCTTCCCCTCAACACCTGTTCCCTCTCTGGCAAGAAAACCTCTCCTTTTAGCTATATTATATTTACATGATTGTGCTACAAAAAGAAATCACTTTCTCAATTTATACTTTGTAAATTCAGACTTTTGTGTGTATATGTATATGTATATTTTAAAAATTAAGTCCACTTGTAATAGTAGATACTCAGATAGACATACATACAAAAAAATAAAAGCTTAGACCTTAAAAATAAGAATAAAAGAAACTCCAAAGAACACTTTTTTACTACCAACCCAACTTCCATCAGAAAATTTGCATAGAATGAAAACAACAAGTTCAAGTAGAAGCGGAGCACACATTGTCTTTCACACTTCCTGAGATAGTGACTTGCTAAGACTGCACTGGAAGTTATTCTATGAAATTTCAGACTTGGATTTATCTACATTTTACTTTATTTTTATTTTTTCATAAATTCTTCAGCCTAACACATTATTTTAAAAACACCGATAGTTAGTGGGAAGCAGCCTCATAGCACAGGGAGATCAGCTCGATGCTTTGTGACCACCTAGAAAGGTGGGATAGGGAGGGTGGGAGGGAGGGAGACACAAGAGGGAAGAGATATGGGGATATATGTATATGTATAGCTGATTCACTTTGTTATAAAGCAGAAACTAACACACCATTGTAAAGCAATTTTACTCCAATAAAGATGTTAAAAAAAGAAGTTCCTAGATCTATACTAGCCTTAGAATACTTTTTTAAATTTTGAAATTTACCAGTGTTCACTAATTTTCATTTGTCATGAAAATCCTTTTCTTAGCATAAAGTAGAAGGGTAAAACAGTTCCACATAAGAAAAGGGAACCCTTCTACACTGTTGGTGGGAATGTAAATTGGTACAGCCACTACAGAAAACAGTATGGAGGTTCTCCAAAAAACTAAAAATAGAGTTGCCATATGATCCTGCGATCCCACTCCTAGGCATATATCCAGGGAAAACTATAATTTGAAAAGGTACATGCACCCCCATGTTCATTGCAGCACTACTTACAAGTCAAGACATGGAAGCAGCCTAAATATCCATCAACAGATGAATGGATAAAGAAATTGTAGTACATATATACAATGGAATACTAATCAGCCATAAAAAAGAACAAAATAATGCCATTTGCAGCAACATGGATGTAACTAGAGATTATCATACTAAGTGAAGTAAGTCAGACAGAGAAAGACAAATACCATATGATATGACTTGTATGTGGAATCTAAAATATGACACAAATGAACTTATCTGTGAAACAGACTCACAGACATAGAGAACAAACTTGTGGTTGCCAAAGGGGAGGGGGAGGGGAAGTGGGGGAGGGATGGATTGGGAGTTTGAGATTAGCAGATGCAAACTATTACATATAGAATGGATAAACAACAAAATCCTATTGTATAGCACAGGGAATTATATTCAATATTCTGTGATAAACCATAATGGAAAAGAATATGAAAAACAATGTATATATATATATATGTATAACTGAATCAATTTGCTGTACAGTAGAAATTAACACACCATTGTAAACCAACTACACTTTGATAAAATAAATTTAAAAAAAAATAACATGCTTACAACAAAATCATGGAGAGTGAAAAACAGTAAAAAGAAAAAAATACAGTTTCACATATAAGTTCTGTATGGGGGAGTGAGGCAAGAGGGGAAGGAAAGAGCAAGTTTCCTTTACTCCTTGACTGCAAGATTTTCACATCAAAATATAGAGGTGGTCAGTGGGTTGAGTATAATCAAAATATTTAAAAGTTGTTTGTTCAGATTGACAGAAAAGTGCTTCCCTAGTTTATGACAGACTAAACCTTCCCAAATATGCTACATTTCACTATATGCACAGAAACACACACACATGTGTGCACACACACACACACACACACCCTTCTACACCTTCCAAGCACCTGGTTTGTCTTCACGAATGAGAGAGAAAACTAATAAGTAGTGACAAATATGAAATTTTCTGTACTGAGGAGAAGAGAAATAAGTTTAAGAGCTGGTTGTAGAAACCCATAGAGGCGAGAACTTTGTTTGGCAAAACACTCTCATACGTCTTTATGTTTTGGACAATGTAATGATTAATTTTATGTGTCAAATTGTCTGAGCCACAGTGCCAAGATATCTGATGAGACATTATTCTGGATGCTTCCATGAAGGTGTTTTTGGATAATATTTACATTTAAATCAGTAGACTTTGAGTAAAGAAATTTTTCCTCCATAACGTGGGTGAGCATCAACCAATTAGTTGAATGGAACAAAAGGCTGACCTCCCTTAAGCAAGAAGGAATTCTCCAGCAGACTGCCTTTAGACTTCATCTGAAATACTGGCTTGTCCTTATTCGCCAGCAGACTGCCTTTGAACTTGAACTGCAACTCTTTCTGAGTCTTCAGTCTACTGTCCACACCACCCCCCACACAAACTCCACCAGATTTTGGACTCACCAAGTCTCCACAATCACATGTGCCAATTCCTTTAAAACAATCTCTTTCTATTGTTATACACATCCTAGTGGTTCTGTTTTTCTGGAGAACCATGACCAATACATATAATTCTTAGAGTTTGTCCTCTTTTAATTGGAAATGAGTCAAGTAGATAGATAAACTATTCTGCCTTTGCAGGGAGGGAGAAACATGTTAAGGGAAGGGTATGAAAGTAGAAAGGAAGAGTGTCTTCAACAAAGAAAGGGAATAAAACTGGATGGAGAAAACAAATGGAAATTTTCCAGAGTTCATTATGAGTGAGAGTTTTAAGGAAAAAAAAGGCATCTAAATTTTTTTTGTAACTTGGCTGTACCACATTGTGATCTATCCAGCTTTCAATATTTCCATGATCCCATTTCCAATCCATTGACTCCAAATCCTTAATAATATCTACTACATACATAGCCTTCAGAAAGTGGTATTTCAGAAGTTTAAGAGATTACATCAGTGCTGAGAAGTGTGATGTGACATGGAAACTAAACAGTGTATGCAGGTGATAACATGTAGAGCAGTGATTGAGAGTTTAGCAGAAGCCGCAATGTCTAGGGAAAAGATGAGCCCAAGGTTATTCAGAGGTGTGAGGAGAGAGAGAGACTAAGTGTTCCATCACCAGTAGGACAATGACAAGGTGATCCTAGCAAAACTGGGGACTTGCAGACATTCAAACGTTTGGCCCATGCATTGCATTTCACATTGTATCGATGGTTCACTGAAGCTACACTTAGAATGCAATAAAAAAAGAAGAAGAGAAGGAGGAAGAGGAGGAAAAAGAGATAAGTGGAGGTTAAAGAAAAGAAAAATGAAAATAATGTAAAGGAACTATGTTCCAAATGCTACCATTGACTTTTAGTCTCTGATATTTTGGTAACTTCTGTAAAACCAAAGGCTCAATACATCACCCAACATTATAATATCCATCCCTAGCTGGTTCCAAAATGTCTTTTAAGCCACATCTCCCACTAAGTTTTTGTGTTAAAACTCAGGCCACTGGCTGATGACCACTGACACTAGTAAAGATGGAACCCAATTTGAAGTGGCCGAGGCCTCACTTCCTATGAAGGAGTAAAGCATGGAGAAGAACATTGGCAAGGTGCCTGCAGCTCCAGGTAGATGCCTAACCTGACCTGGCAGCTGGTCAGGTTAGGCATCTATCTTCCTTTTCCTGGATTTGGACTGGGTTGGAAAGGGGGCAAATAGAGTCCAGACATCTTCCATCTACCCACCTAGGAAGATCTTAGTATAATCTTGAAGAGAAAATACAAGAATGTGCTTTGGTATATATTATTTCAATTATGTTCTGCTTTTCACTGAATTGAAAAACCAAGAAAGTCACTTCTTTTTTCTCTGGGGTTTCTCTTTATTGGTACATTGGAGACTCACATCTATTGGCTTGAATAGGGAATGGTTACAGGTTTAAAAGGAGATGTGTGCAAAGGGAAAATGCACTGGTCATAACTGAACAAAATCATCCTGCTCCTACCAGAAACTGACAATTGTGATGATTCAGTCACTGGGATGAAACTCTCTTTTATGCACTAGGGAGAATTTGATAAGCAAAAGAAAGAAACAATGTGATTTGGTCCCTGGCCAGACTTTGCCCTTTTCTCCCACCACTTTTTCTTTCATCACTAAGCTACAAACATGGGATTTCAACACATTGAGCTTGTTCCCAACTCAGGGCTCTTACACCTTGCTTATCCACTTGGAATGCTTGAATCTTAACATAGTTGGCTCCTTCTCAATATTTAGTCTCTGTTCTTTTGTCTTCCCTAAAGTTTTTTCCTGACCGTTCTTAAAATAGCACCCAACATACCCCAAAACGTACCCAGCCACTTTCTATTTTCTGCCTAGCACTTGTCATTATGTGACATCTATCCATCTTTATCAATCTATCTGTCTATCTATCCATCCATCTATCATGTACCTAACTATCTTTCTCTAGCTTTGTAAAACATCTCCACTAGGATCTAAATCCCATGAAAGCAAGGACCTTTTCCCCCAGACCTCTACTCTACCCTTAGCATGTAGAACAGTGTATCCTACACATAGTAGGGATTCATTTATCATGAATGGATAAGAGTATTTAAAGAGATTTTAGGAGAAGTATTCATCTACTATTCTTTGTTTCCAATACATGTGTTAATTGCAAATGATTCTTATCTATTCTTCAATATTGGACCAGTGAGACCTCTAGCTAAGATATTTTTGTTCACTGTCTAATAAAATTCTGCTTATAATGTAATAAATTTATGTGTAATTTAAAAATTTGCAACCATCCAGGCTTTTTCACTACATGTGACCAACCCTTCCCCAAATTAATATGAATTATTAAGATTTTTGTAATATAGTGATGTATGATTCACCAAATATCTCAAAATCCTTTTTCTTTGTTAAATAAAATCAAAAGGAAATGACTAATTAGTCAATTTGAATGATTTCCAAATAACACACCAGCCTGTGTTTGTCTATATTACCAAAGTGAATTATTCATTAGCATTTATGAGAAGTGCCTGAAGAACACTAGCAGTGGGAGTAAAACAGCCTAGAATGGTTTTTAAATGACCTTCCAAGCAACTTCGATTAACACTGGCATTATTCTCCCTGTACAAATCAAGTTAAAATTTTCCATGTGTCAGGTCTCAGAAGAAGGCAGTGAAGGAGTGCTCTTAGAGAGGAAAATGACCTTCTGTACCTCGTACAATTAGATTCTGCTTCTTTCTCTGTGTATAGAGTCCATGTGTGTCTATGTGTATCTGGGGTGGGTAGGGAGAGAGAGAGAAGCAGAGAAAAATGCAGAGAAGAGAAAGGAGAGTCACAGAGAAAAAGGGATGAGAAGGAGGAGGAAGGAAAAAAGACAAGGATGAGAGAAAGAAATAGGAAGGAAAGAAAGAAGAGATAGGGCATGAAAGAAAGAAAAGAAAGATAAAGAAGAGATATATGAAATTAAATCTAGAAATCAGAAGGAAGAAAGGGGAGAAGCAGGAGGGTGGGGGAGGACATTTGTGATAAAAGGGACAGATTCTGAGGCAGGCTCTCCCTTGAGCTGGCACACTAGGTTGCCAGGCTCCCAGGAGTTCTCCCAGGTGTGCAGGGTCACCTGACTTAATACTGATTAAAATTGTAAATTGCAACACAAAAAGAAAAAAGTATTTGTCATGTTTCTTCTCTCCTGTGAGGTCACACTCTCTGGTTGTAGCTGAGCCTGCTGCTAGGCACACCCCTCTTGTTTAATAAAATTGTATTAACTTTATCCCTGCCCTTGATTTGCGGCTTTCTCACGTTGTGAGGAATAAATAATAAATGATTGTAAAGCACTTGTACATATGAAATGCCACATAAATGCTTAATAATAATCAGCTTAGGCCAGGAAGCCAGGGGGGTTGAATAGAAATCATTGCAAGCGGTCACTCTTGTTTAGGTGGCTAAAATCGTCCTGTGTGCTGTCTCCACTTCAAATCATCCCACAGATTTAATTTTCACCCATTCAAGAACCCACTTCTCTGCAAACTAAACAACCTTTGTTCCTCCATCCCTACAGTAATATCACTTGTGATGGTAGAATATAACTGCCGCAGCCCATCTCTGCCTTTTCATTTCAGCTTGTTTGTTCAGCACTCCTCTCCTTGTTACCCCTTCCAAATCCCCACGTGCACTATTTTGAGTTATCATTTCTTACCCCTTGGGGATGCCTGTTCTACTCTCGTTATCTTTGGAAAAAATGTCTGTTTTCCAGTCTTGGATTTCATTGCTTTTGCTTTTGGGGAATCCAAGATAGCTAAGATGCTAGTTCCTTGATGCTCTTCATT
Source organism: Eschrichtius robustus (assembly GCF_028021215.1). Lineage (NCBI taxonomy): Eukaryota > Metazoa > Chordata > Mammalia > Artiodactyla > Eschrichtiidae > Eschrichtius > Eschrichtius robustus. The sequence continues at coordinate 77,703,138 of NC_090826.1, forward strand.
CATGAATTTGTTTAATCATTTATTCTCTCAGCACTTAAGAATGGAGTGTTGTGCTAGGCATTGGGGATACAATGGAAACCAAGATGGAGAGAGTCTGCATTCTGTAAGAAAGACAGGCAGGGTGAGTCTAGCATAATTTGGGAAATGCTACAATCAGAGTAAGCACAGGGAGCTAAGGGAAGTCAGCATGTAGCAGCTTGAAGCAGGAAATTCTGCTAGGGTCTGAGCTGATTTTGTTTTCTCCTTTGTTTTCAAAGGTCTTTAAAAGCTTTTCTATGTACTGTTTAACATGGCTGAAACTCTCTTGGTTTGACCTGGTTGTGGATAGAAGGAGGTGGTGCAGACCCTGGGCGATAGCCTGGACTGACCTCTCCTCCTCATCTGGGGGGAGCACAGGCACGCTCCAAGTCACCTCTGTCTGCTTCAGTTGCGGTGGAACTCAACAGTTGGGAGCTGGCAAGAGTTGGTCCTTTGCTTATAGGACAATCTATTTTTTTTTTTTTTAATATTTGTCTCACAAATGAGTTTTTATTTATTTATTTATTTATTGGCTGTGTTGGGTCTTCGTTTCTGTGCAAGGGCTTTCTCTAGTTGTGGCGAGCGGGGGCCACTCTTCATCGCGGTGCGCGGGCCTCTCACTATCGCGGCCTCTCTTGTTGCGGAGCACAAGCTCCAGATGCGCAGGCTCAGTAGTTGTGGCTCACGGGCCTAGTTGCTCCGCGGCATGTGGGATCTTCCCAGACCAGGGCTCGAACCCATGTCCCCTGCATTGGCAGGCAGATTCTCAACCAATGCGCCACCAGGGAAGCCCAGGACAATCTATTTTTAACCTGGAGTCTATACTTTCAAAAGAAGACAATCTAAACTTGTATTAGTATATTTAATGACAAAAAAGGGTACATGCTTAATTGAAAAAAACAAAATGAAAATAAAGATAAGCAGACATAAATTAACTGCAATCATATCACCCACTGGGACCATTTTTATCATTTAGTGTATATCCTATCAGATTCTTTCTATGCTTATATCATATAAAAGTGTGCCTCAAGGCACATATTCCTCAATCCCATAGTATTACATTTCTCATCAATGTGGATTATACTCTACTTTGCATACATATGTATTATTTTATTGCCTTTTTTTTTTACTTTTTACACAAAATTTCAAAAACATAGTTTCATATCAAAAATATATTTAATCATGATTTCTAATGACTCCATATTCTATTATGTATATGAGTTATTTCAAATTTTTAGATATACATGTTGCCGAAATAAACCTCCTAAAATCGGAATTACTAGGTAATATGCCTGTGTTAAAGTTTTTGTTACATTGCCAAAATGCATTCCAGAGAGACTGAACTGGCTTCCACTCTCATCTCTCTTTGATCAGACCCCTGCCACACCCCTTATCCTCTCTTACCCCGGTATACACCCCTTGGCCAAAATGAAGTGCTCTCAGGGAAGACAGGCTTGAAGCTCAACAGTTTTCATTTTTCCTCTACCTTCCCATTTGTTCCCTTGTGGCATGAGGATTAGTGGACCTTGGGTTTTCAAACAGGTGGAGAAGGCTGTAGTGTGTATAATTGCTTTTGGTGAAACCATCGACATCCATGTTTAGTTCTTCCTGCTCCACTTCCTCCAATTCAATTAGGCTGTTTTTACCAGGCGTAGAGTTTTCAAAGCATCAGATGAAGTGTTACCTCATGATTAATAATTCATGACCAGAGATGAAGATGGGGCAAGGTAAAAATGCCCTCCAAGCTGTTTTTCTCCACCACTCCCTTGTTCTCGTTCACATAAAATGCTGTGTCTCAATCGTTAAAGCAAACATACAAAGTTTCACTGCCCCATAAACCAAAGATCCAAAGCAGGGACTCATAAGCTTTTTGAAGTCTTAAGTCCCTTTGAGAATCTTGTGAAAGCTACAGACTTTCTCCTGGTGGGAAAAAACCCGAATGTTGCAGCATGAACAGAGATTGTACTTCTAATTCCTGTGGGTCAGGCACCCTTGGAAGATCATCCAAAGACTCTCTAGGTAAAAATTTCCGGTCAAACAGGCTGAAAAATAGGACAAGCCCAAAAGGAATCAAAAGTAGGATGGACAAGACATTTCATGTGCCTTGCCTCTATTTTCTGTGCCCAAATTTTCAATGATACAAAGAAGTTTTTTCAAATGTAATTTATTTCATTATTTAGGTATTTTGTGAGGGGTCCAGTGAAGTAACTGAAAATTAGAGGAGTGGATTTTGGCAAATACGTACATTACGGGGCAAATCAAATAGAGGCGAGGGTGGGGGTATGGTTGATGTTGAGATCTACTTGCAAGGCTGCAGTTTTTTCCTTGCCAAATGCTATCAGTCATAAAATGTCCAAGGCAGTGGGTCACACCCACTCCTCATGCTCTGCTATTTGGCATTCCTCTAAATTCTTCCTCAACTGTCATATCTCCACAGGCCATAACAAGGGACAACGGTCAGCAGCAATTCAATTTCGGCCTCCATCTGCTGGCAATAAGAACATAAGGGGGAAATTAATGTACACTCACACACTTGTCATTATAATAGCCCAAATTTGTTTTTATAGTATGACTTCCTTCCAAGGAAATCAAAAAACAATTTATATTCAAATTCCCATATAGCTACTCACCTGGTAGATGGCTAAAATAATCATCTCCATTTTTTGAAGGCAAAGAGATGCTAAAAATTTGTCAAAGGCCACATGGCACTTTCATGGTGAAATATGCTTATTAGAACAACTCTCTGGAAATCATTCTGGCATTCCTTAAAAGTCTGACATCTAATATGCAAGCCACAGAGCAGGTTATATTAATCGGTAATCATATTATATAAACATACTACAAAATATTTGTGTTCTACTAGTTAACATAATATTCCTTCACTCATTTTACTCTCTTTAATTTATTCTCCTTCCCCAAACCCAAGACCCATAATTTTCCATTTGTGAGCTCTGTGATGCTGGAAAAATTACTTAATTTCCCTCTGCCTCTGCCTGATAGACTTGTCATTAGGATGAAATAAAAAATTCTCAGAAGGTTCCCCAATATATACAGGGTGTCCATAAAATTTGGAAACACAAATATTATAATTTCATGTTTTTTCCAGAGTGATGAAGAATGAATTGATTGAGCTAATACTGCCAAGTGGATGAAAAGGCTGATAATAAGAATGAATAGCAGAGCCCTTTAATGCATATCATTTTGAAAGAGCTGCCATTTCCCATAGCACAGTTGGAAAGCTGGTTCAAAAATTCAAAGATACAGACAGCATGTCAGCCAAACTCTTTTGTGAACTATCATCCACTTCCAACAAGGTGAATGAAAAGATCATAGCCAGTCCAAAGAGGTCAACTTGCCAAAGATTCAAGGAATTGGAGGTACCTTGCAGAATTGTTCAAGAGAGTCCCCAAATGCATGCCTTTCAACCATACAAGATGTAAGTTCTACAAAGCTTCTCTGAAAATGATCCTGACCATCATGATAAGGGGCAATGCACTGAATATATCAGGTAAGATCATTGAACAAAATCATATACTGTAATGTAAATAACTATTTATTATGCATATTTGCTTATGTTTTCATGCTTTTTAGCCATCTATAGTACTTATTAAATATTTATTAGTAGTATTTATTATTTAAGGAAAGAACAAAGATGTTCCATAACTCACTGTGTTTTCATTTTTGATATAATCACATTTTGGCACCAGCAAATAAAGACAGAGGAATCACTAGCTAGTACTAATGATTCTGTCCTATTCAGTTGTGGTCCCCTATTGACCTCTTCCTTCATTAGCTTACCAACATGCCTCAATTCTTTAAGAAAATACAAACAGTGAAATGTGTCTGCACATGTTTCCTGGTCCTTCTCCCATAGAATCAAAATTGAAATTTGAAATCTGTCTACATATTTTTTTCTCTATTTCCTAATCTCAATTTCCTTCTCATAAAGAGATATAGTCTTCAAGTTGACTTTGATTCATGAAAATATTATACTAAGGAGCTGAAAATAATTATACAAATAAAAACAATATCTTCATATATGCACAATACTAAAAGCAATTTATTTTTGATCACCTATGTTATGCTCTCTGTAGAAGATTTAATGACAGATTTCTGATGAGCAATTCCATAAAAGCAATTATGAGCAAATTATATATGGGGCAATTTTGAAAAACCTGTCTTTGCTTATGCTCACACTCAGTAAAGATATAGAGAACTTTCCAAACAGAAGATATACATGTATTATGTAGTGTAAATAAATGTAGTATGCTGTCATGTCAAATAGACCTGTTTTACCAGGTACTTCATGTTGATCTTAATTCTCTAGCTTAGGGTGCTCAGTGTGACGCAGCCTGGCCAAAAAGGGAAATTCAAGAAATGTTTATTGTTAAGATGCTGATGAACCTCAATGTTAACGGGGGTGATCAAGTGTAAACTGTCATGTGTCACAAGGACATCAACAGTGTCATAAAGCAAAGACTTTCTACAGGATCCATCAAAGGGAAGTCAAGTTTGAAAAAACTGAAATAATTAGATTGCCATTTGTCAAGTATGTCTGAATTTTAGTCTGCCATCTGGCAGAACCTGAGGATCAGAGAATAGAGACAGGCTATATATGTGTAACCCTGAAATCTTGTACTTCCTATGAATATGAGACTTTGGGGGAATCAGAGGTCATGGACAGCAAAGAATGGCCAAAATGCAGGCATGAAGACCAGAGGCTTTGTAATAAATAGATTAGTAACTGGTGTAATAACACCGAAGACTGCTATAAATGGATCAAATCAACCAGGAAGGAGTTTTTTAGTAACCATCTACAGGTATTATTCTTAGCCCTAAACTGTTCACAATTTTATTAGCAGCTTGATGAAAAAAATAGAGGGTAGAATTTTTAAATTCAAGATAGCACAAAACTGAAAGGGACAGATAATATTTTTTTTAAGAAAGGAGTTCAATAGAAAAAGGACGGGCTGAAATTTTGATATAAAAAAAGAAGGAAGATTTGGAGTTTTAGTGAGATTTCCAGCTTGAAAGGAAAGGTGCCCTAAAAATATATTTGGGAGAATTAAACAAAGGAATTATTAAGGGAAGTATGGATAGGGATTAAGGAAACTACAAAGGATTGTTAAATACCCCAGAGAATAATAAGCTCAACTACTCCCTCTACATCTGAAGGTGTGAGAAGAGGAGCTGATTATTAGAACACTGATACACAGAAGTGTATGATACACAGAAGGATGGATGGAGAGAGCAGCCATCTAAGTAGGAGGAGCTTGGAGGAAAGAAACAAGGGGAATAAATATTTTGACCTCACTTTTCTCCCTTCTTCCCATCTCCTAGGGCTCTTCATCCACCAAGCTCAACTGAAAATCAGAGAGCAAGTAACTCATTGATGTTATGATTTGTGAGGTAGAACCCAGAAATCTGTATTTGTTTACAAATATGGTGATGGTTTGGATACATCCCAAAGTTTGAGAACCACTAGAGTCCAGTGCAAACTGTTACTCTTGCTCTACTGCAAAGATCAGAAAATTTTTATGCAAAGGGCTTGACAGTAAACATTTTAGGCTCTTTGGGCCATACAGTCTCTGTTGTAGCTACTCAAATCCGCCTTTGTAGCATGAAAGTAGCTTAAGCAAATGGGCTTGGCTGGAATTTGCCCCAGCAGGCTGGCTTTGGCCCATTACAGTTTTAACACTGTAAAACTTAAATTAAAAGCTTTTAAAATATACTGATAATTACACTTATTATATCACTTATTATCAATAGAACTTACAAGCCCTGACAAATTTTTTGCACTCTCAATCGTACCAGAAGTGAAATTTGAAAAGAGTCTCCTCCAAAAAGCTTTCATCTAGGAAACTCATATCCCAGGAAGATGATCTATTGCTGTACAATAGGGAATATTACAACTTTTATTTATATTTACTTTTTTTTACATTTGTTTTAAATTTCTATTTTCAAATACTTTATGATGTGCTTAAAGAATTAGTATTTTAGTACATGGAAATATTTACGAATTAAATAAATTACTTTGTTTATTGGAAAGCAACACTGGCAAATAGGGTCTCCAAAAATCCACCCTTCCATAAAAGCAATGAGAACACTGATAAACAACTGTCAAATCATCTTTTTAAGAGCTCCTGGAATTAACCAAAAACTTGCAACAATCCAAGGAGAGTTTATTCAAGAAAACTGGTTGAATCTCAGTAAGAATACGGAGCTTTGTGGCATTTTAACTTTTGTTTCCATCCCCTTACTCCCAGCTTTATAGTAGCCTTAAGAACTATCCACTTTGGAACCACAATAACTAAAAAACAGCAGTCTAGCAGCCATGGCGGGTAGATCAAACTGGTTTGGAACACCCAAAAGTCCATCCCCAAAGAAATGCCACTATCTGACCTATCTTGGAGCTCCCTGGAAAAAACCAATTCTCTGGGCTCATCTTTATTCAAACTCACTCAGATCTCATTGGATGAGGAAAGCTGTATCCATGGGGCATTTGTCCAAAATAGTCAGAGACAAGTGTTTAACATCATAGTTGCCTAGGACAGCAATACCAGTTGGGGTAATTGAACAACCAAAAAATTAAAAGGAAAATAAGGGAACTGAGATCTCCATAGGGGGTTTTGAAAATATCTAACATGTTTCTAGGAATCTAGAAGGCCATCTGCATGTGTAGTGGCACATGCACAGAAAGACTTGAAAAACTCTAATCTGTGTCCATGGCTGACCTTAAGGCTCTGTGCAAGCAAGAACTGAAGGATAAGGCACAACTTTAAACTACTCCAGCATTGAAAGCCTAGTCCAACACACACTGGGTCCTTCAACAAAGGTGGGAAACTTACTGGTTCAGGACATTTAAGAAAATCTCTGTCCAATCACTATCTGGATACGAAGATAACTAAGCAGAGATGAGACTTTAATACCTGCACATAACAAAGAATAAGGCATTACAGAATTTTCCAGACAATTCACTAAACAAATAAACAACAACAACAACAAGAACGAAGTCTGGGGGAGAAGGTAGAGATCTATTCCCAGAGCTACGATGCTATGTTACTTAAAATGTCCAAGTTTCAACAAAAAAATTACAAGATATTATATGAAGAAACAGGAAAGTGTGTCCAATACATGAGAAAGAAAACAGGTAATAGAAATTGTTCCTGTGAAGTCCAAATATTGGACTTACAAGACAAAAACTTTAAATCAGATATCATAAATATGCTCAACTAATGAAATAAAATTATTGATACATTTTAAAAACTAAAGGAAAATATGATAACAGTGTCACACAGACACTGTGTTTTTCAAACAGAAAATATGAACAAAGAAATTAAAATTATAAAATGAAACCAAATAAAAATACTGGAGTTTAAAAGTATGATCATTAAAATGAAACATTCACTAGAGAGGAATAACAGCAGATAAGAGCTGACAGAAGAAAAATAAGTATACTTGAAGATAGGTTAAATGAAATTATCCAGTCTGAGGCACAGAAAAAAAAAAAATTTAAAGGAAAATCACCAGAAACTCAGAAACCTGAGGGATACCATCAAGGTCAAGTATATCAACATACACATCATGTGAGAGTCCCAGAAGAAAAGGAGAGAGACAGAAAGGGCAGAAAGAATATTTGAATAAAGAATGGCTAAAAATTTCCCAAATTTGACAAACAACATTAACTTACACATCCAAGAATCTTGAAACACTCCTAGTAGGATAAACAAAAAGAGATCCACACCTAGGCACATCATAGTCAACCTGTCAGAAGACAAAGAGAGATCTTGAAAGGAGCAACAGAGAGAGAAAACAATAAACAAACTCATCATGTGCAAGGTATCTTCAATGAGAGTAACAACTGACTTACCAGAAACCAAGAAAGCCAGGATGCTGTAAGATGATAAACTCAAAGGACTGAAAGAAGACTATAAGCCAAGAAAACTACCATTCAAAAATGAAGGCAAAATTAATACATCATAAGATTAAAAAAACTGAGAAAATTAATTTCTAGGGGACCTACCTTATAAGAAACACTAAAGGGAATCTTTCAGGTTGAAATAAAAGGACACTAGACAGTAATTTTAATCCACATGGGTGCATAAAGAGTACCAGTAGAGGTAACTACATAAGTAAATATAGATGAGAGTACAAATATATTTTTCTTTGTAGATAATTTCTTCTATATCATTTGAAAAACAACTACATAAAGCAATATTTATAAAACTGTGTTGATGGACTCAAAATGTATAATTTGTATGTCAATAATAGCATAAAAGAGTGGAAAATCAATGGGGCTATATTAGAACAAATTGTTTTGTATACTATTCAAGTTAAGCTGGTACTAATCAGAACTAGATTGTTATAAACAAGATATTAGTTGTACTCCCTAGGGAAGTTACTAAGAAAATAACTATAAAAACTCATAATATTCATAAAATAAACAGCAAAAAATTAAAATTATACACTAGAAAATACTTAGTTAATACAAAAGAAGGCAGTAATGAAAAATAGAGGGAAAAAAAGACATATGGAACACAAATAGCAAAATGACAAACCTAAAGCCTTCTTCATCAACCCTAGTACATTGCTGGTGGTAATGTAAGTCAATGTAGCCTCTTTGAAAAAGTTTGTCAGTTCCTCAAAAAATTGAACATAGAGTTACTATATGATCGGTCATCCCACTCCTAGATACACATCAAGAGAAATAATACATGTCCACACAAAAACTTGTACAGGATGTTATAGCAGCATTACTCATAATAGCCAAAAATTGGAAACAACCCAAATGCTCATCAATTGATGGATGGGTAGGCAAAATATAGCATATCTATAAAATGAAATGTTATTTGGCATTAAAAAGGCATGAAGTTCTGATACATGTACAACATGGATGAGTTCAAAAATATTATGCCAAGTGAAAGAAACCAGTCACAAAAGAACTCATATTTTATGATTCCAGTTATAGGCCATGTCCAGGATAGGTAAATCTATACAGTTAGGAAGTAGTTTAGTGGTTTCTAAGGGCTAGAGGGAAGATGAATGGAGAATGGCTGCTATTGGGTGCAGGGTTTCTTTTTCAAGTGATGAAAATGTTCTAAAATTGGATAGTGATGATTCTTACATAACTCTGTAAGAATATACTAAAAACCTTGAAGTTTAAACTTTAAAAGGGTGAATTTTGTGATATACAAATTACATCTTAATAAAGATGTTACAAAAAATGTTCAAGCTCATCATTTTTTAGTTGAGCACATGTAAGATCAAAATAGTTTGAAGTGAATTATCATTCCTGAAAGGCTAAGCATACTCTCATCAGACTGACATCCTGAAATATGTCAACTTCAACTCTACACAAATACAAAAACCAACAACTTAAAAAAATGTGAAAAATGTATACAGATTGTAGAGTGGGCCATACACTTAGAAAAAGGGACTCACATGGATTAAATTTTCTGTTTTATGAATTTTGGCCTAAGAACAAGCTGAAGTTGAATAGAAAACTCATACTTTTTTTTGTCCTGAAGGTCCAGAGGATAGAATTAAGGGGACCCATAGCTGCTGGAGAGTGAGGTGGGCATGTTAGAAAAAAGAAAGGTAGTGTGGTAGAAAGGCCCCAGGTTCTGTGATAAACTTGGCTCACATTTTCAGCCTGAGTCTTGAACCATGCATGCATAAAGCAAACCCAAAACAGCACAGACAAGGGAAAAAAAAAAAAAAAAAAAAAAACAGCTAAAACTTAACTGATATTTGAACTGTTGCCCAAGAAAAAACATTTATATTTCCACTACAACCAATTTAATTCCTGCTAAAATGAAAATATCAACACTATTGGGTGGAATAAAAAAGAATCCAGAGTTTCTGCAACATGGCAATTAATGTCAGAATGCATTCAAATTTAGTCAACATAAAAAGAAACAGAAATACTTGACAAATTCTCTAGACAAACGACAACCAACATTGACCAATCTTGACATCATTTAGGTATGAAATTAGCAGATAGAGAATTTAAAGCAGGTAGTATGCTTCTGATCACGTATAAATATGGTTGCAATGAATAAAAATATAGGAAATCTCAGCAGAGAAATATAAGCCATGCAAAAAAAAAGGAAATTCTAGAGCTGAAAATAATTTATTTATAAATATCTGATATATAAAATGTACTGAATAAGTTTAGCAGGAGAATGGAGAAGACAGACGAAATATTGAGTGAACTTGAAGGTAGATCAATAGGAATTATCCAATCTATGGAATAGAAAAAATAAACATTGAAAAATAAATTAACAGAACTTTTTTTCAGATATTATGGAATAATATCAAAATATTTGTTTATACATGTAATTGAAGTCTCAGAAGAATATAGAATGGAACATAATATATTTTAAAGAAATAACAGCTGAATTTTTTCAAAATTTGATAAAAGACAAAAACCGAAAAATTTAAGAACCTCAGCAATTCCCAAGCAGGAAAAATATGAAGAGAACCATACTTAGATATATTAAAATAAAACTGCACAAAACCAAAGAAAAAGAGGAAAAAATTGAAAGTAGTCAAAGAAAAATGAAACATTACATACAGAGAGAAAAAATAAATCATTATACCATTTACTTATCAGAACACTTGGAACCCAGAAGACAGTGGGAAAATATCATTAAGGTGATCATTAAGGTGATGAAAGCAAAATATCAAAGAAACAAAAACTATCAACCAGGAATTCTATATCTAGCAATAATGTCCCTCTAGAATGTAGGGAAATATATCTTCAGCTAAAAAGAATATGAGAGAATTTGTTGTCAGCAGACATAAATTAAAAGAATTGCCAAAGGCAGTTCTGAGGCTGAAGAGATACCTCACTGGAAGCTCATATCCTCAGGAAGAATAAAGAATACTGAAAACGGCAAATATAAAGATAAATGACTATTCTCTTTTTCTCTAAATTTCTTTAAAATTCATATGATGGTTTAAAGCAAAAATTACAACATTGTCTCATGGAATTTATAATGTATATAGAAATAAAATGTTATATCCATGAGAGCATAAAGTGAGGGATATTATATAAACCTATAGACAATTGTAAAGTTCTGCATTTTACGTGAAATGACACAATATTAACTCTAAGTTCACTGTGAAAATTTAAAGATGTATATTTTAATACCTACAGCAACTACTAAAAATATGCAAAGTGGTATAATTAAAAAGCCAACAGATAAATTAAATTGCAATTCTGAAAATATTCAAAAATCCAAAAGAGGACAGAAACAGAGGAAATTAAAGGCAAAGTAAGTAAAATGAAGGAAATGATCAAGATAACAGCAGATATTAATGAAATAAAAAACAGACAAGCAATAGAGAAATTAGTAAGGCCAAATCTTGCGTTTTTTAGAAGATCAACAAAATAATGTCCCTAGTTAGACTGATAAAAATAAATAAATAACACGAATTACCAATAAGAGGAACAAAAGTATTGCTATCACTGCTTATCCTACAGATATTAAAAGGATAATAAAACAATATTATGATCAACTTTATGCCCAAAATTTATTGACAACCTAGATGAAATAGATAAATCCTGGGGGCAGAGAGGAACAGCTTACCAAAACTGACATTAAATTAAATTGAAAATCTGAAATGTTCTACAATTAACAGATAAGTCAAATCAATCACCAAAAGACTTTCCACAGGGAAAACTCCAGGCCCAAGTGGTTTCATTTGTGAATTCTATCAAAATATAAGGAAAAATAGCACCAAATTTACACAAAGGCTTACAGAAATTAGAGGAAGAGGGAATATTTGCTAACTCATTTTATGAAGCCAGCATAATCCTAATATTGATATCTCATAGAAAATATTACCAAAAAAAAATTACAGACAAATATCCCTCGTGGACATAGATACAAAAATGTTACACTTAAATCCTCAAAAATACTTAATAAAATATTATTAAATAAAATTACAGTTTTATTCAAAATAGCCAAAACTTGGAAACAATCAGATGTCCATAAATGAATGGAAACATAAATCAACTGTGATATATTTATACAATGCAATATAACTCACCAATAAAAACAAACAAACTATTGAAATGAATGACATGGATGAAGATCAAAACATTATGCCGAGTAGGAAAAGTCTTACAAAAAAGAATACGTACTGTGTGGTTCTATTTATTTGAAGTTCTAAAACAAGCAAAACTAATCTATGATGGAATAAAATAAGAACAGTTTTTGGCTCTGAGAACTTAGGGGAGAAATTGAGAAGTCCATGAAAGAACTTTGTGATAGTAATGTTCTATATCTTGATAGAGACTTGTTACATAGCATTTGTCAAGACCCACCAAATGTACAAGATTTGTGTATTTCGTTTTATATAAATTTTACATTAAAAACTGCAAAATGATTGAACTCTAGTTAATGATATGGATGCTAAAGTATTTAGGGAAAAAAAATCTGCAATTCTTAAAAAGTAAGATGAGTAGCTAAAGGGATGACAAATGATTATAAATATGATAAAACAAGTATAGTAAAATGTTAATTTCACACGTATAGCAAAGTTTACTATTTACTATGAGTCTTTCAATCGTTATTTTATTTTATTTATTTATTTATTTTTAAATAAGTTTATTTATTTATTTTTGGCTGTGTTGGGTCTTCGTTGCTGCAAGCAGCCTTTCTCTATTTGCAGCAAGTAGGGACCACTCTTCCATGTGGTGTGCGGGCTTCTCATTGCGGTGGCCTCTCTTTGTTGCAGAGCATGGGCTCTAGGCACACAGGCGTTAGTAGTTGTGTGTGAAGAGTCTTTCAATCTTTACATTTGACATACTGAAATGATGGAAAATAGTTTGAAGTTCCATAACTTAGACTATGGGAAATTTCTCATTTAGAAATATGAAGGACCGATAAGCTATAGAATCTTAATATACCTAGGAAACTACCTGAAAAAGAATTCATACTCAATGCAATCCCACTGTGATATAAGAAACCAGTATTCTGGTTCAGAAAGAAATATTTTCAAAACTCTTTTCTAATGGGTCAGGACTAAGAACTGGTTTTTATTCAGAGCCTTCTCCATTTTTCTCACTTAATTCTTTCATCATTTAGACTATTTAAGATTCAGGTTGTTCCTCCTTATGTACCAGCATCACAGACTTCCTCTAAGCAAATGGCCATTTGTAAAGATAGAAACGCAAGCAAAATGTACAGCCTAAGTTTCCACTAGGTCCCACGTTCCATGTGCTTCAAATGCCCATAAGCAGCTTGATAAGCCTTTAGCAGCTCTTTCTCTTTTTATTCAAATTGGATTCCACTACAAAACCTGGTTGGATGAACAAATAAACAAACAAATAAAATAAATGAACAAATAAATGAATACATATAATTTAACCAAAGCCAGAAACTCTGCCTACTAAGAACTCAACTGCCCTCCAGTTTCAAGGAACAGTTGGGTAGCCTGCCACGGTCTTAGTGTGTTACGAAGAACTGAATCTAATCCTTACATTCTAGATGTCCTCAAACCCAAAGACTAAATAGAAATCTTTTTGTTCAAAGTTAAGTAAACATAAAATGTCAACAAGTAACCTATAAAAAAGAAATATAACCTGCAAAGTGCATATTCTTCCCTTGATTAGATTTAGACCATCATAGAAAAGGAAAATTGCTTTAAAAATATTTTGCTATCTGTTGTTAATATAAGAGAATATTACTCTGAGTATTTTCATCTTAGCATTCTCTAGCACCTGGCACAAAAATTTTAAATATCTTTTGAATGGATGAATGAATGAATGAGTTTCTCTTGTTAAAAAAGTTGACTTTAAGATATGAGAATGAATATAATCAAATTAAATCACGGTTGGAATTTGGAAGTCGCTAATTGATACTGCAGACAATAAAATAAATAATTCAAAGGACGTTCTTGAAAAATACTTGTGAAATAAAGAAAAAGAGAACAGAAATTTAAAATTAGGGAGAGAATATAACGGATTTCAGTTTCCAGATTTTATAAGACCTTAGGGTTAAAATGAAAAGTGGCGAAAATGAGAACCAAGATGTCGGAGTAGAAGGACGTGCTCTCACTCCCTCTTGCGAGAGCACCAGAATCACAACTGGCTGCTGGACAATCATTGACAGGAAGACCCTGGACTTCACCAAGGAGGATACCCTACGTCTAAGGACAGAGGAGAAGCCACAGTGAGACGGTAGGAGGGGCGCAATCAGAGTAAAATCAAATCCCATAACTGCTGGGTGGGTGACTCACAGACTGGCGAACACTTATACCACAGAAGTCCACCCACTGGAGTGAAGGTTCTGAGCCCCACGTCAGGCTTCCCAACCTGGGGGTCCGGCAACGGGAGGAGGAATTCCTAGAGAATCAGACTTTGAAGCCTAGTGGGAATTGATTGCAGGACTTTGACAGGACTGGGGGAAAGAGAGACCCCACTCTTGGAGGGCACACACAAAGTAATGTGTGCATCGGGACCCAGGGGAAGGAGCAGTGACCCTGGGGGAGACTGAACCAGACCTACCTGCTGGTGTTGGGGGGTCTCCTGCAGAGGCGGGTGGTGGCTCTGTTTCACCGTGGGGATAAGGACACTGGCAGCAGAGGTTCTGGGAAGTTCTCCTTGGCATGAGCCGTCCCAGAGTCTGCCATTAACCCCACCAAAGAGCACGGGTAGGCTCCAGTGTTGGGTTGCCTCACGCAAAACAACCAACAGGGAGGGAACCCAGCCCCACCCATCAACAGTCAAGTGGATTAAGGTTTTACTGAGCTCTGACCACCACAGCAACAGTCAGCTCTACCCACCACCAGAGCCTCCCATCAAGCCTCTTAGATAGCCTCAACCACCAGAGGGCAGACAACAGAAGCAAGAAAAACTACAATCCTGCAGCCTGTGGACCAAAAACCACAGTTACAGAAAGATAGAGAAGATGAAAAGGCAGAGGGCTATGTACCAGATGAAGGAACAAGAAAAAACCCCAGAAAAACAACTAAATGAAGTGGAGATAGGCAACCTTCCAGAAAAAGAATTCAGAATAATGATAGTGAAGATGATCCAGGAACTCGGAATAAGAATGGAGGCAAAGATTGAGAAGATGCAAGAAATGATTAACAAAGACCTAGAAGAATTAAAGAACAAACAAACAGAGATGACCAATACAATAACTGAAATGAAAACTACACTAGAAGGAATCAATAGCAGAATAACTGAGGCAGAAGAACAGAGAAGTGACCTGGAAGACAGAATGGTGGAATTCACTGCTGCGGAACAGACTAAAGAAAAAAGAATGAAAAGAAATGAAGACAGCCTAAGAGACCTCTGGGACAACATTAAACGCAACAACATTCGCATTATAGGGGTCCCAGAAGGAGAAGAGAGAGAGAAAGGACCAGAGAAAATAGTTGAAGAGATTATAGTCGAAAACTTCCCTAACATGGGAAAGGAAATAGCCACCCAAGTCCAGGAAGCGCAGAGAGCCCCATACAGAATAAACCCAAGGAGAAACACGCCGAGACACATAGTAATCAAAGTGGCAAAAATTAAGGACAAAGAAAAATTATTGAAAGCAGCAAGGGAAAAACGACAAATAACATACAAGGGAACTCCCATAAGGTTAACAGCTGATTTCTCAGCAGAAACTCTGCAAGCCAGAAGGGAGTGGCATGAGATACTTAAAGTGATGAAAGGGAAGAACCTACAATCAAGATTACTCTACCCGGCAAGGATCTCATTTAGATTTGATGGACAAATCAAAAGCTTTACAGACAAGCAAAAGCTAAGAGAATTCAGCACCACCAAACCAGCTTTACAACAAATGCTAAAGGAACTTCTCTAAGTGGGAAACACAAGAGAAGAAAAGGACCTACAAAAACAAACCCAAAACAATTAAGAAAATGGTCATAGGAACATACATATCGATAATTACCTTAAACGTGAATGGATTAAATGCCCCAACCAAAAGACATAGGCTGGCTGAATGGATACAAAAACAAGACCCATATATATGCTGTCTACAAGAGACCCACTTTAGACCTAGGGACACATACAGACTGAAAGTGAGGGGATGGAAAAAGATATTCCATGCAAATGGAAATCAAAAGAAAGCTGGAGTAGCTATACTCATATCAGATAAAATAGACTTTAAAATAAAGAATGTTACAAGAGACAAGGAAGGACACTACATAATGATCCAGGGATCAATCCAAGAAGAAGATATAGCAATTATAAATATATATGCACCCAACATAGGAGCACCTCAATACATAAGGCAACTGCTAACAGCTATAAAAGAGGAAATCGACAGTAACACAATGATAGTGGGGGACTTTAACACCTCACTTACACCAATGGACAGATCATCCAAAATGAAAATAAATAAGGAAACAGAAGCTTTAAATGACACAATAGACCAGATAGATTTAATTGATATATATAGGACATTCCATCCAAAAACTGCAGATTACACGTTCTTCTCAACTGCGCACAGAACATTCTCCAGGATAGATCACATCTTGGGTCACAAATCAAGCCTCAGTAAATTTAAGAAAATTGAAATCATATCAAGCATCTTTTCTGACCACAACGCTATGAGATTAGAAATGAATTACAGGGGAAAAAACGTAAAAAAGACAAACACATGGAGGCTAAACAATACGTTACTAAATAACCAAGAGATCACTGAAGAAATCAAAGAGGAAATCAAAAAATACCTAGAGACAAATGACAATGAAAACACGACGACCCAAAACCTATGGGATGCAGCAAAAGCAGTTCTCAGAGGGAAGTTTATAGCTATACAAGCCTACCTAAAGAAACAAGAAAATTCTCAAGTAAACAATCTAACCTTACACCTAAAGAAACTAGAGAAAGAAGAACAAACAAAACCCAAAGTCAGCAGAAGGAAAGAAATCATAAAGATCAGAGCAGAAATAAATGAAATACAAACAAAGAAAACAATAGCAAAGATCAATAAAACTAAAAGTTGGTTCTTTGAGAAGATAAACAAAATTGATAAGCCATTAGCCAGACTCATCAAGAAAAAGAGGGAGAGGACTCAAATCAATAAAATCAGAAATGAAAAAGGAGAAGTTACAACAGACACCGCAGAAATACAAAGCATCCTAAGAGACTACTACAAGCAACTTTATGCCAATAAAATGGACAACCTGGAAGAAATGGACAAATTCTTAGAAAGGTATAACCTTCCAAGACTGAATCAGGAAGAAACAGAAAATATGAACAGACCAATCACAGGTAATGAAATTGAAACTGTGATTAAAAATCTTCCAACAAACAAAAGTCCAGGACCAGATGGCTTCACAGGTGAATTCTATCAAACATTTAGAGAAGAGCTAACACCCATCCTTCTCAAACTCTTCCAAAAAATTGCAGAGGAAGGAACACTCCCAAACTCATTCTATGAGGCCACCATCACCCTGATACCAAAACCAGACAAAGACACTACAAAAAAAGAAAATTACAGACCAATATCACTGATGAATATAGATGCAAAAATCCTCAACAAAATACTAGCAAACAGAATCCAACAGCACATTAAAAGGATCATACACCACGATCAAGTGGGATTTAGCCCAGGGATGCAAGGATTCTTCAATATACGCAAATCAATCAATGTGATACACCATATTAACAAATTGAAGAATAAAAACCATATGATCATCTCAATAGATGCAGAAAAAGCTTTGGACAAAATTCAACACCCATTTATGATAAAAACTCTCCAGAAAGTGGGCATAGAGGGAACCTACCTCAACATAATAAAGGCCATATATGACAAACCCACAGCAAACATCATTCTCAATGGTGAAAAACTGAGAGCATTTCCTCTAAGATCAGGAACGAGACAAGGATGTCCACTCTCACCACTATTATTCAACATAGTTCTGGAAGTCCTAGCCACGGCAATCAGAGAAGAAAAAGAAATAAAAGGAATACAAATTGGAAAAGAAGAAGTAAAACTGTCACTGTTTGCGGATGACATGATACTATACATAGAGAATCCTAAAACTGCCACCAGAAAACTGCTAGAGCTAATTAATGAATATGGTAAAGTTGCAGGATACAAAATTAATGCACAGAAATCTCTTGCATTCCTATACACTAATGATGAAAAATCTGAAAGAGAAATTATGGAAACACTCCCATTTACCATTGCAACAAAAAGAATAAAATACCTAGGAATAAACTTACCTAGGGAGACAAAAGACCTGTATGCAGAAAACTATAAGACACTGATGAAAGAAATTAAAGATGATACCAACAGATGGAGAGATATACCATGTTCTTGGATTGGAAGAATCAACATTGTGAAAATGACTATACTACCCAAAGCAATCTACAGATTCAATGCAATCCCTATCAAATTACCAATGGCATTTTTTACGGAACGAGAACAAATCATCTTAAAATTTGTTTGGAGACACAAAAGACCCCGAATAGCCAAAGCACTCTTGAGGCAAAAAAATGGAGCTGGAGGAATCAGACTCCCTGACTTCAGACTCTACTACAAAGCTACAGTAATCAAGACAATATGGTACTGGCACAAAAACAGAAACATAGATCAATGGAACAAGATAGAAAGCCCAGAGATTAACCCACGCACCTATGGTCAACTAATCTATGACAAAGGAGGCAAAGATATACAGTGGAGAAAAGACAGTCTCTTCAATAAGTGGTGCTGGGAAAACTGGACAGCTACATGTAAAAGAATGAAATTAGAATACTCCCTAACACCATACACAAAAATAAACTCAAAATGGATTAGAGACCTAAATATAAGACTGGACACTATAAAACTCTTAGAGGAAAACATAGGAAGAACACTCTTTGACATAAATCACAGCAAGATCTTTTTGGATCCACCTCCTAGAGTAATGGAAATAAAAACAAAAATAAACAAGTGGGACCTAATGAAACTGCAAAGCTTTTGCACAGCAAAGGAAACCATAAACAAGACGAAAAGACAACCCTCAGAATGGGAGAAAATATTTGCAAATGAATCAACGGACAAAGGATTAATCTCCAAAATATATAAACAGCTCATTCAGCTCAATATCAAAGAAACAAACACCCCAATCCAAAAATGGGCAGAAGACCTAAATAGACATTTCTCCAAAGGAGACATACAGACGGCCACGAAGCACATGAAAAG